>NC_067474.1:5867500-7067500 GCF_947179515.1 Apodemus sylvaticus | reverse complement strand
TTTAGCTGATGAGTGTATGATGATAGACAGAGCCTAAGGTGACGTTGCACTAAGTCTAAAACGGAATGTCTGGAGCAGAAGACCCTCTGACCGCCAATCCTCCCGGCTGTTTTTCAAGTATAATAATGCTAATTCTCAGCACAGTAGCTTTTAGAAGGGCTAAAGACACATTCCCATCAAGCCCTACTAGACAGTGTATCCCAAATGTACTTAATAAATTGTATCTTCCTTAGAAAGGAAAAAGGTGATGAGCTGAAAAACGTTTAGCTTAAACATGCATAATTGATAGGTTCCCTAGTGCAAATAAGTGTCTGATAAATAATTAAATTTAATCTTATTATAAGAGTTTTCATAATGGGATAATTTAATTAAATGAAAGTCAAAAGGGTTTCTAAGGGTTGGAAGATGTCACTGCTGCTGTATTTGGCTAATGGTCTGGGGCTACTGAGTACGACAGCAATCCGCATGGGTGCATGCATTATTTAACGGCTCCCTTCGAGATGGGAGAAAGGGCAGATCAATGATAACTTGTCCTTTCATCATTGCTTACAAAGCACATTTAAACAACCTAGGGTGTGTTAAAGGTGGAGATCATGCAAAAGCAAAAACCAACTTAAAAACAGATGTTATATACGTAATATGACACCAAAGGTTTTTTTTAAATTTTAGTTAGCATGCACATTTCCCATGTACCACTATTTCAAAGTTTCAAGCCTATTACTAGCATAAAAATACATTTAAAAAAAAACCCACAACAGAACCTCACAAGCTACAGCAGAGTCAGGTTGGATCTGGCTCTAAGTGAAGTAATAATGGATATAGTGTGTACATCTGATACTAAAAAATTGATAACTGAGTCATGAGGGACCCATTAACAAGCTTTCTGAGTGAGCAGGTTGTGCTTTGAGTCTCCAGAATCACTTAGCTGGACTAGAATAGTGAGCTAGGTCCTTATCTCAGTTACAGGTGACAGGTTCTGTGGGCGGGAATGGTGAGGCCACTGCGCTTCTATCAGACATTATAGTTAGCAGCATCATTTGCTAAGAGTCAAAGGTGCAAGCATCACAAAATTTGAGCGCATTTCTCGCCCCTTTCACAGTTACATGGCAGACACCTCTGTGAAGGCCAGCACTGCTCTTGACTTTGAAGTTTAATGTAACTTTTGAATGACAGAGAATGAACCTGCTGGCTGGAGAGAGCTGGGTTTGCATCTAGTATAACTCGTCCCTCTGTGAAACCTGAGTCCCAGGGCTCTCTATACCTTGGAAAAGGAGGCGCCTTGTTTACAAGGAGACTCCCTGTTTTCATCAAGGGCACAGAGATGGATGAGAGGTGGAGCACACCCTCACTCCCAGAGTGATCAATCAATCTTTCCCTTGCTGCTGTTAGAAAGAACTCCACTGAAAACTTGATGGCTGCTTCTCCTGAATTTGTCAGGGAATTACAGATGACCACACATTTACTCTGCCACTTCCTTTTGCAGGGACGAAACTAACATCTATGGAAGATGACTCACTCCAGAATAAATCCCATATTCGGGTTCTAACAGCCTAGGGATTTTTCAACCATACCTCATTATTAAAGGAAATGGTTTATCATGATGTGGTAAATAGCTAATGTTTCTCAAAATATCTATTTGTTAACAAAAGTTCAAGTCTCTCTGTCTTTCTGTGTATGTCTTTCTGTGTCTGTCTGTCTCTCTGTCTGTCTGTCTGTCTCTCTCTGTGTGTGTGTGTGTGTATGTGTGTGTTGATGGATCCTAAAGGCTGTGGACATAAATGATGCCACATTTTGAGCAGGTGCTGGATGCAGGTATCTGGTAGTCATCATAGACAACACAAATACACAGAAGGAGCTGGCTTTGTCTTTCTTTTCTCTGGGTTGCCTCCAAACATCCCCCTCCCCACCAACCTTCAATTAAGACACATGGGATGTCGAACCTGAGCTAATGTGCTCGCTCCAGCTGCACACCTGCACCTGTGAAGTGAACAATGGGTCATGTTGTCCACGTGAAAGGGGGCAGCAGGAGGACGTGGGGCAGGGAATCATGGGAATTGAAAATAACTGACATCCCTTTTCAAAGGCATTCTCAGTGACACAGATAGATAACTACCTAAAGCCAGCAACTTTTTAAAAAGATGCATTCCTCTTCTCTGTAGCCGTCTGACAGCTCTTTTAACTAAACAAACAAACCAACAAACAAACTTAAAAAACTCTTCACTCGAGTAATGATATGAACCCTTGCACCTGGAAAGCTCTTATACAATAATTATCTTTTCCTGGGTGACACTGGTGGCGTCACTTGCTTCGATGGGGAATCGCTTCGGCATTTATGCTCCAATACCATTTTAGAGATTTCAAATGATCATCTGGTGAGGGTTTCTGGTCTAAAGCTAGCAGTAGTCAGGACAAGTTTTCTAATCCGTTCTCTCTCTGGAGGCCTTTCAGGTTTTATTCTCTGGGGCTGCTATCTTCTAAAGACTGCAAGTGGTGACTGGTGTCTGGAAGGCTAATGGCTGTGAGCAGGCTTTCTCCGGGCACGGACAGCAGATTGTCTACAGCCAGCTGATTCCCGTGCAGCTCATAATTAGAGTTTTGTCCCTGAATCTTCCGTGTGATGCTTAGGTGTTAGGAACAATACAATTCAAAACATGTGTGCTGATTTTCATTTTTCACAGAAGACTCTAAGAGTCTTGAAGAAATTCATCCAAGTCACAAAAATAATTGGCAAAGTCAGATCCCAAATCTTGACTTCTTTTTCTAACTCAAAGTATGGTCTTTTCTCCAGCACTGTACACATACATCATAAACATCCATTTTCAGGAAGATGTGGTACTTTGTGTTGCTGGACCTGGATGTATAAATGTCTCTGTTGTCATTCCAAAAAGATACTTAACAGGACAAAATGGGATAGCAAAAATATCCTTAAATCTTAGTTTAAACAGTGACAACGGCAAACCACTTTAAACTCTCTGAAATATTTTTCCTTAACATTGTGAATATGATTGACACTTGTTTCAACATCTCTATGTAACAGTGTGACCTCAGTGAATTTTACAGTGCTATTGTGTTTCCTCATCCATCACATTCTAACAAAGTACGATTTGCTTTTATTCTTTAAATCTATAAGAAAAATCCATAGTCAAATTGATTTTATTCCTTCAGGACACTTCAATAATAGCAATAATTTTCAATCAGCATCTAATAGTCTTTGCTTTTCTGGTTCCATCACCCTTATTTTCTTCACACTGTGATTGCATCTTTGCATACAGGATTAATGACCCAAGACAAATAGGGTGGAGGACAGAAACAAGTTTCTGTTCCGCAATTTCATTTAATGTGTGTGACACTGTCTGGTGTGACACCCTTGGCCTGCTCCCCAGGCTCACACCCTCCCAATTTCTTAAGACAGTTATTAGGAAATGTAGAAGATTTGGGATTCAAAGCTATACATCCCCAAATGCCACTGTACTGTAACAATTTCTCAGAAAACATAGAAGCAAGGCCTCAAAACAGTTGAGTAGACACAATCTTGTATGGTGGGATCACTCTCTAGCAGAGAGTCCAGTTTGTACTTTGCCTCTGTCTTTTCCAATGTCTCTATTTCCTCTGTAACCATAAATTGATATTCAGCAATCATTTAAATAATAAAAATCTCCTTACACGAGTAATACGTTTATTTACTGCTTCCTTATATATAAAGCATGATGTTTGATGAAATTATTTCAGAGGTATCCCCCACCTTTGACAGGTCCTTTCTGAGCTATACCACCACCTAACTCAGGAGTATGGCGTTTTCAGTGCTAGACTATTCCTGTGGAACTATATTTCTTGGGCTATCTTATGATGAAGCTGATTTCCTAAAATTGGTACATCCATCCAGATCTATGGCATCTAGCCAATGTGCTCATTCCTGTGATGAATGTGGGCACTCACAACTCAAAGCGCAGCCCCTCATCAGTTGGTGATGACTCGCGAGCTACGTAAGTTAAACAATGACTGCTAGAGCTGAGATTACATTTCTTCTATTGACCTTGAAACAGCCCCAAGTGCCTCAGAACATTCTTGGGGTTTACAAGCATGAGCGCACCATGTACGGGTTGCCTTTCTGTGAAGATACAAGACTCACCTTAATAAGATGCCTAAATGTGCTAGAGGCAGAACTATTTGGATGGTGACATCCTGAAGATAGGGGATCTGCAGATGGTACCTTCCCCACCCACCCGCAGGAGCACGTGGCTGTCTCTATTTTCTCTACTCAACAGGATCAATGCTTCTTCTCCTTGAACTTTCTGCTGGCTAAGCCTTTTCTCTTTAATTGGGTAGGACAAGCAGTCTTTTCTGACATTCTGTGTCTGTTCTCAGCCTGGCCTGTTGGCTGGTTTCCTGTGGGCCTAACAGGGTCAAGGACCTTCTAGACTCTCGACTGCTTCAGACTGGAAGAAGTGACTAGCACCAGTCTCCCAGCATCCAGTAGGATTCTAGGTTCCCCAAAATCCTAAAGAAAGCACAGCAAACTGCAGAGAGCAAAATACAATTTATAAATTATATTTTGATGTATAATAATGCAAAGCCTATAAAATTTTCACATTAGTTTGTGTGTGTATGTGTGTGTGTGTGTGTGTGTGTGTGTGTGTGTGTGTATGAGAAAGAGAGGGGAGGGGGAGGGGGAGAGGAGAGGGAGAACACAGCTGTACATGTGCCATGGGGCACTTGTACAGGTCGAAGCACAACCTGGGTTTTGGTCCTGGCCTTCTCCTGTGCCAGGGTCTCTTGGCTGTCACTGTGAACTCCAGGATAGCTGGGTGTGAGCTTCCAGGGACTGCTCTCAGTCTGTCTGCCATCTTGCTGTAAGAGGTCTAGGATTACAGATGCATGCTGCTGCACCAACCTTATCTCAGGTCCTCATGCTAATCTGACATCCTTAACCCACTGAGTCATCTCTCCAGCCAGTGCATTAAATTATTATGTGTTCTGAAGTACAATTAAACATCCTTCCTCCAAGGCATACACTAATGGGAAAGTATACTCTGTGTATAATCAAGAGCTAGATATTTCACTTATCTAAAGAATAAAATATGTCGGGTTCCTGGACAGATCTGGATATTCTTGGTCATGCAAAAATATCTTCTTGAAGCTGGGCAGTGGTAGTGTACACCTTTAATCTCAGTGCATGGAAGGCAGAGGCAGGCAGATCTTTGTGAGTTTGAAGCCAGCCTGGCCTACAAAGTGAGCTCCAGGACAGCCAGGGTTACACATAGAAACCCTGTCTGGAAACAAACAGATAAAACAAAATGTACCTTCCTTAAGAACTGAGTATTTCACTAACATCTTATCACACTCATGTGTTTGGTCGGTGTGTGTGTGTGTGTGTGTGTGTGTGTGTTGGAATCACTATTCAATATTCTAACTGTAAACAAGAATCTTTGCTGGAATAGACTAAAAATGCAATAATATTCCAGAGACCACTGGTCAGATCAGCACAGAAAGGATGAATTAATTACCTATGGTAAAAAAGAATCCAAGGGCAAAATTCTGGGAAAAAATTCAGCTCCAGGCTGTCTGGGGTGGCAGGCAAGGTATAGACAGCATGTGGCTGAATTTGATATGACAAGTTCTGTGCTTGTTTTGCTAGGATATCTGGGTTATAGGAATAAGACCAATAAAGGAAATATGACATCATCTGTTTCTGTTGGCATATTATAATGCTGGATAATAGAAGTATGCATTTATAAGTTAATCAGAAACTTTAGTATGAACTAAAGCAATTGTTGTGGGTGATTTCCTTGTGTAATCATAGAGTGAAAAATACAGTCCTTAATAATGTGGTTTCATAATTCTAAGAGAACTTTTGGATCTACTCATGAAGATGTTAACAAGTAAAATAAAGTTAACATTTACATGTGAAATATCCTTGAATTGCAGCGTAACAAGGGGAGAGGACGCATGAGGATGGGGACCTGGATGATGGATATTGGTTCTTAGTCTCTGGGTCACCACCACTTTGGGGGGGTCAAACAACCCCCTTTCACAGGGGTTGCTTAAGACCGTCAGAAAACACATATATTCACATTATGATTCACAACAGCAGGACAATTACAGTTGTCAAGTAGTAATGGAAATAACGTTATGCTTGGGGTCATCACAACAAGAGGAACTGCAGTAAGGACAGAAGCATTAGGAGAGTTAAAAACTGCTGATGCAGGAGATATATTTGATTCACAAGCTCAAGTGCAGAAGGACTGTGGTCTGGAGGAGAGAAGGGTTAGGGGCAAGCAAACAGCATAGAGGATGAGGAGTGAGCCCCCTCACTAACCCCCTTGTTCTTGGGGAACACTAATCTCCTTGTAGGAGAAAATTAAGCTGGCACCTTGCTTGAATAGCTTTTATATATCCTCTCCTTGGTGTTTCCAAAGCCAATTCTGCAGAATAGAGATCTGGTTTACTCAAAAACAAACAACTTTTCCAACATCAAAATCAAAACCCTAGAATTCTGTTTTATATGTCAGAAATATCACTTTCTATGTCTAAGCCTCATTAGTGTTTACAGTGATTGAACTCCTGTTTGGCTTTTTTTTTTTTTTCATTTCCTTTTCCAAATAAGTTGTTTTTAAGAAAATAATGTTATATGCATGACTGAAAATGTTGTCTTATTTATCATGCATTTGAAGAGGAGAGAATCAAAAAGAAACATTCCAAGGTGAAAGGGTTGGATGCAGAATAAAATATGTGAAGCAATGCCCTCAGATTTGCTTGAGATGGACAACACAGTCACAGGGATCCTAAAGCTACTTGAGAGAAGCAGGCTGCCTCTAGGAGGGGCTGACATTTTGTTTCTCTCTCCTTACAACTTCAGCTTAGCAGTGGTTTTGTTCTCTCAAAATTACTGTTTGCCCCAAAATTGCAGTTTTCCTCCCCCCACTTTTTTGACTGTTGGAGTTGGCCTCTTGGCGGCTTCAGTTTATTCGAGGCAAATCTTACTAAACTACAGCAGCTCATGGGCTTTCCTTTCCTCCCGTGTTGTTTGGTTAGCTATTTTCTTCTCCCCTGCTGTTTAATGACCTGGTTGTAGTTTTGTTTTATGGGTTTTCTTTTTAGATGATGAAGATTAAAAACAAGAGAGAATAAATTTCCAAGGCATCATGCCAACACACACACAGAAATAGAGAGACACAAAACAGTTAAGATAAGGCTTTTCTGGGCTGTGCCTGTTCCCCTGCTGCTGCCTAGAAGGCTACTGCATAGGCTCACACCCCTCCCAGATACGGGCTAAGATGGCCTCCCTCCTCCTTTATCCCCAGCGAAGCTACTGATTGGAAAATTGACAATGGCAGCACAAAGAATGCCGGTACAGTTCAAGGCATACGTTGAAAACATAAAGATAGGAAGAACTGGTACTTCCCCCAAAGCTTTTAAAGACTAGACCACTAATATAATTTATGCCTTCAGGGAAGGGTCTCACGGGAGAGTCAGCCTTGGCTGCTGACTATGTTTTCATTGAATGAATCAGCTGAGATGGGAAGGGAAGTTTTTGGAGCACAGAAGGGGTGACTGATGGATGGATTGAAAGGGATTTCCCAGAAATAGCTTTGATTAGTTCTGTTTTCATATTTTGTTTATTTACACGAAGAGGGAAAGCTTAAATAATTTTTCTCAAGAACAAGTGTTAACAAATGTGTTTAATATAACATCAGTTACTTTGTTAGTAAGACCAGCCCGTGTTGTCTTAAGGAAATGAGTCTGTTTTTCTGTTTTGTTTTGTTCTTTGGTTTTTTAAAATTTTTTGTTTTCTTTTTTTTTAAAAACCAATGGAATGAAAAGGCAGAATAAGATTTACATCATTGTCACAAAACTGAGTCCATGTCACAAATTTTAAATGTACAACATTTCCATCGTGCAGAAAAATTATAATGCAAGAGTGCACGAATAAGGTCACTCTTCCAGGCATAAACTTTTAACGGCTTTTATCCCTTTTTATCATCCAAACTCAGTCAAGACTGGAAGGAAAACTCAGCAGAGAGCATAAACTGTACTTGCTTCCCTCGAACAAGATCGCCCGGCAGCCAAGTCTACCCCGCCAGCTCCGCGACTTCCCCCATCGGAAAAAGGAGGGCTGTTAAAGTTAAGAAAGAACATCTGTTTTTCATTGGAGGCGCATTCAAGTGTTCGTTAAAAGATCCTAGACGCCTTTTCCTTGTTCTGTTTCACAATGGCCTGCCTTTCTAATAGCCTTGCAAGTTCAGCTGTGACTTAGAAACCCCACTCACTACTGCATTTCCTTTGAAAAATGCCAGAAGAAATGAAGGGAAAGCCGAAATCTTAAAGCACAGTTGTGATTTTATTACCAGACACCTTTTCTGTACTTCCTAGGGGTGTTTATTTTCTTCAATTATTCAATCGGCTTCACTGAACTTGAAGACCCAGGGGCCCACTGTGTCCACCCGGAGGCTGGGGAGGGCCCAGCTTGAAAGCGGACGGTGGTATTAGCTTCTTTGATGGACATCTTCAGCCATCTTTTGAAGAAGGCAGTCCAACATGGCTCATAAGGAATGGGTCAGGTCCCATTTTTTTCCAGATTCCTTTGAATATATAATTCATCAAGATTGTCAAAGTCACCATTTTTCAAACATCTCCTTTGTGTGTGTGTGTGTGTGTGTGTGTATGTGTGTTCTGAGAGTATTAGACCACTAAAACTAACAAATGAGCTTGGACATTGACTTCCTTGAGGAAAGGGAAATAGTTTTGTGCACTTCTTGGGCAGGTTTATTTGATTTTAACCAGAAAAATGCATCTAAATATAACACAGACGTTTTTACTTTAATAAATGATTAAAAAATATCTAGTTGCTTGAGCATGCAATGAAGCTAGAAGAAAAGTATTTTTAAAGAATCCTGCTAAATACCCTCCCAAATAAACATCTTTGTAATTTAGATAATTTTGGTAGGACTGTTTAATATGCTAAATTACAAAATATCTGTTAGTGAAATCCGGATTTATTTGGGGGCTTAGAAGGCACAATCCAATATGGAGTAGAACTTAGGATTCCTTGGTGTGACAAATAGCTCAAAATGGTACAAATGAGGAAATAGTGTCTGGCACATAGTAGGTTCTCAGTAAATGTTAGACCCCAAATCCTAAATGTCTTGACTAGTGAGATGGTGTTGATGATTCCAAAATCATCCTATATCATGGAAAGAAGACTTAGCATTTCCTCTCAGTGTCTCAGATGCCTCACACAGTAGGTCCTTTACACGGAACACAGTCTTCATGTGGCTACCACTGCTGCTTCATTATTCTTGGAGCTTAAAAAGAAATCAAACAGAAAATCAGAGAATGTTAACGTTTACGATTAGTGTTTTAAAATTTGGATCATGTGGGCAAAAGATACATTATACTTTAGTATAATGTTGGCATTATCAATACAGCCAAGTGACCTGTGGCAAATAGTTATGAGCATAGGAACTGTTGGATAAGGGTGTATGTATATGCATCTTTATACATAAAGAAATTAATTCATGTAGTAAAAATAACTTAAAATCACCATGAAGTCATGCTTTAGTATCACGGCCTAAGCTACTGTTTAAATTGTATTTCATATAAATGTATTAATCCCCAAAATAAAATTTATTCATCTTATTACAAAAGATATGGCTAGTGGACTCCCAAGAGGTCCACTAATACCTTATGATGTTAAAGTTATTGTAAGTTTGTTTTAATTGTGTGTATATATGTGAATGTGAGTACCCAAGGAGATTGGAGGCCTCAGGTCCCCTGGAGCTCCAGTGACAGGCAGTTTTGCGCCACCAGACATGAGGCTGGGATCCAGACTTAGGTCTCTGGAGGAACAGAGTGTGCTCTTAACTGCTGAGCCCTCGCCAGTGACAGAGCCTCACCATTAACAAGCACTCCCTGCTGAGCCCTTACCTCAGCTGTCTCATTTGATTTTCCCCCTATAACTCTAGGAGAGTCAAGTAAAGAAAAGACACTCCTTATCCCTGTGTCTGTTACAATTGCCAGAACCTGTGGTTCAGAGAAGTGGTGTGCTACCTAAAACCTCACACAGCCTGTCAGTGTCAGGGTTGGAAGCCTGGACTCACAACCTGCAGTCCATGCCAGAGAGAGAGAGAGAGAGAGAGAGAGAGAGAGAGAGAGAGAGAGAGAGAGAGAGAGAGAGAGAGAGAGAGAGAGAGAGAGAGAGAGAGAGAGATTGAGAATAGGATCAAAGTCATAAATCAGTAATGTTTGGAGCAATGCCCTGAATCATCTCCCTGATCTGGGCTAAGAACATCCAATTGTGTCATGTCTAGAAATAACTCATGGTAAATAATTTATCCCCTTGGGGAGTACTGGAGTCAGCCCATCTGGGATGCCAGCCAAGGAGTTGTTATCCCCGAAGCCAACCAGGTCTGGGGCTACAAGGTTTCCTGAAACAGTCAGAAATGGAGAAGGGTATAAGTGTGGAGTCGGCACAGAGGGCAAGCAAAAGTGCCTGAGTCATGTGAGAACACTGCCAAAAGGTAAAGTCGGGGAGAAAGGGGCGAGCAAAGTCAGAGTGAGAAGCAGAATTCATCAGCGGCAGCAGCAGCAGCAGCAGCAGCAGCAGCAGCAGCAGCAGCAGCAGAAGAAGAAGAAGAAGAAGAAGAACAAAGAAGCAAAACCTCCAGGGCACAAGGTCAGAGGTCAGGGTGGGTTGGCTTCAGTATTTCAACAAAGTCTTTATAGTCAAGATAGACAACACAAGCCCTCTAGAATATAAGAAAAAAAATGCTAGTTACAGATAACCTGGAATGTTATATTTTATATAGCCCCCTCTCTAATATTAACTTGGATACTAGAAATCTATTAATACCTCTGTTGAATATAGATCATATTCTCTGAGCTCTGTTAGATATATAAGAGAGATAAGATGTCCTTAGTTCTGATGTGCACTTTTTGGCAGGGAGAGGAGGGCGAATTCTCTGCCCATGCCCCCCTCTCCAGAGTTTACATCTCCTGAGCAGCTTGCTCGCAGGGTCCATGCAGAGACCACGTCTAACAGTTCTTCTGTTCTCACGTCTCCTGACCCCAACAATCTTTTTAATTCTCCTTTTGCTTCCACTTTACTCTGAGCCCCCAAACCAGACCCCAAATTCCTAATGTCACTCTTCCATAGATGACTTAAATCTCTGGGATGTTTAGACACATGGGTCTTATTTTGTACACCGTTAATTTCAGAATAAAAAGAGAGAAAGAGAGAAAGAGAGAGAGAGGAAGAAGGAGGAGGAGGAGGACGAGGAGGAGGAGGAGAAGAAGAAGAAGAAGAAGAAGAAGAAGAAGAAGAAGAAGAAGAAGAAGAAGAAGAAGAAGAAGAAAGAAAGAAAGAAAGAAAGAAAGAAAGAAAGAAAAAGGAAAGAAAGAAAGAAAGAAAGAAAGAAAGAAAGAAAGGAAGAAAGGAAGAAAGAAAGGAAGAAAGGCAGGTCTCAGGTTCCTAGGGCAGAAAATGGGACTAAATATAATGAAATCAACATTTTTATGAAGAAACTGCTTTAGGCCATCAAAATAAAGTTATTTGTATTGAACTCCCTAAGAGGACACTACCAATATTCTGGGGGGACCTATTTAATTATGAGTTCCTGCTTCTTAAGAAACTCAAGAAAACACTGTGAGAACAGCCTGCTACTGAAATGAAGTGTGGAGGGTATCTCTTTCACACAGCCTGTTAACCCTGACACCATCCTGCGTGTATCTATCCACCACGACACTTTTCCAAAGCCATTCTGCCGCATATATGACCTACCTGATTGTAACCTTCAGGGTTGGTCTATGATTGTTTGTAGAGTCTACATCGGGCAACATGTCACAATGACTCCCTTTACCCCACTGGTCTAGAACCCTCCTTTCTCCTGTCTCATCACCCCAGCCTCCACACGTTGCATAGAGCAATAAGGTTTTCTTTCTCCTACTACTCTCTCATCCTTTCCTCTACTTCCCCCTCATTTCAGGGTTGCCCAAGTACTCCTGCAGTTTTCCTCAGGTATTTCCTTCTAAGTTTTTACATATGCAGAGCTATGGAATATGTTTATCTTGCGTTCTTAAAGACCTCATCAGCCTCTGAGGAGCATAGTTTTGTTTTCAATAATTTTATACTTAAGGCTTAGAACAACTACCTCCACCCAGGTGTAAATAAAGACATTATACCAAGAGTAATAAGTGGGAATAATTACACTTTATAAACTCTGTTGTGAACCTTTGCCCCTACAGCTCCCGACTAATAGAGGAGGCTGGATACACTGTGCTTGTGCATCCAGAATGGTTCCCCTGGCTCCACTCACGTTCCTGTTGGCTTTGGGTGACAGTGACCCAAAAACTTTCTCTGAGCTGTCATAATAAAATACTACATGAGACACTTGCTCTTTTCAAGACTAAAAATCTATTTTCTTCTTGTTCTAGAGGCTTATGTTCCAACACCACAACATCTGTGGTCCCTTCCAAAGCCATGGTCTTTGATTTTCAGAGGGCTGTGCTGTACTCTCCCCCTCTATGTAGGGGCATGCTGGTACCTTAAACTCTTTTCAAAAGGGCACCGGTTATGTTACATTAGGACTCACTCCATGACATTATTACCTTTGCCTTCTCTGTAACGGCCCACGCTTTAAATGCAATCATATCACCTAAGGTAAAATTAACATGGATTTTGAGTTGACACAACTTGGCCTCTTCCTGACATATTTGAGTAACAAAAATCAAGTGGATGGAACCAACCCAAGTTGGTAGGAAGACTAGATGTTGTAAGATTCACTCCAGTTTTCCTTTACTTCTGCATTCTGTATGTTGCTTTAGATGTCTTTGGACATGTTACTCTCTACTTTTGGGTAATACATAGTTCACAGTATTGGAACCTTTGGATTAGGAAGTGCTGGCCTTTTCTGTTGCAGGCAACAGAGCAGGCAAAAGGTCTAATGAGACTTAAAGGTGCTGTTAGCATTAGTTAACTATCTGGTCAGCTTCAGCCAGCCTTGCCCACATAAAGGAACTCTCCTGCAGCCCCAAGTAGATATACTTCTAGAAGTAGGAAAGATATATATTTAACTTTACTCAGAATGACCCATAGAAATTTGGTATCAAAAAATAAAAAATAAAAACACCTGCATATACAAAAAAGTGGGAGGAAAGATTTGAAAAGAAAAGAAAAAAAGAATATGAAAAGTTCAGGACACTCCAGTTTCTCTGGTTTCCCTCGAATATTTTTGTCTTGGGGATTAAATAAGTACCATAACATTTTAAGATCACATGAAATGTAGCTACTACCTTACACGGGAATCAGTACAGTAGGAACCCTGATGACCTGCTGCAGCTAGGGAACTGTGACTTCAATGGGGGGTGGTGAGGAAGCTAAGAGTCCCCAAGGAAACAGATGCCAGGGGAAAATAACATTCTAGACTCCAGGAAGAGTCAAGACAAAGGTCTTAAATTAAAGAGTGATGACGGTCTGAGGAATAACAGACGAGAAGCAAGGCTGAAGCATCGTCACTGATGCAGGGGAGGGGATGGATGACGATGCAGGGCCAGACCCCTCAGGCCCCCACTGTTACTCCCAGTGAAGTCAGAGGCCACAGAGGTTCTGGGCAGTAGAGTGACAGAATCCCAGGTGCATCTTAGAACACCTCAGACAGCACAGCATACACAAACCAGGTAGAACGGAGAGGGAAGAGGTCATTTCAGTAGCTCACTTAGGGGCTGGTATGTCAGCCATGGACTGCTGAGAGGGGGAAATTCCTAATTTTTTCTTTCTTTTTAATCTTTTTTTAATTAGGTATATTCTTTATTTAAATTTCAAATGTTGTCCCCTTTCTTGGTTCCCTCCTCCCCAAAAAAATCCCATAAGCCATCTCCCCTTCCCCAATCAACCCTCCCCTGCTTCCCTGTCCTGGTATTCCTCCACACTATAGCATCAAGTCTTTCCAGGACCTTTCCTCCCTTTGGTGTCTAACAAGACTGTCCTCTGATACTAATGTGTCTGGAGCTATGGGTAACTCCATGTGAACTCTTTGGTTGATAGATTTGTCCCTGGGAGCTCTGGGAGTACTGGGTGACTCATATTGTTGTGCCTCCTGTGGTGCTACAAACTCCTCCAGCTCCTTGGGTCCTTTCTCTAGCTCCCCCATTGAGGACTCTGTGCTCAGTTCAATGGCTGGCTGAGAGTGTCCCCCTCGGTGTTTGTCATGCACTAGCAGAGCCTCCCAGGTAATAGCTATGTCCGGCTCTGGTCAGCCAGCACTTGTGGGCATCCACAATAGTGTCTGGGTTAGGAACACTCCTCCACTGATGGTGGGATTGCAAGCTGGTACAACCACTCTGGAAATCAGTTTGGTGGTTCCTCAGAAAACTGGGCATAATACTATCAGAGGACCCTGCTATACCACTCCTGGGCATATACCCAGAGGATTCCCCAGCATGTAATAAGGACGCATGCTCCACTATGTTCATAGCAGCCCTATGTATAATAGCCAGAAGCTGGAAACAGCCCAGATGCCCCTCAACAGAGGAATGGATACAGAAAATGTGGTATATATACACAATGGAGTACTATTCGGCCATTAAAAACAATGAATTCTTGAAATTCTTAGACAAATGGATGGAACTAGAGAATATCACCCTGAATGAGGTAACCCAATCACAAAAGAACACTCATGGTATGCACTCACTGATAAGTGAATATTAGCCTAGAACCTTGGAAAGCCAAGACACAATTTGCATATCAAATGAAGCCCAAGAAGGAGGAAGAACAAAGTATGGATACTTGGGTCCTTTGTAGAAAGGGGGAAAAATACCCATCCAGAGACTACCCCACCCATGGATGCATTTTAATGATTAAAAAATTTAATTTTTTTAATTTAATTTTTGCTTTTTAAGCCCCTTAATTTTTAATAGGCAGAACCAACCTTATTTGTGAATATGTTGGATGTAGAATATACTAGAGAAGTATCAATGGCCAGATGTGCTTTTCCTAACCATCTGAATTATGGTATTTCCACTAAACATTTTTTAAAAATCATACACATATTGATTAGCTTTCAGTAAGATTAATAACTTTCTAAATAATATTTAATTATGAATCGAATACTTGAGAAATATGTTTTATCACCTAGCACATAATCTCATACAGTTAGATGTCCCAATGCCTCCTTCACAATTATAATAAAATTAACATAAATAAGAAAGTATGTGTTTTCAATGAAGCTGTTTCTTCAAAGACACTGCTTGCACGGGATCTCTGTGGTAAGAGGGTTACTGCAGAGGGAAAGGCTTCCCCAAGTAGATAAGGTAGGGCAACAAGTCAATTCAGGAAACCCATTTGCACTGTTTCACCTAGTTGTAAACAAGAACAGAAGAGAATTCTTATCAAAGAAAAATTCAGAGTAACACAGAAGAATAGCCAAGGAAATGAGGTTCTTCAGAACAGCCTTCCTGCCATTCCTAGGAGCTTGCTCAGAGTATAACACCACAGAGAGACGTGAGTTGCTGCTGTTGGTAGAGATAAATTAACTGAAGTGCTCATAGAACACAGGACAACAAACCCCAGTGTTCCGGAAAAGTTTTACTAAAGTTTAAACACTAAAACAAAATGTAAGAGCAGAATGTAATCTTCACAAAATTCACACATGCAACATAGGTCCTTATACTTTTACCATGGCAACATTTGTTTAAAAACATGTATATATGTATGTACATATATATTTACTTTTATGTGGATATACACATATACATATATTTACAGTAACTACCATACAGCTGAACACAGGGCAAAGTTATCTTTAAAATTAAGACAGTTATTCCATAACTATGTTTTTCATCCACCTGTCTTCTTGTCATTGTTTTAGGCTGAGATATCTTCTTGTATCTTCCCATGCAACAATTGTTATTCTCTAGAATTACTATACTTAAAATTTTTATTTATTTTTAAATTGTGTGCACAAGTGTGCCGCGCACGCGCGTGTGGTGCAGGAGCACATTGTGGAGAGTGGAGGTTAATATCTGTTGTTTCTATCAGTTGCTCTACAACTTCCTACTTGCAATGGGTCTTGCTGAACATGGAGTGCGCCTATGGTCGAGATTGACTGCCAGGGAGCTGCGGATACCTATGGCTGTCTGCTTCGTCAGTGCTTGCTGTTGTGACTCCCTTTTATATGGGTGATGGAGATCCATCTCAGATCCTGATACTTGTATCAAATGCTTTGCCTACTGATCCATCATCTCAACCTTGAACTGATTCAATTATTTTCATTTCACTAATATGAAGTATAATCACAGCTGCTCTCTGGAAACTCTAAAGTCAGGGCTATACTTCTGATTATCCTGTTATTTGTCTCTGGAGAGGGTAGTATTTATTAGGGTTTTTTTTTGTCTAATTGTTTTTAAGCCACAGTTCCATGTAGCCCACACTGGCCTTGAGTGCTAAAAGTATGAACTCCAAGAATAACCTTGACCTTCCTGTTCCCCAGCCTTGCATAGAGTGACAGGCGTGCACCACCATGCCCCATTGATGTAGGGCTTAGCACATGCTGACTGGTAAACTCTACCACCTGAGTTACGTTCCCAGTCCATCCTGCTTTTAAATCATTTATCTTTCTAGTGTTTAAATGAGGTGTGAGCTTTTTGAGGTCAGGGAATACATAGATTATTCCTTGGTAGTTAATAGATAGCAATATCAAGTTACTGTATTTTATAAATGAATGGGTTAATGCATATTTGATTCATAAAAGTATTCGTTTTCTTCCCTTTTACTATTTAAATTATCTATTGGAATACAAACTAAATAAATTTAATCCCCAGATGTTTGTCTAAGGGATAAATAAATGTGCAGCTAGGATCCAGTCATGTATTTAAATATCCTGGGGGGAATACAGGCTATTAAAATAAAGCAAGGGAGGACTTAGAGGATTTTCTTTTTCCTTTCAACCATGTTTATGCTATTACCCATTCGCTTTCAATCTCAAGCACACAGAACTTCTTAGACACATGATTAAGCAGATCTTATTTAGATTTACCACACGAAAGGGAATCTGGCCACTTGTATGGAGCTATCCTTGGGTAGGCACCTTTCTTATCAGCTGCTAAGTAAGGCAGTCTCTTGACCCAGGACCTTTCCTTGGCAATATGCAACACACTTCCGGCTTGTGTAGATCCACATATGTCAGCAGCCCTCTGAAGCTGGTGCAGCTGATGTCAGTTTTGCTGGGCATTTACACTGTTTTATGAGGATCCTTTAGAGTTAGATATGAGGTCAGGGAGATAGTTCTAGGGTTAAAGTTCCTGCCATGAACACTCTTGGAAAGCAGAGCTGAGTATCCCCAAAGTTGTCTGACGAGCCAAACTGGGGGCTCTGAGTTTGAATGAGAGACTCTTCCTAAATAAAACAGAAAAGCCACTGAGGGAGATTTCCTATATCACCCTTGACCCTCCACAACTCATGTGCATACACACACACACACACACACACACACACACACACACACATGTGAACCCACATTTATGCAAATATGCACATACATACATATGCACACTACACACACATACACATGAAAAAGAAAAAGACAAAAAAGTTAGATATGATAGATTTTTACAGTATTTAAGCAAGCAAACTTATTTCTCCCATATCACCAAGGGGTTACTTCTTTAAGTGCTTTGGTACAGAGTGTTTATACTGATATTTAAAGGTACACTCTTAATTGTACTGCAATAAGCCTGTTTCCGGGGAATCATTAGAAATGGAAGTGACTAAGTATTCTAAAGTTGTAATATGACAACATGATCATCATAAATGATGCAACCTAATGTAAAGGTTAAAAACTATAAAACTCTATTAAAATTCAAGATCAGATGACGCAGACTATGGACAATCCCCTGCAAGATTTACATTTCATTTATGTCTATTTACTGTAAGTAAAACTTTTAGGAAGATGTTTTAAATAACCCACTGTAAGGGACATACCCTCGGAGAGAGCCATTATTTACTTGCCTGATGTATATGGAACACTTATACCAGGACATCGCCCTTCCCAACAGTCCCATTTAGTACAAACAGAGAAATAATTTGTTTAGCTATATAATCAGGAGAGGCTGCACACAATAAAAGAAAGCATTCTGGTTTTTAAATGAATAAAAATTGATTGTGTCCCTATAAAAACTAAATTGGCGGAGTGTTAACTGCATTTCACATAAACATCTGTAGCAGACTGTGCCTCTCTGCTGGGCCGTAATGCAATATAGGACACTTAGGAATAAATCCATCCTCCAGATGAGTTCAGAGAGATTTTCTAAAAGGGCCTGATGAGATTGTCAAAATTGGGTTAGTCAGAACTGCTAATGACACTTAAAGGGAAATCTTTAAACAAAATTATTTTGCACTTCTTTTCTCTTGATAAATTATATGCAAATTAGTGTTGATTGAAAAATGTTTGCCTTGAAGGCACTAATAAAATAAGGTTGTTCTTCCTCAAGCATAGTAATTTTTGTTAGGGGGACTTGAAAATGAATTATGCTAGTTTCTTTTTGTAAACTATTTCCATAAACAGTGTGAGGATACCAGAGATTTCTATACTTTGTTTTCAGTGTGAAGTTGGGTATTGAATACACATGTTTATATTTTGTTAGTTCCAGGTAGGTGTATAAATGTCTGTATATATCCATATGTTGAGCTGTCTGTTAATTTTTGTATACCTTTCTATAGTATGTGTACATACTAGAAAGTATTTACATTTTCTAAGCAAGCCAAGATTTCCATGCCTTTAAGTCCATTAGTTTGTGCCAACTCTATTCTTTCAGTCAGGACATCTTATATTTACAGATAGTTTCATCCTTGGCACAATTAAAAATAAAACTTTTTCCCTGCTGGTTCTAATAAATAGTTTTGGTATTTTTCCCTTCTGCTAAACTGTCACATAGTATGTTAGAAAAGAGAGCATTCAAAGCCAGCATTCCTGACGCCAGCTTTAAAACCATAACAGGCTCATGAAGGAGCAGATGTACAGCCAAGAACCTGTGGATGGTCTCAGTCACTCGCTCTCCAATTTACACACAGTATGTGTAGACTTTAAAAATGCAGGAGACCACGTGGAACTCTGAGGTTGTCTCTGGACACAGTGCACAAATGGAGCTTGCTCTTGTATTAATACTTATGGTGAACATTATCAGCAGTATTAGGTTTTAAAAGAAACTGAACGTTAAGATGAAGCATGCCTTAAAATGAGAGACAGAATTGGCATGTAGACCAGGTACACAGTTCTTAGTTAGGAGGTATGTGAACTGAACACCACAAAACAGTCATCATACAGTAGATGCCATGAGAAGTGTGGTATATTAAGAAGATACAAACAAACCATTTTAATTTTGTAAAAGCTCAAGGAATATTATCTGTAATTTAAAATTTTGTGACTTTATAAATCAAAAATTCTGTATATGTATGTGCACATGTGTGCATGTCTATGTATGTGTGAATGTGTATATTGTGCATGTGAATGTATGTGTGCATGTCTATGTTTGTGTGCATGTGTATGTGTGCATGTGTGTATTGTGCACATGTATATGTGTGCATGTATGTGTGTATGTGTGCATGTATGTGTGTATGTGTGCATGTGTGTGTGTGTGTGTATTCATAGGCTTAGGAAACAGCCAATGACTGCTTGTAAATAATACAAAATGGTGTGAAGCAACTGGATATTGAAATTTGTTTGCATTTTCTTATTTTTTCTCTCTTCTTAAAATTTTTTATTGGTTATTTGATTTTTTTACATTCCAAGTGTTATCCCCTTTCCTGGTTTCCTTTCCACAAAGCCCCATCCTACTCCCCTCTCCTGCTTCTATGAGGGTGCTCATCTACCCACCCACTGACTCCTGCCTTACCTCCCTAGCATTCCCCTACACTGGACCATTGAGCCTTCACAGGACCAAAGTCTCTCCTCCCATTGATGCCAGATAAGGCAATCCTCTTCTTCATATACAGTTGGAGCCATGGTTCCCTCCATGTGTATTCTTTGCTTGGTGGTTTAGTCCCCAGAAGCTCTGGTTGGTTGATATTGCTGTTCTTCCTATAGGGCTGCAAACACTTTCAGGTCCTTTACTCCTTCGTTAGGGAGCTCCTCCATTGGGGTCCCTGTGCTCAGTCTGATGGTTGGCTGCAAGCATCTGTATTTGTATTAGAAAAGCCCTGTCAGAGCCTCTCAGGAGACAGCTATGTCAGGCTGCTGTCAGCAAGCACTTCTTGGCATCAGCAATAGTGTCTGGGTTTGGTGGCTGCATATGGGATGAATCCCTAGTGTCTTAGTCAGGGTTTCTATTCCTGCATAAACATCATGACCAAGAAGCAAGTTGGGGAGGAAAGGGTTTATTCAGCTTACAGTTCTGCATTGATGTTCATCACCAAAGGAAGTCAGGACTGGAACTCAAGCAGGTCAGGAAGCAGGAGCTGATGCAGAGGCCATGGAGAGATGTTCCTTACTGGCTTGCTTCCCCTGGCTTGCTCATCCTGCTATCTTATAGAACCCAAGAGTACCAGCCCAAAGGTGCTACCACCAACAAGGGGCCCTCCCCCTTGACCACTAATTGAGAAAATGCCCCACAGCTGGATCTCATGGAGGCACTTCCCCAACTAAAGCTCCTTTCTCTGTTATAACTCCAGCCTGTGTCAAGTTGACACACAAAACTAGCTAGTACACCTAGGTAGGGCAGTCTCTGGATGGCCTTTCCTTTAATCTCTGTTCCACTCTTTGTCCATGCATTTTCTTTAGACAGAAGCAATTCTGGGTTAAAATTTTTGAGAAGGGTGGGTGGCCCCATCCCTCAAACAAGGACCATGCCTAACCTCTCCATATGGTTTCTAAAGATTCTCTCTCTCCTTTGTTAGGTATTTCAGCTTTGTTTGCATTTTCAAGAGATTTTTATCTAATTCTCAAAGAAATGACTAGCTAGAAGACCAACATTTCTTCAGATAAAAAAAAAATAAGAGGTTTTTTGTTTTTTTTTTTTTGTTTTTTTTTTTTTTTGTTTTTTTTTTTAATTTGAGGAGCAGGATAAAAATGGGGCTTGGGGCTATTTAAAATGTATCAGACAGCAAACTCTGCAGCCAGTCCCATAACACCCAGAGGAAGCTTCACTCCTAGGTACTTTAACATGGTCTGGATCATAGGATACCAGAATCCCAGGAACCCAGGATCCCAGGAGCTTGGTCACAACAGGATATCAGGGCCCCAGATGCAGCTTAACACCCAGGAACTCTGACACACTCGGGTCTCAGGATCATAGGACCCCAGAATCACAGGACCACAGAGACAGCTGGAATCTGAGGAGTTCTGACACAACCAGAATCACAGAAAGGACAAGCAACAGTCAGGTATAGCGAGGGCAGGTAGCACTAGAGATAATCAGAGGGCAGGAGGCAAACATAAGAGCATAAGCAACAGAAAACAAGGTAACATGGCATTATCAGAACCCAATTCTCCCACCATAGCAAGTCCTGGATACACCATCACACTGGAAAGGCAAGATTCGGATATAAAATCACTTCTCATGATGATGATAAAGGACTTTAAGAGCATAAACAACTCCCTTAAAGAAACACAGAAGAACACAGGTAAACAGCTAGAAGCCGTTAAAAAAGAAACACAAAAATCCCTTAATGAATTACAGGAAAACACAATCACACAGGCAAAGGAAATGAACAAAACCATCTAATATCTAAAAATGGAAATAGAAACAATAAAGAAATCACAAAGGGAGACAACCTTGGAGTGAGAAAACCTAGGAAAGAGATCAGGAGTCATAGATTCAAGCATCACCCACAGAATACAAGAGATAGAAGAGAGAATCTCAGGTGCAGAAGATACCATAGAAAACACTGAAACAACAGTCAAAGAAAATGCAAAAGGCAAAAAGCTCCTAACCCAAAACATTCAGGAAATACAGGACACAATGAGAAGATCAAAGTAAGGATAATAGTTATAGAAGACAGCAAAGATTCCCAACTTAAAGGGCCAGTAAATATCTTCAACAAAATTATAGAAGAAATTCCCCTAACCTAAAGAAAGAGATGCCCATGAACATATAAGAAGCCTACAAAACTACAAATAGATTGGACCAGAACAGAAATTCCTCCCCTCGGGTAATAGTCAAAACACCAAATGCACTAAACAAAAAAATAATATTAAAAGCAGTAAGGGAAAAAGGTCAAGTAACATATAAAAGCAGACCTATCAGAATTACACCAGACTTCTCACCAGAAATTATGAAAGCAAGAAGATCCAGGACAGATGTCGTACAGATCCTAAAAGAACATAAATGCCAACCCACGATACTATACCCAGAAAAAATGTCAATTACCATAGATGAAGAAAACAAGATATTCCATGACAAAACCAAATTTACAAAATATCTTTCCACAGATCCAGCTCTACAAAGGGTATTAGATGGAAAACACCAACACATGGAGGGAAACTACACCCTAGAAAAAACAAGAAGGTAATCTTTCAACAAACCCAGAAGAAGATAGTCACACAAACACAACTCTATCTCTAACAACAAAAATAACAGGAAATAACAATAACTTTTCCTTAATATCTCTTAATATCAATGGACTCAGTTCCCCAGTAAAAAGACATAAATTAACAGACTGGATACATAAACAGGACCCAACCTTGTGCTGCATACAGGCAACACAGCTCAGTGACAAAGACAGAAACTACCTCAGAGTAAAAGGTGGGAAAACAACTTTCTAATCCAATGGTTCTAAGAAGCAAGCTGTAGTAAACATTCTAATATCGAATATAATCGACTATCAACCAGAAGTTATCAAAAACGATAATGAAGGAAACTTAATACTGGTCAAAGGAAAAATCTACCAAGATGAACTCTCAATTCTGAACATCTATGCTCCAAATGCAAGGATTCCCACATCCATAAAAAACTTTACTAAAGCTCAAACACACATCACACCCCACACAATAATAGTAGGAGACTTCAACACTCCACTCTCAGCAATGGACAGATCTTGGAAATACAAAGTAAACAGAGACACAGTGAAACCAAAAGAAGTTAGGAACCAAATGGATCTAACATATATTTATAGAACATTTCATCTTAAATCAAAAGAATATACCTTCTTCTCAGCATCTCATGGAACCATCTCCATAACTGACCATATAATTGGTCACAAATCAGTCTTCAACAGATACAAGAAGATTGAAATAATCCTATGCACCCTATCAGATCACCACTGTCTAAGGCATACTTAAATTCCAACAAAACAATGGAAAACACACACACACACACACACACACACACACACGGAAGCTAAACAATGCTCTGCTCAATGATACCTTGGTCAAGGAAGAAATAAGTAAAGAAATTAAACACTTTTTAGAATTTAACAAAAATAAAGACACATCATACCAAAACTTATAGATACAATGAAAGCAGTAGTAAGAGGAAAATGCATAGCTTTTAGTGTCTCCACAAAAGAAAATGGAGAGCACTTACACTAGCAGCTTGACAGTACATCTGAAAGCTCTAGAACAAAAAGAAGCAAATACACCAAAGAGGAGTATATGGCAGAGAATAGTTTCAGAGCTGAAAACAACCAAATAGAAACAACAAGAACTATACAAAGAATCATCAAAACCACAGGCTGGTTCTTTGAGAAAATCAACAAGATAGATAAACCCTTAGTCATACTATCCAGAGGGCACAGAGACAGTATCCAAATTAATAAAACCAGAAATGAAAAGGGAGATATAACAATGGAAACTATGGAAATTCAAAAAAATCATCAGATTCTACTACAATAGCTCATACTCAACAAAATTGGAAAATCTGGGTGAAATAGACAATTCTCTAGACATAAACCAGGTGGCAAAGTTAAAACAGGATGATAAACAATGCAAACAGTCCCATAACCCCTAAAGAAATAGAAGCAGACATTAAATTTCTCCAAACCAAAAAAAGCCCAGGACCAGATGTATTTAGTGGAGAATTCTATCAGACCTTCAAAGTAGACCTAGCACCAATACTTTTCAAACTATTTTACAACATAGAAACAGAAGGAACACTACCCAATTCGTTCTATGAAGCCACAATTATGCTTATACCAAAACCTCACAAAGACAAAACGAAGAAGAGAACTGCAGACCAATTTCCCTTATGGACATTGATGCAAAAATACTCATTAAAATTCTTGCCAACCTAATCCAAGAACACATCAAAATGTTCATTCACTACAGTCAAGTAGGCTTCATCCCAGAGATGCAAGGATGGTTCAATATATGGAAATCCATCAATATAATCCACTGCATAAACTCAAAGAAATAAACTGCATGATCCTTTCATTAAATGCTAAAAAGCTTTTGAAAAATTCATCATCCTTTCATGTTAAAAGTCTTGGAAAGATCATAAATTCAAGGCCCATACTTAACACAGTAAAAGCAATATACAGCAAACCAGTAGCCAAACTCAACCTAAATAGAGAGAAACTTGAAGCAATCCCACTAAAATCAAAGACTAGACAAGGCTGCCCACTTTCTCCCTAACTATTCAATATAGCACTTGACGTTCTAACTAGAGCAATTAGACCACAAAAGGAGGTCAAAGCGATACAAATTGGAAAGGAAGAAGTCAAAATATTACTATTTGCAGATGATATGACAGTATACTTAAGTGACTCCAAAAATCCCACCAGAGAACTCCTAAATCTGATAAACAACTTCAGCAAAGTGGCTGGATATAAAATTAACTCAAACAAATCAGTAGTCTTTCTATACTCAAAGGATAAACAGGTTGAGAAAGAAATAAGGGAAACAACACCATTCACAATATTCACTTATCATATTACATACTTTGGTGTGACTCTAATCAAGCAGGTGAAAGATCTGCATGACATGTACTTCAAGTGTCTGAAAAAGAAATCAAAGAAGATCTCAGAAGTTGGAAATACCTCCCAAGCTCATGGATTGGAAGGATTAATATAGTAAAAATGTCCATCTTGCCAAAAGCAATCTGCAGATTCAATGCAATCCCCATCAAAATTCTAATTTGCAAATTCACTTGGAATAACAAAAAAATACAGGATAACAAAAACTATTCTCAACAATAAAACAACTTCGGGAAGAATCACCATCCCTGATATCAAGCTGTATTACAGAGCAATAGTGATAAAAAAAAATAGAGGCAGGAAGATCAGTGGAATAGAATTGAAAAAACCAGAAGTAAACCCACACACCTATTGTCACTTGATCTTTGACAAAGGAGCTAAAATCATCCAGAAAAAAGGCAGCAAAAATGCAAATTTACCCATTCTTATCTCCCTGTACAAAGCTCAAATCCAAGTGGATCAAGGACCTCCACATAAAACCAGAAACACTGAAACTTATAGAGGAGAAAGTGGGGAAGTGCCTCTAACACGTAGGTACAGGGGAAATTTTCCTGAACAGAACATTAATGGCCTATTCTCTAAGATCAAGAATGAACAAATGGGACTTCATAAAATTGCAAAGCTTCTGTAAGTAAAGGACACTGTCAATAGGACAAAACAGCAACCAACAGATTTGGAAAAGATCTTTATCAATTGTACATCCAATAAAGGGCTAATATACAATATATACAAAGAACTCAAGAAGTTAGACTTCAGAGAACCAAATAACACTATTAAAAATGGGGTACAGAGCTAAACAAAGAATTTTCACCTGAGGAATATCGAACGGCTAAGATACACCTAAAGAAATGTTCAACATTCTTTGTTATCAGGGAAATGCAAATCAAAAAATCCTGAGATTCTGCCTCATACCAGTCAGAATAGCTAAGGCCAAAAAGTCAGTTGACAGCAGATGCTAGTGAGGATGTGGAGAAAGAGAACACTCCTTCTCTGCTGGTGGGATTGTAAACTGGTACAACCACTCTGGAAATCTGTTTGGCAGTTCTCCATTAACTTGGACATAGTACTATCTGAGGACCCAGCTATACCACTCCTGGACTCAGATGCTCCAACATTTAATAAGGACACATGCTCCACTATGTTCATAGCAGCCCTATTTATAATAGCCAGAAGCTGGAAAGAACCCAGATGTCCTTCAACAGAAGAATGGCTACAGAAAATGTGGTACATTTACACAATGGACTACTACTCAGCTATTAAAAATGATCAATTACTGAAATTCACATGCAAATGGATTGAACTATAAAACATCATCCTGAGTGAGGTAACCCAATCACAAAAGAACACATGATATGCAGTCACTGATAAGTGGATATTAGCTCAAAAGCTCAGAATATCCAAGATAAAATTCACAGATCACATGAAGCTCAAGAAGAAGGAAGGCCAAAGTGTGGGTGCCTCAGTTCTTCTGAGAAGGGGAACAAAATACTCCCCGGAGTAAACAAGGAAATAAAGTGTAGAGCAGAGACTGAAGAAAAGGTCATCCAGAGACTGTGCCACCTGGGTATTCATTCCACATACAGTTACCAAATCTTGATACTATTGTGAATATCAAGAAATGATTGCTGAAAGGAGGCTGATATGGTTGTCTGTTGAGAGGCCCTGTAAATACAGAGTCGGATGCTCTCAGCCAACCATTGGATTGAGCATGGGATCTCCAATGGAGGAGTTAGAGAAAGGACTGAAGGAGCTGAAGGGGTTTGCAATCTCATAGGAAGAACAACAATATCAACCAACTAACCCCCCAGAACTCCCAGGGACTAAGCCATCATCCAAGAAGTACACATGGCTCCACCTGCATGTATAGTGGAGGATTGCCTTGTCATGCATCAATGGGAGGAGAGGTCCTTGGTCCTATGAAGGTGTGATAGATGCAGAATTGAGGGCAGAGAGGTGGAGTGGGGTAGGTGGAGGGACACATTCATAGAAGCAGGGAGAGGATGGGATGGGGGTTTCCAGCAAGGGGGGCGGGACAAGGAAAGTGGATAACATTTGAAATGTAAATGAAAACATCCAAAAATCATAAGAAATAAATAAAACGTATTAGACAAACAAATTTAGCTCAGGCAGCTAGTAGCACTCTGTTAAAAGATCCATTTAAGCAGGTCCTGCCAGCGAGTCCCAGAGACACTGCAAACTGACTTTGATGCTGCCGTGCCACGAGCACCTCTCCACGTTCATGGACCTCTGAAGCTTAGATGAGTTCTCTGCTGGCTTGGAATCTTCTCCAAAACACGGTAACCAGAAATGTCTTCAGTTTCCATATTACAAGGGGTTGTTGTTGTTGTTGTTCTTCTTCTTCTTCTTGTTCTGTTATTTTGAATCTTTAGATCATGATAAAATAAATATATCCCATAAGGAATCATAACCAGCTGACTTGCTCACAATCAAGCATTTTCAGTAAATTCATGAACGTATACAATGCATTCATGTGTAACAAATTACCTAGATCGATAATGAAGTAAGTTCAAACATTTCCCACCTTGTATATTGCATTGTGACAGACACGGAAGAATACTATTAACAAACTAAAAATCTTATTTTTAAGGATCACAGGCTCCCATAGAAGAAATATAGACACCTAAATACTTAAATATTTAAAGTATTTTAAATACTTAAAAATATTTAAAGACAGTTAAAGTATTCAATAAAATTGAAATAAGTACTATGGGGAAGAAAGCGTTGCCAGACTTGACCAATGCCAAAGGAACTGTGTTCAGTGGTTTTATGAAAACATAACAACTGCAGTAATGCCTGGAATGTGAAACATGTTCATGGGTGGCAGGAAAGCTGGCCCTTGCAAGGGCCCCAGAGACTCTGGAGTGAGCACAGCATATATAGGAGCACAGCTAAGATTGGTTCAGCCCTGATCTGGGAAGACTGATAACAGGGGAAACTGATCTCCAGCTGCAGTTTATATAGCAGTATGCCAAAATGTGCACAAAAAAGGCTGAACCTTACAGTGATGTTTGCAGGAATTCTTCATGGAGCTGACTGATGGGAGCAGGTCTCAGAGCTGGTATCCAGACAGAAGATCCTGAGAAAGGGCTAACTAGAGCAAGCAATGAGTTAAATTCAGAGCCAGGATCCATGAAGCTTCAAGGACCAAGAAAGTCAGGCACCTAAAGAGAGGAGCCAGACAGGGATTTTATCAAGTTGCTGACTCAGTTAAGCCCATAAAGCCTCGACTCCACAGTGCTGAAGGTTAGTTTTCCACAGATAACATGAGATGTCACCAAGCTGAGACCAGATCCAGAATATTCAGCCATGCATTCACAGCTCTTACCTGTACTCAACTGTCACCCCCCGCACTGTATTGTAATGCACTGTTTGAGTGAACGAATGAGAAGAATGTGGAGACATGTCAACACCATAAATGCTGAAATTGTAGGTGAAGACTACGAAAGGAGATTGGAAATAGCTTTCTGTCAAACTTCAGTCTTGAGAAGCCATGCATCTGTTGGGATTCTGGTCATCCAGATGATATCTCAAGAAACACGTTGAATGATTTTGAACATCTTTCCATTTGAGCATGATTCTAGGACCCATTGTTTATAAACACTCACAGATCCTCCGTGCACTCGTGGGTCTACTTAGCTTCTCATTCATCCCGGTCTTAGTGGCCTGCAAGTAGAGTTGTAAAGCTTAATGGCTGGTTCCAATTCATATACTAAAGACATTCAGTTTCTAGACCATTTGCTCAGTTGTTCCTTCCACAAATCTTATAATTTATGATCAGGTACAGTCTTGGCTCCTCCCCTAAACCATCTGTATAACTGAGCCCTCATGGCGAATCCCTCAGAAGATGACTATGAATTTGATGACTGCCTATGAATGACAACAGCAGGATGCCTAGAACAGCGCCCAGAATACATAAAATCTCCAACAGGCATTAGTGATTCAGAGGATGTTTAGTGACTAGTGATATGTCTAGAGATGGGCAAGCTAAGTCTTCTATAGGTATTTTCTATTAAGATGCCATGCAAGGAGGATATTTGAGGGAGATGGAGGTCACCTGGGAAGGTGACGGAAGCGTGAGGCCACACGGCAGAAGGCTGTTTGTTCTGGGTGAAATCAGAATATTTGGACACAGAGGGCACATCCAAAGCTATGTGTGCGCTCAGAGTTTTATATTCAAGGCTGTGGAGCTTATGTATCAGTGAATGATGAGAACCATTTTGCTTTAGGGAGATTATTTGAGCAGTGGGATCAGAAAGATCTGTTGGAAGCCCTTTAGGCAACTTAAGCAATACACAAAAGCTACGAACAAAACAGGAGAGGAGAAAACTGTAGGTAGGAGTGAGGTGGAACAGGAAGGAAATCCAAGACTTGGGTGGTAATATGAAAGATGTGGACTGTTGTCTGAGATACAGAAGCTAAACACTAAAGGCTTGTTGTTGGAATTAAAACTCAAAAGTTCATATCACCTAAGCTTGTGCTCAGAAAGAAGGCCCCCTGTGGTGGTTTGTACAATGTGTGGACCATGTCACACAACTTACACGGGTTACAAAAATAAAAAATTTCTTGAAATCATTAAAATTTTAAGTCCAAAGGTGGATGCTCAGATAAAGGAAAGAACTAACAGAAATATAAGGTGTAGGGTCTGAGTGATCTAAGGCTTTGTAAGCCAGAGTTTATAAATGAAAACTTTCAAAAGAAGTAAATACCATGCTTATGCAAACAGATTACACAATGAAGACATAGACAGACATATCACCTACATTTAAGTCACATGTTATGTAAAGACAGTTCATATTCTTATCATAATCAGATGTGAAGGCTGCCTTCTCTCTACCCCCACTGTATCTAAACAGGGACACCAATGGGGTGGGTGTCACCAACAAATAAAAAAGATCAGTGGTTTATAACTCAGACATCCCTGTACTGAAACATCTCTCTCCTTGCTAACTGTGAAAATAAGTATTTTATATACATGTATTAGAAATGGCATAATGAAGCTCATTATTTTGCTTATTAAGTGATCAAAACAATGGTAAAAACAAAGTAAACATAAATTTAAAAATTGAAATATGGCAGGTTAATTAATTTGTCAATGTTTCTTTCTTAAATTTAAACTGTTTAATAAAGTCCTTGTTATGGCTGGCAGTTTCCCACCCCTATCCTTTACTGAAACCATAATGTCCAGTGTGACAGTGTTTGCTGGCAGAGCATCTGGGATATAATAAAGAGTTAAGTTAGGTCATGAAGGCAGGGTCTTCAGTTTGGAAATTAATTTCCTGACAAAACGAGGAAGACATTAGAGAATGATCTCTCTCCAACAGAACATATCTAAGAAAGGTCATACAAGGACATGGGGAGACAAGGACAGGACAGGTCCAAAGCAGGGAATGGTGTCCTGCAGTTGTTGGCCATGTGCCCCTGGATCTTGTAAGTCCCTGTTTCCAGGACTATGAAATGAAATCATGTTTATTTTTTTTTTAATTTTTTTTTTATCTCCTGGTCTGTGGAATTTTGTTATGGAAATCTGAATATGCATGCTAAGACAAAAGCCCACCAACAAGTTAGCATGAGGGAGGATAATGGGAATTGAGCTGTGAGAGCGAGTGTTGGCTTAACACTGCAGTGTGGTAGGTCTTCACAGGGTACAGCTCTAAGCACTTTGGGGAGGGGGAATGGGGGTACCCATTACCAAGTGGGTGTCATGGGAAGTGATCATTTTCTTTTTCATTTTTCTTTTAAAAACACTTGAGTTCTAAGGCAAAGTGTTCCAAGAAAGGAAGATTCTTGGAAAAGAGGATCATATTTGTGTACACTCTCATGATGCATGCATGTGGCCTTCTTCAAGTTTAACTAGAGAGTGACCATACCTTAACCTGCAGTCCAGAAATTCAGAAGCAGGTAATTTCTTTGCTTGACAGTGACAATAAGACAAGGGGAGCCCCTGCCATTTTTTTTTTTGACAGCTGTGCTCATTATGAAAGGTAAGCCTTTTCTGGCATTCAGCAAAACTCCTAAACTGGCAGATTCTCTGTTTCTGTTTCCTTGTCCTCAGATTAATCAGAGCACCCTGGCAGTAGCACATGAGCTTCGCATATTTGTGCATGTGTTTGTGTGCAGGCTAGAGTGCCACAATGGCAGGGTGGAGGTCAGACAAGTGAATGTCCTTCCTTGCGTTCCCTTTGTTTGAAGCAGTCTCTTGTTCATCACTGTGGTCCACACGCATCTGGGGATTTGCCTGTTTCAGCTCCCATATCACTGTAGACATTCTAGAAATACAGATATTTGCTACCCTCTTTGGCTTTACATGGTTTCTGGGGAACCGTCTCATACTTGCACACCAATCACATTATTTGTCTCTCTGGCCCAGCTCAGCTTAGCTTTATAGGACTACTGTGTGGACATGTGATCACCCTCAGGATTTTACTTAATGTGACTTCACTCATTCCACAAAACTCATACACAGAGAGGGACATGTATGCACCTCATTCATATGTCCTGGGCAGTTCTTATTTTATTATTGCTGTACATGCATTTTGCAATTCACTTTCATTTCCCCAAGATTTATACTCATACTGCAGTGAGAGCCAGTACAGAGTGCTCTATGATATACTTCTAACTACTGAGAATGAATACACATTCAGAAGACACTGCCACGCCAGGCAGTGGTGGTGCACGCCTTTAATCCCAGCACTTGGGAGGCAGAGGCAGGCAGATTTCTGAGTTTGAGGCCAGCCTAGTCTACAGAGTGAGTCCCAGGACAGCCAGGGCTAAACAGAGAAACCCTGTCTTGAAAAACCAAACCAAACCAGAAGACACTGCCTATCTATAGTTCATCGACTATCTATGTGATCAAGGGAGATGTGCAGCTTACTGTCATATCTGCCACAGAGAAGCAGAGAAAAAAAGATAGGTTAAGGTTCTTTCTGTTGGGCAAACTGCTAGCTAGTTTGCTCCCCTGGAGACACCATATCCTAAGCCAGCCTAGAATATCACTGTACTCAGGGTAACTGACACTACAGCCTGAGACATCCAAGGAGATCTGCTGCACACAGCACAACTGTCATCCCAGGTGATTCACTGCACTCAGGGTAACTGACACCACAGCCTGAGGCATCCCAGGAGATCTGCTGCCCACAGGCCAATTGGCATCCCAGGAGGTCTGCTACACACAAGGCAACAGAGCAACTGATTGTCAGCATCTGCTCCCCTGAAGACATTACAGCCTGGGACACCCAAGGAAATCTGCTGCACACCGAACAACTGGCATCCAAGGAGATCTGCTACACACGAGTCAACTGAGCAACTGAGCACCAGCTTGTCTGCTCCCCTGAAGCCACCACATCTTGCAGGCACCCCAGGAACTCCTCTGTACACAAGGCAAGTGGGCAACAGACATCACAGTCTGAAGAACTCCTGGGGGCTCTGTGGCATGCAGGGCAACTGACCCAACAGACTGAATGCCTCCCTGGAATTCTGCTGCACAGAGGGAAACAAACCCCTCTGGGAAACATCTTCATACAGGACAACAGCCTGACTACTCCTCTGAAGAACCAACAGCATGAAGGCCTCCCAGGAGATCTATTGCAGTGAGAGCAACAGCCCAGCAGCTTGTCAGCCCCTCTGAAGAACTCCCAGTTGGAAGGCCCCACAGGTGGTCTGCTACAGCAAGGGCCGCAGGCCTACCAGGAGACCTGAAGCAACACAGGGACAAAAGAGGGAGACTCCAGAGTCACCCAGATCAGCAAACACCAGTGATAACTAGATGGTGAGAAGCAAATGCAAGACCATACGCAATAGAAGCCAATATACGTGGGCATCATCAGAACCGAGTTTTCCCACCACAGCAAGCCCTGAATACACCAACACATCTGATATAAAATCCTATCCCATGAAGATAATAGAGTCCCTTAAGGAGGGTATAAATATAGGATGAAATAAAGGATAACATAATCAAACAGGTGAAGGAATTGAATAAAGCAGTCCAAGACCTAAAAGTGGAAGTAGAAACAAAGAAAACACAAGAGGAGGCAAACCTGGAAAGGGAAAGCCTAGGAGAGAGGTCAGGAATTATAGATGTAAGTATCATCAACAGAATACAAGAGATAGAAGAGAGAATCTCTGGTATAGAAGACACTGGAAATGAGACTGGCACAACTGTCAAAGAAAATTCAAAACATAAACTCTCCTAACCCAAATTATCCAGGAAATTCAGGACATAATGAAAAGACCAGTTCTAAAGGTAATGGGAATAGAGGATAACGAAGATTTCCAGTTCCAAGGACCTGAAAATGCCTTCATCAAAATCATAGAAGAAAACTTCCTCAAACTAAAGAAAAGGATGACCATAAAGGTACAAGAAGCCTATAAAACACCAAATGAATAGGGCCAGAAAAGAAAACTCCTCTCCTCACATGATAATTAAAACACTAAACTCACAGGACAAAAAAAAAAAAAAGAAGAATATTAAAAGCTGTAAGAGAAATGGGCCAAGTAACATACAAAGATAGATCTATCAAAGTTACACCAGACTCTTCTACTGAAACTATGAAAGTCAGAAGAGCCTGGTCAGAGGTCAGGCAGACTCTATGAGAACACAAATGCCAGCCCAGACTACTATACCCAGCAAAACTCTCAATCAACATAGATGGAAAAAACAAAATATGCTAGGACAAAACCAAATTCAAACAGTATCTATATACCAATCCAGCCTTACAGAGGAACCTAGAAGAAAAATCCAACACAAGGAATGTACTTACACAAAGAAAAAGCAAGATATTAAGCATTTCACAACAAAGCCAAAAAGAAAAAAACACAAGCAAATAAAGCCACCTACAAAAACAAACAAATCAGGAACCAACAGTCATATGTCTTTAATATCGCTCAATATTAATGGACTCAACTCACCTATAAAAAGACATAAGCGAACAGACTGGATACACAAACAATATCCAGAATTTTCCTGCATACAAGAAACACACCTCAAAAACAAAGACAGACACTATCTTAAAGTAAAAGGATGGATAAAGGTCTTCCAAGCAAATGGTTCCAGGAAACAAGCTGGAGTTGCCATCCTAATATCACACACACACACACACAAAATAGACTTTCAACTAAAAGTTATCAAGCATGGGGAAGGACACTTGATATTCATAAAAGGAAACATCCACCAAGAGAAAGTCTCAATTCTGAACACCTATGCCCCAAATATAAAGGCACACACATTCATAAAAGAAACTTTACTTAAGCTCAAAACACACATTGAAACCCAGACAATAATAGTGGGAGATTTTAACACCCCACTCTCGTCAATGGACAGGTCATTGGAACAGAAACTAAACAGAGACACAGTGAAGCCAATAGAGGTTATTAACCAACGTGATTTAACAGATATCTATAGAACATTTCACCCTAAAACAAAAGAATACACCTTCGCAGCACCTTATGGTACCTTATTCAAAATCTACCATAAAATTGGTCACAAAACAACTCTCAATCAATACAAGAAGACTGAAATAATTCCATGCATTTTTGTCTCCAGCAACTGAGCAGGCAGCTATGGCCAGGAGCACAGGGAACACAGGAGTGGCAGAGGAGCGGGGACAAGGTCTGTCTGGTCTCCACCTGCACCCAGGAGTTGAGCAGCACCACAGCTCTCTGTGCACTGATGTTGTCAGGGGAGAAATGGTCTGCAGGGAGTGATTTGACTCCTGGGTTGGAAGGTGAGACCTCCATTTTCTCTCCAGTGACTGAGCAGGCAGATACAGCCAGGAACACAGGGAAATCAGGCGTGGCAGAGCAGCTGTGACAGGGTCCTTCTGGGCTCCATCTGCACCCAGGAGCTGGGCTGAGCCATAGCACTCTATGCCAGGGGACAGCCGGTCACCAAGGGGTACTGAGACAGGCTTGTAGGCCCACAGAAAGGACAAGCACCAGCCAGAGACAGCAGGACCAACTAACACCAAAGGCAACCAGATGGCAAAAGGCAAATATAGGAATGTTACCAACAGAAATCAAGGCAACATGTCACCACCCGAACCCAATTCTCTCAAAACAGCAGGTCCTGGATACCCCAACATACTGGAAAAGCAAGAATTGGATTTAAAATCACAGCTCCTGATGCTGATAGAGGGATTCAAGAAGAACATAAATAATTCCCTTAAAGAAATACAAGAGAACACAGGTAAAGAGGTAGAAGCCCTTAAAGAATTACAGGAAAGCACAACCCAACAGATGAAGTAATTGAGCAAAACTGTCCAGGATCTAAAAATGGAGGTAGAAACAATAAATAAATCACAAAGGGAAACAACTCTAGACATAGAAAACATAGGAAAGAAGTCAGGAGTCATGGATGCAAGCATCAATAACAGAATACAGGACATAGAAGAAAAAATCTCAGATGGAGAAGATACATAGAAAGCATTGACATAATGGTCAAAGAAAATGCAAAATACAAAAAGGTCCTAAGCCAAAACATCCAGGAAATCCAGGACAAAATGAGAAGACCAAATCTAAGGATTATAGGTAAAGAAAAGAGTGAAGATTTCCAAAAGAAAGGGCCAGTAAATGTCTTCAATAAAATTATAGAAAAAATTCCTTAACCTAAAGAAAGAGATGTATATGATCATAAAAAAAGCCTTGAGAGGAAGAAATAAAGAAAGAAATTAAAGACTTTTTAGAACACAATGAAAATGAAGACACAACATACCCAAATCTATGGGACACAATGAAAGCAGTGCTAAGAGGAAAACTCACAGCCCTGACTGCCTCCAAAAAGAAAATGGAGAGAGCATACATTACCAGCTTAATGACACACCTGAAAGCCCTGGAACAAAAAGAAGCTATTTCACCCAGGAGGAGTAGAAGGCAGGAAATCATCAAACTCAGGGCTGAAATCAATCAAGTAGAAACAAAGAGAACCATACAAAGAATCAACAAAACCAGGAGCTGGTTCTTTGAGAAAATCAACAAGATAGATAAACCCTTAGCCAGACTGACCAAAGGGCACAGAGAAAGTATCCAAATTAACAAACTTAGAAATGAAAAGGGAGATATAACAACAGAAACTAAGGAAATCCAAAAAAATCATCAGATCCTACTACAAGAGCCTGTACTCAACACAACTGGAGAACCTGGAGGAAATGGACAATTTCCTTGACAGATACCAAATACCAAAATTAAATCAGGACCAAATAGATCATCTAAACAGTCCCATAATGCCTAAAGAAATTGAAGGAGTCATAGAAAGTCTTCCAACCAAAAAAAGCACAGGACCAGATGGTTTCAGTGCAGAATTCTATCAGACCTTCAAAGAAGACTTAACACCAATACTCTTCAAATTATTCCACAAAATAGAAACAGAAGGAACACTACCCAATTCCTTCTATGAAGCCACAATTACGCTGATACCAAAACCACACAAAGATCCAACAAAGAAAGAGAACTTCAGACCAATTTCCCTTATGAACATCGATGCAAAAATACTCAATAAAATTCTTTCCAACCGAATCCAAGAACACATCAAAACGATCATCCACCATGATCAAGTAGGCTTTATCCCGGGAATGCAGGGTTAGTTCAATATACGGAAATCCATCAATGCAATCCACTACATAAACAAACTCAAAGAAAAAAACCACATGGTCATTTCATTGGATGCTGAAAAAGCATTTGACAAAATTCAGCATCCTTTCATGCTTAAAGTCTTGGAAAGAACAGGAATTCAAGGCCCATACCTAAACATAGTAAAAGCAATATACAGCAAACTGGTAGCCAGCATCAAACTAAATGGAGAGAAACTTGAAGCAATCCCACTAAAATCAGGGACTGGACAGGGCTGCCCTCTTTCTCCTTATCTTTTCAATACTGTACTTGAGGTACTAGCTCGGGCAATTCGACAACATAAGGAGGTCAAAGGGATACAAATTGGAAAGGAAGAAGTCAAACTATCATTATTTGTAGATGACATGATAGTCTACCTAAGTGACCCAAAAAACTCCACTAGAGAACTCCTACAGCTGATAAACAACTTCAGCAAAGTGGGAGGTTATAAAATCAACTCAAGCAAATCAGTGGCCTTCCTATACTCAAAGGATAAACAGGCTGAGAAAGAAATTGGGGAAATGACCCCCTTCACAATAGCCACAAATAGTATAAAGTATTTTGGGGTGACTCTTACCAAACATGTGAAAGATCTGTATGACAAGAACTTCAAGACTCTGAAGAAGGAAATGGAAGAAGACCTCAAAAAATGGGAAAACCTCCCATGCTCATGGATCGGTAGAACCAATATAGTTAAAATGGCCATTTTGCCTAAAGCACTATACAGATTCAATGCAATACCCATCAAAATCCCAACTCAATTCTTCACAGAGTTAGAAAGAGCAATTATCAAATTCATCTGGAATAACAAAAAACCCAGGATAGCTAAAACTATTCTCAGCAACAAAAGAAATTCTGGGGAAATCAGTATCCCTGACCTCAAGCAATACTACAGAGCAATAGTGTTAAAAACTGCATGGTATTGGTACAGTGACAGGCAGGAGGATCAATGGAACAGGATTGAAGATCCAGAAATGAACCCACACACCTATGGCCACTTGATCCTCGACAAAGAGGCTGAAAACATCCAATGGAAAAAAGATAGCCTTTTCAACAAATGGTGCTGGTTCAACTGGAGGTCAGCATGCAGAGGAATGCGAATTGATCCATCCTTGTCTCCTTGTACTAAGCTTAAATCCAAATGGATCAAGGACCTCCACATAAAGCCAGACACTCTGAAGTAAATAGAAAAGAAACTGGGGAAGACCCTTGAGGACATCGGTACAGGGAGAAAGTTTCTGAACAGAACACCAATAGTGTATGCTCTAAGAGCAAGAATTGACAAATGGGACCTCATAAAATTACAAAGTTTCTGTAAGGCAAAGGACACCATCAAGAGGACAAATTGGCAACCAACAAATTGGGAAAAGATCTTCACCAATCCTACATCAGATAGAGGGCTAATATCCAATATATATAAAGAACTCAAGAAGTTAGACTTCAGAAAACCAAACAACCCTATTAAAAAAATGGGGTACAGAAATGGGATACAGAGTTAAACAAAGAATTCTCACCTGAAGAACTTCGGATGGCGGAGAAGCATCTTAAAAAATGCTCAACTTCATTGGTCATTAGGGAAATGCAAATCAAAACAACCCTGAGATTTCACCTTACACTAGTCAGAATGGCTAAGATTAAAAATTCTGGAGATAGCAGGTGTTGGAGAGGGTGCGGAGAAAGAGGAACACTCCTCCACTGCTGGTGGGGTTGCAAATTGGTACAACCACTCTGGAAAGCAGTCTGGCGGTTCCTCTGAAAACTGGGCACCTCACTTCCAGAAGATCCTGCTATACCACTCCTGGGCATATACCCAGAGGATTCCCCACCATGTAATAAGTATACATGCTCTACTATGTTCATAGCAGCCCTATTTATATTTGCCAGATGCTGGAAAGAACCCAGGTATCCCTCAACAGAAGAGTGGATGCAAAAAATGTGGTATATCTACACAATGGAGTACTATTCAGCCATTAGAAACAATGAATTCATGAAATTCTTAGGCAAATGGATGGAGCTAGAGAACATCATACTAAGTGAGGTAACCCAGACTCAAAAGATGAATCATGGTATGCACTCACTAATAAGTGGATATTAACCTAGAAACCTGGATTACCCAAAATATAATTTACACATCAAATGAGGTACAAGAAGAAAGGAAGAGTGGCCCTTGTTCTGGAAAGACTCAATGAAACAGTATTCAGCAAAACCAGAACGGGGAAGTGGGAAGGGGTGGGTGGGAGGACAGGGGGAGAGAAGGGAGCTTACGGGACTTTTTGGGAGTGGGGGGGGGGCTAGGAAAGGGGAAATCATTTGAAATGTAAATAAAAAATATACCGAATAAAAAAAATTAAAAAAAAAAAGCCTTGAGAACTACAAATAGATTGGAACAGAAAAGAAATTCCTCTCATCACACAATTATTGAAACACCAAATGCACTAAACAAAGAAAGAATATTAAAAGCAGTAAGGGAGAAAGGTCAAGTAACACAAAGTTAGACCAATCAGAATTACACTAGATTTCTCACCAGTGACTATGAAAGCCAGAAGATCCTGGGCAGATGTTATACAGACCCTAACGGAACACAAATGCCAAACCAGGCTACAATACCCAGTAAAACTCTTTCAATATCTCTTAATATCAATGAACTCAACTCTCCAATGAAAAGACATAGACTAACAAACTGGATACAGCAGGACCCAACATTTTGTTGCATACAGGAAACTCACCTCAGGCACAAAGACAGACACTACCTCAGAGTAAAAGGCTGGAAGACAGTTTTCCAAGCAAATGGTCCCAAGAAACAAGCTGATGTAGCCATTCTAATATTAAATACAATTAACTTTCAACCTAAAATAATCAGAAAAGATAAGGAAGGACACATCATACTCATCAAAGGAACAATCTACCAAGATGAACTCTCAATTCTGAACATATAGTCTCTAAATACAAGGGCACCCACATTTATAAAAGAAACTTTACTAAAGCTCAAAGCACACATTGAACCCCACACAATAATAGTGACACCCCACTGTCACCAATGGACAGATCAGGGAAACACAAATTAAACAGAGAAACAGTGAAACTAACAGAAGTTATGAACCAAATGGATATCTATAGAACATTTTATCCTAAAACAAAAGAATATTCCTTCTTTTCAGCACCTCATGGTACGTTCTCCAAAATTGACCATATTCTCAGTCATAAAGCAGACATCAGCAGATATAAGAAGATTGAAATAATTCCATGTACCCTATCAGATCACCACAGACTAAGGCTGGTATTCAATAACAACAAAAACAACAGAAAGCCTACATACACATGGAAACTGAACAATACTCAGTGATTATTTGGTGAAGGAAGAAATAAAGAAATTAAAAACTTTTTAGAATGTAATGAAAATGAAGACACAATATTCCCAAATTGATGGGACACAATGAAAGCAGTGCTAAGAGGAAAACTCATAGCTCCAAGTGCCTCCAAAAAGAAACTGGAAAGAGCATATACTAACAGCTTGATAGCACAGCTGAAGGCCCTAGAACAAAAAGAAGCTAATACACCCAAGAGGAGTAAAGGGCAGGAAATAATCAAACACAGGGCTGAAATCAAACAAGTAGAAACAAAAAGAACCATACAAAGAATCAACCAAACCAGGAGCTGGTTCTTTGAAAAAAAAAAAAAACAAGATAGATAAACCCTTAGTCAAACACACGAGAGGGCACAAAGACACTATCCAAACCAACAAAATCAGAAATGAAAAGGGAGGCATAACAACAGATACTGAGGAAATCCAAAAAATCATCAGATCCTACTATAAAAGCCTATACTCAATAAAAGTGGAAAATCTAGGGGAAATGGACAATTTTCTAGACTGATACCAGGCATCAAAGTTAAATCAGGATCAGATAAATGATCTAAACAGTCCCATAACCCTTAAAGAAAATGAAGCAGTCATTAATAATCTCCCAACCAAAAAAAAAGCCCAGGACCAGATGTGTTCAATGAAGAGTTCTATCAGACCTTTAAAGAATACCTAATACCAATACTCTTCAAACTATTCCACAAAATAGAAACAGATGGAACACTACCCAATTTGTTTTATGAAGCCACAATTGCTCTGATATCTAAATCACACAAAGACACAACAAAGAAAGAGAACATTAGACCAATTCCCCTTGTAAATATCGATGCAAAAATACACAATAAAATTCTTGCCAACCGAATCCAAGAACACATCAAAATGATCATCCACCATGATCAAGTGGGCTTCATCCCAGAGATGTAGGGATGGTTCAATATAAGGAAATCCATCAATGTAATCCACTATATAAACAAACTCAAAAGAAAAAAAATGATCATTTCATTAGATGCTGAGAAAGCATTTGACAAAATCCAACACCTCTTCATAATAAATGTCTTGGAAAGATCAGAAATTCAAGGCCCATACCTAAACATAGCAAAAGCAATATACAGCAAACCAGTAGCCAACATCAAATTAAATGGAGAGAAACTTGAAGGAATCCCACTGAAATCGGAGACCAGACAAAGCTGTCCACTCTGTCCCTACCTGTTTAATATAATACTTGAAGTCCTAGCCAGAGCAATTTAACAACAAAAGGGGTCAAAGGGATACAAATTGGAAAAGAAGAAGTCAAACAAAGTATCACTGTTTGCATATGATATGATAGTATACTTAAGTGACCTCAAAAATTCCACCAGAGAACTCCTAAATCTGATAAACAACTTCAGCAAATTGGCTAGATATAAAATTAACTCAAACAAATCAGTAGTCTTCTTATACTCAAAGGATAAACAGGCTGAGAAAGAAATTAGGGAAATGACACCCTTCACAATAGTCACAAATTATATTACATACCTTGGTGTGACTCTAACCAAGCAAGTGAAATATCTGTGTGACAAGAATTTCAAGTCTCTGAAGAAAGAAATTGAAAAAAATCTCAGAAGGTAGAAAGATCTCCCACGCTCATGGATTGTCAGGGTTAATATAGTAAAAATGGCCATCTTGCCGAAAGCAATCTACAGATTCAATGCAATCCCCATCAAAATTCCAACTCAATTCTTCATAGCATTAGAAAGAGCAATTTCCAAATTTATCTTGAGCAACAACAACAACAACAACAACAAAATAGGATAGTGAAAACTATTCTCAACAGCAAAAGAACTTCTGACTGAATCACCAACCCTGACCTCAAGCTATACTGCAGAGTAATAGTGATAAAAACTGCATTGTATTGGTACAATAGATCAATGGTATAGAATTGAAGACACAGAAATGAACTCTCACACCTATGGTCACTTGACCTTTGACAAAGGAGCTAAAACTATCCAGTGGAAGAAAGACAGCTTTGTCAACAACTGTCAATTGTGCTAGGTCAATTTGCAGTCAACTTGTAGAAGGATGCAAACTAATCCATTCTTATCTCCCTGTACAAAGCTCACGTCCACGAGGATTAAGGACCTCTACATAAAACCAGATACACTGAATCTAATAGAAGAGAAAGTGGGGGAAGAATCTGGAGTACATGGGCACAGGGGAAAATTTCCTGAATTGAACACTAAGAGCTTATGTTCTAAGATCAAGAATTGAAAAATGGGACCACATAAAATTCCAAAGCTTCTGTAAAGCAAAGGACACAGTCAATAGGATAAAACAGCAACCAACAGACTGGAAAAAGATCTTTACCAATTCTACATCTGATAGAAGGCTAATATCCAATATATACAGAGAACTCAAGAAGTTAGACTCCAGAGAATCAAATAACCCTATTAAAAATGGGGTACAGAGCTAAACAAATAATTCTCAACTGAGAAATACTAGATGGCTGAGAAACATCTAAAGAAATGTTCAACATCTTTAACCATCAGGGAAATGCAAATGAAACAGCACTGAGATTCCACCTCACACCAGTCAGAGAAGGGCCAAGATCAAAAACTCAGGGGACAGCAAATGCTGGAGAGTATGTGGAGAAAGAGGAATACTACTCCATTGCTGGTGAGATTGTAAGCTGGTAAAACCACTCTGGAAATCAGTTTGGCAGTTCCTCAGAAAATTGGACATAGAACTACCTGAGGACCCAGCTATACCACTCCTGGCATATACCCAGAAAATGCTCCAACATGTAATAAGGACACATGCTCCACTATGTTCATAGCAGTCTTATTTATAATAGCTAGAAGCTGTGGTACATTTATACAATCGAGTACTATTCATCTATTAAAAACAATGAATTCATGAAATTCTTAGGCAAATGGATGGAGCTAGAAAATATCATTCTGAGTGAGGTAACCCAGTCAAAAAAGAACACATATGGTATGCACTCACTGATAAATGGATATTAGCCCAAAAGCCTGGAATACCCAAGATACAATTTACAGACCACATGAAGCTCAAGAAGATGGAAGACCAGTGTGTGGATACTTTGATCCTTATTGCAAGGTGGATCAAAATACCCATGGCTCATAGCCAACCTATAGACTGAGTATAGATTCCCCAATGGAGCAGCTAGAGAAAGGAACTAAGGAGCTGAAGAGGTTTGCAGCCCTGCAGGAGGTATAGTAATATGTACCAACCAGTACCCCTAGAGCTCCCAGGAACTAAACCACCAACCAAAGAGCACACATGGAGGGACCCATGCGTGGCTCCAGCTATATATGTAGCAGAAGATGACTATTTCAGACATCAATGAGAGGAGAGGCCATTGGTCCTGTGAAGGTTTGATTCCCCAACAGAATGCAAGTTAGGAAATTGGGGACGGGGTCAGCAGGGGGAGGGGAAGGGGATAGGGTATTTCTGGAGGGGTAACTCAGAAAATGGATACCATTTGAAATGTAAATAAAGCAAATATTTTATATATATATATACACTAAAATATAATATAATATAATAAAATTATATATATATTTCCACACGTCCTATTAGATCAACATGGCCTAAGACTGGTCTCAACAACAAAAGGCCCACATACAGGTGGAAACAGACCTGTACTCAATGATAACCTGGTCAGGGAAGAAATAAAGAACAAAATTAAATAATTCCTGGAATTTAATGAAAATGTTGACACATCATACCCAAACTTATAGGGCACAAGGAAAGCAGTGCTAAGAGGAAAATTCATAGCACAAACCACCCCAGTAAAGGAAATGGAGAGATCTTATACTCGCAACTTAATAGCACAACTGAGAACTCTAGAACAAAAGGAAGCAACCTCACCCAAGAGGAGTAGAAGGCAGGAAATAGTCAAACTCAGGGCAGAAATCAACCAAATAGAAACAAAGAGAATGATACAAAGAATAAAAATAAAAATGGGTGCTGGTTCTTTGAATCAACAAGATAGATAAACCCTTACCTAAACTAACTAAAGGGCCCAGAGGTGGTATCTAAACTAACAAAATCAGAAATGAAAAGGGAGACATAACAACAGAAACAGAGGAAATTCAAAAAATCATTAGATCCTACTAAAAAATCTTATATTCAACAAAACTGGAAAAACTAGATGAAATGGAAGGTTTCCTAGATAGAGGCCACATTCCATAGTTAAATCAAAAGCAGGTAAACTATCTAAACAGGCCCATACCCCATAGTGAAATAGATAAAGTCATTAAAAACCTTCTACCCCAAAAAGCCCAGGGACAGATAGATTTAGTGCAAAATTGTACCAGACCTTCAAAGAAAATTTGATATCAATATTTCTCAAAATATTCCAGAAAATAGAAACAGAAGAAACAATACCTATTTCATTCTATGAAGCCACAATTACTCTGGTACCTAAATCACTCAAGGACCCAACCAAAAGAGATAACTTCAGATCAATCTCGCTTATGAATATAATACTCAATAAATTCTTGCAAACAGAATCCAAGAACACATCAAAACCATCATTCACCACAATCAAGTAGGCTTCATACCAGGGATGCAAGATTGGCTTAATATATTAAAATCAATTAAGGTAATCCACTATATAAACAAAGAAAAAAATCACATGATCATTTCCTTAGATGCAGAAAAGGCATTTGACAAAATACAACAACCCTTCATGTTAACAGTATTGGAGAGATTCAGGGCCCATACCTAAGCATAGTAAAAGCAATTTACTGCAAACCAGCAGGCAGTTTCAAATTAAATGGAGAGATACTTGAAGCAATCCCACTAAAACCAGGGACAAGACAAGGATGCCCACTCTCCCCATATCTATTCAACATAGTACTCAAAGTGTTAGCTAGAAAAATACAACAACAAAAAGTGATCAAGGGGATACAAACTGTCAAAGAAGATGATATTTACAGATGATATGATAGTATACATACGTGATCCCCAAAACTCTACCAGAGAATTTCTCCATCTGATAAACAACTTCAGCAAAGTGAATGGATATAAAATTAATTCAAATAAATCAGTACCCTTCCTTTATACAAATGATAAACAGGCTCAGAAAGAAATTAGGGAAAGAACTCACATCATAATAACCACAAATAATATATAATATATTAGGATTTTTCTAACCAAACCAGTGAAAGATCGGTATGACACCAACTTCAAGTCTCTGAAGAAAGAAATCAAAGAAGATCTCAGAAAATGGAGAGATCTCCCATGCTCATGGATTGGCAGAATTAACGTAGTAAAAATGGCCATCCTATAAAAGGCAATCTACAGATTCAATGCCATCTCATCAAATTCCCACACAATTCTTCAAAGACATGGAAAGAGCAGTTCTCAAATTCATTTTGAAAGGCAAAAACCCTTGAATAGTGAAAACAATACTTAATAATAAAAGAATGGCTGGGGGAATCACCATCCTTGACCTCAGGCTTTAAGACAGAGCAATAGTGATAAAACTGCATGGTACTGGTACAGAGACAGACACGTTAATCAATGGAATAGAATCAAAGACCCAGAAATAAAAACACACACTTATGAGCACTTGATCTTTGACAAAGATGCCAAACATATGCAATGGGAAAAAAGCATCTTTAACAAATGGTGCTGGTCTAACTAGCACCATGTAGAAAAATGAAAATAGGCCCATATTTGTCACCTTACACAAAGCTCAAGTCCAAGTGGATCAAGGACCTCAACATAAAATCTGATACACTGAATCTAATAGAAGAGAAAGTGGGATAGAGCCTTGAACTCATCGGCACAGGGGAAATTTCCTAAACAGAACACCAATGGCTCAGGCTCTAAGCAAGAGTTGATAAATGGGACCTCGTGAAACTGGAAAGCTTTTGTAAGGCAAAAGACATAGCCAAAAAGATAAATCAGCAGCTACAGATTGGGAAAATCTTCACAAACCCCACATCCAATAGAGGGCTAATATCCAAAATATATAATGAACTCAAGAAGCTAACCACCAAAAAACCAAACATGCCAATCAAAAAACTGGGGTATAGAACTAAACTGAGAATTCACAACAGAGTAATTTCAAATGACTGAGATTCAAGAAAGTTCAAAGTTCCTAGTGATCAGAGAGAGAAATACAAATCAAAACAACCCTGAGATTCCACCTTACACCAATCAGAATGGCTAAGATCAAAACCTCATGGGCCAGCATATGTTGGTGAGGATGTGGAGAAAGAGGAACACTCCACCATTGCTGGTGGGATTGCAAAGTGGTACAAAGACTCTGGAAATCAATCTGGAGGTTCCTCAGAAAATTGGAAATAGATATACCTAAAGACCCAGCAATACCACTGTTGGGAATATGCCTCAAAAAATGCCTCACCATGCCACAGGGACACATGTTACACTATGTTCATAGCTGCCTTGTTTATGATAACCAGAAGCTGTAAACAACACAGATGTCACATGACAGAAGAATGGAAACATAAAATGTGGTTCATTTACAAAATTGAATATTGTATATTATGTCAAATAATTTTCAATTATTTGATTCCATTTTTCTCAAATTTTTTTTTTTGTGTGTGAACTACATGGGTTTGTGTCTATTTAATGGTCAGTCTTGAAAACATACATACAAGCAATATTTTACAGACTAAACAGGTTATATTTAGGACATTAAGCTTTTAAGAATGAGGACAAATGGATGGAACTAGAAAATGTCATCCTGAGTGAGGTAACTCAGACCCAAAAGTACATGCATGGTATATACTCGGTGATAAGTGGATATTAGCAAAAAAAATTTAAATAAATAAAAAATAAAAAAGGGCCAAATTACCAAGTTACAGCCCACAGAACTCACAAAGGTTAAGAAGCTGAAGTGCCCAAGTGAGGAAGCCTCAGTCCCACTTGGGAGGAAGAAGGAAGCACAAGGTGGGGGTAGGGAGAGACCTGGGAGGGAAAGGGGATGTGGCAGGGCAGATAGAGGAACATGACAGGGTATTGGGTGGGGCAAAGGACTGAAGGCCCCGAGGGCCAGCAGAAAGAATGGAAATACGCAACCTTGTGAGGTAGGAGGTTGGGGGGCTCTCCAGAATATACCAGAGACATGGAGATGAGAGACTCTCAGGACTGAAAGAGAGGAACATTAGATGAAATGCCCTATGTTGGGGAGAGGGAATTTGTAGAGCCCACCTCCAGTAGAAAGACAGGGCATCAAGTGAGGGATGGGGTTGCCATCCCACAGCCAAAACTCTGACCCATAATTATTCCTCTCTGAAAGAACTGCAGGGATGGAAAAGGAGAGGAGCCTGAGGAAAAGGAGGTCCAGTGACAGGCCCAATATGGGATCCAGCTCAAGGGGAGGCCCTAAGGCCTGACACTATCACTGAGGCTATGGAGTGCTTACAAAAAGGGACCTAGCATGACTGCCCTGAAAGACCCAACAAGCAGCTCAAAAAGTCAGCTGCAGATATTTGTACCTAACCAGTGGACAGAAGCTGCTGACCTCAGTGACTGAATTAGGGGAAAGCTGGAAGAAGCTGAGGAGGAGGACGACCCTGTAGGAGGACAAGCAGTCTCAACTAACCCGGACCCCCGAGACTCTCAGACACTGGATCACCATATACAATAGAGGTCTGCAGGATCTGGGTTCTGTCAGAGAAGATGCACCTAACTCTCAAGAGACTGGAGGCCCCAGGGAGTTTATAGGTCTGGTGGGGTGGGGGATCGGGACATCCTCGTGGAGACAGGGGCCAGGGAGGAGGTATGAGTTGTGGAGGGTAGACTAGGAGAGGAATAAAATCTGGAGTTTAAAATTAAAAATACAAGATTAGGTTAACAATAAAAATAAAAGTTTAAGAAAATGGCTGCTGCTGCTGAATTTCTTAAATTCTGGGAACTGAGATATTTTTTCAACTGTTCAAGACAATGGAGTAGAGACCAGTAAATCCAGGCTGACAGAAGTCAGAGATCTGAGTAAAGTAAAACATTGTTCATCAATCGTTGTCGTCATCATCATCATCATCATCATCATCATCATCATCACTACTACCACCACCATTAGCACTGGTGCTAGCCAGGGACAGAACTCAGAGCCTTAGCCTTGTGTGGCAAGGATTCTACCACTGAACAACATCCCGGACCCATAAGAGTTGCTGTTAAGGTGTTGGAGAGGGTGTGGAGAAAGGAACACTCCTCCACTGCTGGTGGGGTTGCAAATTGGTACAACCACTCTGGAAATCAGTCTGGCGGTTCCTCCGAAAACTGGGCACCTCACTTCCAGAAGATCCTGCTATACCACTCCTGGGCATATACCCAGAAGACTCCCCACCATGTAATAAGGATACATGTTCTACTATGTTCATAGCAGCCCTATTTATAATTGCCAGATGCTGGAAAGAACCCAGGTATCCCTCAACAGAAGAGTGGATGCAAAAAATGTGGTATATCTTCACAATGGAGTACTATTCAGCCATTAGAAACAATGAATTCATGAAATTCTTAGGCAAATGGATGGAGCTAGAGAATATCATACTAAGTGAGTTAACCCAGACTCAAAAGGTGAATCATGGTATGCACTCACTAATAAGTGGATATTAACCTAGAAAACTGGAATACCCAAAACATAATCCACACATCAAATGAGGTACAAGAAGAAAGGAGGAATGGCCCCTGGTTCTGAAAAGACTCAGTGAAACAGTATTCGGCAAAACCAGAACAGGGAAGTGGGAAGGGGTGGGTGGGAGGACAGGGGAAGAGAAGGGGGCTTACGGGACTTTCGGGGAGTGGGGGGGCTAGAAAAGGGAAATCATTTGAAATGTAAATAAATTATATCGAATAAAAAAAAAGAGTTGCTGTTAATGTCTGATTGTGGTTTTCAAGATTGTGTTGCCGAGGTTGCCTGCAACCATGTATGCAGCTGATGTGTTTCTGAGATAGCATCTTTCATCAGGAACCCTTTAAGCTAAGGTGACCATGCATGCTTGGTGACCTGATACACCTTAGATGGCATGGTTCTAAAAGCCAGCTGGATTCACACTAAAGCGCTCTACGCTTGCAGGCCCTTGGTAGCTGATGTCTGTGTGTTCACTCATGTGCTCATGTGAGAATGTGCCATGTTGTATACATGCTTATGTGTAGGTACGCGTAGAGACCAGAGGTTGATGCCTTTCTGTCTCTTTTCATCTTATTTTTTGAGGTAGTCTCCCACTGACCCCGAGCCTTGTCATTTTAGCTGGGTTGTCTGGTCAAGAAGTCCTCTGGACCACTGGTCTCTTCCTGTCTCCACGGGCCCCTCCCAGCAATGGGGTTCCGGATCTGTGTGTGACATTTCTCCTGATTCTGGGGAAAGAACTCGGGTTCTCATCCTTGCATGACAAGCACTATACTCACCGGCATCTCCCCAGATCTGTAACAGATACCTTAACATCTGCTTTAGGTTTTCCCTTATGGAAGGCAATTTTTTAATTAGATAAGTTAAAAATTCAGAGAGCAGATGGCTCTTAATTATAAACCCTAATGACCTCTTTGTTTTCACTAAAACCATGAGATAGGAAGTGATTTGAGTGCAAAGACTCCTAGAATCTGGACTTCTAAACAAGTTCCAGGCCTGTAGGAACTGGCTGAGTGGGTGGGTTGCTGCAGACCCTCAAGGAGAACATACAGTGGTCTTTTTCTGTTCTGCCCACCAGATCTTCAGACACTCTCTGCCATATCAATTGACTGTAATTTATGTGACCAGTGAATGTAAAATCAATCATTGCTCTAGCTGCTTTCTGACACAGCAGAAGAGGCTTATATGTGGGATACATCAGATCGGACATGGAGACAGATTTCTAGAATTGGACTGTCTAGATTTCAGGAGTACAGCTGGACACATGGTATTCAGGAGAATGTCTACAGGTCAGGACTCAGAATCCAAGTGAAGATGACTAGGAAATCCTCACCAAAGAGCTAACAGAAAGCCTGGTAATAAACAAGTGATGTTTCTCAAGAATAGAGCCCAAGAGTACACACGCAGGGGACAACGACAGTGAGAGAAAAAATTTAAGTGGATATATTTTGGTAGTAACACAAAGCATTAATGATTTAGTGAGCAAAGACAGATTAGTATTTACAAACATGATTTCATCATTTTTTAAGGTCGAATAATATGGCATTGCACATAAGAACTGCATTTTCTTTGCCCTGCCATTAGATTATGGCTGATTAGACTAAAGGCTGATTCCTTTAATTGGTTATTGTGAGGAGTGTTGCGATCACTGTGGGAGTGTGGAGGTCCCCCTGGAATTCTGATTTCACTTCTGTCCAACAGAATAACAAGAACACACTAAACACCTCCAAAAAGCTAGAAGCAGCAAGTCTGAGCATTTTGCTACCAACAAAAGACAATCACTTGTGGCGATATTTTGACTCACCCTGATGTAAACATTATACAGCACACGAATTTCTTAAAACATCACATAAGGGTGGTAGGGCGATGACTTAGCCATTGAAGTGCTTGTCACAGTTTCACATATACCCACCAGTACCCACATAAAAAGCTGGGCAGAGTGGCATGTGCCTGCAGTCCCACAGCTGAGGAGATGGAGACAGGATTCCTAGAGCTTTCTGGTCACCTAGTCTTGTTGAGTGAGTATGCTCCAGGTTATGTGGCAGACCCTCTCCCAAAAACTAAGGGATGGAGAGATATAGAAAGACACCCACTGAATACCTCTGGCCTCCAGCACACATGTGCTTACGCAACAGCATGTACACAGGCACACATACACCTTGAACACACTCTACTTATTAAATAAACAACACGGCATCCTTTCCCTGTGGAAAAGTTTACTAGAGAATATGAGAAGGGAAGGCGCTGTCAATCAGGGCAGGTAAAACCAGGTAAAAACAGTCCGATTCCCAGCTGAGAAGCTCCAGGCTGAACACCCAAGGGCCGCTTGCACACAGCAGGCATCTGACACCATTCTCGACATGCAGGTTTAGCAGTCCAGAGCGGGGATGGCATGTGAGCCTAAGCCCTTATAAACCTGCCCTGTCCTACTGCTCAGAGTTAGATTTCAGTCGTCTGTGCCACGGCCCACATTTAGCTTCACAAGAGACAGGCATATAAAACCTGACATCAGAAAAGTATTTCTCAACATGGCCACTGCTAACTTCCTTGTGGAAAATATTTAGTTTTCTAAATACAATTTTAAGATGTAATATTTTTTCCAAGAGCAGGAGATGTTAATTCAAACCATGTGTGAAACTGGAAAGAAATGGAGCTGTAATTAGGCTTTATCAGAAAACTCCTTGAGGGCCGAAGACCTGCATCTGTAGTTAAGAGCACTATTTCTCTCACAGTAGACCCACGTTCTGTTCCCAGGACCCATGTGAATGACTCACAACTGCTTGAAATTCCAATCCTAAGGGGACCTGATACCTCTGTCCCCTGATGTACATGCCCTCACATAGATCCAGATGCATATGCAGAGCTTTAAAAATATATAAATCTGCAAAAGATATGAGTCTCAGCAGAAAACCAATGCAATGCGCTAGGTACATCATCTCCTCTAGAACAATCTCTATTCGCTTGTTTAGTTGTTTGGTTATTTTTAATGTCTGTATGTCCTGAGGTTGGGTTCTGATTCTGAAGTCTGCAGTTGAAAAATCCACTCTCATCCCCCCCCACCCCCAAACTTCTATTTCAGGTAAGCTCTATTAACTTTACTCCATAGAATTATGTGTACTTCACAAAAACAAATCAGATTTAAGCTTCTACTACTGCTAGAACATACATTGTGAATGGCTGACCACTGAGATGAAGACCTTTTATCAATGGATAATTGGAGACCAATGAATCTCTCCAGAACAACTATCAGTTAAATAGCATACAAAACATATATGCAGCTTTTATTTTTTTAGATATATTCTTTATTTACATTTCAAATGATTTCCCCTTTCCTGGCTCCCCCCTCCCCGAAAGTCCCGTAAGCCCTCTTCCCTCTCCCTGTTCCCCCATCCACCCCTTCCCACTTCCCAGTCCTGGTATTCCCCTACACTTCTGCATCCATCGAGCCTTTCCAGGACCAGGTGCCATTCCTTCCTTCTTCTTGGGAATGATTTGATATGTGAATCGTGTCTTGGGTATTCTGAGCTTCTGGGCTAATATCCACTTATCAGTGAGTGCATACCATGTGTGTTTTTTTGTGACTGAGTTACCTCACTTAGGATGATATTTTCCAGTTCCACCTATTTGCCATTTCGTGAATTTATTTTTAATAGCTGAGTAGTATTCCATTGTGTAAATATACCACATTTTCTGTATCCATTCCTCTGTTGAGGGACATCTGGGTTCTCTCTAGCTTCTGGCTATTATAAATAGGGCTGCTATGAACATAGTGGAGCAGGTGTCCTTATTACATGCTGGAGGATCCTCTGGGCATATGCCCAGGAGTGGTGTGATGTGGTGCTTTGGTAATATCATGCCCAGTTTTCTGAGGAACCGCCAGACTGATTTCCAGAGTTGTTGTAATAGCTTGCAATCCTACCAGCAGTGAAGGACTGTTTCTCTTTCTCCACATACTCAACAGCACCTGCTGTCTCCTGAGTTTTTGGTCTTAGCCATTCTGACTGGTGTGAGGTGAAATCTCAGGGTTGTTTTGATTTGCATTTCCCTGACGACTAAGGATGCTGAACATTTCATTAGGTGATTCTCAGCCATTCAATATTCCTCAAGTGAAAATTCATTTTTTAGCTCTGTACCCCATTTTTTAATAAGGTTATTTGGCTCTCTGGAGTCTAAATTCTTGAGTTCTTTGTATATATTGGATATTAGCCCTTTGTCAGATATAGGGTTGTTCAAGGTCTTCCCAATTTGTTGGTTGCCATTTTACACTATTGACAGGGGCTGGAGAGATGGCTCAGTGGTTAAGAGCACTGACTGCTTTTTGGAAGGTCATGAGTTCAAATCTCAACACCCACACGGTGGCTCACAACCATCGGAAAAGAGATCTAATGCCCTCTTCTGGTGCCTGAAGACAGCTACAGTGTACTTATATATAATAAATAAATAAATCTTATATGCAGCTTTAGTTGATGCTGAAGACCACTTTTGCCTTCTCTGATACCTAATGACCACAAGAATGTAAGTATTGAGGTCAATTTTTTAAAAAAAAAAAATTGGCTTTCTGAGGCAGGGCTTCTCTGTGAATGTTGCCCTGGCTGTCCTGGAACTCACTCTGTAGACAATACTGACCTCAAACTCTGAGACTGTCCTGACTGCTTTCTGAGGGCTGGGATTAAGGGCACTAACCACTACCTGCTAAATTAACTTCATTACCATTAAGCCTTTGCTTTCTAGATGTCAGTTTTTCGTTTACAGTAAGATTCTCACATTTCACAAATAAGCGAACATTAATGTCCCAGGCTTCCTCTGCCTTAAGTTTTGACCCTCCTTCCCCAGTTACCTCTTTTGACTAGGAAAATGCATTTGGTAAAGTCAATCATACCCAAATGTAGCAGTTTCAGGCACAATGGCTTGTTAAATACATTTTTAAAAGCCGTCTGAGAGGACTTCAGAATCATAAGAAACATTAAGTAAATTTTTGCAATAATGTTTATTAGCTGTCCACATAGCCTGTAACTCATTTGGCTTTTAACCCAGTATTTTACTTCAAGAAAATCTGTTTAAACACATGTTAAAATTGTCTCTGCCTTCCCTTGCGTGTCATGAATGTTGGTAAGACCAGCCAACAGGAGTTCTTATCACTTGGCAAAAATATTACAAGTATGTTCTGAATTCTGATAGCTGCCTCTATTTTAGAGTCTGATGGGTTTGTTTTCATTTTGGTCTGTTTTTTCCCCTCTGAGAGCCACTCTGTACATTTGAGATTCCTAGTGCCTTGGCTTGAGTGAAATCTATAGGGCTGATTACTTCTAACATAGCTGTCTGTTCGCCCCTGCTGCTCTGAACTAGAAATCAACACTAAGATGGTTCACATTTTTGTTTTCCTGGGACTTTATAAAATGTTTCTGTTCACACTCTTTGTGGCTCACCTCAAGTTGCCAGTCCAACCCTGAAACATCTTCCCACTTGGCAGATACGGACATCAGCACCTGCTGCTGGGGCCACACACTCCTCAGTGGCCTGCAATATCCAGCCTCACTGCTACGATATATAACGGGCATATATGACAGATACATTCAAATCCCGTGCTTCCTCCACCACAGGAGGCAGTTATCATCCTTGTCCTTTAGTGCTTACCGCTGGGTTACTCAGCTCTGCAGGATCCTCATTTATACTGTCAGCTTTACAATTCCTTTTAAAATACTTTCCCTTTACCATCATCTGTTCCTTTGTCCTTCTCTCTTTCTGCTGATTTTCCTTTCTTTGTTTTATCATTTTTTTAATGTAGTTTTTAAATATGTTACTCTCTTCATAGTCCTCTGAGAGCAGAAATTCGTTGTTTTCACTGTCCTACCTAAGGTACTCTGTGTCTCTGTGTGGGTGTCTTCCCTTGGGTCAAAGCCTTTCTCATTTGCTCGATTATTTTTCATATGGAAAGATAACTAGGATGCCAGACACCTGCTCGTTTGAGGGAATCATCTTATAATTAGGACCATTTTTATTTTTTATTTTTTTGGCACATGTGTGGTATGCACACGGGTGTGGTATGTTCACAAGTTGCGTGGAGCAGCTTGTATGCACATATGTGCATGTGGCCCCCCAACTTGATATCAGTTGTCTTCCTTGGTTACTCTCCATCCTACATATTGAAGACAACGCCTAACAATTATTGCATTAAGAATTTATATACTCATGATTCAAAAACCCAATATTTTGAAAGTTTGTGTTCCATATATTTCTAAAATATGCAACATTAATGTGCTTTCTAGGGTCCAAGTTTCTTTCAATGTCCCTTGTATCTAAGATAGAATCTAGGATTAGATATTATAGATAGCTTAGCTGTTTAACATCTGGCATTGCAGATTATTAGATGTTTCATAAAGCAATATCATTCCTTTATAAAATATTTTCTTCTGAAAAGAATACCCCAAACCCACTAATTTCTAGGAAAAAAGGAAAGGAATTTGCTTTTGCTGCCCTTGCTGTCTGTATGTTTTGTTTAACATTCTAAACAAGTTTATAGGCCACTTTTTGCTTTTGACTTTTGTACCTTTGAAATGTAAGTGATTCTTTGTCTCTGGGGTGCCATTTAAAATGCACATTTTTGTAATTAACTATCAGTTTCTTAATAAGCTATTCTATTTTAAGCCTCTTCCCATTAGAGTCACTGATTAGCAATAAAAGCATATCAGATACATCCAACTGAAGTGCTCCTTGGTTGCTATGGATACTGCAGAATCCATGCCTTAGCATACTTGAGTATGTACATATCAAGTTACTCCTAGCCTGGTGGGAATTGTTTCTATGAGCAGAGTGCCTATGGTGTGCTGCCCTCACTTTTGCTGTGACCGGTCCATTGAGCTTCGAGCTTCGAGGCACAGTAGCATTCCAATTCCTTGTCTGTGGCACACAAGTTGCAATTTTAAAATTTATTTTATTCATATGATTGTTTTGCCTGCATATGTATCTGCATGCCATTTGGGAGCCTGGTGCCCATACAGTGCAGAAGAATGAGTTGGATTCCCTGGAACTAGAGGTATCGATAATTGCCCCACCATGTAGGGGCTGAGAATTGGACCCGAGTCTTCTGGAAGAGTAGTCAATGCTCTTAACTAACGAGCCCTCTCTCCAACCACTCATACTACAATTTTTCATGAATGGACTAGTGATAGAGGATGCAGAGAAAATGGTGAAATATGTCTACATCTAAGGGAAATTTTCAGCAAGTCACTGGCTAGTACTTATTTCTTTCCAAAAATGTTACAAACATACAGCACGAAAGGAAATAATGCCATAAAACTGCATATCATAAAATGGCTATATTGGTCAATTTTATGTATATTTTCCAAAAATAAAATCTTTAAATAAACAATTTTCTTGGTCAAGTTTATGTATATTTTTGAAAAACAAAATCTTTAAATAAACAATTTTCTTCAACTTTATATATATTTTTCAAAAATAAAATCTTTTAATAAGCAATTCTCAGAGACACATTGAAACAAGAGATGTTTTCTCTGCATAAACCAGTCTTCCTTTTCACTGTAGATGCTAATAGTCAGTGCCTGTAGGATTCCATATCTGTCATGATGGCATTTGCAACTGGCCCAGATTTTGATGAAATGTGCCCCTCTGAGTATTTATGTGAATTGAAAACCACTTAAAATTTAAAATGTATCAAAAGTTCAATTTATTTTTATGAATTTATCAATGACAATAAATTATAGACCTCCTAACAGATTCCACGTGTCTTATACAGTATTTCTTTGAATATCTATATTCTTTAATGATTGGTGCTAAAGTTAGTATATATAAATAATTCCCAAAGTTGATATGTTATTTAGGAATAAGTAGGTTTTTATCTACTTGGAACTCCAAACCTGCTTTAATTAAATTCCCATTCCTTTACTTTTTTTAAAATTAATCAACACACAAAAATCCCTGGTATATATCAGTTACAGTCCTAGGTATTGAAAAAAACATAAGTAGGAGAGTCTACTCTCTATTGTTCAAATCTTATAAGAGAGAAAAGCCATAGACATATAGGTATGTTTCAATGGGAATGAGGACTATATGTTTCTTCCATTGGGAAAGTTTCTTTGTTTTATTTTTCTTTTTGAATTCATCCAAAGGCTACACCTAGCCACATAGCAAATGTGTGATGTACAATGCCTCTGACTCTTTGCTTCACCTAGAAAGTACTCATCCACAGTACTGTGAGATCAAATGAAATGGTGCATGCACTGTGCTTATCTGATGTAGACATCCGATATATATATCAGCAGCTCCCATAGCCTTAAATATGACACCTCAGCCAAACAACATCATTTCATGAAAGCTGACATTATTTATGTGTCCGACTGTGTGTATGGCTGTGTGTGTGTGTGTGTGTGTGTGTGTGTGTGTGTGAGAGAGAGAGAGAGAGAGAGAGAGAGAGAGAGAGAGAGAGAGATCAGGAGCTCATGTATGTGTTACACTATAGAGTAATTTCATATTATCCATTAGTACATTGGACACAGCTAGGTACCAGTTGGGTGCATCTCCACTCACTGGGATCAGCCATATATACAAAGATGGGCCTCAAATATCTATTGTATTTGTGTCTTTGATTTTCCTCCTGACCGTAACTGATAGGTATCAGTGTAGATTCATTATCTAGGCTTGACCAATGACATTTTCTTTGGATTATTTTATCATTAAAAAAGGCACAGAAATGGAAGATTATCAGATCCAAGATATCCAAATGATAAAACTTTGAAGCAATTGAGTCAGCTGCCACCCTTCTGGAAGTTTGACTGTTCACAAGACCTTTGCTTGCATGAGCAATGTCAACAGATTTTCAACAATCTCCTCCTTTAACTGTCAGAGTTAAGAAGAAGAAAACCATAAACGTGGTTGATATTGGGATGGTATTTCCCTTTGCTTGTGTCTGGTTGGCGTGTATTCTCTAACAAGGTTGTTAAAAATGAAAGGTGAAGGGTATATTTGGATTCAAATGACTTTGCTCTTTCTTTTTCTCCTTGGATTTTTCTGTAAAATCTGAGACTTTGAAAAAGTCAGTACATACCCCTCTGCCCTTTTCAGTTTTTACATTACCCAGAAGAAATAATGATCTTCTTCTGATATGACTTTAAATCCAGGTAGGAATTTCATTAATAAGATGGAATCAGCTTTGAGTACTACAAGAATCTGAATCTCTTTCTCTAGAAAGAGCTATCTGGAATCTGATTCTTTGGTCTTGAGACCTTCAATGACTAATGAGTTAATAGAATGTGCCACACTGGTGGAAGAAAGAAAAATTTTAAAATAATATTCATGAAATATTAGTAATGTAGGAAGTATAATTGAGACTTTTTTCTTTCAAATGTTTTATATGTTCAGAGGGAGGAAAATATCTATACAATAATATGACCTTAGTAATACATAGCTAATATTGTATGCGTCAATGAAAAGGCAAAGAAACCAAACCTACCACAGCCCATCAATAAATAAATAAAGAAATAGGATTTACCTTTTATTCCTGTTGGTGTATTTTAAAAAAGAAATAGGAGAAAACACATTCCCTCAGACATTTCTGTTTATTTTACCACACCTTCTAAAAGCTTAATGCTTTTACTTAACTTGTCTTGAGATATTAGCAGTTCTCAAATGATGTGCGGTTCAGTTTTTTGTGTTTGGTGGTACTAGCTCAAGCCTCAGGGAACAGAAACACTCACAATAAAACTGACATTTCATAGGACTCCCAGGACTCAATTAGAATAGATTCCAAATTGCCTCTCACTCTAGGGAAAGGGTCATAATATTGTTCATTTAGATAATAGGAAGACAAATAGAACAGACCTGTTACACAATGGGACTTTAGAATGAACAGTGGGAAAGACAGATGCATGTGATCCTTTTTGTCTTCAATATTTAACAAGTTTGTTGTATATAGTAAATCCTAACATAGGCTGGTGAAAATATACTGACACATACATGCACAATGTTAGCAAGGCTTGTGCAGTCATCAAAGTATTTATATGTGCATGTAGAAATACCTATGTATGTGTATATGCATATGTGGCTCTATATTTAACTTAATTAGCCCTAGAAAACCATTTTCACATAAATGTAACACAAAATCATCTACTTTCAATGTACAGACTATTTTTATAGTTTTACTCTTATTCCAAAGTAAATTATACTAATAACTTTTGAAAATCATTGGTTATGGGCACACCTTTATAGATCTTCTAAATAAAAAGTTTCTCTCCCTCCTCTGTCTCTGCCTCTCCGTCTCTATCTCTATCTCTGTGACTCTGTCTCTGTCTGTCTGCCTCTTTCTGTGTGTGTGTGTGTGTGTGTGTGTGTGTGTGTTGGTCAGGATTGAATAAGAATGTTATCAAGATCTTCACCTCTCTCTCTGTTTCCACAAATCCAATCCCTGAGAGTCTCAACCGCAGCTCAGTAGCAGTACACTCGTTTTAGCCACTGTCCCATTCCCCACCCATCTCTAGTGGATTTCAGACATATTCTCCTCCTAATTTCCTTTCCTCAACTCATTGCTTTAACTCAGTCTTCAGCTCTAGTCCGGACTCCCTGGGAAGCCACAGGCTACTCTGACCAGGAAATCTAGTAGGCTTCAGATCTTAACCTCTCCCTCCAGTCCCCCAAGTCCAATCCCCCAGTCTCGTCACTAACTCTGTAGCAGATCTTTTGCTGTGACTTACTTATCATTATTCTCTGTCACCATGCCCAAGGGACAAAACAGATCCTGGTGGAACACCTTGCTTTCCTCCCCCAGTCCCTTGCATGCCCCAAGTCCCTCATCCATCCCATGCAATCTAAGTGTCACCTCTAAATACAAAGAAATACATTTTTACCTGGAACCCTAATGATGACACATATCAGGATCTCAGAAACATTTCTTACCAGGCAAGACACAGACACAACATCTCCTAAGAACCAGAGAGAGCAAGAGAAACCAAAGAACAAAACCCACTAAAAATTATAATCTTCCCAAGCCCAGAAGCATAGATACCGATACCAGCTTTAAAACAGAGTCTATAACATCCAGGACAATATGTGTCCAGTGGGATTTAGCAATCTTTCTACAGCAGTCCTGAGGATTGCCACATACCCTGCTATACAAACCACAAAAAGACCCAACAAAGAAAGAAAATTACAGACCAATTTCCTAGATGAACATAGATGCAAAATTCTCAATAAAATATTTGCAAACAGAATTTAAAAATACATCAGAAAGATCATGCATGATGATCAAGTATGCTGCATCCTGGAGATGCTAGGGTGGATCAACATAAGTAAATTGAAAAACGTAACAAACAAAGAGAATGACAAAAATAATATGATCATCTCATTAGATGTAGAAAAAGCCTTTGAGAAAATCTAACAAACCTTCGTGATAAAAGTCCAGGAGAGAATGGGCATAGAAGAGACACACATGAACATCAAAAAGCAAGTCTACGGTCACCATCAACTTAAGTGTAGAGGAACTCACAGCATCTCCAATAAAATTAGGGAAAAGACAAGGGTATTCACTTTTTTCATGCCTGTTCAATATGGTGCTTGAAGTCTTCCTGAGAGCAATAAGAACATGAAGGAGATCAAGGGGATTCCAATTTGAAAGGAAGAAGTTAAAGTATCTTTATTTGCAGATGACATGATTGCAAACATGAATAACCCTAAATATTCCATGGAGAAACTCCTCCAGCTGAGAAAAACTTTCAATAAAATAGATGGATACAAAGTAAAGTCATAAAAATGAGTAGCCCTTCTTTATTCAATGACAATTGATCTGATAAAGAAATCAGGGAAATAACACCTTTTATTAGCCTCAAATAATAAAAAATATATTTGGAAACATGTAACCAAATAAGTGAAAGACTTTCTTTGAAGAAAGAAATTGAAGATGATATCAGAAGACCAGAAAGATATTCCATACCATGCATCACCATGATAAATATCTTTAAAAATGGCCATCCTGAAAACCGTCTACAGATTCAACACAACCCCCCAAAAAAATCCAAACACAATTTGGTCTTCCTTCTTGAGCTTCATGTGGTCTGTGAATTGTATCTTAGGTATTCCAAGTGGGGCTAATATCAACTTATTAGTGAGTGCATATCATGTGTGTTCTTTTTGTGATTGGGTTACCTCACTCAGGAGGATATTTTCAAGTTCCATCCATCTGCCTGCTAATTTCATAAATTAATTGTTTTAATAGCTAAGTAGTATTCCATAGTGTAAATGTACCACATGTTCTGTATCCATTCCTCCGTTAAGGGACATCTGTGTTCTTTCCAGCTTCTGGCTATTATAAATAAGGCTGCTATGAACATAGTGGAGCATATGTTCTTATTACATGTAGGAACATATTCTGGGTATATGTCAATGAGGGGTATAGCTGGGTCCTCAGGTAGTACTATGTCCAATTATCTGAGGAATAATTTTCAGACTGATTTTCAGAGGTTGTACCAGTTTGCAATCCCACCAACAGTGGAAGAGTGTTCCTCTTTCTTCACATCCTTGCCAACATCTGCTATCCCCCTACGATTTTTTATCGTAGCCATTCTGACTGGTGTTAGGTGGAATCACAGGGTTGTTTTGATTTGCATTTCACTGATGATTAAGGATGTTAAACATTTCTTTAGGTGTTTCTCAGGTATTCCTTAATTGAGAATTCTTTGGATAATTTGGTCCTTTTTAGAAGGGGGATCAAAATAGCCACGGCTCATAACCAACCATAGGCCCGCAATGGAGGACCTAGAAAAAGTACCCAAGGAGCTGAAGAGATTTGTAGTCCCATAGGAGAAACAATAACATATATCAACCAGTACCCCCAGAGCTCCCAGGGACTAAATCACCAACCAAAAAGTTCACGTGGAGGGACCCATGACTCCAGCTACATATGTAGCAGAGGATGGCCTTTTCAAACATTAATGAGAGGCCAATGGTCCCGTGAAGGCTTGATGCCACAGTGTAGGGGAATGCCAGATCAGAAAAGTGGCAGTGGGGGAGGGGTTTGATAAGCAGGGGGAGGGGCGATGGGACAGGGGGTTTTAAGAGGGGAAATGAGGACAGGGCATAACATTTGAAATGTAAATAAAGCAAACATCTAATAAAAATTTTTAAAAAATCCAAACAATTCTTCACAGATTTTTTTTATTTTTAATTTATTTACATTTCAAGTGTTATCCCCTTACCCTGTTTCCCCCACTCCCAGAAACTCCCTATCCCACGCTCCTCCTCCCCCCCCCCCCCGATTCTATGGGGGTGCTCCTTCACCCATCCACCCTGCCTCTCCAGACTAGATGCCCCTACACTGAGGCATCTATCGAATCTTCATAGAACCAAGGAGCTCTCTTCCCATTGATGCCTGAGAAGGCCATCCTTGGCTACATATGCAGCCAGAGCCATGTATACTCCTTGATTGGTGGCTTAGTCTATGGGAGATCTGGGGCACGTGGTTGGTTGATATTGTTGTTCTTATGGGGTTGCAAATTCCATCAGCTTCTTCATCCTTTCTCTAACTCCTCCATTGGTGACCCACACACTCAGTGCAATGGCTGGCTGTGAGTATCCTATTCTGTATTTGTAAGGCTCTGGCAGGGCCTCTCAGGAGACTATCAGACTCCTTTTAGCAAGCCTTTCTTAGCATTCTAACTTCTTGAGTTCTTTGTATACATTGGATATTAGCCCTCTATCAGATGTAGGATTGGTAAAGTTCTTTTCTCAATCTGTTGGTTGCCCTTTTGTCCTATTGACACTGTTCTTTACCTTACAAAAGCTTTGCAGTTTTATGAGGTCCCATTTGTTGATTGTTGATCTTAGAGCATAAGCCACTGGCATTCTGTTCAGGAACTTTCCCCCAATGTGTTCAAGACTATTCTCCACTTTCTTTTCTATTAAATTCAGTGTATTTGGTTTTATGTGGAGGTCCTTGATCTACTTGGACTTGAGCTTTGTACAGAGAGTTAAGAATGGATCAAGAAGATTTGCATTCTTCTACATGTTGACCTCCAGTTGAGCCAACACCATTTTTTGAAAATGCTTTTTTTTTTTTTAACCACTGCATGGTTTTAGGTACTGATTTCTTTGAGTTAATTTTATATCAAGCCACTTTGCTGAAGTCATGTATTAGCTGTAGGAGTTCTCTGATGGAATTTTTGGGGTCAGTAAATTAAACTATCATGCATTATGCAAATAGTGATATTTTGACTTCTTCCTTTCCAATTTGTTTCCCTTTGACCTCCTTTTGTTGTCTAATCACTCTAGCTAGAACTTCAAATACTATATTAGATAAGGAGAGAGAGGGCAGCCTTGTCTAGTCCCTGATTTTAGTGAGATTGCTTCAACTTTCTCTCCATTTAGTTTGATGTTGGCTACTGGTTTGTTCTATATCAATTTTACTATGGGTTTGAATTCCTGATCTTTCCAAGAGTTTTAACATGAAAGGAGGTTGAATTTTGTCAAATGCTTTCTCAGCATTTAAGATGAAGGGTTGTTGAAATTTGTCAAATGTTTTTCAGCATCCAAAGAAAAGCTCATGTGATTTTTTTCTTTGAGATTGTTTCTATAGTGGATTACATTGATGGAGTTCCATATATTGAGCCATCCATGCATCCCTGGGTTCAATACTACTTGATCATGGTGAATAATCATTTTGATGTATTCTTGGATTAAATTGGCAAGAATTTTATTGAGTATTTTTGCATCAATAAAGATTTTTGCATAAAGGAAATTGGTCTGAAGTTCTTGGTCTTTATTAGGTCTTGTGATGATTTGGTATCAGTTTAACTGTGGCTTCATACAACAAACTGGGTAGTGTTACTTCTCTTTCTATTTTGTGGAATTGTTTGAGAAGTATTGGTATTAGGTCTTCTTTGAAGGTTGATAGAATTCTGCACTAAATCTGGCCCAGGGCTTTTTTTGGTTAGGAGACTTTTAATGACTGCTTCTATTTCTTTATCGGGTATGGGACTGTTTAGATGGATTATCTATCTGATCCTGATTTAGCTTTGGGATTTGGTATCTGTCTAGAAATTGTCCATTTCATCTATATTTTCCAGTTGTGTTGACCATATATGCTTTTGTAGTAGGGTCTGATGATTTTTTTAATTTCCTTAGTTTGTTTGTTTGGTTTTTTTTTTTTTTGGTTATATCTCCCTTTTCATTTCTGATTTTGTTAATTTGGATACTGTTTCTGTGCTCTGTGGCTAGTCTGGCTAAGAGTTTATCTATCTTGCTGACTTTCTGAAAGAACCATCTCCTGGTTTTGTTGATTCTTTGTATAGTTCTTTTCGCTTCTACTTGGCTGATTTCAGCCCTGAGTTTGATTATTTCCTGTTGTTTACTTCTCTTGGATGTATTTGCTTCTTTTTATTCTAGAGCGTTCAGATGTGCTGTTAAGCTGCTAGTGTATTCTCTATCCAGTTTCTTTTTGGAGGCACTCAGAGCTATGTCTTTTCCTCTTAGCACTGCTTTCATTGTATCCCATAAGTTTGTGTAGGTTGTACCTTCATTTTCACTAAATTCTAAAAAGTCTTTTATTTCTTTATTTCTTCCTTGACCAAGGTATCATTGACACAGAGCATTGTTCAGCTTCCATGTGTATGAGAACTTTTTGTTGTTTTTGTTGCTTTTGAAGACTTATGCTTTTGAAGACCCATGTCTTAACCCATACTGATCTGTTCAGAGGCATGAGATTATTTCAATCTTCTTATATCTGTTGAGGTCTGACTTGTGACTGATTATATGGTCAATTTTGGAGAAGGTACCATGAGGTGCTAAGAAGAAGATATATTATTTTGATTTAGGATGAAATGTTTTATAGATAAGTTCTGTTAGTTTTTCAGTGCCTCTGTTTTAATTTTTGTTTCCATGTTCGGTCCATTGATGAGAGTGGGGTGTTGAAGTTTCCCACTATTGTCTGAGGTACAATGTATGCTTTTTGCTTTAGTAAAGTTTCTTTTATGAATGAGGGTGCCCTTGCATTTGGAGCATAGATGTTCAGAATTGAGATTTCTTCTTGGTAGATTTTTCCTTTGATGAGTTTGAAGTGTTTTTCATTATCTTTTTTGATAACTTCAGGTTGAAAGTTGATTTTATTCGATATTAGAATGGCTACTCCAGCTTTTTTTCTTGGGACCATTTCCTCATAAATTTTTTTCCAGCCTTTTACTTTGAGGTAGTGTCTGTCTTTGTCACTGAGGTGTGTTTTTTGTATGCAGCAAAATGTTGGGTCCTGTTTATATATCCAGTCTGTTAGTCCATGTCTTTTTATTGGGCTATTGGGTCCACTGATGTTAAGACATATTTAGGAATGGTGATTATTGCTTCCTTTTATTTTTGATGTTATTTTTATGTTTGTATGGTTATCTTCTTTTGGGTTTGTTGAAAGAAGATTGCTTTCTTGCTTTTTCTAGGGTGTAGTTTCCCTCTTTGTGTTGGAGTTTTCCATTTATTATCCTTTGTAGGGGTGGATTTGTGGAAAGTTTTTGTGTAAATTTGGTTTTATCATAGAATATATTGGTTTCTCAATCTATGTTAATTGAGAGTTTTGCTGAGTATTGTAGTCTATGCTGGCATTTATATTCTCTGAGGGTCTGTATGAGATCTGCCCAGGATGTTCTAGCTTTCATAGCCTCTGGTGAGAAGTCTGGTGTAATTCTGATAGGCCTGCCTTTATATGTTACTTGACCTTTACCCCTTACTGCTTTTAATATTCTTTCTTTGTTCTGTTCATTTGGTGTTTTGATTATTATGTGACAGGAGGAATTTCTTTTCTGGTCCAATCTTTTTTTTTCTTTTCTTCTTCTTCTTTTTTTTTTTTCTGGTCCAACCTTTTTAGAGTTCTGTAGGCTTCTTATATGTTCATTTGCATGTCTTTAGGTTGGGGAAGTTTTTTTCTATAATTTTGTTGAAGATATTTACTGTCCTTTTAAGTTGAGAATTTTCACTCTCTTCTTTTCCTATTATTTTATAGTTTGGTCTTCTCATTGTGTCCTGGATTTCCTGGATGTTTTGGCTTAGGAGATTTTGCATTCTGTATTTTCTTTGTGTTGAGTCAATGTTTTCTATGGTATCTTCTGCACCTGAGATTCTTTTTTCTAGCTCTTGTATTATGTTGGTGATGCTTGCATCTATGACTCCTGATCTCTTTTCTAGGTTTTCTATCTCCAGGAGTTTCTCCCTGTGTGATTTCTTTATTGTTTCTATTTCCATTTTTAGATCCTGAATGGTTTTGTTCAATTCCTTCACCTGTTTAGTTGTGTTTTCTTATAATTCATTAAGGGATTTTTGTGTTTCCTCTTTAAGGGCTTCTACATGTTTACCTGTGTTCTCCTGTATTTCTTTCAGGGAGTTATTTATGTCATTCTTAAAGTCCTCTATTATCATCAAGAGATGTGATTTTAAATCAGAGTCTTCCTTTTCTGGTGTGTTGGGGCATCCAGTGTTCACTGTGGTAGGAGAACTGGGTTTTGATGATGCCAAATAGCTTTGGTTTCTGTTGCTTATGTTCTTGCCTTTGCCTTTTGCCATCTGGTTATCTCTAGTGTTGCTGGTCTTGCTGTCTCTGACTGTGGCTTGTCCTTCCTGCAAGCCTCTGTGTCAGAACTTCTAGGAGATCAGTTTTCTCCGGGAGAAATTTGGTATGAAGAGCTGTGGTACATACAGGATCAGCTCTGGGGTACAGAGAGAAACCAGAAAGGTGCTGTCTCCACATGTTCCTTTGTTCCTGTGTATTGATGGCTCTTGGAGGGTCCCTCTTGTGCCAGGAATTTGAACAGAAGTGGTGGTCTTACCTGTACTTGAAGGTGTGTTGGTTCTCCTGGGAGACCAGCTCTCTCCTTGGTGGTATTTGTGTATGTAGCGCTGTGGCACAGGGTCAACTTTGGGCACAAATGGAATTTGGAAGGCTCCTGTCCTAGGCTGCTCCTCTGTTCCTGTGTCCTGGGGGTTCCTTGTGGGTTCCTCTGAGCAGAAATGGTTGTTTTGCCTGTGCTCCCAGGCTTGTCTGCACTCCTTGGATGCTACCTCTCTCCCAGCACTATTTGTGTATTGAGCCCTGTGGCAGAGGGTCAGCTCCAGTTCAGATGGAATCCCTCTTCACAGATCTTAAAAGACAGTTTTCCACTGTCTTTTTTGAAACCTAAAAAACCCAGTACAGCTTTTTAAAATTTCCAAATTTAAAACAAACAAACAAATGAACAAACAAAAAAAAAAACCCGAAAAACTAAAGCAAAGCAAAACTAAACTTGTGGGAGGTATCACTATCTCTGATTTTAAGTTGTAACAGAGAGATATACTAACAAAAACAATTTGGTACTTGTCAGAAACTTGAAACCCATTGGTCAGTGGAATCAAGATGAATTCCTACATATAAATCCACATACCTTTGGATGTCTGATATTTTATAAATAATTCAGAAACACACACTTTAAGAAAAGACAGCATCTTCAACAAACGGTGCTGGTCAAACTGAATGTTGGCATGTAGAAGAACATAAATAGATTCTTACTTATCACTCTGCACAAAACCTAAATCCAAGGGCATCAAAGACCTTTACATAAAGCCAGGTACACTGAATCTAATAGAAAAGAAACTGAGAAATAGACTTGACCACACTGGCACATGGAAGAGCTTTTGAGAAGAGCACCTTCATCACAAGCACTAAGATCAACAATTAATACATGGGACCTCATGAAACTGAAAAGCTTCAGTAAGCCAAAGACTCCATCAATTAAACAATGTAGCAGCCTATAGAATGAGAAAATATTTTTAGCAACTCTACATCTGATATAGGGCTAATATCCAAAATATCCAAGAAACTAGATATCAAGGAAACAACCCAACTTTTAAAAAATGGGGTACAGATCAAAGAGTTATCAAGAGAAAACACTCAAATGGCTGAGGAGCACTTAACGAAATGTTTGTCATTCAGATCCATCAGGAAAATACAAATCAAAACTATGTTGAGATTTCCTCTTACTCCTATCAGAATGGCTAAGATCAATAAGACAATTGGCAGCTGCTCATGGTGCTGAGGATGTGCGGTAAGGGGAGCCCTAATTTATTGCTGGTGGGAGTGCAGTTTTTCAAGAAGGTAGGGTGTACCCCAAGATCTGGCTAAACCACGCATAGACATACACTTCAATATGCTTTACCCTACCACAGAATCTGTGCATTGCTGCTCTATTCATAAGAGCCAGAAATTTGAAACAATCTAGATACCCCCCTAAAAGAATGGATACAAAAGGATAAAAGAAAATGTGGTACAGTTACACTATTAAGTATTACTCAGCTTTTAAAAATTAGGAAAAATCATCCTAAGGTAATACAGACCCAGTAAGACAAACATACTATGTATTCAATTATCTGTAGACATTAGCTGTTTAGTTAGTAATTACCACATTACACTTCACAGAACCACAGACGTTAGCTATAGAGTAAGGGACTAGGGAGTATAGAGAGATCTCCTTAGGAAAGAGAAATAAAATAGATACAATAAGTGGATGGGGTGGGCTGGGCTGGGAGCCTCAAGCCTCAGGTACATATGAATCATCTAAACTATGCAAATGAGTGACTCTCTGGTTCCCGGCTCTTTTCTTGGGCTTTATTTCTTATGTTTGTTCACGTTGTCCAACTCTGATGTGTTACTTTTTTGCTTTTGTTTTCTTTTTTAATTAGCCCTTAGAAGCCTGTTTGTTTTCTAAAGGAAGATAGAAAGGATGTGAATCCAGAAGGTAGAGAGGGTGGGGAGAAACCAAGAGGAGAGGGAGGCAAAATTAAGAATATTATGTGAGGAAAAATACATTTTCAATTAAAAAGAATAAAATAAAGATTGGTTTACAGAAAACACTCTTGGATAAAATTATCTTTAACATAAGACAATCTGACAATTTTACCACCATCCAAAGTGTGAAAAGTGTAATTAATGACAGCATCCCACAAAGGAATGTGACCTATAAATGTCATTTGGTCACCTGACTCATGCGGCCCTGTAGAAGGAAGGGAAACAGAGCCCTTGGCATTGACTCCTCGAAGGAAACGTGAAATGCACTGCACAGCCTGGCATCGTTACAGCATCCATAACAGAAATGGAAGTACTCCAAGAACTACAATTCCCAATGGTTATATGGCTGTAAATACAATTATGACATTCTTTGTCTTGGCTCTTTTCCCATACATTATAAATAATTTTTAAAAACACTTTCTCTGATTATAGATTGCCACTTAGATAGACTCATTTACTCTATTCCACTTAAATAGGTATATACTTAATAGGAATGATAATCTTATAACTTATACTCATAGAGTTTAATATATTCAAAACAAGCTTTACTGAAAGGTAATGAGAGTGCTATGTATCAATGAAGCTTGTGCTATAGGTGGATCTGGGTGTGGTGCTACACTTGTCATTTAAATAGCTGTTGGGGGGTACTTTGTAGAAATAAATGTATTCTTCTCATCTCTACTGAAGGAATAAAAAATGGGTTCTCTATCATGGAAATTAAATTTCTGGAATTAAGGCATACTTGTGGTTACCAATGTCTATGCTTTTCTTCTGACTTTAAATCATATAAAGTTCTGGTAGGTCCTCCTCTATTTTAAGCGCATGGTGTAAAGAGGAAATGCAGCATCATGCCTTATGTACTCATCTTTTAAGGCTTGCAAATGTCCCTCAGATAGGGACACCCATTTCTCAAAGAGATCACTGCAGTTCCTGAAAACCAGTAATCCATCTGTATAAGAAGAATGTACTGAAACAAAGATCTCTAAGGACTTAACACTGGTCCTAACCTTCACCATTAAAACATGGACCTTGTTTTGCAACGGCAGCTGTCTCTTGTAAAGCATCCACACATGCATGCTAGGCTAGTGTCTCAGCTCCATTTCTTTTTCCCTTTAGACGAGGGCATTCGGCCAACTCTCAGCACTGATTGCGTTAAGCCAATTGTTCTTACCTCTCTGTCAACATTTTGTTAAAGAAAAAGCGCATGACTAAATACAACCTTTTCAACAAATATCCTAAAGGGCTCATTTGAGCCAATGAGAAACATTTCTACTGAAATGCTGGTGATGGCTTGCATCTGATCACCCCACAGCAATTATTTTCATAAATGGCACCCAAAAATTCTCAACGTTGTTGATAGGATCTTATGTGCAAATTTGAATGAAAACCAGGTCATCTTTATAAATATGAGGTACTAAATAATTTTAAATGATTATTGTTATTTCAGGCATGCTGATCTTTCCTATGTATAAACCTCATTTAATTCTTACTCCAGTAGATTCTTGGCAATGATATTGCATTTCTTTAGAATGAAGCAGCTGAAGCTCAGAGAGGCCAAGTCTCTTACACAGCTTTATTGTCAAATATCAAGTGGCATGATTTATAAGGTATAATACAATTCAAGGTGCCTAAATCATTCCCTTAACCAGTGCTCCATGCAATTGTGTATTGTGTATGAATTTTAGATGAACCTTTGGATAGCTGATTAATTGACAGATGTGCAATGTCTGAGTTTTGTTTCAATTGCTGTGATAAAATACTATGCAGAAAAGGAACTGGAGCCGAGAAAGCCATAAAATGAAAGTATCTTGGGGATTTTGGCTGGGAGGTACCCAGATTAGCTTAGAGGATTAAAATAGAGTAATACTACTCAGTTGTTATGCCCTTAAAGCATGTTAAATAAATATGATGGTCCGGTCTCAATTATTTGCTAGTTAGCCAGGCTAAGAGAATGCTGTAACACACTTATTAAAAAACCATTAGTACTAGTCAGCTCCTTCTGTGTTTTGTCCAGGCTTGGTGTTTGGGACAAGCTGTTCTAGCTCATCATGCTCACTTCTGGACCAAATCCTGGCTCTGGGCTCCACCTACTAACCAAGTCTATATGTCAGCAGGAGCTGGATGAAGGAATAGGACACATTAGAAGAGAATCATTGTTTCAAGTGTGTCTTCTGTAGAGCATACTTCATTCCAGGTAATTGGACAACTCTGAACAAGTGTAGGGATGAGAGCAAAATGGAGCCTACAACATGAAACATTTGAAGCCATTCAGACTAGCTATCTTTCCACGAAGACATCTAGCATCCACAACAGTGATATGTAGCAAGGCAGAACGAAGAAATTCCATAAAGAGCTACACCCCAGAGACCACTGCTCTTTCAAGCCCTCTCATTGCTACAAACTGCTTTTAATTTTACCCAAGTAACCTTAAGTTATTTATCAAATAGTCTACAAACCTGTAAGAAACATAATTTCCACAAAACACCCCACTCCACTCTATACAGAATAATTATGCAGTCGGGGGGGGGGGGGCCCAGGGGGACACTACTCTGTTTACATGCCAAAGGTATGTAAATGACTTATGTAATTAAGAAAAAAAGAAAGAAAACCTATATGTTTAGCAAAGCAAAGACTGGCTAACTAGATTTTGGTCTACATATGCAGCAGAATAGGCTCCAATGACTAAACAGAATGAAATATACCTTATGTATTTACATAAATCCAGAAAGATCTGAGGAAAATACTGGCATGTGCGGACCTGGTCAGGCAAAGCCAGGCAAAACCAGGTATGTGCACCCATGCAAGCACACCTAAAAAGTCAATCTAGAAAACTGAGGGTTTTATTTCTATCAAATGGAGCTAGATTCTGAAGTAAAAGGAAGTTTGGGTTTTTTTTAAATTGATCTTTCTTCCTGTTGAAATAAGTTTAAGCCATATACACATGGTCCTTCCTGAAAAATATGCAAGGCAAGAAGAAGTTTTTTCAAATTTTAACTATTTTCCATAAAGATGTGGTTCAAAAATAATAAGCCAAAAGTAAAGAGGGAGGCAGTTGATCACAGAACATTCCTTTACTACAGTATAACTTTCTCTTCATCTGTACAGGATGAACTTCACAGATTCAGACCCAAAACAACACAACACTATGTTGGCTGAGACACAAGGCCTTCCTTCCTCCTTCAAGGTCTTTTCCTGCTTGGTAAATCGTCTCTGCAGCTTGCCTATGTGGGAAAATGCCTAGAAACTGCAGATTTCACAACCAATGTCTTCGCTGGTTATAGTTTTCATGTTTATTTTTTACCTAATTTGTCGTAAAATAAAACCTCGAATTATTCTCCATCCAGTTTGGGGTGTGAGGGGGATCTTGTCTGTGAAGAGCAGAGGACAGCCTCTGGTCTGTCCTCAGACACTACCTTTTTTTCTCTCCCTCCCCCTTCCTCTCTCTCCCTCTGTCCCTTCCTTCCTCATTCTCTTCCTCCATTCCTCCCTCCCTTTCATACTTTCTTTTTCTGATAGGATCTCTCACTGGCCTGGATCTCACCACATAGGCTAAGACGTCTAATCAGTTAGCCCCAGGGCTCTGTCTCTATTTTCCTAATGCTGAGATTACAAGCATAAATTACTACAAACATTGTTTTTAATGTGTCTTCTCGGGAATCTAACTCATGTTTGCAAGGTGAGTACACTATAGATTCAGACATTTTCCCAGCCCCCATGATTGCTAATACTACCAAAAATAAATTTGAAATTAATGAGTTTTTAAAGACTCTAACCATGTCCACCACATATGTTCCTTAAACATCCTAAGAGTCACAGAATATTTTGAAATTTGGTATTAAAGTTTAAACTTACTCAGCAGTGTCTGCTTCAAATTAACGAAGTGACTGTAAGCTATAATTTACCTGAAACTCATCTTCACAGTGTATGAACAGACACAGCTCATGCTTGAATGAGAAAGCTATTTCTGGTTCCCTCTCCTTAACCCAGCCACCCTGTCCACCATGCCGTCTTTACTCATAATACATTCTCCAAGTTGCAGAAACTATCACACTGTGTGTATTTATTTTCTGCCATTCTAAAAGAACACGGAGATTCAAAAGAAAGTAAATACTTGGATTTTTATGGGACAAACACAACAAAACGACAAAACTGTTTTCATTTAAGTACTATATTCTTCTTGCTTGAATAAATTCTAATTAAGAGTTTATTGGACTCAGGTATTAGTTTTGTTAATTTAGTAATGCTTAGTTTATTCAAGAATTGTTTTCAGGAGGTTGCCACCATCTTTGCTCCTGTGACCAAGCAGCCAGCTCAGCCAGGTAGGCAAGGTACACCAGAGTGAAAGATCACTCAGGACACAGCCCTCCAGGGCTCTACCTACACCTAGGAGCTGGGCAGCCCCACAGCTGTCTGGGCATGTATCCTGCTAGGGAGCATCTGATCTGCAGGGAGTCCCACAGATAGAGGGAGTCCTGCTTTCAGAGGTAAGGCCTCCACCATCTTTGATCCTGTGACAGTGGGGAGGGGCAGATTGGTAGGCAGAGATCACCAGAGTAGAGGATCACTTGGGACACACCCCTGCCAGGACTCTGCCTGCATCCAGGAGCTGGGGAGCATCATAGCAATCTGAGCCAGGGGAAAGCAGGGCACCCAGGGTTGCTGAGATAGGCTTTCAAGCAAACAGGAGGGGCAAGCAACAGCCAGTGACAGCAGGTCCAACTAACACCAGAGATAATCAGATGGCAAAAGGCAAACATAGGAATGTTGTTAACAGAAATCAAGGCAATATGGCACCACCCAAATTCTTCCACAACAGCTAGTCCTGGATACCCCAACACACCAGGAAAACAAGACTTGGATTTAAAATCACAAGTCATGATGCTGATGGAGAGCTTCATCAAGGGCTTCAAAAAGGACATAAATAACTCCCTTAAGGAAATACAGGAGAACACAAGTAAACAGGGGGAAGCCCTTGAAGAGCTAAGGGAAACACAACAAAACAGGTGAAGGAATTGAACAAAACCATCCAGGATCTAAAGAAGGAGGTAGAAACAATAATGAAATCACAAAGGGAGGCAACTCAGGACATAGAAAACCTAGGAAAGAAGACAGGAGTCATGGATCCAAGCGTCAACAACAGAATGCAAGAGATAGAAGAGATAATTTCAAATGCAGAAGATAACCATAGAAAGCATTAACACAACAGTCAAAGAAAATGAAAACTGCAAAAAGCTCCTGACCCAAAACATCCAGGAAATCCAGGACAAAATGAGAAGACCAAACCTAAGGATTATAGGTATAGAAAAGAGTGAAGATTTCCAAATTAAAGGGCCAGTAAATATCTTCAACAAAATTATAGAAGAAAACTCCCATAACCTAAAGAAAGAGATGCCCATGAACATACAAGAAGCCTACATAACTCCAAATAGATTTGACCAGAGAAGAACTTCCTCCTGTCACATAATAATTAAAACACCAAATGTACTAAACAAAGAAAGAATATTAAAAGCAGTAAGGGAAAAATGTCAAGTAACATGTAAAGGTAGACCTATCAGAATTACACCGGACATATGAAAGCCAGAAAAGCCTGGGCAGATCTCATACAAATGCCAACCCAGATTGCTATATCCAGCAAATCTCTAGAATACAATAGATGGAGGAACCAATGTATTCCATGACAAAAACAAATGTACACAGTATCTTTCCACTAATCCAGCCCTTCAAACCATAATGAATGGAAAATGCAAACAAAAGGAGGGAAACTACACACTAGAAAAAGCAAGAAATTAATCTCCTTTTTAAAAGAAAAAACCCAAAAGAAGATAACCACACAAACATAAAAATTACATCAAAAATAGCAGGAAGCAACAATCACTATTCCTTAATATCTTTTAAAGTCAATGAACTCAATTCCCCAATAAGAAGACATAGACTAACAGACAGGATATGTAAACAAGACACAACATTTTGCTGCATACAGGAAACACATCTCAGTGTCAAAGACAAATACTACCTCAGAATAAAAGGTTGGAAAACAGTTTTCCAAGCAAATGGTCCCAGGGAACAAGCTGGAGTAGACATTCTAATATCCAATAACTAGACTTTCAACCCAAAGTCATCAAAAAAGACACAGAAGGACACTTTATACTCATCAAAGTAAAAATCTACCGGGAAGAACTCTCAATTCTGAACATCTATGCTCCAAATACAAGGGCAACCACAGTCATAAAGGAAACTACTAAAGCTTAAAGAACACATTGCAGCTCCACACAATAATTGTGCATGACTTAAACACCCCACTCTCATCAATGGACATATCAAGGAAACACAAACTAAACAGATATACAGTGAAATTAACAGAAGTTTTGGACCAAATGGATTTAATAGATATGTATAGAACATTTCATCCTAAATCAAAAGAATATACCTTCTTCTCAGCCCTTCATGGTACCTTCTCCAAAACTGACCATATAATTGGTCACGAAACAGACCTCAACAGATACAAGAAGATCGAACTAATTCCATACCTCCTATCAGATCACTATGGAGTAAAGGTGGTCTTTAAATGAAACAAACATCTTGAGTACTTTGTATATATTGGATATTAGCCCTCTATCGGATATAGGGTTGGTGAAGATCTTTTCCCAATTTGTTGGTTGCCGTTATATCCTTTTGACGGTGCCCTTTGCCTTACAGAAACTTTGTAATTTTATGAGCTCCCATTTGTCAATTCTTGATCTTAGCATAAGCTATTGGTGTTCTGTTCAGGAACTTTTCCCCTGTGCCCATGCCCTCAAGGGTTTTCCCCAGTTTCTTTTCTATTAGTTTTCATGTGTCTGGTTTTATGTGGAGGTTCTTGATTCACTTGGAGTTGAACTTAGTACAAGGAGATAAGAATGGATCAATTCACATTCTCCTGCATGCTGACCTCCAGTTGAACAAGCACCATTTGTTGAAAAGGCTATCTTTTTTCCATTGGATGTTTTCCGCTCCTTTGTCGGAAGATCAAGAGACCATAGCTGTGTGGATTCATTTCTGGGTCTTCAATTCTATTCCATTGGTCCACTTGCCTGTCCCTGTGCCAATACCATGCAGTTTTTAACACTATTGCTCTGTAGTATTGCTTGAAGTCTGGGATACTAATTCCCCCAGAAGTTCTTTTACTGTTGAGAATACTTTTAGATATCCTGGGTTTTTTGTTATTCCAGATAAATTTGAGAATTGCGTTTTCTAACTCTGTGAGGAACTGAGTTGGGATTTTGATGGGGATTGCATTGAATCTGTATATTGCTTTTGGCAAGATGGCCATTTTAACTATATTAATCCTTCCAATTCACGAGCATGGCAGATTTTTCCATTTTCTGAGGTCTTCTTCGATTTCCTTCTTCAGAGACCTGAAGTTCTTGTTGTATAGACCTTTCACTTGTTTGGTTCAAGTCACACCAATATACTTTATATTGTTTGTGGCTATTGTGAAGGGTGTCATTTCCCTAACTTCTTTCTCAGCCTGCTTATCCTTTGAGTATAGGAAAGCAACTCATTTGCTTGAGTTGATTTTAAGTTAGACCCCAGCGAACCAAATAATCCTATTAAAAAATGGGGTACAGAGCTAAACAAAGAATTTTCACCTGAAGAAATTCGGATGGTGAAGAAGCATCTTAAGAAATGCTCAACATCATTAGCCATTAGGGAAATGCAAATCAAAACAACCCTGAGATTTCACCTCACACCAGTCAGAATGGCTAAGGTTAAAAACTCAGGAGACAGCAGGTGTTGGCAAGGATGTGGAGAAAGAGGAACACTCCTTCACTGCTGGTGGGATTGTAAGATGGTACAACCACTATGGAAATCAGTCTGGCGGTTCCTCAGAAAACTGGAAATGAGACTTCTGGAGGACTCTGTTATACTTCTCCTGGGCATATACCCAGAGGATTCCCTAGCATGCAATAAGGACACATGCTCCACTATGTTCATAGCAGCCTTATTTATAATAGCCAGAAGCTGGAAAGAACCCAGGTATCCCTCAACAGAAGAATGGATGCAAAAAAAATGTGGTATATATACACAATGGAGTACTATTCAGCCATTAGAAACAATGAATTCATGAAATTCTTAGACAAATGGATGGAGCTGGAGAACATCATACTAAGTGAGGTAACTCAGTCTCAAAAGATCAGTCATGGTATGCACTCACTAATAAGTGGATATTTGCCTAGAAAATTGGAATACCCAAAACATAATCCATACATCAAATGAGGTACAAGAAGAATGGAGGAGTGGCTCCTGGTTCTGGATAGACTCAGTGTAGCAGTATAGGGCAAAACCAGAACAGGGAAGTGGGAAGGGGTGGATGGAAGAACAGGGGGGAGGGAACAGGGAGGGAAGGGGGAGAGAAGGGGAGGGAATGGGGAAGGAAGGGGGCTTATGTGACTTTCAGGAGTGGGGGCCCAGAAAAGGGGAAATCATTTGAAATGTAAATAAAAAATATATCGAATAAAAAAAAAAAACAATGGGGAACAGATCTAAACAAAGAAATTTTCACCTGAAGAAATTCGGATGGCCGAGAAGCACCTTAAGAAATGTTCAACATCATTAGTCATTAGGGAAATGCAAATCAAAACAACCCTGAGATTTCACCTCACACCAGTCAAAATGGATAAGATCAAAAACTCAGGAGAAAATAGGTGTTGGTGAGGATGTGGAGAAAGAGGAACACTCCTCCACTGCTGGTGGGGTTGCAAGCTGGTACAACCACTCTGGAAATCAGTCTAGTGGTTCCTCATAAAACTGCACCTGATATTACTGGAGGACCCCAACATAACACTCCTGGGCATATACCCAGAGGATTCTCCAGCATGTAATAAGGACACATGCTCCACTATGTTCATAGCATCCCTATTTACAATAGCCAGAAGCTTAAAAGAACCCATATATCCCTCACTGGAGGAATGGATACAGAAAATGTGGTACATTTACGATGGAGTACTACTCAGCTATTAAAAACAATGAATTCATGAAATTCTTAGGCAAGTGGATAGAACTGGAGCATGTCATGCTGAGTAAGGCAACCCAATCACAAAAGAACACACATGGTATTTACTCACTGATAAGCAGATATTAGTCCATAAGCTCGGAATACCAAAGAAATAATTCACATATCAAATGATTCCCACGAAGAAGGAAGGAGAGGCCCCTGGTCCTGGAAAGGCTCAGTGCAGCAGTGTAGGGGAATACCAAGATAGGGAAACGGGAAGGGGGTGAGTGGGGAACGGGGGGAGAGAAGAGGGCTTATGGGACTTTTGGGTGGGGGGGAATCCAGAAAAGGGGATATCATTTGAAATGTAAATAAAGAATATAGCAAGTTAAAAAAAAACTTGCTTTTACAAAATCAAAAAAAAAAAAAAAAAAAAAAGAATTGTTTTTCAAAACTCTGAAGGGCCAGGCAAAATGGATTTGTGTGTAAAGACATTTGCCTTAAAGCTTGATAAGTTAAGTTTTATCCCACAAGGAAGGAAAAGAGAACTAACTAGTAAAAGTTGCCCTCCAACCTCCACTCAGGAGCTGTGGTGCATGCAGTCTGTCTGTCTCTGTCTCTCTGCCTCTGTCTCTGTCTCTCTCACATAGTAAATAAATGTAATAAATTTTGAATATCAAAACTGTTAGATCTATTCACTTCTGACTTGAATACTTTCTCAAAATGAAATTAAGTAATCCCACTTACAGTAGCGTCAAGAAAGAATAAAATGCCTAAGAATACATTTAACCAAATAAAGACAAGTCCAGAACACCAAACTACCAAATAATGTTAAAAGAAGCTTCAAAACAGCTAGGTCAGAGCAGTATGAATCCTGTTAAAGTAATAACAACGCCTGATTGATACAGTCAATTGGAGAGACTTCTGTCTAAGTTACAACATTTTCTATTGCTGTGACACTGCCATGATCCAGGCAATCGGAAAAGAAAGTGTTTAATCATGCTTATAGTTTCAGAGTCCATGAAGGCAGAGCAAAGGCATGGTGTCAGGAGGAGCTGAGAGCTCACAACTTGATCTGCAAGCAGGAGGCTGACAAAGCTAACTTGGAAGGCCATAGGTTTTTGAAATCTCAAAGCTCAATCCCAGTGACTTCCTCCATCACACCCCTTAATCCTTCTCAGATAGGTCTACCAATTGAGGACCAAGCATTCCAATATATAACCCTGGGAGGCATTCTCATTCAAAGCACCACAACATTCAAAATCTCAACCAACCTTTTAAAAACAGAGTCAGGCACCCTGCTCTTAAAGTCACGGAAAGTCAAAGAAGCTAGAATAACTACAACAAACTACAAAATTGAATCAAATTAGGAGGATTTATATTTTATGATTCCCAAATTTAGCACAAAGCTATGGCCCTTCAACAATACTGTGCTGTTATAAGTACAAACTCACAAAGCAGCGAAACAGAATCAAAAATCTAAAACTAACCCATGCACCGGTGGTTAATGTATTCCAATGATGGTGCCAAGAACATTCAAGACTGTCTCCCCCAGAATAGTTCTGGAGCTGTGCATGCATGGTAGCACATTTCTTTAATTTTAGCAGAAGCAGGTGGATCTCTGTGACTTCAAGGCAAGGCTGATCTATATAACAAGTGAGTTCCAGCCTAGGCTATCCAAGGCCACATAGCAAGACCCTATCTCAAAAATAAACAGCAAACAAACAAAAAGTCCTGATACCATGTGATGTCTTCAGGCCAAAGATAATTGAGAATGCTAACATTTATTATAATCTAAACATTATTCAATGTGAACCAAAGATGTAAATAAAATATTACACCTGTAAAGAGCATATGAAGAGGAAAGGGGGACCATCCTCATGATATTAGTTAGCTAAAGACTTCTTAAACTAAACTCCAAAACAGCAAACAATAACAGAATAAAATAATGGGACTTTGTCAAAATTAAGGAAACAAAAAATAGTTTTATAAGTGTGTCGCCAGGAAAATGAAAATAAAAACAGAATGAAAGAAAATAATTGAAAGTATCTAATTTTTAAAATATTTGAAAAATGTTTGAAAATTACTTTTGCTAAATACATAATGAACTCTGCAACTCAATGGTAACTCGATTGAGAATTACCTCAATATGGAAAGAAATCAGAAAAGAATTTGGGTGGACATTTCAAAGAAAATGTACAGTCAGTAAGTGTATGAAAACATGTTCGATGTCATAGTGACTGGAGAGCTGCAAAACAAAACCACAGAGTCGCCAGTTCCCACTAGAAATGTTGGTTGTCTTTAAAGGAATTGAGTGTGTTGGTGAGGATGCACAGACATGTTTGTGCAGATTTTCACAGTGGTGTCAACCACAAACAAGCTGTTCATCTCTTAGAAAATAGAGCCAAGCTGTGTGGCCCACTTCGTCCTTGCCCGTGTGCACCCAAGATAAATGTATAGCTACATCAACATTACTTACATATCCTTGAAGGAGAAACACACCACATAGCTACCAGCTGAGGAATGGATAAATAAAATATAGTGTAGCCATACAGCAGGATATTATTAAACAAAAAGAACAGAGTATTGATCCATATTTCTACAGGAATGAATCCAGAAGACCTTATGCTAAATACTGGTTGCCAGGTTCTTGAAGAAAGAATGACCTGCCCTAGCAAAATTATTTAAAGCCACAGCTCATTTGTTTTTTAGCATTTCCTAGTCCCTTAACTGGTATCGTGTTCTTTACCCTGATGGAGGGTTCTTTACCCATGATCCAGCTAAATAAGCCATGGAACCACCTGGCTTATTATACGTAGAGTCATTGCCTTAGTCTCACACTGGAATGTGATTAAGATTACTTTTATAGATGATGTTAATATTCTGGAATTAGGTGGTAGTGATGGTTGTAGACCTTGTAAATATACTAAGAGCCATGGAACTGTAGAAGCAAAATAGTTAAAATACTAGGAAAAAATGTTTCACATTTTACCTTATGTAAATGATACGTCAATAGCTCCAGCATCACAGGGTCAGTAAAGATCAGCAGTAATTATTTTTGAGAGCATATGAAAGGCTAAATATATGAAGAAAAACTTGAAAAACATCATCACCCTATTGAATAAACAAAAAGTGCCCACTAGCTTAATGTAGCATAAATGTGCCAGGATAGATTTTATACTGATTCTGCAGGAGGAGGACAATGGGAGACTAGAGACAAGGACATCAACAGAGGGAGAAAACAGGAATGAAGTCATTAGCATGTCCTTCTAGAACAGTCACTTGAACATAGGCTATCCCTCAAGAAGTGGAGGCTACCTCAAAACACATAATGAAGAGAATGGTAACAAATGGGAAGGACCTCAGAAAGGTCACCATCTTCAAAGATGCCTACATATGACAGCAAGTTCGACATGTGCTACCAATGCCAGCTACAAAAAATATCTCTTTGTGTAAATGCCCAGTACTCTGGGGGATATTGCAGTTGAGCCCTCAGGGTGTTCTTGCACACTCACAGTTCAGCTAGATAAGGTGGCTGAGGCTTTTGGGGGAATGCCCGCTTCCTGGGTTACTGAAGAAACACAGCAGTCCTCCAGTCAAGCACTTCATCACCCAAATAGACCAGAACCATGCCCATGGCTGTGCCAGGGGTTTTAGTCATGCATTCACCTCAGTCACAGCCTCTACTGTACCCATCATGCCTCGTCCTAGGCACTGGCTCCCATGCCAGCTCCTTGATCCAACTTCAAAACCTTCCCTGTGTTAACTCGCTCCTCCTTCCACGTTTTCAAAATGTTGCTCATATTACATCTTCTCATGGCTTCTCGTCCCAACAGCCTTACATAAAAGCATAGCCCACTTACCTCCAGCTTCTTGTCCTCTGTCTACTCTAGCTTCTTTGCCCATGCCTCAGCTTACGAGCTCCAGATACTCTCCCGACCTGTGTGCAGTGTCCCTGGCCTGCCCCAGACGCCAGGCTGCGTGAGGAAGGAGACTGGTTCTTGGGGAGTTGCTCACTGCCCTCTCTTTCTCATACTCAATGTGACACAAGTCACGAATATTCGTCAAATAAAGATATTTTCAATACTTTAAACATACCTTCTTTAGAACAGAATAAGATCCCTCCTTTTTCTTTTTTTCTTTTGAAACAGAGTCTCACTATGTAGCCGTCAGTGGCCTGGAACGCTCTATGTAGAGTAGGCTATCCTGGAATTCACAGAGATCTGCCTGCCTCTTTCTCATGGATTCTGAAATTAAAGGCATGCCCTACCGGGATCACTAGAAGAGTTTAAGTCCCTTTTGGGGGACACTATTCTAGAACACCTGGGAAGGTAGCTATAACACCCTGAGACATGAGAAGGAAGACACCCGTCACTCTGCAATGGACAGATAGCATTTCCTAAGGCACCTGAATGTCAGTCAACCACGATCTCCACCCCTGCCCTTGCCATTAGTAGTGAGCTATGTGAGGCATGAGAGAGATTCTAGGCACAGTGTTTATTAAGTAATGGTTTGTATTTTACACACAGATCAAGAGATTATGAGAACAAAGAGCTGGGAGAAAAACCCTATTTCCTAAGTCTTCTCTGATCTTCATAATTCCTACTAGCTTGAGGAATAAATGGAGTCACTTAAATTTCGTATTCTGTCATCTTGTCTAATTTCTTTCTCTCTCCTCTTTAAAGGAAAGAAGAAGATGAATCCTTGGTGCTTTATGACTAATTAAAAGCTAGCCATAATACATTTGCTGAAATGTCTTTGCTTTTGTTTGTAATCCTGTCTGTATATTCATAGGCTGAAAAATTTCAAGGCCACTTAATCATGACAGTTTTAATCAACAGAAAGGACTTGTCAGGAAAACATTCATTCAGAAATATGAGAAAATCACAAATGGAGCTTAATGTGTGCATGATGGGAGATTATCAGAAGACAAAGTGAGACCCGCTGAAGCGCCTTTGTTGGCCTTCATACGGTAGCACAAAAGCATGAAGTTGGCTGAGAAAAGACGTCACCTTTCATTCTTGTCACCAGTTAAGTCATCTGGACACATGTATTGTCTTGATGCATTTCAACTAAATTCCACTTATTTGTCTGTAAAAATGAGAGATTAAGGTGAGCCTCTAACAAATTATTTACCCTCTAAAGAGAAAACTCTAACACAAGCACAGCCATCAGAAGGCCGGAGTCCCATGGATGCTGCTGTCTTCGCAGCAGGAAGTGCAGATACAAGGCGTGCACGGAGGGATCCACGCCAAGCTGATGCATCACATCTGCCATCAAATCTTTGCTACAAGGTACAGTTAAATCGTCTACGTCCTTAAGCAACACATTCCCTGACTAGGATGTTCTAAAACAAATATCAGTTATTTATATTTGCCAATTACGAAGTAAAGGATTTTATTTATGAGTATGTTAATTTTAAAAGATAAAAATTTTAAATACAAATTGCATTTCTCAGGGTTGGAATCATGGCTCAGCAGTTGAGAGCTTATATTGATCTTCCAGAGAAACTGACTTCAAGTTCACTTAGGACAGGAGGCTCTGACCCATCTGTAACTCCATCCCTAGGAGACTCTTATGTCTCTATCCTTTGGCAGTTCCTGCACTTATGTGCACATCTGTTCTCTCTGTAAAACACACACACACACACACACACACACACACACACACACACACTGTAAAGTAAAACATATTTTTAAATACCATTTCTCATTGGTGAACTAAATGGGACTTTTGCTCCTAGTGAATAAATTTTCAAAAGCAACTTCAAATTTTGATTCATAAGATCCTGAGGCATTCCAGTTCTATTATTAAAACTAGTTTTTAAAAAATTAGGTAACAGCTGGGCAGTGGTGGCACACGCCTGTAATCCCAGCACTTGGGAGGCAGAGGCAGGCAGATTTCTGAGTTCGAGGCCAGCCTGGTCTACAGAGTAAGTTCCAGGACAGCCAGGGCTACACAGAGAAACCCTGTCTCAAAAAAACAAATCCAAAAAAAAAAATTAGGTAACAATTTGTGAACCTATTAAACATATCAGGACTTAAACATGTATTTTAACTAAAAGGGTTAAAAGACAAATTATACACAATAAATAAACAGAACACATGGATTTTAATTCATTGGTTGAGAAAAGCAAGATACAAAATAAACAAAACAAAAATACATTGCTAAAGCATCGTCAAACTTACAAAGTAAATAACAAAAATAAAGATGACCATTTAAGATTGTTTTAATTTGAAAATCTATAAGCAAACAAGGTGACACTTGTACAAAATGTTGACTTTCCCTGTACTTGGGAGATGGAGAGATGCATGCAGTAATTCAGGGTCATCCTTGGCTACATGGTGGTTCAAGGCCAATCTGGGCTCCAATAATGCTTTATCTAGAAAAGCTGATGACTGATAGAAAATAGATGATAGATGATGGATGGATAGATGATAGATGGTTGATATGTAGATGGTAGATGATAGATGATATATATATATACATATATATATATATATTTGTATGTATATATATTTATCTGTTAGATGAAAGATAAATGATATCTTTTAACCAAAAATAGAAAGCACAGGAGAGCCCCAGATGTCATGTGTTATAAGGAGGACATCGTCTTCCCTCAAAATTTGAAACTTCTACTTATCAAAAATATCATTTAAAAAATTAAGAATAAGCTACAGAAGAAATTATATATGTATATATAATAAATATATACATATATAAACAAGACTATTTCAAATATTTAAATATAGAAACAAAAGACTATTTCAAATATATAAGTATATAATCAAATGACTTTCTTTTAAATAATAATAATTTTAACTAGTTAATAACAAAGGAGTTAATAGTCCAATATAAAAACGTGAACAAAATTATCAGAAAAGAAATTGTACAAGAAAATTATGCAAAGGGTTAACAAACAAGAGGATGACATTTAACATCATTATTGATAAGGAAATGCTGATTAAATAACAGCTTCTTACCAGTGCCCAGCTCTCCGCAGAGCTGGAGGACTGACATGGAAGGTAAAGGATGGAGAGTAACCGGCGTGCATAGGAGTCGTTGTGGGTGTTCAAGTCTGTGGTGCTCACCTTCTGTGAAAAGCTGTTAGTAGCTATAGACATTCGACACGTGCCCAGCTGATACTTCAGGAGCTTGGTCTCTAGTTGTCCACCCGTGAAAAGCTAATGAGCATGTTCACCATGTGACCATGGACTAGTCTGTTCACTGCAACCTCATTGAGAAAAGTCACAAATGGGAAACAATGGAATGTCCCTCAACAGTAACTAAATCTTAGCATAGACATGTCACGGAAAACTGCACAGGATGGGGATAATAATCCATGACCGTATACAATAGCATGGACACAACTCACAGACTCAATTCTGTGGCTGCGCATTCCAGATACAAGCTAAGCAAGAAGGATTCTATATTCACTTATAAAGCTAAGTAAAGCTTGAGCACACACTCTGTGTCCCCTCCCTTGTCCCTGACCCTTTGAAGGACTGTGACAGAGCACACTAGTCTTCTGATCAAATGCCTCTCAGAGGCAAAGCTGAATCACAGCCTCGGAGGACACACTGTCTTTCTCCTTTATTCTGCCTTTTTGTTTTGCTTTGATTGCTGCCATTTAAGTTTCCCTGCTTAAGGCTTTTGCCCAGAGTGGTCCCATTACCTGGGGTGTTGCTCTGTCCTAAAGATATAAACTCACTCAACCTCCTTCAAGGCTGCTTGAATGCCATATACTCACTAGGGTCTAACTGAATTTCAAGGCTGTAAAGCCCTTCATTAACTCAACCTCTTCTCTGTCTGTCTCTCTCTGTCTCTCTCTCTCTGTGTGTCTCTGTCTTCCCCCTCCCCGCCCCCCGTGTGTGTGTGTGTGTGTGTGTGTGTGTGTGTGTGTGTGCGCGTGTGCGCGCGCGCGCGCGCGTGCGCATGCACATGCACAAGTATACTTGATTAGAAACAATTACATTCAGACTGAATATTCTGAAAGAAAGGCCAGACTCCCAAGCTCTCGGGGACTGGACCACCAACCAAAGAGTACACAGTGAGGGGCCCATGGCTCCGCCCACATATGTGTCAGAGGATAGCCTTGTTGGGCATAAGTGGGAGGAGCGGCCCTTGGGCCTGAGGGTGTTCAATGGCCCTGTGTAAGGGAATGCCAGGTCAGGAAGACAGGAGTGGGTGGGAGCACCCTTATGGAGGCAAGGGGAGTGAGGATGGAATAGGGGGTTTCCAAAGGGGAGACTTGGAAAGGGGAAAACATTTGAAATGTAAATAAAGAAAATATGCAATTAAAAGAAAGGAAAAAAAGAAAGTAGGCTTCTGTGAATCATCAAGAAACAGCAAAATATTAAGACAAAGAAAAAAAAAACAAGCCTGCTTAACTGGATTGTTTTTTAGTATAGAAAATTCTTTCACATTCCTACTCCTTAAGTCTTAAGCAAATATTTAGAATGAACTGAGACTTTTAAAATGTGGTCTTTGGGGAAACTGGTGAGACCAGCAGGATGTGGGAAAATATGACAACACCCTCAACAGTGTCAGTGTGTGTGTATGTGTGTGTGTGTACATGTGCATGCATATTCATCTAGGGAAGGAAGGCACAATGGAAGTAATGAAGAAGGAGCATTGAAACGGCCCAATGGAAAGCTAATAAAGCATTTCCTTCACATGTTCTTATATTGAACCCAAGGGAGATTCTTGATTTTTCCTTCAGGCTAAAGAAATAGCCTTGGCTGGATAAGAATGAAGCACTAGACTGCATGAGGGGACAAGGGTGACACAAAGCTCATAATCAAGGCATGAAGGCTGAAATGTCTCAGAGCAGCCATTAGCTATAGCTTGCAGAGCGAGTCCATGGAGAGGATGCCGCCATCCCACTAGGGCTAAGTCCCTGCGTGCTCATTTTGGAAATGAGTCTTGCACACTTCATCACTGGTCCTGTCTGATGGACTAACCATGCTGGGAAATCACCTACAGTGAAAGGCCCACTTCCCAAGTCCTGTCATCAATAAAGCAGCACAGCATTTGATGGATACTTATGAGATTTGGGGACAGAACACTCTACATGAATATATTTGCTTTCACCAGCTTCTTGAGTGACAAGAAACATTACCACATGGGGGTTTGAGTAGCCCTGCCTACTGGGGTCACATGGCCTGACAATGCTAAAAGGATGGTGGTATCTCTGGTGGGAAAAGATGCTAGAGGGAGTATAGGACTGATTTCTAAAGGAAACCCCCAGTGTTGTGATTTTCTAGGGTGGTTAGATCTAGGTTGTACCACCTGCGGGTAGGGCATTCCTGGGCGTTATTCCCAGTGCAGATCTCCAAGTGGCACACACCCAGGCAGAGACAAAGCACAATGCCCGAGAGGTCTGACAGGTGGTCATACACAGACAAGCTTCCTGTCTACAAGGATAGTGTTAAAGCCAAGCAGGAGATGCTTTGCTTTCCAGTGGCAAATAAGGCTCTTAATTGCCACCTTGTGAAATATTCCTAGGGAGGACTTGTTCTACCTGCTATGCCTAATGATCAGCCTGCCACCGACTATATCCTGCTTCTATCTGGTGGCCGCATGCACAGTCCTTGGCACGTAAGTGGCTTTATCTGGTGGCCGCATGCACAGTCCTTGGCACTTAAGTGGCTTATCCCAGGGGGTGAGGGTGGGTGAATAGATGGTAGAAAAGAAATGCCGAATTGGGACCTGCAACTGTGAGTTCTTCATAGGCTATGTGTTAGCAAAGCCAGCACTATTTCAGAAGCCGACATCTGGGGTTTCCAACCCACTAACTAGCTGCACCATCACTCCCAAATGGGCTGTGTTCTAAGGATAAAAATGTAGAGTCTGATAGAGGCACAGTCCTATTTCAAATGTTGCTGTGTATTAAATGGTGTGGGTGGTTTTGTAAGTGAAATTTTTAAAAAGTAGTTTTTAAATACTTTTCAAATTCTAGATCATTCTTGAATCTCAGGGAGTGGCGCTCTTAGGAGGCGTGGTCTTGTAGGGGTAGGTGTAGCTTTGTTGGAGGAAGTATGCCACTGGGAGTAGACTTTGAGGTTTTCTAATGTTCAAGCCGGTCACAGTGTCTTTCCATCTCTTTCTAGCCACCTGCTGATCTAGATGTATGTCTCTTAGCCCCTCTCCAGCACCATGATACTTGCACACTTCCATGCTTCTACTGTGATGATAATGGACTAACCCTAAACTGTTAGCTAGCCCCAATTAAATGTTTTCCTTTGTAAGAGTTGATATGGTCATGGTGTCTCTTCACATCAATAGAACATTGACTAAGAGAACATTTTCACACACACACACACACACACACTTTATTCTGAAAATAGATCAATGTACAAATCTTAAATGAATAAAGGTTTTGTATAGGAAAAATTTACATCTTTCCACACTATGTGTGTAACTAAGATAAGTTTTATTTTCCAAATTTGAAATGCGTGACTCTATAGTGGCAAAACAAATTCACATAAATACAAATGAAACTTGTAAAAGGCCTGGGAGACACGGAGCTTACAAGCAGCTGTACGGTGGGGAAAGGCCTTAGCCAAAGGATGTCGGAGTCTGGGATAACTTCCACATTTCTCTAGGCTGGGGAGGAATATTGGCTTTTTGAGACAGAGTAGCATTACACAGACTGATGTGGCCTTGAACACATAAGAGTCTACGTGTCCCTGCCTCCCCTCTACCACCATTAAAGCCTTGTACCACCACACTCAGGGATGACGAACATTTAACCAAACCAAACAAAATCAAACCAAACCAAACCAAACCAACAAATAAAATCAAACCAAACCAAGCCAAACCAAACCAAATAAAATCAAACCAAACCAAGCCAAACCAAACCAAACCAAACCAAACCAAACCAAACCAAATCAAATAAAACCAAACCAAACCAAACCAAACCAAACCAAACCAAATAAAATCAAACCAAACCCAACCAAACCAAATAAAACCAAACCAAACCCAACCAAATCAAATAAAACCAAACCAAACCAAACCAAACCAAATAAAATCAAACCAAACCCAACCAAACCAAATCAAATCAAATCAAACCAAACCAAACCAAACCAAACCAAACCAAATCAAATCAAATCAAACCAAACCAAACCAAACCAAACCAAACCAAACCAAACCAAACCAAGCCAAACCAAACCAAACCAAATCAAATAAAACCAAACCAAACAAAACCAAACTAAAACATCAAATTTCCAAGTATAAAAGTTCTAGTGAACACAAGAGAAAGGTGATTATAAAAAAAACGCAGAGCTTACTTTTTGAATCTGCCCCCAGTTCTGAATCATCTCTGCATAACCATTATACTTCCTGATTTCCTGTGCTTTTTCAATGTATGGAGTTTTTCTTGAATGCCTATAGAGTCAGCTATTCTCCTATCTCAATTTAAATTTCTAACTCAGCTGAAGAGGGAAGTAAGATAAGCACTCAAATACTTTCAAATAATGTTACATTTAAGTGTGGTTTCTCTTCCTAAGAAGAGTTGAGCCAATCTAAATTCTCTGTAAATGGTTTGACTGTCTTTCTGTGTTTCCTGAAATAATACATAAAGTTATTTCCACAATAAACCTTATTTTTGTGGGCCTTTGGGGAGGGTGTGTTTTTTGTTCTTTTGAGGAATCCATGGCTTTTGCCAAATTTCAAAGAGAACCGAGATGCTTCTGCACCCCCCCCCACCCCCCCCCCACCCCCCACCCCCCCACCCCCGCTAGAGCCAGGGTCTCAAGGATAGAATTTCTTGAATGCACATAGTTTGGGGAGGAATCTCAGCACATTCAGAAATTTCATGGGAGTTGGAAAAGGGTTCTGTGCGGTCCGGCAGCCAGCACCAAGCACCCACTGTGTTTAGGGCCTGGTCCAAGGCATGCCAATCAGACCTGGCACGGCTCTCCGTGGAGCCGAATCAGCTCTGATGTGGAAACGCCTAGGGCTTTTTCCCTGTGTGAGGCCCGGCTGGCTGCTGCAGAGTAGTTCCCCAGAGCTGAGTGGTCACTCAATAAAACGGAAAGGCCAGTGAGATGAGTGCGGGCTCCAGGAGCGGGTTCCTTTCTCCCCAGAGGACTCCATCAACCTGCAAAAGAGGAAGAGCTGGCTTTTCTCTGCAGGGAATCAATACTCAAGGTCTTTCCCCTACTGTTCAATTTTGCCTCCTCTTGGAGAACGCACGGTATCCTGGTCACTGCCAAGCACTCAGGAAGAAACACAGCATGCATATACATTTTTCTTTAAGGGCCCGAGAGACCTAGACAAGAGAAGAAGTGCCCAGCTTGGTTCTGCCATGCTTGGTGTAGGCAGCTGGTTGGGGGCATGAGCCTGGTTTCTAGTGTTTGTTGGTTAGCTTAGACTGGATTGCCCTTTCTGTCCCCAAAGGTTAACTAACACTAGGGTGTTCGAAACATGACTCTGCCCTTAAGACATAAGCTTGCCATTCAAGGAGTCATTCCAGGTTCAGTGTGAAGAACGGAAGGTAGGAGGGAAGGTAGGAGGGGGAGGGACATTAATGACATCACTTGTGGAGGCCTGCGTCACACTTCCCAGTTCATCCTCTGCAGAACCAAAGGTGCCATTCCCTTCTCCTTCAGTGTGCCTCGTGGGAGCATCTCACAAGTGATTCCAGACTCAGCACTGATAAGGAAGGGGTGCAGAGCAGGATGACACTGTGTCCTCTAAATTCCCTGTGAGAGTTTCACGACTTCAATGATGAATGTCAATCACTGGTAACCATGGGTACACACACACACACACACACACACACACACACACACACACACACACGAAGTTTCCAGGAAATAACCATCAAAATCTGACTGTATTATTTAGACCCTGAGACAAAGTGTTTGCCGCTAGGACTGATGGAGAAAATCACTGCAGGTGTAGTTCCCATAGTATTTAAGAAGCTCTAATCTAAGGCTCACATCAGTTTACTGTAATTACAGTGGATTAGTTCACATTCTTCAGACTCACTTTGTGTGTAAAATGAGAAGTTCAGGGCCCTGCTCTCTGAAAGCCCTTCCAGGGTGAAAGTTCTCTACGGAGCTGATCTCAACCTGGTCTGCAGAGATCTGACACTTTTCCTGTACTATCCACCATAGAATTACTGCCTGCCTCTCTACCATTCTATTTTCTACTTATAATTTAGGTATTTTCCATAACAATAGGCTTGAGTGTAATTTCTTGTCAAAGGCCGTGAGATCATTGTGTGTAGCCTTCTAGTTATTGCCAGTCTCCCATGGGAACCTCAGGGTGTTTGGTTTAAGCAAAAGCTACATAGTGGGCTGTGGCTTTCTGAGTGGTAGAGCACTTGCCTGGCATGTGTGAAGTTCTTCCTTCAGTACCTAAGGGTAGATCTTCTTCTTAACACTGGACAAAGTCCCTGCTTTCAAGAGCCTCATCCTCGGGGACAAGACTGGCAGCAGGAACATATAAAACTTCCGTATTTGATATGGGGTGCAGCCCAGGGGTAGAGGACTTGCTTAGCATACATAAGATTCTGGGTTGATTCCTGACACTCCAAACCCAACATTGTCATAAAGAAAACTCACAACACAGACTGAAAGATGTCATTTGTAGTATATCCAACAGAGGATTCGAGTCAGCTTCCCTAATGAGTTCCTGTGAACAATTAGGGGGAAAACGAAGTGAACAAAGATTGGTGAACCGTCATTTCACGTAAGAGGGGAACAGAGGCGTGGAAAGACACATCAAGCAAATGCAGATTAAAGACCTAATGAACCACTACTGGATTATGATAAGCAGAAAGGGTGGGGTCTCAGGGGCCTGAGTCATTCCCGGAGATGGTGGAGGCATAACACCAAAGCAGAGCTCAACGCTGCTATGCTGCTGTCTGTTGGGTCAGAAGGCAGCTTAGCAGGACCATCTAAACCAAAACATACATCTTCCTTATGAGCCTCAGGCTGGCTAGAGTTGCTTGGGAAGAGGGAACCTCAACAGAGAAAATGCCCGCACCAGATTGGCTTTCGTCTTGACCCGAGATTGATGTGGGAGAGACCGGCTCCTATGGCTGGTGCCACTCTTGGGCTGGTGGGGTTGGGTGCTGTAGAAAGGCAGGTTGAGAAATCCATGAGGAGCAACTCAGTAAGCAGCACTCCTCGTTGGCCTCTGCTTCAGTTGCCGACTCCAGGTTCCTGTCCAACCTCCCTAGGAAGACGGTCTATAAGCTGAAGGGTGAAATAAACCTGCTTCTTCTCAAGTCGCTTTTGGTTGTGGTGTTTTAACACAGCCATAGAAACCAAAATCAACCATCAAGACCATTATTGGAACATCAATACCATTACTGGAACTGCCAGTACCATTACTGGTATCGGCCTTTATGTCTGAAACCAGGACAAAAACCAGACTACCCAAAGATGCTATATGTATAATAGATTAAAAAAAAGTGCAGTGGGCAAGTCAAATATGCATTAACGACATATAGTTAGGCGGTAAAATCCTGCATAACAACGACAAGCAGGGCCCCATAGGCAGTGGGTGCACTGAGTGAGACTGAAGAGGAGAGATAAGGATACTTTGTGCTTCCAGATTACGTGAAGCTTACTGAGAAGCACAGCCGATCCAGCATGGTGGACCTCAGAGCAGTTACAGGCAAGAGCTGGCAAGGCGGAGAGCTGCCTTCTGGGCTACAAGTTCTGAGTCTCAGGCTGGATAAGAGGAAGAATCAAGATGAAAACAAATAGATGAGCTAGACATTATAGAGAGAGCTGCCGTTAAACATAACGGAAGCTTGCAGAGGTCTAGTGCTGTGCTTAGTCTCTTCTCCACCCTATCACTTAACCCTGTTTCACCCCTCAAGCTATGTACTATTAATTCCTCAACTCTCTGGTTTGGGTGTTGATAAATAGTGGCATTAGGGACACAACGCGGGACATCTAGCCACGGTTTCAGCACACGTACTACAGAACGTGAACACAGCTGAGCTGTAGAACTGCTAGCCCAGGCCTGCAAAGTTTGCACCCCACTTGGAAATTGCGTTCCCTAGGCTCTCTCACTGTCAAGGACATGTTTTATTTTACCCACACCACAGCACATAAAGAATTACTTCCAGGTTTCCTGAAGGTGTGGCAGGGCTAGGACAGGAGTGTGGCCAGCCCAGCTGTTTCCCTAGCCCAGTCCTGCAGGAGACAGGCCTTGTCAGGAGGCAGATTTTGAAGACAAAGGTCTTGGGCTGAGTGTGATGTCTAGGACTGGATCTCAGGCCCTGGGGGGTAGGCACCCTCCAAAGCCAATGCACTTCCTAACAGTCTTCTAAATACCTGGCTAGAATCCTAAGTGCCTCCGCCCTCAGCATAGTCAGCAAACAGCACCACAGTTTTGCTTGGCACTTCCTTTTGACAACATCTTGCAGTTTACACAGCTGGTCCTCCATTATAAACGTTGTGGGTGACGTTAGTACATACTAATCCTTCAGCTTCAGAGAAGCTAGTGGCCATTTTGGCTGGCTGACCACAAGACTTCCTGAAGGGAGATGATCCTCCAACATTACAACTGAATGTCAAGATTTCTTGATTGCTCAATGAAGTAACTATGGGGTAACAGTTGTAGGGATGCCCATTTAGGATAGCTGGTTCTTTTTTTTTAATGCTATTCTACAAAGTCCATAGAACAATATAACTTTTGCAAGTTCTGTTTTTAATGAAGTTCTTAAAAGTGTGGGTTTTTTATAAACATAAAGTTACAAAATAAATATTAAGAATATACAACATATCAATGTGAAATAGAAAAGAGAGGAAAACTTGGAAAATATGCAAACAGCTGAATATATTATGTACATATATGTGTGTGCATAATAAATGTTTATATAATATACATAATATATAATGTATACATGTATTTAAAAGAAGGTATAATTTTTATGAAATACAATATAGGACTACTTCGATAAACTATTGTGTGATAATGTTTTACATACTTTACTTCTAACAGTTGTAACATCTTAGGGTAAATAGCTTAGAGTAAATAGCTGGGAGAAATCAGTTCGGAGGTTGCAGCATCTTAACACTTAAGACACTATTCCTTGAGAAAGTAACTTAGAACTGACCGGGAAAGAAGCACAGAGAAAAGGAACCACAGGTTAACCATGTGAGAGGCTCAGGACTTTCATCATTCTACAGTCCTTGTGAGGAAGGGCAAATGAAGCACATCCGGAAGCTGACCATGAATGCACAAGTGAGCACACTCTTGGTGGAGGGAGGAAACAACAGTAGGCAGAGTCTCACAAGATCAGCTCAGAGGCAAACTCAGTCCTCTGGTTTACCACGTGGTCACACAAGTCTACAAGACCCTGAGTGGCAGCCATGGGGATGGAGTTCTCAATTCTTCAGTATCCCAGAGAATTCTGCATCACATCGCATTTAGTTTTTTTTTTTTATTTGATATATTTTTTATTTTTTTTATTCGATATAATTTTTTATTTACATTTCAAATGATTTCGCCTTTTCTAGCCCCCCACTCCCTGAAAGTCCCGTAAGCCCCCTTCTCTTCCCCTGTCCTCCCACCCACCCCTTCCCACTTCCCCGTTCTGGTTTTGCCGAATACTGCTTCACTGAGTCTTTCCAGAACCAGGGGCCACTCCTCCTTTCTTCTTGTACCTCATTTGATGTGTGGATTATGTTTTGGGTATTCCAGTTTTCTAGGTTAATATCCACTTATTAGTGAGTGCATACCATGATTCACCTTTTGAGTCTGGGTTACCTCACTGAGTATGATGTTCTCCAGCTCCATCCATTTGCCTAGGAATTTCATGAATTCATTGTTTCTAATGGCTGAATAGTACTCCATTGTGTAGATATACCACATTTTTTGCATCCACTCTTCTGCTGAGGGATACCTGGGTTCTTTCCAGCATCTGGCAATTATAAATAGGGCTGCTATGAACATAGTAGAGCATGTATCCTTATTACATGGTGGGGAATCCTCTGGGTAAATGCCCAGGAGTGGTATAGCAGGATCTGCTGGAAGTGAGGTGCCCAGTTTTCAGAGGAACCACCAGACTGATTTCCAGAGTGGTTGTACCAATTTGCAACCCCACCAGCAGTGGAGGAGTGTTCCTCTTTCTCCACACCCTCTCCAACACCTGCTGTCTCCTGAATATTTAATCTTAGCCATTCTGACTGGTGTAAGATGAAATCTCAGGGTTGTTTTGATTTGCATTTCCCTAATGACTAATGAAGTTGAGCATTTTTTAAGATGCTTCTCTGCCATCCGAAGTTCTTCAGGTGAGAATTCTTTGTTTAACTCTGTACCCCATTTTTTAATAGGGTTGTTTGGTTTTCTGGAGTCTAACTTCTTGAGTTCTTTATATATATTGGATATTAGCTCTCTATCTGATGTAGGATTGGTGAAGATCTTTTCCCAATTTGTTGGTTGCTGATTTGTCCTCTTGATGGTGTCCCTTGCCTTACAGAAACTTTGTAATTTTATGAGGTCCCATTTGTCAACTCTTGATCTTAGAGCATATGCTATTGGTGTTCTGTTGAGAAACTTTCTCCCTGTACCAATATCCTCAAGGGTCTTCTCCAGTTTCTTTTCTATTAGCTTCAGTGTGTCTGGCTTTATGTGGAGGTCCTTGATCCATTTGGATTTGAGCTTTCAACCCAAAAGACATCAAAAGAGACTCTGAGGGACACTTCTTGCTGGTTAAAGGAAAAATACAACAAGAAGAACTCTCAATCCTGAACATCTATGCTCCAAATGCAAGGGTACCCTCTTTCATAAAAGAAACTTTATTAAAGCTCAAAGCACACATCGCACCTAACACAATAATTATGGGTGACTCCAACACTGCACTTTCCTCAATGGACCGATCAGAAAAACAGAAACTAAACAGGGACACAATGAAACTAATTGAAGCTTTGGACCAATTAGATTTAACAGATATATATAGAACATTCTATCCTAAAGCAAAAGAATATACCTTTTTCTCAGCACCTCATGGTACCTTCTCCAAAATTGACCATATAACTGGTCACAAGACAGACCTCAACAAATATAAGAAGAGCAAACTAATCCCATGACTCCTATCAGATCACTATGGAGTAAAAGTGGTCTTCAATAGCAACAAAAACAACAGAAAACCCACATACACGTGGAAACTGAACAATATTCTACTCAATGATACCTTGGTCAAGGAAGAAATAAAGAAAGAAATTAAAGACTTTTTAGAACACAATGAAAGTGAAGACACAACATACCCAAATCTATGGGACACAACGAAAGCAGTGCTAAGAGGAAAACTCATAGCACTGAGTGCCTCCAAAAAGAAAATGGAGAGAGCATACATTACCAGCTTAATGGCACACCTGAAAGCCCTGGAACAAAAAGAAGCTATTTCACCCAGGAGGAGTAGAAGGCAGAAAATCATCAAACTCAGGGCTGAAATCAATCAAGTAGAAACAAAGAGAACCATACAAAGAATCAACAAAACCAGGAGCTGGTTCTTTGAGAAAATCAACAAGATAGATAAACCCTTAGCCAGACTGACCAAAGGGCACAGAGAAAGTATCCAAATTAACAAACTTAGAAATGAAAAGGGAGATATAACAACGGAAACTGAGGAAATCCAAAAAATCATCAGATCCTACTATAAGAGCCTGTATTCAACACAACTGGAGAATCTGGAGGAAATGGACAATTTCCTTGACAGATACCAAATACCAAAATTAAATCAGGACCAACTAGACCATCTAAACAGTCCCATAATGCCTAAAGAAATAGAAGGAGTCATAGAAAGTCTTCCAACCAAAAAAAGCACAGGACCAGATAGTTTCAGTGCAGAATTCTATCAGACCTTCAAAGAAGAGTTAACACCAATATTCTTCAAACTATTCCACAAAATAGAAACAGAAGGAACCCTACCCAATTCCTTCTACGAAGCCACAATTACGCTGATACCAAAACCACACAAAGATCCAACAAAGAAAGAGAACTTCAGACCAATTTCCCTTATGAACATCGATGCAAAAATACTCAATAAAATTCTTGCCAACCGAATCCAAGAACACATCAAAATGATCATCCACCATGATCAAGTAGGCTTTATCCCGGGGATGCAGGGTTGGTTCAATATACGGAAATCCATCAATGCAATCCACTACATAAACAAACTCAAAGAACAAAACCACATGGTCATTTCATTGGATGCTGAAAAAGCATTTGACAAAATTCAGCATCCTTTCATGCTCAAAGTCTTGGAGAGAACAGGAATTCAAGGCCCATACCTAAACATAGTAAAAGCAATATACAGGAAACTGGTAGCCAGCATCAAACTAAATGGAGAGAAACTTGAAGCAATCCCACTGAAATCAGGGACCAGACAAGGCTGCCCCCTTTCTCCTTATCTTTTCAATATTGTACTTGAGTTACTAACTCGGGCAATTCGACAACATAAGGAGGTCAAAGGGATACAAATTGGAAAGGAAGAAGTCAAACTATCATTATTTGCAGACGACATGATAGTCTACCTAAGTGACCCAAAAAACTCCACTAGAGAGCTCCTACAGCTGATAAACAACTTCAGCAAAGTGGCAGGTTATAAAATCAACTCAAGCAAATCAGTGGCCTTCCTATACTCAAAGGATAAGCAGGCTGAGAAAGAAATTAGGGAAATGACCCCCTTCACAATAGCCACAAACAGTATAAAGTATCTTGGGGTGACTCTTACCAAACATGTGAAAGATCTGTATGACAAGAACTTCAAGACTCTGAAGAAGGAAATGGAAGAAGACCTCAAAAAAAGGGAAAACCTCCAATGCTCATGGATCGGTAGAATCAATATAGTTAAAATACATTTAGTTTTAAAGGAGAATATTAGGTGAAAAAGTGCTGCTCAGGAGAGCTGGATTCTTGTCATTTGCAAATCTAGAAATGAACAGTAGCTCCTGGAGCAGATGGATCTGGCTGACAGAAGACTGTCAGGGACTGTTCTAAATAGAGACTAAAACAGATTGTTATGGCCTGTGCTCTGTCTGCCATATTCCTATGCCAAAGCCCTCACTCCCACACTGCAGTAGGGGCTTGTAATATTCCTCAAGGACCTGTGTGTAGAAGGCTTGGGTCTCAGCCTGTAGAGCTTGAAGAAGCAGGGCCTAGTGGAAGAAAGTTGGTCCCCTAGGGGAGTGTAGTGTCATTGAAGGTGTCTTAGTCAGGGTTTCTATTCTTGCACAAACATCATGACCAAGAAGCAAGCTGGGGAGGAAAGGGTTTATTGAGCTTATACTTCCACGTTGCAGTTTATCACTAAAGGAAGTCAGGACTGGAACTCAAGCAGGTCAGGAAGCAGGAGCTGATGCAGAGACCATGGAGGGATGTTACTTACTGGCTTGCTTCCCCTGGCTTGCTCAGCCTGCTCTCTTATAGAACCCAGGAGCACCAGCCCAAAGGTGGAACCACCCACAAGGGGCCCTCCCCCCTTGATCACTAATTGAGAAAATGCCCCACAGCTGGATCTCATGGAGGCACTTCCCCAACTGAAGCTCCTTTCTCTGTGATAACTCCAGCCTGTGTCAAGTTGACACACAAAACTAGCCAGTACAGAAGGGGACATTGGGACCTTAGCCCCTTCCTATACCACTTTCAGGCCTGGCTGCTGTGATGTAAGCTGTTTTCTTTGCTCCATTTTCTCAGATCCATATACAATGATACTGTAAGGTCAAGTGCGACAGTGCCAAGAACCACTATCTCCACCACAGGGGCCCAAAATAATCCTTCCCTTCCTAAAGTCGATTCTCTGAATATTTACCATAAAAATTAGTTAACCCCAATTCCTTAGACTATATTCAACAGTAGAGTTTTAGAAATTGTAATTAAGGTTGTTTAAGACCACAGAGGTAAGGTAAGGCTTTTCCTCTGAGGGGACTGAAGGAAAACAGATTAGGGGCAACCACCTGAGGATGGCCATGAAGACATTACAAAGAGTGGTGCTTTGGAGGAGGCCAGTCTGGGAGCAACAGTTCCTAAGGCAGTGTGGCTGATTGGTTTCAGGTTACAAGACTCTACACCACTGGCACTTGCTAGCAGAAGTATTATACTTAACACTGAGTCTGAAATAGTGTCTTGCTTTACAAAAGTACCCATAGTGGCTAGTGCATGTGCCTCAGAGAGTAAGCCAAGCCAAACAAATAACAAACTGGCTTGCCACTTTTTTATGTCCAGTTATTTTAGATTAAATATGACTGTGACATGCTTTGAATATAATAATATGAAGAGGAGGCGGCCAGAGAGAGTGACGGTGAAGGTCCCAAGCGCATGCATCCCTGGCCTGGCGGTCACTTTTGACTCTAATCCCATGAGTTCACATAGGCACAGTGCTCCCTCTCTTGCTGTCTTGCCTTCCCCCTCCACACCAGCCTCGATGCCTACTTCCACACGGAAACACACTCTGTGTGCATCTAGGGCTGCATATGCTCGTATTGATGTTCATGTGTGCATGTGCACATAGGGCCAGAGTGGGTACTGGCGATATAAACTCAGCAACTCACGCTTGTGCTGCAAGCAACTTCCAACCAAGCTCTCTCTCCACTCCTGACACTTAATACCTGACACTTAAGCCCCTGAAATCATGCCAGCATCCCTTACTATGCAAAAGACAATATAATAGCCACTAGCATTCAAATAATTAAACTGCCCTAAAGACTTTGGATTTAGGGAACTTCTTCCTTACTACTTAAGACCAGGAAGACAAATTATTAATAGAAAACTGTAAAGCAAGCTTCTCAACTCCCATGTATTTGGTACAGGTAAGAGAACACCACTCAGTTTTTACTGGAAGCCATTTTGAAATAGTGTGAATTTCATTATATATTATACATTAAATATGTCTTCAGGAGAACCTATCTAATGAAAGAGTGAATCACTTCAAGAGGTGTTATATTTGTCTATAGACAATTTGATTGGAACAATTGTGGGGCAATTAAAAATACAATCCAGCTTTGACTTACTGTTTTATTATAAGTTACAATTCTTTTATTGAGGCACAATGGCTTTGCACATAATTTCAAGTCTTGGATTTATAGATTGTTTTGTAGGTTTAAATAAACCCAGGACAAAATAAAACTGAAGCTGGTAATAAAAATTCAAAAACTGCCAATTCCTTATGCATCAAACGTTTTTGCACTGACACATGGATTCCTTCGAGAGGCCCAATTGGAACTTATTTGCTAAGACAGCTTTGTCTCCATCTCAGCCGACATATAACTCAAGCTGTGGTACTCAAAGGAATGTATCAGCACTGGGAGTGTGTATGGGTAAATAGCTTGAACACTATGATTCTTCTCATGGCCTGGTCAATGTATTCCTAGCAATAGTCAGTACTTCGTTTTACAGGTTAAGCATGGGGCAAACAGAATGTTCAGGAAAGCAGATCAATAGCTTCAGTGTCCATGTAACATTTGTGAGTGATTTGCTGCCTTTTGAGAGTGCGAGGGAAAACAGTGTGTGCTTGAGATCCGTGGAAAGGTAAGAGAGGACGCCTAGAGCGAGACTTCAGGCGGAGCTTAGGAAGCACTGGAGCGCCCAGCTGTTTCAAGTCAAGCATTCATAATCAGAAATATGGAGAAGGAAACACTCCGTAAATAACAGAATTAAGCGTGAGCAACACACATGCGAATATTTTGGGAGCCAACTTCAATAAAATATTTATTAAGTGAGTCTGAATTCACAGACCCAAACCGAGCCTTCATTTTGAAACTCCTCTAAGGTTCAATTCTCTTTCACAGCCAAGGCAATATACTGCAATTTGCAAATATAAAAAGATCAAGCTCTGGGCTGTTTGTGAATATTTCCTTGACTTTGGAACAACATCACAATACAGAAAATATTGAGGCAAACCACAAACTCGAAACTTATGGCCTTGTGAATTTATGGTTTGGGGGTTGTTTAGTTTGTTTGTTTGTTTGGTTGGTTGGTTTTACTTGGTTTTCTTTTGTTGTTGTGAACAACAAGAAATTGTGAACATCGAAATCCCACATGAAAGTGAAAGATTAGTGCTTCCCTAAAACTGTTATAAAAGTTCATTATTTCTTCAATAAAATACTTGAACTCCTAGATGGCTTTTTTTTTTATTTAACCACAGTAAAAAAAAAAAAGCAGGAGAACTGTGCTAATTGCCCTGGTTTCATGTGAAATTTAAGCATTCAGTAAAATTTAATTCTAGGAATTATTAAAACTCGTAGCATCAGATGTTGGGTTTCTGTCAAAATTCTATAGTTGCCATATTTTCTTTCTCAGCTAACATAATTAACTCATAAGAGGTTATGTTTTCAGCCCTTTCCTCCCTCCCTTCCCATTCACACCCCTCCTTTCTTCCTGCTACCTCCTTCCCTCCCAGCCCCCCCTCCACTTTGCCTCATATTTAATGTGCTCGGGCACTGCCTACTGAGGGAACAGGTTTGCAGTTATGTCATTAAGTGATCTTGTCCTTACATTATTTATGACATTAAACTTAGATGGTGGTGAGTTCCCTGGGTGGCACAGACTTTGGGAGTTACCTTTGTATCTGTATACTATTCTTGATCAAGACCCTGCTATATGGTATGTGTCTAGTGTAAGAAGAACACCCACAGTTCCACAGTTAGGAAATGCACATAGGCTTCTGGGTAAAAGGGCAATATGCTAATATCCCAAAGCTCACTCCCATCTACCTATTAGAGAGAAGACCTGGGCAAGGGATCAGTCATAAGCAAGGGCCGCACAGTAGAGTGGGTGTTTGGGCCACATGATGGTGGACTCTATAACAAGTAATGCTTTTCATGGGAAATAAACACATATTCCTATACACTGGTTTGATTTGGACACTGCTAAATCTGAATCCAAGATTTTTACATTTTGAAGTCATCTTTACTTCAGGAAAAGAACTCAGGAATCAATACACTAGTTCTAATTTTTTGATTGTTCCAATGAGCGGTTTTTAAGTGTCTATATAACTGAACTGAACTGTGTAGAGACAAGTCTGATAATCCCCTGTTCCCATAAAACTCACCACCTGCAGCCGAGGTAATAAATCAGTGTGTGAGTCTAATTGCTCTTCTGTGCTTGCTTCCGTGAGCCCACAGAGCTAAGCTAACCCCATTGTTATTACCTGAATCACTGCCAGGCGTATTTGTGTTGGCAGCCTTACGCAAATCATTGTATTATGGGTCTTTGCACTTAAATCACTTAGCTTATATCCTGAAACTGCAAACAGATTGGAAGAAAGGAAGGGATCTTGGAACTGTTTAATGAAATATTTATAATTTCTATTTATATCTAGGTGAACTATTACAGCAGCATGTGAAATAGTTAGAGCAAACCAGGTAATTCTGCTTCTAATTTACTATATTTGAGCTTGCTAGGATTTAGAAATTATAGTCACCCACAAAGAAAATTCACCAGCATTTTTTCAATGTTTCAAGCCAATTTCTCATAGACTGTGAATTAATCTCAGGAGTTACAATTAACCAACAAAACACCAAATTATTACATGCTACTTTGATTGCCTAAAAGATTTGAGGCAATGTCAAAATGGACCCAACTTTACTTTTGCACTTGAACCTTTTATTGCTGTCCCCAGAGGTAAATATTTCACCACACACTTTTTTAAACCACAGGAAAACCAGTTGTCCCAGTCGATTTCCACCAATTGTTAGTGGCTGATTAAATTTTCAAGAGCCAGGAAAAAAAACTAGCCAAACAAACAAAGAAGCATCTACAGATGTATAACCTACAATTTTAAACCAGCCCCACCTTTTCTAATAAGGCAAATTGCCTAGGGAAACAGATGGATAGGAAAGTTACGGAGTAAACTTCAATTCCACAACTCCAAAAACCTGCATAATAAAAGCCATAATAAACAGATGGGATTGTATCAAATTAGAAAAGGGAATAATCAACAGAGTCAAGAATCAGCCCACAGTTCAGAATAAAATGTATAAGCTGTGTACTTGTTAAGGTCATAGTATCTAAAATATAGTAAGAAAACAAATAGTCCAATTTTAAAAATAAGCAAAGAATCTGAACAGTCAACAATTAGCAGAAGACATACATGTAAAAATGGTATACATGTGAAAATGATCAGCATTATTGATCATCAGACAGATGCAAAAAAAATCACAAGGAAATATCAGTGTGTGTTTGTTAGAATGTCTTATCAAAGACAAAAGAAGGAGTAGGTATAGTGGTGTTCACCTTAAGTCCCAACTCCAGAGAGGCAAAGCAGGAGGGTCTTTGAGTTCAAGGCTAGCCTGGTCTACAGAATGAGTTCTAGTACAGTCAGGACTAGAGAGTTGGACTCTGTCTCAAGCAAGCAAATAAACAAACAACAAAAAGAAAAGCATGGCATGTACTGATAATGATGTAAAGCCAACTGTCAATGCGAATTTCATTAGTAAAGCCATTGGAGAAGACAATTTGGAAATTCCTCAAAATTAAAAATAGAACTGCTGTATAATCCAGCAAGCCCACTACTCAAGATATAACCAAAGGAAATTAAATCAAAATTAAATTAAAACAGAAATAGTAGCTGCTCCTACAGTCATCCTAGTACACTTTACAATGGCCAAAAGGAAAATCAGAATCAGTGTGAAATGGATAAAGAAATGGGGTGTACATAGACATAGAGAACTACTCAGCTCACAAGGAAGAAAGCCCTATCACCTTGATATTATGGATTACCCATGAAGACATTATGTTAAAGGAAATAAGCCAGATCCAGAAACACAAAAACATAATGATCCCATTTATATGTAGAACCTAAAAGCTAAGTTTCACATGTGTAAAAGAGATTGGAAAATTGAGAAGAGAGTGGAGGTGATGTTTGTCAAATGAACAAAATTGTATGAAATAGAAGGAGTTAGTTGAAGAGTTAAGATTTATTAGACGATATGGTGATAACGTATTCTTAAAAAGGGCTAAGCACTCTCAAGCAATGCTAAATGTTGCAAAATACATTGTACATGATAAATACAGATAATATTTGCCAATTAAAAATATACACATAAATATTGTTTTTTTTAATCCAACCACCTTGTTCATTAGAGGACTACAAAACATTGCTATCAAAATGTCACAAAGTTTACAACAAGCACCATTCAGACCAGGATTGAGTGTCTTGGGTCAGCTTTGTAGGAAGGAGCAGCTTTGATGTAGAACAGCACAACCTCGAGGACTGGATGTCCCTAAATCCGCCTGTGGATGCAGGACTAGAGAAGCTGAAGTTATGTTTTCCTTCACCTTGTAAACCCTCCTAGGAGGCTCATTTGGATATGCTCTGGATCCTAATGGAAAGCAGTCTCAAACGTGTTCTCACCACTGTAGTCAGAGCCTCTCCAAACTCAACTGCAGGGACGATTGCACTTCATACATCTCAGCTCTGTAAGACAGTGAACACACTCTCCATGTCGGTGACTAACAGTGAGCTGCACAGTCTGTGCCACACACTGGCCTCCCTGCGTAAGTAGTTAGGTACTGCTATGGCTTTGTTTTCTAAATGCAAATCTAAAGCATGGAATGCTTAGAATCTTAATAAAAACGCTCACTCCCTAAACAGTGAGTAGGATCCCAGGCCCTGTTTAACAACCATAATGCCTCACTAAGCAAACAAAAACCAGCAACATTCCATCCCTGCCCAATGAGAGTCCAGAGAGTTTTGGCATGCTTGATTGCTTTCTTGTGAGTATAAGATGCATAGAAAGCTACTAGAAGTTAGTAAACTATCCAAATACAGTGTGCCATGAATACACCCCTTACAGTGGTGCCTTGGCCTCAGCTTGCTGCCAAGTCACAGCCCTCACCATTACACTGCGCTGGCTGCAAGTGCCAAGTGTGCATGAAAGAGTTCACACACACACACACACACACACACACACACACACACACACACGCATGTGCATGCACACACTTGCACACATACATGCACAATACATAAACACACAATCACATGCACACACATACATACATGAATACAGAGGATCAGGAACAGAGCATCCAAATAAAGCAGGAATGAAAAGGCAAGGTCAGAGACACTGGGAGGTTTTGCTGAGGGCGGGAGTCAGCTGGTACAGAGCCCCCTCAGATGCAGAACTTTCAGCCTTCAGACACGCCCCCTTACAGTGGTGCCTTGGCCTCAGCTTGCTGCCAAGTTACAGCCCTCACCATCACACTGTGCTGGCTGCAAGTGCCAAGTGCGCATGAAAGAGTTCACACACACACACACACACATGCACACACTTGCACACATACATGTATAATACATAATCACACAATCACATTCACACACATACATACACACAAACCAGCAATCATGCACACATATGGACACATAGGTAGCTCAACCATGATTTCATTTCCATTAAGACAAAAGACAGAGAGCTTTAGAGCAACATGGTGTCTCACCTCAGCTGAACATTAATAATCTTTGCATTTCAAGTTAGCTCCAAACTAAGCTGACTGGTGAGGAGATTTCATAAAGTCCTAGAAACTTAAAAAACAAAGCAGCCAAAGAAAAAACACTACTCACATCAACGTCCCCATTCTCATTTATCCTCACGCTCACACCTTGGTCTCAAGCTTCTGTCAAGTCATAGCGTCCACCAGTAAAGTATACCTATGTCACCTAGACTAGTAATTCATGCTGCCACTGAACATCTCGGACATGCAGAAATAAATTCATCATATTAATATTATTTCATGAACCACTTGATTTTAGGATAATACTTTGGTGTATTGAACTTGGCAATGGGACAAGACAGAAACAATAGAATTGTCCAGAATGTAAGTCAAGGTCTAGGGTGAAAGGAGGCAGCAGTTTCTCGGGGTAAAAATCAGGAGTTAGGTGAGCTGGCTGGAGCAACTGCCCATACTGAGGGGCACACACTTCCCCTCCTGACTGCTTCTGAGCTGATGTGAAACATGATTATTATTTGTCCTTGATGCCGTGGGAAAGTGAATTATGTATGTGCATCTTGGACTAGTTATGCTGAAAACATTATTGGGTTGTAATTATTTCAGTGAAGCTCTACCTACCAAGGGAAAACTATATGGCATGCTCTATTTTGTCCAGACAGATGTAAATGATTGAATGCACCAAGTGGGCCAGACTTTATACACATATATGCAAAAGAAAAAAAATGCCCTCAATTCATGCAGTGAAATGCTGAATCAACTTTGGGGTGTTATAGGAGAAACAGCATGCTCCTCCAGTACCAGGGATATGAAAGACCAGGGTGACCCTGACTTGGATGATTAGTTAAGGTTACAATCCACTGAAAAAGCATGGGTAAGTGTCACATGGCTTTAACAACCCACCCTGCAACATGCCTTCTCTGAAAGAGGCAAATATTGTCTGCTTAGCTATTTTAATTGAAAAAAAAATGCCTTGCACAATTTTCAGATTCAAATTCTGGTGAACTATGAACTTAAATTATGGGTATCTGCATTAAATCAAAGCAAGTGCTTTATCTTGGTTCTCTTTTAAAAAGTTGTAATTCATTTTAATTTTTTGTGAGAGGATCTCACTACTTAACCTTAGTTGACCTGAAATGGCCTGTGTAGACTTGGTTTCCCTCAAATTCACAGAGAACTACCTTTCTCTGGTTCTTGGGTGCTAGAGTGAAAGGTGTGTACCACCTTGTCCATTCTCTTGATACTGTGTGTTGGCAGGCTCATCAAAGCTCTCAACTTCAGGAACTTCTTACAATAGTCTACCTTCATAAAACACGGCAAAGTCCCTAATACAGAACCTGCTACATATTAATATCTTGCTAAGTGTCTCCTAAATCTAAGTCTATAAAAACAAAATGTATTTAAAATGTATTTATCAGAAAATATATATTATCTTAAACATACATTTGTATCATTTTAAAAACAATGTCAATGGCTTCTGTCTTCTTCAAGATTCTGCACAGCAGATCTGAAACAGTTCAGATTTTCTTGTTTTGCATTTATCTTATTTCATATCTGGTCTCCAAATAATTTTCTTTCACATTTTTTTAGTGATGTGTCACCAAATATTTTCATTAGGAAATACAGTGATGGGCTATGCAGGTAGTCTGAGAAACTGAATGAAGAAAAGAAGAAGGAAGACACAAGTCCAGAAGCAACGGCCAGGGCAGGTGTGGCAAATTTAATTCATTCACATTCACTTGTATTAGTCAGGGTTCCCTAGAACTCTAGAAACCCCCTCTCTCTATATGTATCATATATGTATATATAATAGATAAGCATGATAGATAGCTATGATGCATATGTATGACAGATATGACATAGATTAGCTAGATGAGATAGATAGATGAAAGATAGACAAATATTTTCCTTTTCTTTTTTCTTTTTTTTATTAGATATTTTCTTTATTTACATTTCAAATTTTATCTCCTTTCCTAGTTTCCCCTCTGAAAATACCCTATCCCATCCCCCCTATCACCAACACACCCACACCCTCTTCCCTATTCTGGTATTTCCCTATATTGGGGCATCAAGCCTTTTCAGCGCCAACAGCCTCTCCTCCCTTTGATGTCTGAATTGGCCATCCTCTGCTGTATATGCAGCTGGAGCCATGTGTATTCTTTATTGGCAGTTTTGTTCCTGGGAGCTCTGGGGGTACTGGTTGGTTCATAATGTTGTTCCTTCTATGGGGCTGAAAGCTCCTTCAGCTCCCTGGGTCCTATCTCTAGCTCCTCCATTGGGGACCTTGTGCTCAGTCCAATGGTTTGCTGGGAGCATCCACCTCTGCATTTGCCAGGTACTGGCAAAGCCTCTCAGGAGACAACTATATCAGGCTCCTGTCAGCCCATGCTTGTTGGCATCCACATTAGTGTCTGGGTTTGGTGAAAGTATATGGGGTGGTTTTTATTAGAATGATGTATAGGCTGTGATCCGGCTAATCTAACAATGGCTGACTATAAATGGAAAGACCAAGAATTCAGAAGTTTCTCAGTCTGAGAGGCTGGATGTCTTAGCTAATCTTCATTAAGCACTGGAATCCAGAATAAGTAGGCTGTAATACCAGTGAAGGAATAGATGTGTTAGCAAAAAGCTTCCTTCTTCCATGTCCTTATCTAGGCTTCCAGCAGAACATGTGACCCAGATTAAAAGTGTGTCTTCCCACCTCAAAATCCAGATTAAAGGCTTGTGTTTTCCTACCTCAGATTTTGGGTTAGAAATGTATTCATCAATTTCAAACCAAGTGCGGGAGGAGACACCTCACAGGTGTGCTTTCTTTCTGGATTGTAGCTCATTCCAGGTTGATATTCAAGTTGATAACCAAGAATAGACATCACACTTGGGTCATTTGTATAGTTGTCAGATAAAAATATAAATGTCTCAATCAAATTTGAGTTTTCCTATAAACTAGCTCCTTGAAATATCTGTGACCCCTCTGCATATTCCTGAGTCCTCCAGACTTGTTCCTGCCTCTTTGTAAAAGCATCAGATTAAATCCATTCTCTTGCCCTTTGGGCTGAGAATATCCCATCACTGGTTCCCCAGGCACAAAGCATTTTTATCATAACTGAATGGGGCAGCTCCAAACTGGCTTGCCCAATACACACACATTTCATTATGAAAATCCATTTTTGTAAGCAGTCTGTTAATTGATTAACTACTGTTGTCTTTAAAGAAGCATTGTTCATACTATCCACACTGCCCCCCAAAGGCTGCATGAGGTCTGTTCCCCCTCAATGGCTAGCTCAGGTCCTGGCTCACAGCAGCCTCTCATCAAGTGCCTAATAGAGCCTTAAAAGTTGCTTAAGATATTTAAATGAAGAAGTAAAATTCAAAATGATAGAATTCCTTCAACTTAAAAATAAAAAATAACCTTGAAATCTATCTGTTTGGGTATTAGGAACCCATGCTTACAGTCCATAATGCTTGATACTGATACTAGAGGCATGTATAGAAGTTCCTCACTTGAGTGGGTCCCATTTGGATTTGGGATGCTTACAAAAGAGCCCAGGTGAGACACATTCAGTCAAAACTGTACCTCGAATTCTGAACTCTGATCCTTTTCCAGGCTGGCCCTATGCTGTAGGATTCTCTCTGTGATGGGTCAGCTGTGAGGTACAGTTTGCAGTCAGCCACATGATTATTAGAACTTGCTGTCCAGTGTACACTGCACCATGATGTAAAGTCTACAGGAAAATCTGGACTTGAGGACAATGTCCCCAGTCCAAGTCATGGGATTAATGGTATTTCACAGTTCAATGCAGTATCCAGGTTCTAGATGTTAATATCTGTGCCTTAAAATTACAGGTACCCACATCACATGGTCATTTCAACCAGTAATTCCATCAGTCCTCACTGAAACACATTGCTTTTCTTTCATTTATTGGATTGCAAGATGGTAAAACCCGTATAGAAATCAGTCTGGCGGTTCCTCAGAAAACTGAACATGACACTTCCAGAGGACCCTTCTATACCACTCCTGGGCATATACCCAGAGGATTCCCCAGCATGCAATAAGGACACATGCTCCACTATGTTCATAGCAACCTTATTTATAATAGCCAGAAGCTGGAAAAAAACCCAGATGTCCCTCAATGGAGGAATGGATACAGAAAATGTGTTATATTTACACAATGGAATACTACTCAGCAATTAAAAACAATAAATTCATGAAAGTTTTAGGCAAATGGTTGGAACTGGAAAATATCATCCTAAGTGAGGTAACCCAATCACAAAAGAATACACATTGAATGCAATCACTGATAAGTGGATATTAATTAGCTCAGAAGCTCTGAATACCCAAGACATAAGCAGCATATCAAATGACTCCAATGAAGAAGTAAGGAGAGGGCCCCGATCCTGGATAGGCTTGATCCAGCATTGTAGGGGAGTACCAGGACAGAGAAAAGGGAGCGGGGTGATTGGAGAATGGGTGGAGAGAAGGCTTATGGGACATATGGGGAGGGGGGAACCGGGAGAGGGGAAAGCTTTGGGAATGCAAACAAAGAATTTAGAAATAATTATAATAATAAAAAGAAAATAACCCTCAAGAAGTGAATGTGCTAATGTGTTTGCTTCATGCAGGTCTCTTTCTAGATGGGAGAGAAAGAGTCTATATCATGTTTTAAATTATTGTAGTTACTATGAATTTGAATGTAAGCAAGAGAGATGGTTTGGTTGATCAACTGTGTGTCATGTAGTCATAAGGATTGGAGTCCAATATCCAGAATTCATATAAAAGGTAACAACAGCATCTGTAATCCTATCATGGAGTGGTAGGTAGGATGGGGGGGTGAGAAATGGGCAGATACCTAGAGCTCACTGGACAGTCAGCCTAGACAAACAGCAAGCACTACAGTCAGTAAGAGACTACCTCAAAAAGTCAGGTACTAGTCATGGAAGGTTACACCTTAGGCTGATCTCTGCTCTCCACACACAAATGTGCATTTTCCACTTCACATACATGTACACTAACACCACCATGCACACATTACATGCGTGTATATACATGCACACACAAAAAGAATGTGAAATTAATGGTGGGTGCAATAACTCTTAGTGCTAGCATTCCAGAAATTGAAGCAAGAAAACTGTCCTTGAGTTCTAGGCTAGCCTGGGCTAGATCAGAATTCAAAGATAGCCTGAGATTCATAGCAAATCTCTGTTTCATAAAGCAAATCAAAACACAACAAAAGTTTATAAGATTACAGTAGTTGTCTGCATGAAAGTTGTGCCATGTGTTCTACTAAGATTCTACCAGGCATGCTAAATTCTATGGAAATTCATGAAAATATTTAATGAGGAAGAAACTACAGCTCAAATATGGCACAAGGAAACTTTTAGCATGTTTTTTTTCTGAAGATATGTTCTAAAGATATGTTCATTACAGTTATATTTTGGAGTGTGTGTGCATGTGTTAAAACATATCAACTCACAAATGTAAAGTAAACTCATTAGGGCTAGTTGTGGTGGCACACATCTTTAGTCCCAGCAGTTAGAAGAGGAGGAGGAGCTCTGTGAGTTCAAAGCTAGCCTGGTCTACATATTGAATTCCAGGATAGTCAGAGATACATAATAAGACTCTGCCTCAAACAAACAAACAAACAAACAAATAAAAAATAGATTCATTAATTAATTTTTGACTTTTGGAAGATTATTGATTGAACTCAACATGTTTCATGTAAGCAAGCAAACTTTGTCTAAGTCATAAAATACTCTCAAATTTGTAACCAAGTATATTTTAAAATATAAATAGTATAGATTTACTATTCAGGCTCCCTGTCTCAAGTCCCTCATTAAAATGGCTACCAAGTTTATAAACCACCTATCCAACTATCTCCTCCCATCTCCTTACTGTATATTTCTTTGCTATTGAAAAAAATCAAAGTTACATTTTTCTGTTTTAGATCTCCAGTAGGAAAATGAGGACTGAACATTGTCTTAGTTACCATTCTATTGCAGTGAACAGATACCATGACCATAACAACTCTTCTGAAGGAAGCATTGAATTGGGGACTGGTTTACAGTTTCAGAAGATTAGTCCATCATCGTCATGGCAGGGGACATGGCTGCACTAAAGTGTGTGGTGCTGGAACAGTAGCTTGGAGCTTTCTATCTGATCTACAGGTAGGACACAGTGAAAGAGAGACACACCTGGGCCTGGTGTGGGCTTGAAACCTCAATGTCCACCCCTAGTGACACAAGATTTCCAAAAATACCACACCTACTCCAACATGGCCACATCAACAAGGCTACACCTACTCCAACAAGGCTACACCTTCCAATTCTTACCTAAACAGACCACCAACTAGGGACTACACATTCAAACAGATGAGCCTTTGGGTCCTTCTCATTTAAGCCACCAAAAATATAGTCAAAGTACATGGTAAACTTGTGTATAAAATTACCTTTACAAATCCCATCACTATGTACAATGAAGATACTCCAAAAAAATAAATGCACTTAAGACAGAGCAAGACACACACTATGATGGGGCTTGTTGTATTTACCTCAGTTTGCATATTTCAGATTTGCTCAAGTATTAACATGTATAGAGTATTGCCTGGCACTGATGCAGCCAGCTCCAGGGCCCGGCTTTGATAAATAGGTGCACGTAGGTTTTTTGACACCTGTGGCTCCAGGGTCTCTCTTTAAGAAATTATGAGTTTCTCAGCCATTCAAAGTTCTCAAAGCACCTTAAGAAATGTTCAGCATCATTAGTCACTAGGGAAATGCAAATCAAAACAACCCTGAGATTTCACCTCACACCAATCAGAATGGCTAAGATTAAAAATTCAGGAGACAGCAGGTGTTGGCGAGGATGTGGAGAAAGAGGAACACTTCTCTACTGCTAGTGGGAATACAAGCTGGTAGAACCACTCTGGAAATCAGTCTGGCGGTTCCTCAGAAAACTGGGTATGATAATTCCAGAGGACCCTGCTATACCACTCCTGGGCATATACCCAGAGTATTCCCCACCATGCAATAAGGACACATGCTCCACTATGTTCATAGAAGCCTTATTTATAATAGCCAGAAGCTGGAAAGAACCCAGATGCCCCTCAAAGGAGGAATGGATACAGAAAATGTGCTATATTTACACAATGGAATACTACTCAGCAATTAAAAACAATGAATTCATGAAATTTTTAGGCAAATGGTTGGAACTGGAAAATATCATCCTAAGTGAGGTAACCCAATCACAAAAGAATACACATTGAATGCAATCACGGATAAGTGGATATTAGCCCAGAAGCTCTGAATACCCAAGACACAATTCACATATCAAATCATTCCCAAGAAGAAGGAAGAAGAGGGTCCTGGTCCTGGAAAGACTCGATGCACCAATGTAAGGGATTACCAGGACAGAGAAGTAGGAGGGGGAGATTGGAGAATGGGCAGAGGGAAGAGGGCTTATAGGACTTATGGGGAGGGGAAAACCGGGAAAATGAAAATCATTTGGAATGCAAACAAAGAATATACAAAATAAAAAATAAAAAGAAATTGTGAGTTTTGTCCTTCATTATAGCATTGTCTTTAAAGTAGAATAAGATACATCAACGCAATGGCTCCCAGCCTGGCAGTACATCAGATGTCCTAGTCTGGGCCTCAGCCAACTGCTCCAGGTGATTCTGGTTGACAAACAATGTGGAGAGCAACTAGCTCAGTAAACAGAAGAGCTGGGTCGACAGCTCTGTGACAGATTTAGCCATGATGCTCACACAGTGTCATAATTAGTAACCAAGCCCATGTGTCACTAGAAGCAATACCAACAAAACACATCTATTAAGTTTCTTCATCTTTCATTGCTTAGCCACTGAGACAAGAATGGATGACTCTCAGGATGACCACCACAAGAGGAGAGAGTGGTTTACCTCAGTAGCCCTAAGACTCTGGAGTGTAGGAGGGCTCCACCACAGCAGGGCTTACCATCCTCCACATTCTTTCCATTTGATCTAACAGATATTTCTGGGTGTTGGAGAACCTGATGGAATAAGTCTTGAAATATTCATTCTTCAAACATGTTAGAAACCAAAAAGCAGTGCTCCTTTGCACAGTCAGCTTTACCACCTCTCTCCTGTCCTTGTCTCCCCCTCCTCCCCCTCCTCCTCCTTCTCCTCCCTCTTCTTCCTCTTCCTCCTCCTTCCTCCCCTTCTTTTTCTTCTTCTCCTTCTTCTCTTCCTCTTCTTCCTCCTCCTCCTTCTTCTTCATGGGTCATACGTTTTAATAAGAAAAATATAGCTTTATAAGACACAGGGCTGGCTTACATTCATGACAAAAAATACCCCAAAATTCTATTATCTAATGATACTTAATGCAGTCATCTGCCAAAATAAGACTCTTACATGACTGCATTAGATGTGAACTGCATTTATTTCCTCGGCTTGAAGGATGGGCTTCCAACATCTCATACCATGCAGAATGGAACAGATGATGCTATTACATACTAAAATCATGGGACTAGAAATGGTATAAAAGTGAAAGTACATATTTTTAAGGGGTTGGTCACTGTGAGTTTGACCATGCTCCAATGAGTATATTGATAAATTAAAATGTTTCTCTTCTAATGTAAGGGTTTTTTTTTTTTTTTTTGCTTGTTTGTTTCTTTGTTTGTTTGTTTTTTGGACGAAAAAGCACAAGTATAGGAGGGTGGATGTGGAAGGAACGAGAAGTGAATATGGTTTGGGTACATTGTATGAAATTCTCAAGTACTCAATAAAATATTATGTTGGGGGAAATGCTATTAATGCAAAACAAGCAAATCAGAATGAGGATTACTGAGAAATACCAAAATGAAAATTTAGCTGTCTATATAGAAGACACCTTATGAGTTTGATGATTGCTCTGAGGGAATCAATTAACTAGTACAGTGATACAAGAAGGTTTTAGAAAGGCCCCATCCCCTTTGATAGACAAAAATATGAAAGGCAGAAGGGAGGAGATTTCAATCACTAATGCACAGAGCAAGTAAAAGCACACCACGGGGGTAAGATATACAGAAGAAAGCTCTAGAGGTAAAGCACCCAGAAAACTAAAGAGGTGACTATACAGAGGTTTGTGAAGGAGTCCAGACTTTAGGACGGGCTCAGGGCTTCATCCCAATCTGGACTCAAGCAGCACAGGCTTGCTGTTGGCTACACAGGCTAACTGTGGCTTTATTCTTTGGTATGCTTACTTCGGTGTGCACAGCCCTGTTTACCTGGCTGTGACATGTGATGTGTATCCTGACACCACACAACAATCAGGCAGATAACACTGTGCCCGTCAAAACTCCGGTGCACAGCTGCACCTGTCACTGACACTTTGCAGTTCAACTATATTACAGAAGATGCTAACAGTGTGTATAAAGGGTCAGCCATTGCTTAAAAATGAAATGTGAGATTTTGGAAAGAGTATTCTATAAGGGCAAACTATGACACTACCTCTAACCACATGTCTAAGTTTCAAATGGATCAAGAAGTCACCTATAAAAAATTAAACCCATGAAAGTGCCAGAAATATCTGCCATGGATAATCACTCTATAACCTTCCAGTGCTTCCAGTGTTGTGATTGAAAGCCCCAAAATAATATAAGAAAAAATGAATCGTTTTGGCTACATAAAAGGTTAGAAATGTGCATGATTGACAATAACACACAATATTATATTGCAAAGCTACTATAAACATATCAGGGTTAATAAAAAAAAAAACTCTTTAGAGAAAATCTGGCTGATAAAGGGAGAGAGAGAAAAGGAGCAAGTAGCCTTAAAATCTCACGAATTCCACTAACAACAGTGAATGTGAGTGGATGGACTTTGTCCCGTGCTTCGGGTAGCTCCGACTCTGACGTACATACACAAGGGTACAGAGGTACCACAAGTGAAATCACTGTCCCAAGGCCAGCGAGCTGGTAAATGACGGAGTCTAACTCTGGCTCTTGAGTGGTGATTCCAGATAGTTTACTGCTAACTGCTAAGTGCATTTCTTCTCTTACCTATAGAAAGGCACACTACAGCACATCAAAACTCAATCTTTCCAGTTTCACACAAAAACTGAAAATATTCAAAGGCACTCCTTACTTGGTTACTCTGACATATTGCTGCTGAAATATAAACAGTCACATCCTATCAAGGAAACCCAACAATTCGATTTCTGGTCATTTATCACATATATAACTGTACATATGCAAGACTGCAGACTGGAGGTTATTGCTCCTGTAGGTTTATTTTTAATGAACACAAAACAGTTGGGGAAGGTCCATATACCTGCCCATCATAATGGTACAGTCTTTACAGTGAGTGGAATACTATGTAACTGTCAAAGAAAGCAGTATTCTATCAACTGATATAGAATAATTGCTGATATATAGCAAACCTAGAATCAAGTACAAATCCATATGTATAGTATGTTGTCTTTTGTGAAGAAAAAAGAATTTCTATATCTATATCTATATCTATCTATCTATATATCTATATATCATATGGTCCAGGGAGAAGATAAAGAAGATACTAATTTTAAATTTTAGTAAGAGTAACCACTCAATACAAACCATAGATGCGGAACATGAATGAAGGACCGTGAGGCTCCACTCTGCTTAGGTTTGTCACTTATCTTGTCACAGCACAGATGGCAGGGTTTGTGAGCTCCAGTGACGCTGGACTATAGCTTTTGGCCCAAGAGACCATCTGCTCAGCCGTCCCAGCAGCTGTGTAGGAGGATGAGCTGTATTCGATGCCGTCCTGTTTTTGTTCTTCAGCTTCTGTGTCATCCTCTCTGACTGCTGCTCTCCATATTGAGAAACCAACGTTCCATCAATGCTGTCCCTCCGGCCTTCAGTGACCTTTGTAAGTATATAGAGCTCATGAGAACAATGGGGCTTTTTAAAGGGCACCATTTAGGGGTACTTATAGCCTGCAGGTTTATAGTCCCTCCCAAATTTATACTAAAACCAAATCCTCACTATAATAGTATTGGGATGGAACTTTTCAGGAGATGATTAGCCACAAGGGTGAACACTCGGGAATGGGATTTAGAGCCCTTAAACAAAAGGGCTCAAGGTAGCTCAATTATCTTTGGAATCATATGGTAATGTAGCAGGAGCTCACCATTCATGAACATGAAAATGGGCCCCGTTTGGGAATGGTGTCTGCTGGCCCTTGAAGTTAGACACTGCAGCCTTAAGGATGGAAACAGACTGCATCCATACTGTATGTGCTTATACCATAAGGTTTTAGGTTTTCATTTCTGCAGCTCAAACTAAGACAAGAGCCGTACAGAGAAGTGGGCTTCCTTATCCTCATTCTACTTCACCAAGCAACGTAGGTGAAGCACATACTACACATCACACATCTCCTCTCAACAGCTGAACTGTTTCCTAATAGTGTATGGTTCGCGGAGCTGAGCAGAGCCTTGTGGATAGAGTATGACTACACGGATGGCAGACAGCACAGAGATGTGAGCCTAGAATGAAAGGCTCCTGTGAAGAAGAGAGGTGACAGTCTGCCAGGACACCATCGCATCTCCTGCAACCCCAGGGGCCTACGCATTCCTCATGGTAAGCTATGACTGTTGTAAATCAGCCCTTGGGACCAAATGGGATACAGGGAAAACAGCTTTGAGCATCCTTTCATAACCAGACAGGAACAAAGCAGAGGGAGGGAACGTGAGGCTGCCGGAAGACTGGCAGGGAGCACCTATAAGCAAGGCTGCTTCCGGGTTCCCTGGTGGCTCTGCTGGTCCCAGACTTACTGTACTTTCCCGGTGACTGTGGCCAGAACACACACAGTCCGAAGATCAGTCCCCAGTAGTAAAGATCAGACCACATTTCCTGGCTGTTCCTGTTTTTCTACCATGATCAAATGACATTCCTGACAGCGTTCCCATCTGGAGAGACCCTCATGAACTCTGAGCCTTCTGAATCAGTGTAGGAGACTGCGTTTTGTACAATGCCAAGCCCAATTTATCAGAAGTAATCACTGGCTTCCTTAGGACTCCTTCAGAGTGGCTTTATGAATGAATGATAATATCTTCTAAGATCAGGGGAGTTCAAAGCAGAATTTCAGAAACATGCCCAGAGCTACAAACATCACAGAAGATATCATGAAGAAAAGAAGCTTGGGAAACAGTTTAAAATTTTTATAAAAGAAATTGTGCATGTATGATTTCTCTATAAAAACTTAAAAATATGAAATAAGACAACACAAATCAACACAAAAGGAGCATGTAGAATTCCAGAGAGAAACAGAAGGAGAAAATAGGAATGGCACAAAATGATAGTGACAAGGGCAGCAGCAAAAATTAAGTTAATTAGCAATTAAACAGTGAGGAAAAGCCCAGATGAGCTAGAAGAAAGGGCGCAGGAGAGAGATTTTATAGGCAATAGATGAATTACAGATTTAAAAAGTTTAGCAAAATTAATATCTAAAGTACTCGTTGCCTGAATGAAACAGAAGATATTGAACACAATGAAACAAAATATCTCTTAAAACTGACACTTGAACTTCCCAAAAGTGCTCACCAACTCACAGAACATTGACAGAATTTCCTAGGAAGTACATCGTTTAAAAAAAAATATGCACTGTTCTCTACAAAGGTAAAAAGTAAGAATAAGGAAAACTCAATTTGTGTGTACATGTTGTAACGAAGCCTCAAGGATATTAAAAGTAATGTAACTGCATGCATGATGGAAAGATTCCTTTGCTGCCATTCCCTCCAATAGTGAGGAAAACTATCAGGGAACACTAGGGGTAGACCCCAAAATGCTAGAAATATTACAGGAAAAAGAGAAAAATCAGGAACCTAGCTCCCTTCAAAGTTTCCTTTTGGGCAGGATGTATAAAAAACAGGCAGTCTCTGTGAAACTTGTACAGAGTCAAGGGACATGGCTTTCTTAAAAAGTTTACTTAAAATTTCAAAGTAAACAGGAGACTGGCGACAAAACTAAGTTCAATAAAATAGCAAAGACTATTTAGAACCTATGATAAGACAAGTTCTAATTTTCATAACAGAATCTTACTAAACCTCGTACCAAAAGATTGCAGGAAAACAGAGTGGGGAAGGGGACATGTTAGAAATGAGCTAATTTCCTCAGTTTCATTAGAAAGCCTGACACTGTCTGAAGTGGCCATGACTTGTTTAAAAAGTACCCTTTGCATGATAGTTTGCACTATTTTTTCCTTGAGATTTCTCTTTCTAGCATGCTTAAGATTGTTTTTCATTTTCGTGAGCATTGGTGTTTTGCCTGCATGAATGTTTGTGTGGCGGTGTCTGATATGTGTGAGCTACCATGTGGGTGCTGGAAACTGAGCTCAGCTCCCCCGGAAGAGCAGCCTGTGCTGTTAGCCACTGGCCATCTTTTCGGCCCCAGAATGCTCCTTGTGGTAATACTTGTCTAAACTTGTCTAAACTTTAACAATGCTTTTTGTCTTAAAATAAAATAAAATAACAGGAATCACTTTAATTAAAACATATGACATAATTCAATTATCATGTATTTATTTTTCATATATACATATTTATATATATTTAGAAACATCTAGAAGACATATACCCAATATATCTATGCTTTTTTTTTCTTTTATTTTTCTGATAATAGGATTTGAGATGAGTTTTAGTTTTGCTGATTTTTGTCATGGTTTAAAGGGTTTTCTTTTTCTTTCCTTTTTAAATAGTTTATTATATCTCTTTAACTTTATTTCCAATGTCCCATGTTCATAGAAATAACACAGTCTCTCAAGCAAACTAAAACACAAAAGCAAGTAGAAAGACAATAGAAAGAACTATGCTGACACCTGAAAGGAACAAGAGCTCTGGGCACTGAAACCAGCACCCAACCTCAGGCAGTGCTCAAGGAAAGCAAGAAAGGACTCAGGTATAAGCTTTAGTGTGCCGTCAAACAAAGCCAAGAAGAGAGTAGTAGTCTTGTTGAATGGCGGACAGTTGCCATTCACTGTATTGTGCATTTCTTGTAGCTCTATTTTATTAGAGTGTTCCTCAGGTGAGATCAGATAAAGGACTTGATATCAAGATCACATCGCTACTCAGTGGAAATTCCCAAATGGGTAGCAAGGTCATATAATCCCCAAGCATGCTCTGCCATCTCCAATCCTGCCTTCCCACTTCTCAGTTCTAAGAGAAGTTCTTTCCTGTTATTCTCTTAGAAGCAGCAAAGTGTTCAGGTACTGCTGTGGGAAAGTTTGCAGTTAAGTATAGCTCAGAATCCTTTCAGGCCACAGCAGAGCTCTTGAACTCAGTAGAGGACAGGCTGAACCTGAGCCGCTATGAACTGGTTTTCCAGTACTGATAGACTACACACCAGCACACTGTCATGGTCAAAAATGCTGAATCAAGTACTGTCAAGAAAAATCAGAGGGAACACCAAAAACTATGCAAAACTGTTGCCAGTCCTACCCGGTCCTCTCATTTGTACAGTCGTTGGCGTTCTCCTGCCTCTGAAGATTCTGATGCAATTCTAAGTGGGAACAACCATTGTAGAGGAAATAAGAGCTGGAAGCCCATAAAAGCTCCAAGCTACAGCCCATTTAACATTACAGCCTCTGGTAAAACCATCATTGCACACTGTACATACCCCCAGCAAGACATTTTACAACTCAGACTTTCTTCTGCAATTTGTATTAATTTCCCCCTACTCACAAGTAAGGATGAATACAATAAAATACTCCTTCTTTGAATAAAAAAAGACTCTAACAGATGTGTAAACATAAGTTTCATAAACTAGAATAATTATCCTTCTTTATGTAAACATCATATTACCCTTTAGAGAGTTACATGTAGATGATACCATAACTCTACATGTAACTCTCTAGTCAATAACTCTAGTCACTGACAGATTTTTTGGTGCATTTTTGATTACTTAATTTTTTCTAAAATAGTACATCCAGCTCATTTATTGTTAACTGAGTCACTATTAAAACCACACAAGATGAGAGTCATGATTTAGACAGAACAAGGTGATTCTTTAAGAACTCAAAAACTATTAGTCAAGAAATCTTAAATACTTAGACATAAATCCCTAGATCTTAAGCTCTACAAAGAGAAAGCAGTTAGAATTATCAGGGTAGACTTCACATGTGGGCTGGTCTTTCACTCCAAAATAGGCAGTGGTTACTTCTAGGAGAGGAGGTAAAGCCAAGAAGGATGTTTAACCCAGTTTGTTGCTTTTAATTGCTGTGTCCACCTACCTGATAGACAACACAGGCTAGGTTGATGTGGGCTCATGTTTTCAGAGATATTTCACTCCATCATGGCAGGGGAAGCATGGCAGAGGGACGCCATCTTTGGTTGGAGGAGCACACGGTGGAGGTTTGCTCACACAGTAGTGGCCCAAGTGTTAGCAAGCAGATATCTCCACTGCCTGCCCCCAGGGACCTAGCAACAGCAGATGTCATCACTAGCTGCCAAGATGCAGAACGTACCCATGGTCACCACGAATCAAGTCACATGTCCTCATCCTGTGCGTGTTCCACATCCTCTTATAAAAGGCAGTCTCTCCTCTCCCCACCCTCTTCTTTCCTCCACCCTTGACCAGAGGCAGCCTTTGTATACCCCTTCCCTAAGGGAACTTCTTGTGTGAGATCTGTTACATGGTGTCTGGCTTTATGGCATCTATTGTTTAGACCATAACACCAGAAAACAGAGAGCATGGCCAGAGCCAATGAAAAGTATAACTTTCCAATCTGTCCCTAGTCATCTACTCTGCTAGCCAGGCCCTACCTCCTAAAGGCTCCACACCCTGGAAAATAGCACTGAGAGCTAAAGAACAGAATATTCACAAGATGAACCATGGAGGCCTTTCCAGACTCAAACCACAGCACACATAAATGCCTGCTTGATGCAAACATGTGGACTATGGCCAAAAATAACTCCTAGAGCGTCTCCCATTTCCTATCGCTCTGCTCCTGGAGAGAAGGGTGCCTAAGACGCACCAGCATTAGATGGGGAGAGGACCCGGGGTGAAGCAAAGACCTTCCCGTGACAGGGTTTTTTTTTTTCTTCCAAAAGCCTTTCTTTATTCAGCCATTCAAGCCCCTTCAAATCTGAGTCCTTACTCCACCAAACTTCTAAAGAGCCTCACTGAATCTCGGAATTGTGTCCTAATGTCTTAGTTCTTTTAGATTTGCCAACATAAACAACCTGATTTCCCCCTTCACTGTCCCACTCAGACTGTCCACACCAATGGTGTCCCTTCTTTTGTCCCCTTCATTGATTGATTTACTCACTGTCTCAGCTTCCTTTCCTGTTGCCATGATACAATACTTTGACAAAGCAACTTAAGGAAGAAAGGGGTTATTCTGGCTCATAAATGCAAATGCCCACTTATCACAGCAGGGAAACCAAGGCAGCAGGCACTTGTGCAGCTGGTTACATCACACCCAGTATCCATAAGCACACAGCAGACAGATGTATGTGTTGTACTCACTCTTGTATTTGTATATAGTATGGGATCCTCATTTAGGAATGCTGTTAAGTCAGAGAGAGCAGATCTTTCTACTTCAATTAACTTTATAGAGATAACCTGTCTGAGACAGTTCTAGTAGAGTCTTTTCTGTACTTGACAAAGTTGACAATTGAGATTAATCATCACACTCCTTCAAAGATAGCTAACCCCAAGTAGACGGTCTTCTGCCTGCAGGGGTTGTACCGTCTTTGGCTCAGCCACTTTGAAAATGTTCTTAAGTCCTTATAGTCTCATTCTTTGCCTGATCCACATGCCTTCCTTTTGACCCTCACCATAACTCTTAGGCCACAGGGTATGCCGGCTTCTGCATCATTCACTTGCATCAAATCCAGTTTAGGCCATGAGAGAAATGCACAGCCCGCTTTCATCTGTCTACAAAAGTCATCTGCGTAGCTGAAGAAGGCGGAGATTCGCGGAGCCAGCCCTGAGCTTGTGAGCTCGTCCTCATCATTAAACATATTAAGATGGATTTCCCATCTACCTAGGAATATTTTAAACATTTGGGAAACAGATCCTACCTCACTAAACTTCCTGTTACACAGTAACCACATAGTGGCTTCTTATAGTATATTTTGACATACTTTTGAAGAAAAGATCAGATACCTTTAACTCAGTGTCCTTTCTTAAGTCCTGTAAACATAGGCGGTGTTTAAAGAACAATATACATTCACTGTATTTTGGTTTCAGGCAAAGAATATATATATATATATATATATATATATATACATATATATGTATATATATGTGTGTGTGTGTGTGTATACATTTATTTATTTATTTGTTATTATGGTGAGGGGTGAGCTACTACAAGACAGATTCCATCAGAGCAGGAGGGCCTGGAAGGGGAAGTTGCATAATGACATCGAAAACCAGCAAGAATGAGGAGCCCGACTTACCGGCAAGTGTATCATGAAACCTGTTCACAATCATGCTCACAACCATACCCCCTTCCGAGGGTTATACCTGAATGCCCTAAATTCCTTCCAGCAGGCCCCACCCCTTAAAGGATGCTCGCACCCCCCAGCGCCTCATCTGGAAGATTTCTGGCACACAGACATTTGAGTCATGTGGCAGCCATAGCAAAGGGGCGGAGAAACCTGTCTGCCACTGTCACTGCTCCAGCTCCACACAGTCCTCACACATAAGCAGTCTTAGATCTTGTTTCCAAAAACAGCTTAACTCACCTTCCCTCCTGAATTAGTCAACACTGCTGGCCTCCTCAGCCCTCATTACGCCTCTCGGTTTCCTTTTTCCAACAGTGCTTGAGCATGTCTTTGTCCAAGTGTTACCGTTTCATACTCTCGGCAGCTCACAGAAAAGCTTCGAGCCCACGTAAACATGAGACAACAGGAGCATGTCCTCTCTGTAAGTTAGGAGTCATGTCAGCACCCCTCCTGCTACAAAGGCTCTGCCTTAGGGGGAGTTCCTCATATCTACTATGTGATCTGGCGTTTAGGGGCGCCCATCAACCAAAGCTGAAAACCAACTGCAGAAGCTCAACAGCTTCACCGACAAGGCGGCAGAGGACGAACTGACGGAGGAGCCAAAACTCAGGAACAAAACTCTTAAACAAAAGAAATTAGTTTCCTTTCTGTTTAATTCATTACACACTTAATTTTGAGACAGACACTTGCCAGTCATAGAACGGTATTCCTGTGGCTTCATTAATGGCCAGGAAAGGCCTGACTTCAAAACCTAAGTTGTCATCTACTTGAACCCAGAACTTTACGGTATTACTTAATTCCTTTTTTCCCTAAGATGTGTATGTTTGCTCTATAGGTGATAGAAAATGTGTCAGACAATAACGCATTTCCTGTCCGTCCCTCTGTGCATGGTACTTTGGTCTCCAGCTTCTAGTCTTTCATTTGAACAGCTGTTCTCAACCTTCCTCACATTTAATACAGTCCTCATTTTTGTTGTGACCACCCTAAACATAGTTACTTTTATTGCTACTTCATAACTGCAATTCTGCTACTGTTATAAATTGTAATGCAAATATCTGTGTTTTCTGATGGACTTAGGCAACCCTTGTAGAAGGCTCATTGGATCCTCCAAGGGATCATGACCTAGTTTGAAAACTGCTGATTTAAAAGGTAATTAAAAGAAAAGAATGTCCTGTGACAATGCACATTCATCTGTACTATAAGTAAGAAGTCTCTTCACCATGCCTTCGACCTCTTTTGAGTTGATGCTCTCAAAATGTGTGTTATTCCTGGCCATCCTGTGTGCCACTTCACTCCGGTTTGCTTTAAATGGACAATAGCCTTACAATCTTTCCAGTAATCATGCAACAAATTATATGATAACCTCGAGTTTGTTGAATAAAATTAATATCAAAACACAGCACTGTTTGGGAGATGATACCAAATCAAAGTAATTAATATTTTTGTGTCATGTATAATAGGAAATAAATTTTGATATAGGTGCAGAAAGCACAGATATGTTGACTAGCTGCATCCACGCTCTGGGATGGTCTTTCCTAAGAGTCTGTCTCTAGCCTTCTCCGACTAGGAACAACCTTCTACTCAGTATGAGGAATTGTCTTCTTAGTCTCCTCCTAATTATTAAATCTTGGAAAATTAGAGCAAACAATTTCTCTTCATTTTACCTAATATTTGAAAATGAAGAGAGAGAGAGAGAGAGAGAGAGAGAGAGAGAGAGAGAGAGAGAGAGAGTCCCCTGGGCCACTGAAAATTCTCCTTTCATTCCAGCCGCCTGCTTCAAGTCAGTCAAAACATCCCAGACTTCAAAAGCGGCTCTCGGCCTTCTTAGGCAGCCTTGCTTTGCTGTCCCTCTCTGGCTGGCCTAGGAGGGACCAGTTATTTGGATAAATTAGTTTCTGGAGCCTGCTGGTCTTTTAGAAGACCTCAGTGTCTGACTGCAAATTAGCTCTATTGAACATGAAGAAATCCCTGGACAGGCTAGAAGAAATAAATGGTGATAAAACCTAATACTACAATGTTTGTAATGTGATTTTATTCTGCTGTGTAGCTTGCTAGCACAGCTAATGCTGAATTACATTTTTTAAATTTTTGAAAAAAGGGGGGCATGAAAGCAAAAAATCAGATCAGTATACAAGTCACAGAAGATTTGAAGTGAGACTTCCAGCAGGGTCCTTGTATGAGAACAAACAAAAATATCCCACTTTTCCCCAAATCAGCTACATATTTACATTACAGACACAAAGCCACTCCCTGGCACCCTCCTCCACCCCGGCAGGAAGTCAGGCTTTAGCTGGGCTCTGACTGCTTGGTGAGGCCCCTGAGCCCTGCACACTGAGGGTGCCTGAGAGAGCAGATTCTAAGACTAGAGGAGCCTGCGAGCCAAAACTAACAAACAGGGCCTCTCGAGCGGAACAATGGTCCAGAAAACTGAGCAAAAAAGAAAATAAACTTTGTTGGCAGTTTGTTTTTTGACTGTTAAGGGCTTAGCTACAACTCTATCAAGACTTTTAAGAAGGTAAGAAAGTTCGCACATACTGCCCGCTCGCAGCTGCTTGAGAGTTTATAGTAGGAATTTATCATCTTGTCTTGCCGCGGCTAATCCACTTTAGGAGATACTTGTGTCTTTTCTTTCCAGGGTAAACAGAAGAGCCACACCTCTGAGAAAGAGAAGCTATACTTCCTCTCCCACCTCCACAGCCTGGGGCCAGAGTTCAGCCTGGGTGAGGGGAGCGAGCTCTCAGGCCAAAGGCCTAATTCTTTCAAAGGGCTTAACACAGCTGAGGTGATGAGGGGCAGAAACACAGTGAAGCTGTGACTGTTTGTCTAGACTCCATTATACGCGCCTGCAAACTTAGCGGGCCCACGAGGCAGTAAGTAAAGGAACGTTTACTGGATACTCATTTGAAAACTTAGACAGCGCCTGTGGCTCCCACCTCGGTCTCCAGCTGTAAAGAACATTCTAGGCTCCAGAGGTCCATGCATCCCAACATGTCACTGCTTGAAAAGTCTTAAAAATAATATTTAATCATAGGCAGGACCTGGTCAGAAGACAATAGCCATTTCTCCAGTGATAAATTTGCATAATCACTCTTTAAAAAGAAAATTCTTAGTGCCGGGTTGAATGACTTCCGTATGGTTTGAAGGCTAAGAGTGCACGCTGCTCTTACAAGGACCTAGGCTGGGTCCCAGCACCCACATTAGGCAGGTCACAGCCACCATCATTCCAGTTGCAGTGGAGCCCAAGTCTTCTGTGCTCTACAGGCACCTAATCTACACACATATGGTGTACAGAAACTCATACCTGGATATTCATAAAACGAAACATAAACCGACAAATGATTTTTAATTGTTTAAAATGCTTATTGAGAATGACTATTACCAAAATACTTTGTATGCATTTATGAAATCCTCAAGAATTTATAAAAATCCATTTTATTTTTTAAGCTCTAAGCCAATACTACTTAGAATTGGACCAAAGAGATTGTGATATCACTAAATATGGGTGTAAGTGAATAGTAGAAGTCAATGTATATAGTATAAATAGTTGGAGATAGCGCCCATAAACAAGGAGAACTATAAAATTAGCTGAATATAAATAATTCTTTCATTATATCTTAGATTTATCTTTGATATCAGTTAAATTTTGACCACATTAAACTAAGCATAACATCATATCTAATTTGGCCAGATGTTGTGTCATATACCTTTGACCCCAGCACCAGGAGGCAGAAGCAGGGAGAGCTCTCTATGTCTAAGCCATATAGCAGGTTCCAGGGCAGCCAGGGTTACTCAGTGAGACCCTGACTTGAAAAAAAAGTCTGAGTTCTAACAGTACAGATGGCAGGTTGGAAGTTGGAACATGAATGGCAATGTTCTATGAATATGTAAAGAATCAAGTTAAAATGTATTCTAGGCAAAATGCAACTTCCTTGTTAGAAATTTCTAACAGTAGAATATATAGGTAAGTGACTTAGGTTTGGAGATATCACCAAGAATCCTCTTGCTTATAGAAATCTTTAAAGAAAAGAATATGGCCTCTTAGCACATTTTTTTAAACCACAAAAATCTAAAAGAATCTAAATATATTTATCCTCCTCCAATTAAAATAAAGTAGAGGAATTGCTTTGAGAACCATAGATTAATACTTTCCAAACTCCTGGAAACTATTCTAAACTTCCCGAGCAAGACCATGTTTTGCTTTCTTCCTAAGCTGCAGATGTTTTCAATTTATTATTGTTGTTGTTGTTGTTATTGTTATTATTATTAGTGGACCAAGGAATGACAGAGGAGTTACCACTCTAACATCAGATTCACAGCTATCTGCCTGAGCACCTGTGAACAATAAAACAAAGGAAAAGAAGCAGCAGGATTATCCCTAACTTAATTCATAACCTGCCAAGTTCACCTAACTTAATCACAAATCAGTACTTAATTTTTCTAGACTTTTAAAGAATTAAAGGATTTTTACTCTACTTGAGACGCAGCCAAGGGTTTGAAAGAATGTAAGAAATATTTAAACTATTTCATTTGTAAATGTGCCCTGTGAGCCTTCCTGGAACAGCATAGAGTTCTCTCATCTACTCAAGCCCACAGCAGAGAGAGCCGCACACTTTTCACTCCTCGGAGATAAAAAGTCACCTTGGTCCCTACCTTCTCATGGCCTCTTTTTCCTCAAGCAGGAGGCAATAAATCCTGAGGCCATGGCATCTCAGCCTTGGGAAGGATTGTAGAGTCAATCTGTCTCACCTCATTCTCTACACAGCAGTCTCCAGATTTTCTCCAGGCAGTAATGAGCTAGCACGGTATCTGTGGCATCCATCGTTAGAGCAGACGCGCTTCAGTGACTCACACTTGCTATTTATTCGTTGTCACGATAGGTCTAACCAAAGGACAGGAACAGTGCCTCCAAGAAACCAGTTCCAAGTCTTCCTTTAAGGAGTAGCAGTTGAGCACGGCCAATTGGTATAATGACTTAAGGATATATAATAAATAGATGGAAAACTCACTGTCAATGTCATTTTGTGCATGCACTTAAAAGCATGCTTGGAACAATGTCTCAAACAAGAAAATACCTAATTGCTCTGCCATTTTGTAGGAGAATATATTTGTCATTTTAAAATACTTCATTTAATGATAGAATTGTAAACTTTTTTCCATTTTTAATTGAATATTTTCTTTATTTACATTTCAAATATTTCCCCTTTCCAGGTCTCTCCTTTGGAAACCCCCTATTCTTCCCCATTCCCCTGCCTCTATGAGGGTGCTCCCCCACCCACACATCCTACTCCCTTCTTCCCGCCCTGGCATTCCTCTACATTAGGGCATCAAAAACCCTCAGACCCAAGGGCCTTTCCTCCCACTGATGTCCAGCAAGGCCATCCTCTGCCACATATGTGGCTGGAGCCATGGGTCCCTCCGGAGTCTTGTGTGACAGAGTGAGAGCATCCACCTCTGTATTTGTTAGGTACTGGCAGAGCCTCCCAAGAGACAGCCATATCAGGCTCCTGTCAGCAAGCACTTCCTGGCATCCACAATAGCTTCCTGGTTTGGTGATTGTATATGGGATGGATCCCCAGGTGGAGCAGTCTCTGGATAGTCTGTCTCCTTGTACAAAGTTCAAGTCCAAGTGGATCAAGGACCTCCACATAAAACCTGATAAACTGAGACTAATAGAGGAGAAAGTGGGGAAAAGTCTCAACATATGGGCACAGGGGAGAAGTTCTTGAACAGAATACCAATGGTTTATGCTCTAAGATCAAGAATCAACAAATGGAACCTCCAAGCTAAAATCATCCAGTGGAAAAAAAGGCAGCACTTTTAACAAATGGTGCTGGTTCAACTGGAGTTCAGCCTGCAGAAAAATGTAAAATTTACCCATTCTTATCTCCCTGTACAAAGCTCAAATCCAAGTGGATCAGGGGCCTTCACTTAAAACCAGATACACTGAAACTTATAGAGGAGAAAGTGGGGAAGGGCCTCTAACACATAGGTACAGGGGAAATTTTCCTGAACAGAAACATTAATGGCCTATTCTGTAAGATCAAGAATTGACAAATGGGACCTAATAAAATTGCAAAGCTTCTGTAAGGCAAAGGACACTGTCAATAGGACAAAACAGCAACCAACAGATTTAGAAAAGATCTTTACCAATCCTACATCTGATAGAGGGCTAATATCAATAAATACAAAGAACTCAAGAAGTTAGACTCCAGAGAACCAAATAATCCTATTAAAAATGGGAAACAGAGCTAAAAAGAGAATTCTCAACTGAGGAAACTCAAAGGGCTAAGAAGCACCAAAAGAAATGGTCAACATCCTTAGTCATCAGGGAAATGCAAATCAAAACAACCCCGAGATTTCACCTCACACCAGTCAGAATGGCCAAGATCAACAACTCAGATCAGATGCTGGTGAGGATGTGGAGAAAGAGGAACACTCCTCCATTGCTGGTGGGATTGCAAGCTGGTACAACCACTCTGGAAATCAGTCTGATGGTTCTTAAGAACATTGGACACAGTACTACCTGAGGATCCTGCTATTACCACTCGTGGGTATATACCCAGAAGATACTCCAACATGTAATAAGGACACATGCTCCACTATGTTCATAGCAGCCGTATTTATAATAGCCAGAAACTGGAAACAACCTGGATGTCCCTCAACAGAGGAATGGATTCAGAAAATGTGGTACATTTACACAATGGAATACTACTCAGTTATTGAAATGATGAATTCATGAAATTAGCATGTGGATGGATGGAACTGGAGAATGTCATCCTGAATGAGGTAACCAAATCACAAAATAACACACATGGTATGCACTCACTGATAAGTGAATATTAGCCCAGAACCTCGGAATACCCAAGATACAATTCACAGACCATATGAAGCCCAAGAAGAAGAAAGAACAAAGTGTGGATGCTTCAGTGCTTCTTAGAAGGGGGAACAAAATACAAGAGTAACTATGGAAACAATGTGTGGAGCAGAGAATTGTAAACTTCTAAATGTATGTGTATGAGCATTTATGTATGTATGTATGTGTGTGTGTATATGCATGCCTTTAATATTTATGATTTTCTTTTAAGATGGGTTGAGACTATTATAAGAATTTCATATCTGACCTTCCAAATTAATATCACAATTTAATCCACTGCTATGGGATGAAGTAAGAAGGGCCATTCACCTGAATGACTACTATAGCAGACATGAATAAAATTAATGCAACTTTCAAAATCACCAGCACACACTGTGTGCACCTCTAACCATGCTGATGATCTAGTGGAATCATAACTTTCCTTCAATGTCAGAAACAAATCTGCTGATCATTTTAAACTGTCATTGGCAACCATTTTGTGTTAAGATGGCAACCTGGCTCACAGTTTGAATTAATTCCAAAATTCAAAATTAATAAAAAAAAAATAAATTGAATCAGCAATCTAAAGCCGCATTTCTTACCCAGGCTCCTATAAGAAAGCCTTATAAAGAGTCACCAAGTAATAGTAATGAGAACAGCAATGTTTTTTTCTTTTATGGAAAGAAAACTGGGGAAGACCATAGGCCTGCCTGGCTTGTTTTTGCTTTGCTTCATGAAAGACGTGTGGATTTATTTGTCACATGTTTGTATGCTGCTATAGCGCTTAGTGAAGACATTCACGAACCTCTGATGCTCACAACTGATATAGTTCTCTCTGTGTACCTAACGATGCTGTAGCCATGGATTCAGCCAAAGTTGAATAGGAAATATTTAAGAAAACAGCTGCACCTGGACTGAACATGTGTATGCTATTTCCTGTGTCACCATTCTTTAAATAACACAAAATTTACATAAAATTCTCATTCTCCTTGCTATCATAAAAATCTAAAGATTGTTAAATGAATGAACGTTTGGAGCAAAGCCTTGATGTATGCGGTGTCCAAGGTGCTCTCGAGCTCATGAGCTCCAGTGGCTCCTCCAAGAGGTTTGGGACTGCACACATGGCTGCACCAGGCGCTTGATGATGATTTGAAGATGATTCGCAGGAGGGTAAGCGTACATATTTACAAGTCCTTGTGTTTTGTAGAAGACTAGACTAAGCCCAGCCTGTATAACCCAGCTACGCTCCATGCTCTGGTATCTGTCAAAGTGCAGTTTTGGAGTCATTTGTTACACAGCAGTAGACAACTACTAAAATTAATAAAATATTCAGTATCTTTGAGTGAAACCCAGGTTTTAGTATAGGTGGGACCATCAGAACAATGCTGTACAGATTTGGAGTGAATATTGCACAGTATCCCTATTTAGAGGTGTTGGTATTCTGTCTAAGCTCCACCCCACACCTACCTGGCAATAGCCAGATATGCCCTGCCCCATAGATCTGGCCCACTATAAAAGGGGCTACTTGCCCCTCTCTCTCTCTCTCTCTCTCTCTCTCTCTCTCTCTCTCTCTCTCTCTCTGTTCTCTTCCATCCCACTCTCACCTCTCTGCCCCTTGGGCTCTCCTCCCCTCCCCCCTCTCTCCCCGTGGTCATGGCCGGCCTCCACTACTTCTCTCTCTCTCTCTCTCTCTCTCTCTCTCTCTCTCTCTCTCTCTCTCTCTCTCTGCCTTTCTTTGCTTCCTCTATACCACTAATTTCGAACCTCTACCCTGAATAAACTCTATTCTATACCACACCTGTGTGTGTGGTCCCTCAGGGGGAAGAAGTGCCTGGACCAGGGCCTGCCTGGGCACCCCCTTCCCCCACACCGCCGTGCCACATTTCTCTAAACCCCCAATCCTCTTTTTTTTAAGCCCCTTCAAGAGATATTTTAGATGTTGCCTCAGGGATGATCAGAGATTGGCACACAGCTAGGCTGCAGCTCCATCGGGGCTAGGCAGCCTCCTCCAGAACCTCTAAATAGATGTCCTCCTGTCCGTACTGAGTCAGCCACTGCTTTAATGTGAGACGGCGAGAATGTCCAGTCACGTGGACCAGTATATTTTTAAAACTGAATGCCTGGTGCATCTTATTTGAAACTGAAAGAACTCTTGTGAAATTATTGAGAATACCTTTAAGGTTGCTATGGTGCCACATGTATGGAATCTGAGCACTGGACCTTGGAGGGCAGGAAGGCTGAGAAAGAAAGATCAGGAGTTCAAGACTATGGCTACATAATGAGTTTAAGGTCAGCCTGGGTTACTTGAGACCCTGTCAATAAAAGAAGAGGAAAAAAAAAACACTAAAGCCTAAAAATAAAAAAATATGGTCATCTAGTTTGAATTAAGGCCACCCTGAAAAAAGATAAATACCTTCAATAAATATAGCTTATTTAAGGGGAAAAATCTGATGAAGATTTTTGGTATGTGATTTTTGTCCACTTATTTCACTAACTCAGATAGGTTGAGTTCATCTCTAATATTAATTTTTCTTATAGGCCTATTTTTATAAATTCATATATATATAATTCCTGTCATCCTTTGATCAACTTGCCACTAGTGTAGGAATTCCAGTTCTTGAGACTTCTTCCTGGGAATGCTGGGAGTGCTGGACTTCCAGTCACTCACTTCTTTTCCTAACAGTGGCATTTGTCTGATCAAGAGCACCTCCGCCTTCATGAACCTAAGCAGCACCCAGCAGCTCTGAGCTCGATTCCTGCCTGTGTCCAGGGTGCCTGACTCCCTGCAGCCAGGAAGAATGAACACCATGCCAGAGCCTGTGAAGATTTCTCTCTGTTTACAAAACCTTCACTCCAGGCAATTGTATTCATTCATTCACTCATTCAACCAAAACATTTTGTCAGACTATAACAGGGCAAAGCAGGGAGCCTCAGCACCAGAGGCAGGGGTGGCTCCAGCCCACTGCTGTCCTTAAAGAGATCAGGATCTAAGGCAAACAGACTTTCAAATTAGGACTGACAACACAGGATAGGAAAAAAACTATGCTAATTAACAGTTCAAAGCACTTATTGTTTGGGGAAAGGGTTCTTTAGGGGGAAGGGAAAATATAAATAAATTAAGTTCTGACTCTATTCAATTGACAAACAAGAGAAAAAATAAATGCAAAGAGTTATAACTACTAATTCTATTTATGGAACTGCGTATATATAATTATTTAAATGTGCTTGTGTATTATTGTCAAGCTTCACTTCTTTGATTAAGAATTCTGGAGTCTGGATCTGGAGAGACAGTTCGGCAGTTACGATCTGCTCTCATAGAGAACCCGAGTTCAGTTTCCAGCACACGCACCAGGCAGCTCATGACTGCTTATAACTCCAGTCCTAAAGCATCTGACACCTCCAGTCTCCAAGGGCACTGAGACACAAATCCACACACATACACATAATTAAAAATAATATACCTCTCATTTTTTTTAAAAAAGAGTATTTTACTAATTTTAATTGAAAAATAAGTTGTTAGGTTCACTCCATTAGTTGTCTATTACTATGTAACAAATTATCCCAGAATATAGCCCATTATCAGACACTAGGTTGAAGAATACAGATCAGTAATGTAGCCTGCATTTAGTTTGCCCAAAGTTCTATGTTCATCCTGTGTGTGTGTGTGTGTGTGTGTGTGTGTGCATGTGTGTGTGTGTGTATGTGTGTGCAGATAGGTAGGCAGACAGACAGACATTTAAAAACACGCATTTGTTATAATATAGCATCTTATTGGAGCTACAATCATCCCAGGATCTGTTCTTGATGGCCTCGCACAGCTGCTGCAGAAGGCTGCAGTTCTGACCATAGCACCCTGACCATAGATCTGTCTGAGTGGCCCTCCCCATCACAGCTGGCTTGCACACAGGATGAAATGAGCCACAGTGGCTTTTATGATCTGGTATCTTCATGCTATTGTGTCTTCCTTTTTCCTGCTTAGAAATGTGTCACCACACTCATGGGGATGAGTCCAAAGGGTCCTTCCCAAGAAGTGGTCCTTCCCAAGAAGTTCTGTCAACTCCTTGGAGTTTCTCTCTCTCTCTCTCCCTCTCTCTCTCTCTCTCTCTCTCTCTCTCTCTCTCTTATATATGTGAATATATTGTCCCTGTTTCAGACATACCAGAAGAGGGCATCAGGTCTCATTACAGGTGGTTGTGAGCCACCATGTGGTTGTTGGGAATTGAAATCAGGAGCAGTCAATGCTCTTAACTGTTGAATCATCTCTCCAGTCCAAGGTTCCTCTTTTAAAGAGGGGAATAATGGAGTATCTCAGGCTCCAGATGGAGTAGTCTTTCTTCATAATATTCTACACATCCATTAAAGCTAATCATAGGAATTCTGCATAGGGTATCACAGATACTGGACAGCCTACAACATGGGACTCTCAACACACTCATCCACCATCACCACGTTAGTGCTAACACAAAGCTTCATGAACAATAATATTCAAATAATATTCATTGACTGAGATGTGTGTGTGTGTGTGTGTGTGTGTGTGTGTGTGTGTGTGATTCATCTCAGTGGAGCTCAGATGCACTCCTGGAGCTGTAGAGTAACACTCAAGTTCTTGCTGATGCCCAGTGTCCTCTCCTTGATGACACACAGATTCACTGTGATATGAACTGTTTGTGAATGTCAACTACCCAGTTCAATGTAAGCACCCAAAGAATGACACAGAGTTCAAATCAGAAGCTATCATCTCCCAAACTCTCCATGTTAAAAATGAACGCCGTGCAGACCAATAAGAGAAGAGAAGTCACCACCAAGGTAACAGGCTAGCCTGACTAAAGACTAGAGAAATCTTGAGCAACTATAGAACCACTCACCAGTACCTGCTTGGAGAGGAGCTCCTAGAGCTTCGCACTGTGTCTGCACACACCTCGAGACTCTCTTCGCTGTCACCACAACATGAGGGGTTAGCACTGCTGACTGGTGGATCACACCGTGAGGGCAGCCATCGTCACGTCTAACAGCAGCAAAGCTGTGCTCCAACTTTTTGTTCTTACTCTCTTGGCTTTGCACTTTGTCGTAAAGGACTCAGGATGTACTTCAGGCTGGCTCCAATGTTGTAATTCTTCTGCTTTACCACATGAAAGCTGAGATTACAGGTGTGTGTCATCAGGTCCGGCCGGGGTATTTTTTATTTTAAAATTTTATACTGATTACCCTATATCCCACTATTTAAAAAACTAAATCAAGTCTCAAGATCTGTGTGTTTACTCAGAAAGACAGCCTCACGTGTATCATCGCTGTGATAGTGTGTGGAAGTGAGCTGACCAGAAGCATCTAAGGGACAGCTGGCCTCAATGGTTAGAGCTGTCCCTTTCCCTTCTTTCCAACATCAGTCACAAACAATTTCCATCTCTGCCGCACTTCACTTATTTAGTGCATGTAGACCAAGTGAGCTACACCAGAACACAAATGTTGGCCAGTTCAGATAAACAAACGTTTACTGAGCACCCGTGAATGGCTTGTCATTGTACTTGGCCCTGGAAAGATAAACATGTCACTGTCCTGCCCCTGGAGTAATTTTCCTGTCTGGATTTTAGCTTTTACCTAAAATCATCCAACTGCTATTACAACCTGGTGCCTAATGTGAACTTGGCTCGCCCATCTTTTCTAAGCTCTGAGGACATACTTTCTTAGTGTGCTTAATTGTACTGACCTGCTTGCATGAAAAATTTCCCCTCATCCCTTCCAGCATAATCTGAGCTCCCAAGTTATAAATTCAGCATAACCCTGTGAATAAGTGCCTATTGTACTTCAGTTAAGAGAGGGTAGCTTATTCTTCCCACAGTCAAATACACTTTAATTAAATAAGAAATATTATCAAGTACTCACTGAACATTTGGGATAGTGTTAATAACAACGGAAAATGCTGAAAGTCCATGAAGTCTATGTGATCTCAGCACTCCCCAGCATTGTCAGTCACAGGCATTAGCCCCACAGAGGCAATCCACTTGTTTGGAGTTAGGCAGCTTGTGAGCACACCAGAGGAGGTGTGTGCTCGGAGTCAAGCTGGAGAGGCTGAGCTTCCTCTCTCCACGCTGCTCTTGGGTTATAAAGTTTCTATTAGCGGGGGCATTATTCCCGCTCCTCCCCCTTGCACATGAAAAAGGACTATGGCTTCGGGATACTTAGAAACCTGCCTAAGGGCAGAATGAACACTGAGCACATCTGTCTCACATGAAATACCCTTCTCTTGCCGAAAGCTGGCTTGGGGTTGAACTCTGGGTCTTGCCTGTATCACTGCAACTTACAAAGTGCTTTGGCATATACGATTTATTTCTTTATGGCATGGACGTAGCAATATATATCTTACGATCTTTTTCTAATAACAAAATGGAAGCTCAGAGATAGAATTCTTGAAGTTATTTATTGAAATACTCCATAGTTAAATCCCGTACCCACTCCTCATCTCAATATAAGGAAAAGAACCAATACTTTGTACTTGCCTCCTGAGCTAAACCTCCAATCCTGATGCACAGTTAATAATCCTTGTGGTCTTTACCATGTTATGCCTTCATATGTTCAAGTTGGCATTTGTCTAGAATGTACACAGTGTATCTGGATCAGTGTCACCTCAGTTGCAGATCAGACTAGCTGGTGTTAAAATCATACACTCATACACTCTCAGAAGGGCAGAAGGAGAGAAGATATCTAGGGTGCTAAAGCAACAGCCTGCAGCTAATGGCTATTGAAAATCCCTTAAGTGCTAGAAAACAGTTACATGTGTTCGTTATTAGATTTTCTATGAAGAAACACATCAAGGGCTAATATCCTGTATTTGTCAACGTTCTCTAGAGGGATAGAACTTATACAATGAATACACACACACACACACGCACACACACACACACACACATATATATACCGTACACACAGACACATACACACCTATTGGTATATATAAATCCCATATATGTAAATACATGGGCTTTATTAGAGTGGCTCACAGGCTTATGTCCAGCTAGTCCAGCAATGGCTATCTACCAGTCTGGGCTCTCATAAAGTAGTCACAGTAGCCTAAGCTGGTCAAATAAAACCCGTGTCATAGCCATGGCTGCAGAGTTTGACTGTTTCTTATTTATTATTATTATTATTATTATTATTATTAATGTGAGTACACTGTCTCTCTTCAGAGACACCAGAAGAGGGCATTGGCTCCCATTAGAGATGGTTGTGAGCCACCATGTGGTTGCTGGGAATTGAACTCAGCACCTTTATAAGAGTACTCAGTGTTCTTAACTGCTGATCAATCTCTCCAGAAACCCTAGTTTGGCTTTTAATGTGGATGGTATTTATATTATAACTTCTAGTGAAAGCCATTACAGGCTGTGCTTATTTCTATTAATAAGATCATTATTGAATTTTTCCATTTTATTTCAAAGTCACCTTTTATTTCTAGAATACCCCAATACAAAAAATAAGATTTTGCATGTTCTATTTAATGATTTTTACTGAGAAATGTAATAGCCAAACAAAAACTGTCATTAGCAATGCAAATTTACCTTAACTTAAAGGAGCCAAATTTGAGTTTCAAGAAATATAATAGAATCCTAAAAGTGCCATTGTTCCTAAGAGATCTAAAAGATTATACTCTGAAACTTTCTAGATTAAAGAAAGTCACCTAAATTTTGTAATAAAAATGCCTCAGTTCTGACCCTCCCCGACAGCCACCAACATTCTAATAGAACATATGCTGTGCTGTCTTATGCTAGCCTATATTTTTCTAGAAATTTAATTTTTTTAATTTACTTCACTTTATGTAATGTGGGTATTTTTGTCTACATGTATGTCTTTGCCTCACGTGCTTGGCTGGTACACATGGAGACCAGAAGGAGATAGGGCATTGGGCCCCCGAGGAGTGGAGTCAGAGATGGTTGTGAGCTACCATGTGGGTACTTGGATTCGAACCTAATTCCTCTAAAGGGCAGGCATTGCTCTTAGCTGCTGAGGTACCAATCCAGCCATATCTAGAGATGTTGCCAGTAAAGAGTACATTCAAATTATATTGCATTTTTTATTTTTTCAAAACACCTTTTGAATCATGATTCCACTTGAACTGCAAACTTACAATTTGAAGTAAGAAAAAAAGAGAAAGAAATGCTACCACTTCTGTCATACAGCTGCTGAGTCTGATGCTGACAAATCTACCCAGGTACAGGAAGGGGTGGAGTGCTGTGGAAATACCTACCAGGTCTGACATGACCATGGAGGTGGGAGGGGCTCATGAGGGAGGCCCTATCTGAACCCATGGATCTATAGGCTGTCATGGTTGTTAGTGGAGGCAAAGAGATTTTCTTTAGTAGTGTAGCCACTGTTAAGTTGCTGGTTGTTTAGAAGCTTCCCAAAGACAATCATCATAACCACTGAAAATGAGAAGGACACATCTCTCAGTTGCTCCCACAGAGGGACTGCCTGAGCTCTCCAGCTGTCTTGGGGGGGAGGGTGATGGTTAAATGACCAGTGATGGTGACGGCACTTCTATCTACTCTATGCCCAGGCCAGATCTCTGGAATAATTTGGAGACATGCAGAGTGACACCATCTGTTCCATACTCATCATAGCTCTGTACTCACAGAGCAAAGAACCAAGGAGATCTGAGCTTCACAAGTTTATAATGAGTGATAATTGGATGTCCTAAGCATTATGCATGTTTTGATCCCTACTGTGTATATAAATCTATTCAAAAGACTTCTTTTAAAAAATATCTGATGAGAAAAGCCAAAGGTCTGATTCCTTTCACAGAGGTATGTCAGGAGTAAGGATGCCATTGTTCTAGATACAGTAAGTATGCCTCCAAAGAGAGCAAAGGCTTAGAGCGGAGGACAGCTGCCTAGCAATAATGCTACAAAGAGGATGGGTCATGTGGTGTACCTTTCACTCGCTTATTTTACTGATGCAACAAAGTTCTCAGAGAAATACTTTATAAATATATTTAATGTTTTTCAAAAGATATATATGCAATGCACACGTCCCACAGTGAAGAGGACACTGCGCCTGCTAATGACAGCCACCTTGAGGGAGCTTGCATGTACAGTGAGAAAGGAAAACAGAAGCAAGTACTCGGTGGAAGGAAGGATTCAAAATGCGTGAGTTTTTGAAGCAACAGGCAGACTTGACTGGAAGGGAAGCCCCATGAGCAATGTTTGTCTGTGGGGACAAAACACAAACTGGAGGTTGCCAGGGAGAGGGAGCCATGCTTAGTGACAGGGTGACAGACAGTCATATGGACCTGCTCATTTGTCACAACTGGGCTGTGAAGATTATCTCTGTCGCACACGGGACAAGGGACACATGTACACAGCACATGTACAGTGGTACAATATGCTTTGTTGTTTCTGTCAAATACAATCAGCTTGAGGTAGGAAAGAGGAGCAAGGGTGGCTTCAATCCTGTTGGCAAGTGTGTGAAGACTCCTGCTACTAGTCCAAGACGCCATCTACTCTTTTGTCTTAAGTCATGTCAACACTTTCAGCCAAGTTCTGGATCTTCTTTCCACCCTGAAGCTGTTTCTTTAAGGAAAGGGAGCCTGGGAGCAGGGAGGGCAGCTCATCCCAGGCCCTGCACAGGAGCCTCTGAAGAAAAGATGCTGACTCCTGATTGAGCACACAGGAGCCAAATTGCCAGGAAAGGCTTCCCCAATCAATGCCACATGGCGTTTGTCTTTGAGAAGTGGCCCTGTCTGCTCTTGTGCCTCTGTATTACTCAACTGCTGGTCAAGAGCAAAACTGCTTCATGTTGGGGGGGAGGGGAAGAGAGAGAAAACACAATGACTTGGAATTATGCTGCCCACTAAACATGTTATTTTGCTCTGAAGGAGACAAGAAGAGGGAGAAAAGAAGGTTGAGGATACAGGGGTTAATATATTTGTTGTATGATACATAGTTGTTATGGAATGTCCTTATGTAGCACAGTACCATGAACATACACAATGAAGAGTTTTTTAAAATGTAGGCAACATGGTATTTTTGTTGAAAGTCAACACATACTTCTGAAGCCTTATGCTTTTTTACACATCAATTATTTTAGCTTGAGTCATAATTTCTTCATTCTTAAATTAGGACTGACAAAATACAAAATGTGGTCACCAACACACATCTCTGCAAAAGTTGTTAAACTTCTCAGACTCCCTAACATGTCAACTGGCCTCTAAAACAAAGGTGACAGCATTAAGCTGCTGGTGATTCTATTTTTCATTGATAGTATGTAAATTAAGCAAGTGCTTTCATATAATAAAATGAAACATCACTGATTCCTAGTAGGAGTTTAAATAAAATAAATAACTAAATAGATTACTGATGCCTACTTCCTGCTTAGGGAAAAAGCTACATCATACAAAGTAGTCCTAAAGTGCTTTGTCTGAATTACCTCAGAGATGACTTACAGGATCCATAAAGTCTACTCTGTAATTGCATATAGTACAACTAAAGCTAAAAGCTGATGTGATAGCGCTTGACCATTGGTTATTAAAATCCGTATCCATTAGCAGTCAGAGCTTATTTCATAACACCAAAAGGGCTTGTAAAACACACACTTACAGGAACCACAACAGCATTACTAAAGATCACACTCTAGGTTGGTGATAATTCCATTGGATGCAAAGCCAGGCCATGAAACCTGAAAGCCTTTGATCAGAGCAGAGCACCTAAAATGCAGAGTCCTGTATCCTAACCCAAAATACTGCTAGAGAAATTCTAAGGAAACAACTTTAACTTACTGAAACAACTCAGAAGCTGGATATGATGACTTCCAATGAGAAAGTCATTTAGAAGCCTCACTACATTTTCCTCTAGAGATAGAGTAACAAGTCTGAAACTTTTCTTTGCTTACAAAATAAACTAAGTATAACTCAATGTTCCTTTATTTGAAATCCATTTGGGAGTTTGTCAGACTGTGGAACTTCCATATTAAACATGCATTTTAAACACACATTTTATATACTATAAAGAAAATATATAAAGCAATCTAAAACAGGAATTAATTTTAAGTTTTGTGAGACAATATGCTTTCCCTGAGGCAAGGGAAAATGTAATAAGCATTAAAATTATGCTGTACATATTGCTGTAATTACATAATGCTAAAGGTTGGCTTTCCTCTCTGACTTGACTTTTGATAGCTGATACCTCTAAGAAGAGACATAAATTAGGTTAGGCTGATGAAATGGTGCACTATTTAATTCATAAGGTTCAAAATCATTAAAAATTGGTACAGAGACTGAGAGACTTCCAGACACTCAGATTACAACAAAAATAGTCATTACAATTTTAAAAGCCATAACTCTTTGCTTAGGACTGACATTCTGTTTACTTACAGACTGTCCATTTATCTCATGAGGGGCTTCCATTGAAGATTTCTTAGCAATTATACATGGGCTATTAGCAATACACTTCTTCAAAGGGTTTCAACGCCCCACACCTGTGTGTAGCAGAAACCATACAGCCATGCTAATAGTGGGCATATATCTGCAGCCTTCCACTCACAGCATGTATACACAAGTCAAGAATGCTTACTTCACTGAATGAATCTCTAAAATAAACATTATAGGCTCCCTGTTTATCACAATTTACAAGAGCCAAATGTTACCAAATTATAGCTCCGTGGTGCCTGCTGTCAGCAGCTGCAGCTCAAGACGAAAGGTGAGGAGCAGGCTCCCAGAGAGCTTTGCGCACACATTACTTTTGAGCCAACAGTACAGAACATGTTTCCTCCTCTTTTTTTCTTTTTGAATTCAGTTTCCCCCCTGCTATCTGTCAATGTCAGCAGCCCCACAATGCAAAGAGGAAATACTAAGAAAGAAATATGATTGTGGTGCAGGCAAGGATGAAAGAGTCAACGCTCGGGCTGAGTGCTTTCCCCTCAGGGCATGGATATTATTATACTAATTCTTTGCAAGTTGGCATTAGGTCACCATTTCATGGTTGATCAATTTTGCACCTTCAGACACTCAACACCTTCAAGAAGGAAATGTTTAAGAGGTTTCAAAATATAATTAATAAATGTAGTTCTTTACACTTAACTATCTTTAAAAAGACTATATGGCCATCTAGCTTCCCAGTCTCACATTCTAACTTTCCGATTACTTTTCATGTCTATTGCCAAATAAAGAGCTTAAAAGGTTCGCTCTGGTTCTTGTATTTGGATGTGAGAAGCAAGGAATTATTCTATATGTCCCACAGTAACTTAAAATGGAGATATGCAAATTAAGTATAATAAAAAGTTTTAATACAATTTCACAACAGAGAACACGTGATAGTTTAATTTTAGGATCATTAGTTCTCGTTGTTCAGATGTTAGGAAAACCATCAGGGCAGAAGACAATATCTTTGATTTTGGTTTGGTGGATCACAACAGGTCAGGCAAATAATGAAGATCCTGTGGGCCTCTGTTTACTCATCTATGCAGTGGAAGATTCCAACTGGGTGATATCTTTTACTTTTATATTTTACATGAATATTATTCTATTTTGCTTTCTGCTGCTGTGATAAATACCATGACCAAAAGCAACTTGGGAGATAGGAAAGTGTTTGACCTTGCAGTCCATAGCTTAAGGATGTCAGCACAGAAACAGAACAAAGACCATATAGGCATGGTGCTTATTAGCTTACTCTCCCTAAAGGGTGCTTAGCTAGACTTCTTATACAAGTGAGGTGGCATGAGGTCACATTGTGGACTGGACACTCCTACAGCACTCAAGAAAATGTCCCACAGACATACCTACAGGTCAACATGACAGAAGCAAGATTCTTTCACCCAAGTGTGTCAAGTTGACAATCAAGACTAGCCAGCACTATCTCATATTTTATTATTTGATAAGTATATGCACTTGCATACATAATTTCCTGGTAAAAGTTTAAGCATACTTCATTTGAAAAGTCATTTTGGAACATTGGGATAATCCTCCTAGTTAGTTTGCTTTTAATTATCAATGTGACCTATCCACTGCCAAGAAAAAGGTGAGTCTCCTTGGATGATGGAACATTCCTGGATCATGTTAGAAATTAGAGAGTGCTTTTTTAGTGCTGTTATTTGTAATTTTACCAAGAAATTAAGTCCAAGTCATGAGTTCAACTTCAGAGTAAATAAAAGTTGCACTGCTTAGTCACAACCATTAAGCCAGAAAAACCCAACGAAGTACTCTATTTTGCATGTGTCCACAAAATTCCCAAATTGCACATCACAGTTTTCAAGTGCTTCTTTACAGGATTCCTTGCCTACTTAGGGAAAGGCTATCCCAGAATAAAACAGTCTCTTTTTCCTGTTGCTCACATATGTCTCCATAAGGGTCTTAGCCGACTTTTCTAGGCACTAAGGTGGGGGTGACACTCAGGGTCATGATCTTTCTTCGCATCAACAAGGCCTGCCACATTTCACAAAGTGCCCACAGAGCATCTCTATGTGAGAACAAAGTCTGTTCTCAGTGCTCACCGCAAAGAGCAGGCAAAGACAAAGACGCTGTGATTTCCCATAAATCACCATCCTCTCCTTACCTGTCCTGAGAACATGTTTTAATCAGAATCTGTACATCTGATATCCAGCGTTGTTGGCCATGTGTTTCTTTTCCATATCTCCACATTGAATGTACAGGGGTATTAAGAATGGTCGAGTTACATGAACATGAAAGGTATTTCATTTGTAATTTCATTTCTGCTGAAGATGAAACTGTTCTGCACTAAATATCATGTTTGTTATTGTGTCCTGGGCTCAGAAGGAAGGACTGAGATTATTGAGAAGTCAAAACCGCCAGCATTCATCTGCTTCAGGTAGAGGTTTCCACCCCAAAAGGCTACTGCTCAGAAATCTGGAAAAATCACAGAGAGCATGGACTTTATTTACAAACTCTGCCCCGCTTGCCAAATCAGCATAGTTGTTTCCAGATTTCGACATGTCAATCCAAGCCATGAAATATATGACATGACTGAGCCTACTGATATTTAGGAGCCTGGCTCAGACAAACCCTTAATTCCCTTGCTGGACTTGATCTTTCATGGTTTATAAATAAGCCTGCCTCCATTACGGCATTTATCTAGTGGGCCTGCAATTATTTCCCTACCTGTCTCTTTGACTCACTGCAGCTCCTTGAGGTCTAGGACTATGCTTTATTGTCCTGGTCACATATGGCACTCATTAAATATGTTTTGGATGAATCAGCAAATAAATTGCTGGGTGGATAAGTAGTGTTAATGTATGGCACTGTTTGAATGGATAGAAATATTGAGCTAGAATTCAGTGAACAATTAAAGGGTGGTATTATTATCAAGAAACTTACAAAGAATCCATGGGCATTCTGGCTCTAAACACTTGTTTCAGCTACCCTAAGAAATGGGCTCCAGCAAAGTGGGTGACTTGATTACTATCTGTCTAGATTACTAATTCTCTGCAGTTATCCATTCCTGCAATGGCAAAAACATACTATAATGCTTATTCTTGAGTGGATTTCAGTCACCTAGGAAAAACTCCATCTCTGGATATGTCTGTGGGGGGTGTTCCAAAGACTTTTAACTGAGGGCAGAAGGCTTGTGCTGCATGTGTGTGACACCATCCATGCCTTGGGCTGGAGACCCAGACTAGATAAAACAGAAACATGGAGAAATCTAATGGATTACTGGTAATCATTTCTCTGCTTCCTGCCTGTGGGATATAGTGTATCCTGCCATTTTGTCCTCCTGCTACTGTGCCTGTACTCCATGGTAGAATATGTTCTAGTTTGCCTTCTGTTTGTTTGATAAACACTTCGACCTAAGGCAACTCATGGAGAAAAAGATTCATTCTAACTCAGTGCTCCTGGTCTGTGATCAAGGGATGCCACTGCAGGATCTCAGGCAGGAGTCTGAAGCAGGAACCAGTAGAAACTGCTTGCTCACAGTCAGAACCTCTCACACCCAGCCAAAGCCGATATGCCCAAGAGTGGAGCCGTCCATACTGGGCTGCCTCCTCACACATCAATCAACAATCAAAAAAATGCCCATGGGCCGGTCTGATGCAGGTTATTCTGCAAGTGAGATTTCCTTTACCTGGGTGTCTCAAGATGACAAGCCAAGATAGGTTGACACAGATAATCACCGCAAAACATGAGTCTAAATAAACTTTCTCCTTAAGTTGCCTTTTGCCATTTGGTGAGAAAAGTAAGAGGTGTACCCATGTATAAGGACTTGCGGAGGTGACTTTAGGTGGGCCTCTCAGAGTCTTTGCCTAAATCTAGGCATGGCACCTAACAGAGGATGCAACAGTATCCACTGAGTATAGTCTTTTTGGAGATTTGTGTAGCACTACAGGCAGACACTCTGGTGTCAGGGCCCTGTGGAACAGGATTGTAGAAGTCAGATCATCCACTCACAAACCACCCTGCAGACTAACTGCTCCACCTGGTAAAATCCTTCATTTGACCACACTTGGATCAACCATGATAAAGACCTGTATGAAGTGTCCTTGAAGTTGTACAGGACAGAGCCTTGTGCTGGCTACTAAAATGCAAGGTGTTCTCAAAAAGAAACCCAGGGACTTAGCAGTACCTTGGGTTCTACCTGTTTAACCTAAACCCAAGGTTAGTAGGGTTAGTAATCTGCTCTGAGTGTAAACAAAAAGTGCCTTCCTGAATCCCAAGTCATCATCTCATTCTGTAGGAAGAAGGGCGCACGGGGGAAACACAGAGAAGTTACTGAACAGGGTTCAGATGGGCATGCATTTAAACACAACCTGACTCTTGAGCTCCTACATGCCTCTAAGGACACAGAGGCAAACAGCCCTTTCTAAGGCCAATCCCCATCAACCATCCCCATCAGAATCCTTGAGACCTATTAAGAGCTTTATAGCTCTAGAGGGAAGAACCCCAACTTGTAGTCACAGCCTTGGATTAGCTATGTGCTTCCAGAAATTAATTTTAAAAAATAATCCCCCGGGCAAAGAAGGGCAGTAGCAAGGCTCTTCTGTGAGAGAAAGCGACATCTTTTCAACACCTGAGGGAACTAGGCCTTCTCAAGTCCCTGAAGAAGGCGAGCTGAAGGCTGTATGGAGGTGACCCATTGTTAGGCTTCACTGAAGAGAAGGAGCTGTGAGAAGCAAATCTCTGGGCTGCTAGGGAAAAGCTCACTCTGCTTAGCGCACGTGCCCACACAGGATTAATGGACTCTGAAAGAATTCCCTTCCTTTGCCACTCTTGGAGTGTAGTGGAAGGAGTTCCAGTGAGCACACACCAGCAAATAAACAGTGGAAAGTGTTAAACTTAGGCACTGGTGGAATAGTAAACTCTAAAGAAACCAAGGATGGACTTTGCCAAGAACTTAGCAGCATACCTCTTAAGGACCCAGAAGCATCATGAAGTTGGGCCCCTTGTGATGACATAATTACTCCCATACAGCTCTGGGCATACTAGGAAACAATATTGTATATACACTTGTGACCAGAAAGCTTATCAAAATATGAAACACAGACAAAAACATGTGAGCCAAAACATCTAGTTAACATTCACAGCCTAAATTTCTCCAAGCTGCCACCAATCATCCTCCCAAATTGATCAAACGGGCATGTGTGTGTGTGTGTGTGTGTGTGTGTGTGTGTGTGTGTGTGTGTAGAAGTATATGTGTGGGAGGGTACACATCACTTTAATGTCATCCACCATGTTTCTTGAGAGAGGGTTACTCAATGGCCCTGGCATCTTACTATGTAGACTAAGCTGGCTGGCTAGCAAACTCTAGGAATTCTCCTGCCTCTTCTTTCCTAATATTGCAAACATGTATCACAAAGCCTGAGGTTTTTACTTGGATGCTGCGCTTGTAACTCAGGCCCTCGTGTTTGTGTGGTGCACACATTATTAACTGAGTTATTTCCCCCAACTGCTTTGCTTCGTGGTCTTTAAGAAATGCTTCAACAGCTCAGAACCCAGAGTTTCCAACTTCAGTAAGATCATTACTGAATACAAGAAAATCTTCCCCACATGCATACTATCTTCTTTTCATACATCTGCTAAGATAGAGAATAGCATTATATCTTCTGTGAAGGTCAGCTTTTATATTGGCTCTAGCTCATCACAAGGTCCTGTCTGCAAAGTGTGCAAAATAGACAAAGAAAGGGTCAAGGCTGGCAAGCCATTGAGACAGTATTTCTACATTAAAGAAAAAAGGCTAGAGACAAAAACAGTGAGTGATAGAATTAGGAAAAACTATTTCCTTTTTACTTCATATATCATGTGTATTTTATTTTCTTCCTGCTGGTATTGAAAAATGGATTGTTTTAGAGGGCACATTAGTCATAGGTAATGAACCCGAGCCCCGTCAGACACTGCATACCTGTGGCTCCCCAGATGAAGGAATATTTTCATTACAGCACGCCGTGCTTTGCTCTTCGTCTTCTCACCAAGTGTTGAGTGTTCTCACATTCTTGAGAGGCAGAAGGAAACGTGATAGAACATTGCTTTATGGAAAAGAAAAGGGCTCTTCTGAGATATGCCCCAGACGACTATACCTACAGATTGAGTAAACATATGAAATCAAGGGGGCCCTAAGAAAATTTACAAATAGAAGCCTGCAGTGAAAGGAATCACTGGATGAGTGACCTGCAGAGAACTGTGGAACTCAGCCATCAGGGCTTCAGAAGCCACAAGGCACCAACTGTCACCTTCCTTTGCTTTTCTTTGCTTTAGTAAGAAATTTGGTCCCATCAAGGAAAGCGGATTAGACAAGTGGACATATGCCATCCTCAGGAACCCCGGCCGTTCAAGAAGGAAGGGGTGCAGCTCACCCCCCGAAGCCCCTGCTGCAGACCCCTGCTGAGGCAGATTTGCTTTATGGAAGCAAATTCCTGCCCTCATTTTGTTTTATGGTTTTTGTTCATTTTCTGACTTTGCCGATTTAATGGGTTTTGTTGTTATTTTTTTTTTTTTAGTCTGAAGCCTGTTTATTCTTTATATAATTTCCAACTGAGTAAGGCTAGGTTTCTTTTTGGATTGTCATATATTTATATATGCTTACAAAAGATATCACGGTATTTCAGTGTATTTATATACTGTATGAAGATAGAATCAGGGCAGTTAATATGTGCATCACTTATAAACATCTTTTAGTTCTTGTGGTGAGGTCATTCAAAGTCCTTTATTGCAGCTGTTGGAAGGATACACTATATGACTGTCAGCTTCAGTCACCCTACAATGCTATAGAGTTTCTACATCTGTGGCTTAGTCTAATTTCATATGAAGTTGAAGGCAATTAGACACAGATTAGGAAGGTGACAATACACTTATTTGGCAAATAAAGATAAATCCAAACTGTTTTTTTAAGAATGGCAAATTTTTGATATAGCATTTACTATATTAACAGTGTTAAGAAAACTAATTCCATGCTTACTGAAAGTTCTTGGTTAGAGGCAGAAATTGGATACTAGGTAGCACACGTCTTGAGAGCCCCAGCCTGCAAAGTCCTATGTGTGATGAGGAACTTGAGGTGATCAACAGAAATGATCTAAAACACAAGCAAACATGACACACGCCTGAAGTGTCACCCAGGTGCGGATTGATGCCTCTGCTTCCACTGACACCAGGTTAGCATGGTCTGTTCTGTGTATCACAGAAATAGTTATTCAGCCTACTAGGAATTTTAACTTCCTTAAGAAATGTTCTCCAGACCAACTGGTAAACAGCAAAAGAAAAAAATTATTCTTACTCAATGGTTCTATTTGCTCCGGTCCAAACTCAGCAGCTCTATCTCAATGACAATTGACTACCTTTATTTAAAAGGAAAAAAAGAAGATATGGATCGTCTACTACTTACAAATACAAAACAAAACAGCTTAGGATGATGATGCTGTACCATGATTATGCAGCCAGGGGCCAGATTGGGGTGGGTGATGTCAATGGATGTCAATGGGAGTCAGAAGGGGACTGTTGGAGCTCTCGAAATGTGCTGTGTTTGTTGCAGGGGCAGGGGCATGTGTTCTTCTTGAGTACTGAAAACACAACAAGGTATATGTTTAGTATCCTTAAGATATTGTGTTGGCTTGGCTTGATTTTGTTTGTTTTGTGGAGACAGGGTTTCCTTTTGTAGTCCAGACTGGCCTGGAATTCCTGATCCTCCTGCCTCAGCTTCTCCAGTGCTGGAACCATTACATCCAGTTAATATTAAAAGTTTAAAAATATGTTGCAAATTAATGTTTTATTAGTTACTACCCATCAAGGATGTAGCAAAATGTTTTAATAGTGTCTGTTTTCTTCACCAGGCATAAAAGTAGTCCTCTAAATCAGACAGGCCATTGTGGATTCCCAACCTGTGATCCTCTCCAGTACAGACTGCAATGACTTCTACCTGAAGCAGTGGTACAGACTCAACTCATAGTGTTAACAGTTGGATGTCAAACCAAAGACTGGTGGATGTTTGATCTTGGTTTGAGAAGTGAGTGTTAGAGAACATGTAAGGCTCTTAAACACTAGGGTTTCATTTAGGGCTTTATTGATATATTAACAATGTAGGCAGTTCTATAATTATTTTTAGGATTTAAGTCAGAATCATCCGGTGTTTAGCTAAGCTCTGGGACAGATTTATAAGCCACCCTGATTGTGCTTTGATCACAGTGAGTTAAACAGGAAAGAATCAAATTGTAGTTTTTCTTCAGAAAATATGATTTCTCAAACTTCTAGGTCAGATAGTTCTTATCCTTTGTTAAAACTCAAAAGTAATACTGCACACCTGGGTATGATCATAGACATCACCGTCTATCTGTTTGCAGCAGGATCATAAGCATAGTCACCACAAGTCCTTAGAATTCTCACACAGGACATGGGCCAGCCTAGGAAGAGCTGGAGAATCGCTGCCTTCCTGCTCCCAAAGCCAACACAACACCCCAAAGACTTGGTCCAGTCCCTAGTCATGTTTACCAAAGTGGTTTCCTCATTTCCTAGTTGCTATTTTGTCCCCAGAGTAAGAGTTGTCTCATTGAGTATTCCAGCAGGACAGCAGCCTCAGAGGCTCCAGACAACCAGGTAAGATTGCAGAATGAAAAAAATCGTTAACTTATCAGAAAAGAGGCATCGACTCAGAATTTATTTTGGGTTTTGCTCTTTCCTTGAAAACCAAAGGATACCTTCGATGAGAACAAAGCTAAGAGGTTTAAGAACTCTTCCTGTCCTCGATTCCATAAAAATCCAGCTAACTATAAAAATGAAACAAAACCAACAAGCAAACATGTACAGTGTAGTGCATGATGAATCCTGACTCAGGATGGACTCTCCTTGTAGGACAGGAGATACTGGGAACAACACTGGTATTTCGCCAAGGTACTCCACTGTGAGCACCTCCCCCGACAGCAGGTCCCCAGCTTGTCAAGCCTCCTCGGGCAGAACTGGGCCCAGAACACACGTTCCTGCTGTGGGGCTGGAGTGGGCCTACCGAGATCTTCCTTCTCTAGGGTCTACTTTCCTTCTGAACACATGTAAACACAATATTCTTCCAGTTAAAGTTGTCTTTGCAATATTTGAAGTTTACAACTGCAACCCTAACAGATTTCCTTCTTTGACCTTATGATACATCTGTTTTAATTAAACAATTTTGAGAGTTTCATAAATGAGAATCACATTTATGCCATTTCCACTCCTCCTCCATCCCCTCTAACTCCTTCTCTATCTTCTCTAGCTCCTCCTCCGTCTCCTCTAACTCCTCCCCCATCCCTTTCCATTTTCTTACAAATTCATGATCTTTTTCTTTAATTATTACTGTGATACACAAATATAACTACATATATACAATCATTTGTTTATCAATGGCCTCTTGATCTGACCAACACTCACTCAGCTCACAGACACCCAAAGCCTTCTACCAATGACCTATTTTTAAGTCTTAATTCCTCAGTTCTGCCCTTGGGGGAAAGGCACCTGTGAAATACTCATCTTGTTGATTTCTGCCTGCCTATCTGTTAAGCTCACTCAGATCCCCGTTGGTTTGCCAATACCAAAGACTCCCTTAGAGTGCATAGCGAAAGCTGCCTGCCCAAAAATGCATCGCATTTGCTTTTCTCCTTCAAGATAGATAAAATGGTGGTCGTGGTGGTGGTGATGATGATGACGACGACGATGACGATGACGATAAAGCTAAGACAGAGTCACTCTTAATGAATCCAAGGCTAAGAGGAAAGGCTTGATATGGAAGGGCAAGGATTTGTGTCTGTGACCCTGGCACTCTTCAGCTCTATACTTCAGGACAACATTCCTTTGTCTGTTTTGTCATCAACGCAACTGCATTAGCATAATCTCACACAATACCGAAGAATATTAGCAATGTGTCCTGCAGGCAGAACATGCTCAATAGGTACAGGCAAGTAAAGAACATCGTTATGAAATTGATGCAAGGATAGCTCTTGGCTTCCATTTTGTACATCCAACAGCTATCAGGTCATGTAAGTCAACTGTTGACGCATAATTGGGCACCTTGAGAGTAGAGATAATACAATATCATAAAGTTTAGCTTTGTATTAAACTATCTTGCTATTATATTTTCATAGTTATTGCTTTATAACCTCTCTATGTACCATCTGTCTCACCTTTCCCAGGTTATCACGTGTTCCCAGGGGTGAAACACATTAAACCACACTGCCTCCTAACCAAGAGACAGATCTGACTTTGTGGGACTCAGCTTAACCCAAAGGCCCTGTCCCATCTGGCTCCGACTAGCATCTCAGCCAACCATCCTCTGCCCTAGGTCTTTTCTGCGGCTCTCCTTACATCCGGCCAGCCATCCACCCCACGATGCCAAAGACTCTTACAGGGCAATGTTCATGTCAGACACAGTCCCACACAGCATCAAAGACTTACCATTCAGCCCAAAGCACCAGGAAGCCTTGCACACTGGATTTTGGATCGGGGCTTTGTATTTCCTTATTTGAGCATTAGTCATTGGGCTCACAACATCAGCAGGCAGATCCTTATGGGCAGAAGCCATTTTTTATCTGCACAACTAGAAGCCTGGCCCTTTCAACTTTTCTCTGTGTTTCTGAATGAACTCACTCAAACTAGAGGCGCAGGACTTATAGGGAGCTTGGGACTGTGAACTGGGCTGACACATGTCCTCAGAACAACATAGAGTGCTGCCCCCATGCTGTCACTGTCCTTGCTGGGTACTCAGTGCTGAGTCAGTTTCTACTGAATGTATAATCAATGCATACTTACTGATTAGACTTGAGCTCCTTCCCACTAATGTTTATTTGTTTGTTGCAGTGTCTCTAGCCACCAGGTTGACACTAGGATGACATTGTATTTCCAATCCTCTCCCAAACACTGGGCTTAGAGGCTATACCACCTCTCATGATCTTATTTTTTATTTAAAGAAGATTTGAAAATTTCAATTTCATGTAACAATTTAGCTAAGAGAATAAAATGTAAGGTGGGCATTGTTTAGCTTAAAGAAGACGGGATGTTTCAGGCTTAGACATCCTTTTATCTGCCTGCCACAACCTTCGTAGAAGGTAAAATAGAAAATTTGCTTTCCCCAACTTGATTCCAGAATTATTCATTGAGTTAATACTCTGTCAATGCTGTCAGTTCCTCCAATTCATCTGCTGTTTCTTTTAAATTTGCTCCCGATTTGGACCAACTAAAACATGGTTGGCCAAAGGAAGACACCCAGGAGGATAAAGTGGAGTAAAATGTCTATCTTCTCTCCCCACTGGTCCCATTAAGGGAACCTCTGGTGAAAACACTGTCTAAGACCCAATCGCACAACACTGGAGTTGGGGGAGGGGCAGTTGGTCACCACCTTCCCAAGGGAAACCAACCAGCCCAGCTCCATCTCTCTTACCAGGGGGCAACAGCTACAAGACCCAGTGAGGGGGTGTGGGAGGGGTGAAAAAGGGGCTTTCCCATGCTCCTCATCTATGGGGTGCTTCACATGCACATGTGCGTACCTGATGAGGTCCTGCAGGTTGCCAAGGAAGAGGGTAGTGTCCGCTAGGGGATGGGGTCCAAGATGCCCTCCTCATTCTGGGGACCATGGACAATAGCCACCCTGAGTTAGGGCTGCGGCCTCCAGCCTTGGTGAAAGATCAAGTTTCAGCACCAAGTGTCCAAGTCCCCCACCATTACTGGAGCTTTACTGGAAGCCAAAGCTGGGAGCCCCACAGGCAGACCAGACTCGGGAGCCATTGCTGTGAAAAGTGGCAGGATTGAGGGGGGAGGGTGGCCCCGACAGGGGACTGCTGCTGTGTTTATTCCCCCCTATCCCTCCAAGCTGGAGGAACCGGTTTTACCAAAAGCAAACCAAAAAGGGTTAGGGAGAGTCCAGGACAGCACCAAACCAGGTTTGGCAGTGTAACCCCATACTCAGCTTCCGGAAATTCTGGCCCTTTTCTCTTTTTAATATACTGCTGCACCTGTGCTGTCTCTGCTTGGGCACTAGGGCAAGCATTAGCAAGATCCTAGCATCTTCAGTTTTGAGGATGCCAATCCTCTCCCACAAGCCCGACTTCCCTAGGCCGGAGTGCCCAGAGTACTCAGATATACAGAAGGATGGGTAGGGACCTCTTGGTGGTGGTGGGGAGGCGACAGAGAGAGTGACCTGAAGGGCGAGTGAAATGATTGAAGATTTAGACCTACTGGTGGTGAGACAGATCTGAAATAAAGAAATATTGAGTCAACCTAAAACACAATAACATCCAAGATGAGTCAAACACCTTAAAACTTCATTTTGAAGATAGGAACTGTACTGGCTAGAACTCCAACTTCTCAGAGATGGAGATAGAGAAACTTGATCCAAATGTCCAGGACAGTCCACTATCTTTCCACTTCCATCTAACTCTTTTGGCAGCAATGTTTTCCTCCATCTAAGTTTCTGTAACACTGATGTGCCCTAGAAGGGTGACTGGGGCGAGTCTAGAGGCAACCTGTAAAGCCTGTCTGCTCTGGTAAAGCCGCCATTAAGAAGCTGTAATCAGATCCAGTACTTTCCGGGACTTCCTCTCATTTGATTAGGGAGCATTTGAGTCCAGAGCAGTGAAAGATACCCGGATGCTGTGTGATGACCTGCTGTAAGGACTCATGACTTCTGTGTGATCATCACTCGCTGGCCCTTCTCTGTCAAATGAAATCCCTCCCCCACTTGCTCCCCCACCTCCACTCAGTTACTCCCCTCAGATGAGGTGATGTGTGTGTGGGGGGGTGTGTGTGTGTGGGTGGGGTGGGGGAACGGTTGGGTACCACATGAATGTAGGTTTTTTGTACAGTCTTTCAAAACCATCTAGACTCAAGACTGTACTGCTGTTTCTGTCAGTCACCAAGGGAGAAAGCACCTACTAACTATGCTAGACACCTCTCTGACACAGAACAGTGAGAACTAAGCCTTCACCTTCAAAGACCACAGATTAGATAGGGCCAGACAACACACCAGAGGGGGGAAATCTAAGCAAAGGCTGGTTTTCTGTTTTGTTTTATTTTAAACTGTAGGATGCTTACATGTATGCAGATTTAGGACTTTCCAAAACAGAGCACAATATACTCAGTCAGGGAGACTGCAGAAGGAATTTAATGATAACTGATGTTAGCTGAGTAGGCCATCCACACTGTTGAGATGGAAGTGAGCCCATCTCACAAGGATAGCTTTGCAATTTTCAATCCATTTCTTATCATTCACATTTCTTGTCATTCATAAGTATAAAGAGTCCCCATAACACAACGTGACCGCAGAGCCTCTGGAAACTTAAGTCATCAGGGTTTTATTTAAGGAGCAGCAACAGCAGACTCAAATCACCACTCACCGAAGACTGCCAGAGCTTCACAAAGACTATAGGAAAGTCCAACTCCTGTAATTCAGAAATAAAATTTTTATTTCTTTAAAATATTTTTTAAAATATGTGGTGGTTGCTACAGTAATTCTTTTCATCCTTCTTGGTGTTTCTTAAAACATATAGGATAAGGCCCAATCCAAATATATTTAATTTGTGGAAGCTTAGTTTCATATAGTTTAGGGAGTAAAGTAAATATAGATTTTAAATCAGCTTTTTAATTTGAAGATGTGAAGAATTATTTCACTATTGCTCATTTAGTTATGTCATATGTTTAAAATATTAGCTCTACTAGATTCAGAAGGTAGAGTCTCTTTGAGAATTCTCCCTTAAGGAAAATTATTCAGGCAAAGCACATTGCCTTAGCACAATATACAAAGTTTTCATATTCTCCAAAACAGGAGTAACAGAAGCCAACTCATGGAGTATAATGTATTCCAGACACTTGCTGGAATAAACAATGCTCCTGAGACCCTCAGATGAGCGGCCAGTAGGGAGCTGTTGACTACTTGAGGGCTTTACACATCTCTCGGCCAAATCAGAAATCCACATCTCAAATCAATCACAACACCCAGTGTGCACACACAGTCCTGCCTGGGTAGAAGGTCACAGTCAGCAAATGTGCTCTACTGCCCAAGACAGGTTTGCTTTTGACATTAAGATCCTTTTTTTCTTTTAAATATGGCACAAATAAAATGTTTCCAATGGAGATGTAATGTCTTTGGCAACCCTCAGCCAAGACATAAGAACATACACTTCTAATTATCCAGTTGAGGATATATGTTTGTACTCATATACTGAGGTGTGTATAGATATTTTCATCTCTAAATTTGTGTGTGCCTAGTCAATGTCATAAGGGCACAATTATACGTCTCTAAACTTGAATTACACTTAAGACATTGAATTGTTTACATGTCATAAAAGCTCATCCCAACTGCTCTCTAACTTTCAGTATACACAAAAAAGAAATGCCAGCACTTTTCACATGTCTACAGGCACAAAATATTGAAGTACAATGTTACTCTCTGCTTTACAACATAGAAACGGAACACACGTGACAAAGGAATATGGTTAAGCTGGGGTCTCGTTCAGATTTTTAAATACAGATCTGAAGACGGGAAAGAGTTCCAAGAGTTACCCCTGGCTGGCTGTGTTGTGATTGGTCCTGATTTAAAAGACCCCCACCCCAATTATTTAGTGTGGCAAAGTAATTTCATTCAGATAAAGCTTTTGAAATGCACCTAAAGATTGAAGTTTTCCATAAGAAAGAAGAAGAGGCATTGGAGAGATAGTTTAGTGTTTATGAATTCTTGTTGTTCTTGCAGAGGGGTCAGGTACAATTCACAGCTACTACATGTTAGTTCAGAACCATCTGTAACTCCAGTATCAAGGATCTGATGCCCTCTTCTGGCCTCCACAGGTACCAAGCATACGTGTGTGTGTGCATGTGTGTGTGTGTGTGTGTGCATGTGTGTGTGTGTGTGAGTGCGCGCACATGCGGTGCGCATGCATGTGTGCGTGTGCATGTGTGTGTGCGTGTGTGTGTGTGTGTGTGTGTGTGTGTGTGTGTATAAAACTCATACATATAGAATAAAAACAAATCTTAAAAAGAGAACAGTCATTGCCTAATTTAACTTAAGCCAAAATGTTTTCCTGAGCACCGTCAGAGAAAGATCAAATCATATAAGTCACCAGGTGTGCTACAGGAACGGTTAGAGAAACACTTATCAGAACATTCTCTTCCAATGCCAAACTGTCTTCTTTGACCCAGCTACATCACTTGATACAGTTTGGAATAATATTAACCAATTGGATGCTGAACATACTTGGTTAGGGAAAATTAATTGAAGCACTGGGATAAAGTCAACAAAAGTTACGCATAAAACTAAAGACTTTTATCATATAAACATGCATGTGTAGTCTTCAGTCTACTAGAATATTCTATAATCACAAGATGCATTCTGTTGATCCCATAAAACATCTATGAAGGAAACAAAGTTAGGTGAATCAGCAGACAGGTATTTATGACAGGACCCCAAAATGCTGATGTTTTATTCCATCTTGTTATGTTTAGAACTGGTTTTCTAAACCAACTGCCTGTGAATTATATTAGGAAATACAATTACTTTTATGAAAATTCAAAAGACATCACCAGGTTCTTTAATCATCCAATGGTTAATTGAGAGATTAAGACAATGAGAGGACCTGGGCGGTAAAGAACAAAGGGAAACATTTTCCTTTTGTCTTTATGGACAAGGCCTAGTGAGGGACAAGGATTCCTGACCTGATTTCCACCTAAGAAAAGGGTGGAGGTCACTTTACCACTAGCCCAGGTCTCACAAATAATTACCATGGAAAATGTTAGTAAACGTTTGGTTAATTTTTTTAAACAAAATATTGAAATTTTAGTCTTAGGTAAAATTTCCAGTTATTGAAATATAAAATTTCTGCATTTTAAAACTAATTTGACAATTTTCCCTTTATCATTTTATTTTCTCTCTTGGCAGATACACACACACACACATACACACACACACACACACCAACCATCCTTCTGACTTGCTAGTGTGTGTGTATGTGTATGTGTGAATACTTTTGACTGTCAGTGGCTAATTTCCAAAAGAGGGAGGTTCTAGAGCTTCCAATTTGCCTTTTCCAAAATAATGCAACTTAATAATATGACCCTGTTTGGCCGATGTTCCCTGTAAAAAGACACCCTCTAACATGAGCATTCCCTAATGTCCCCTCCATACCGTCTCCCTCCCCTACCAGAAAGCAACGGGCATAATTGTTCAGTTCAGACTTCTAGGACGTCCTGGAATCAACACAAGTATGGATTTTTTTCCTCAAAAAATAGCACCCATATAGAATAAAATTGTAAGCAAACTTCAGAAAATATCTAATATATTGTTCTATGAGTGTGATTTAGAAAATAATTATGTATTATGCAAGCATTCCCAAGTGTCCACAGAAAACAAAGTTAGAGGTTGAATTCATGAAAAACATGAATTAGATCTCAAATGTATGCTGTTTAGATTATTTATTTCCCCACACTGCTCCTGGAATTTACTTAGGTTTAATTTTGATTGTAACTTTCTTACCATGTATTTGATTGAAGGATAACATCATATATATATATGGTTTAAAGTTCTTATAAAACTTAAAAACAAGCAATAACAACAACAAAGACCAAACCCTGTCCCATTATAAGTTATGTTAACATACAAAGTAAAACTAAATCTTTGAGAGCTTGGGCTCTCTTACAGTTTTAACAATCTGGACTTACTTTTTAAAAGCATGATTTGTAGAAGGGGACTCATTTGGACAAAATAAGGAGCTGTCTGTAGACCTGCAACACTCCTAAAGGTCAGTATCAGAGGGAGCAATAAAGATCATTTCCAAACTTTCCTATCCTCCATGCCAAACCAGGACCCACCGAAGTGCCACAATTAGTGCCAAAGACGTGGTGGCAGGCAGAGAGCGAAATGACTCATCTGATAAGCATGACATGTCTGGAGTGAGGAAACCTGTGTTTTCAGCGGAGTACTTGTCTCCATCTCTGACCATGTTATGGGAGGCACTCTGAAGGGCCAGTTTCCGTAATGAAAACCTAATGTGCCTGGGAGTATTAGTCCGATCTGCAGAGATTGCACGTGCTGATTGAAGCTAACTGGCTTTCTTTTGTTGTCTGCTTGCTTTGCTGGGCTGTATGTTTTACTCTTCGCTATCGTGTGGTTATTTTTCAAACACTAGATATACACATTTCCTAAGCTGTCCTTTAAGGATCAGAACTGAATTTTGCTTTATGGACTCACTTAAACCAAGGATTTACATGATACTAAATCTGTGTGTTATTTGAATCACAGCTTGTAATGCTCGTGGAGTGAGCTTGGACAGAGGAGCTCCCGGGGGCAAACTTCACCCTCTCAGCTTCATCGCCACAGAGCATTTTGGAGATTCCTGATCATTTTACTTCTGAAATCTTTGTCCCAGATTTCTAATTGTTAATTTGCTGAAGATCACAAAGCAAATACCTAAACAAACCCAAAATATTAGAGACATTTTCCTCTTAAACAATAGAATCTGTATTCTCAAAAGTAAAACTCAAATTACTTGTTAAACATCTAAGAGAACCACTGGTAAGATAAAATGCTGGACACTAAGTTTTTCACCTGCATATGGAAACAAAACCGTGTATTTGTTGTTCATAGCATGTTTTAATCTTTGAAGTTATGTATGATTCCTTAAGTCTGAAGTCAGTAATCTAATGAGTCTGGATTTCGATCCTGCAGCACACATTTCTACAAGCAATCAGACTAATTTACATATACAGAGGAAAACCGCAAGTGTTGCAGTTACCTGTGTTGTTGAGTGTGGCTTTCCAGTGAGTTTAGACAGAAGAGGACATAAATACACTTTGAAAATTAATTGCATGCTAAAAATGCTGATTAAACCGCTTGCTCCAGAAAAAAACGAAAAAAATGTATAGTGCAAGAAATACTGGGAACATAGTTTGCAAGATCAACAATAGTTGACCCATTTGAAAATTGATATGAGAAGAGGAGGAGAAAGAGGAGGAGGAGGAGAAGGAGGAGGAGGAGGAGGAGGAGGAGGAGGAGGAGGGTAGGGCAGAGGGTCCCATGGATTCTTTAGATAGGAAGGACTTGTCCTGGTCCAAAGACCAAAGGACTTGAGCTGCTGTTGATAGTTAAGTGAAATTCACCTCAGACAGGAAGATTTTCCTTTGTTGATTGCGAGTCCACTCTGTGTAAACCTAGCTTCTTGCTCAGTGCTTCTCTGTTCCCTCCAAGCTAGAAGGCTGGGACTTAGTCAGCCGCACTTCGGTTATCAGCTAGTCCAGCAAGTCCTGAGTAGCAGGTCCTGTAGCTCTTTCTGGTGGCTCTGCAACAGGAAATCAGACCCGTTTCTCGCTCTGCATTGGCTTTTTACTACTAGGAGAGGGGAAAGAAAGAAAGAAAGAAAGAAAGAAAGAAAGAAAGAAAGAAAGAAAGAAAGAAAGAAAGAAAGAAAGAAAGAAAGAAAGAAAGAAAGAAAGAAAGAAAGGAAAAGAAAAGAAAAGAAAAGAAAACAACAACCCCCCCTAAAAAAAATCCAAACACAAACTGTATAAGAAACTGGAGAACTGAGGGAGCCGAACCCCACACGTGGTTCTGTAAACTGGACGGGAGGGGGGATGGGGAGGCGGGGAGAGAAGTGAAAGTAGGGATTTGGATAGAGCTTCAGCCTGTCCTTTTCCATTCTATATTGTTGTAGCTCTTTCCAGCCCTGCTTGTCCGATAAAAGTGGAAACTAGGTGACAGAGGTTTCAACAGCACGGTGTTAAACTTAGCAGCAGCAGCAGCACACTGGAAATGTCTGTGGGGTACTTCGGAGACGTCTCAGAGAGATGCCTTTGGCAAGGCTGTTTTGATGCAGAAGATAATTCTTCCAAAGAGATATGAACAGCGCCTTTGTCTAATCTCAAGATTAAAAGATGGCTCGACTTCCTCAAACAGGATATTCGAATTTCATTCATTAATAATGACTCTCTTCTCTTAAGAAGTAGAGAAAATAAAGATACTTTTTTTTTTTTGGTAGTTTTTGCGTCTTCAAAACAGGTAGGCAGGGGAGTGGCTTGCTTCTGGAAGCTGCGTCATTTCACTAATTTTTTTTAAACGAAAGAACGTATTTTTTGTAAATGAGTCCAAAAGACAATTCTTCAATAAGCTCAAATCAAACGCAGGGCACTGCAAAGCTGGGGACCCGCCCTTCCCATCACATTGCGGGCTTAGGAAAAAAAATGCAAAAAACGATTTCCCAACAAAAACAGAGTTTTGTTTTTCTTCTCTAGCATGGCTTCAATTAAGCAAAACATGTCGGCAAGACTGCAGTAAAAACCCTAGGCGATGTAAACACCCAAAGAAATTCTAGGTTGATTATATTTGGGGGGGTCACTAAAATTTCATTACCATGTATCACTGAAGTAGAGGAGCCAGAGGCCCTCAGAGCAGATGAGACTGCCCCCTCACTGTGTGTGTGTGTGTGTGTGTGTGTGTGTGTGTGTGAGAGAGAGAGAGAGAGAGAGAGAGAGAGAGAGAGAGAGAGATGTTTACAGAAGTTTCTTCCAGTTAGGAAAAACAAAACACATGAAATGTAAATGCAAAAGTCGTATCTTGGTTTCATTTTTCTAGGGCCAAGTATGTATTTAGTAGATTTTGAAGGCCAGTTGCCAATTCATGAATGTATGGGAATAAAACACTCGTACAAGTGCCAAATGCTTGTGGTTTATGCAAACTACAGAAAATCGAGGGCTTTGCATTTAGGTAGATAAATGGAGAGATAAAATGATAGAAATCAGCTACGGTTTGTTGTGGATTTATCTCCGCGATAGAATTTTCCCTATGTTTCCAAAAATGTTCATTTACAAACACTTGCTAATATTCTAAGCACCTGGCGCCAGCCATTTTCTCACATTGCTTGTGTGAAGTTCTTGGGGAGAGGTAACCTAAGAGAGGCTGGGGCGGTGCGGGGGTAAAAAAACGATTCCTTGCAGCTATACCTAAAGACCTAAAGAAACAGTAAGGCTTCTGGATTTTGTGGGGATGCTTTTTGTGAAGAGAAGAGCTGTCGGGACCTTCAGAGGCACCCACGACACTACCTCCTTATAGAGCTACTTCCTCTATTGCTAAGCGGGAAGAGAAGGGGACTCATTCAGGTGGAAGAAGTGGGGGAGAGTCGGGTGCTTCTTCTGGTCCAGTGTAGAGGGCAGATCAGGAAACCCTTGTGACTCTGGCCTATCCTGGTTGGACCTGGTCTGCAGTGAGCACTGCACGCTGAGCAGCTGCCTGCTGCGCGGGTCGCCGCCGCTTCGGTGGCCCTCCGCTCGCCCTCCGTAGCCTCGAGCTTCCGAGACCCGGACACCAGCCCGCTCCCGGCGGCGTCTATTAGGAGCAGCTGCTTCTGCTTAGCCCTGCGAGGATCAGTTGGCCCCAGCCCACCGCCTCTCCTCGGCTTCGGCTCCTCCCTCTCTTCCCTCCCTCCCTCCTCCACCTCTACCCGGTGCTCCGCGGTGGCTGCAGCAGGTCACCGTGGAGTCGCAGCCACCCGCCTGGGTTCACAGACCTTGGCTGGGGTGCGGGGCGGGGCGAGGGGTAGGGTCGGGGCCGCGGGGGAAGGAGCTGGAATAGGGAAACTACAGATGGACGCTACCTGGGAGGACCCCGAGGCCTCAGGAAAAGAGAAAGCGGGAGCAGACCGTGCCTCTGCACCTCAAGAGGCCGGGGACATCGGATTCTGCGGGTCACTAGGGGTGCTCGGGAATGAGAGTGTGTGGAGGCGTCCCCGCGAGCGCCCGCGGCGTGTCGAGGCGCTCTACGACCTCCTGGGGCACTGTCGCCAAAGGTCCTCTCCATGGTCTACTCACCCCGCTGGCAGCGGTGCGTGGCTAGAGACTGGAAGGAAGCCTTGGCTGCGGGTCCCAAAGGTTCGGATGGGAGTTAGGCAGGAAGTTCAATCTGCAGCTCCTGGCGGTGTGGGCAGTGGAGGGGGCTCTGGGGTTGTCCCTGCCGCAGCTGACAAAGTCCTCTCTTAGCACTGGAGAGAGGGAGTACTTGAGTCCCCTGAGTCTCTGGAGAGTGCCTTACTCCGGGTGCCCACATACCTGGCTCCCTTGAAAGGTGCAAAGACTTGGTTTGAAATCTAAGATGCTCGGACACTGTGCTGAGGAGGAGCTCTTTCCTTCAGCAGGCACTGCATCTGGTGGTTGGCATGAGGTTAAGATAAGCTCGCACAGTTTTGTTTTGCCTTCTTGGCGGGAAGAGTAATAGCATCTGGCCAGCCCAGAAGCAACCAAAGGGCCTATCAGACCCTGAACAGAGCACTGAGTGCTCCCGCAAAGGCAAAGAGAACATCGAATCCTGCAGAGGAAAGGGAACTGGGCTCCCAGCCCTGCAGTAGTTCTGATTAGCAAGTGGACTTCATGCAGGCATCAAGGTCATCTGGCCAAGATTAGGCTTTTATGTCTTTTGCCTAGAATAATTTCTGGCGCAGGGAGACCCACCAGAAAAATTGTTTAAAGAGAGAACAGACAGCCAGGCTGTCCTAAATTCAGACCCAAGTCTGAATCCTAGAGCACCCCCTTTAATACAACCAGAAGCAAAACAATTACTTGGGGTGATTTTCTGTTTAACCTAGCAAGAACCAAACCTACAAAGCAGCGATTGTAAACCTGAGGACATTTTCGTGTCAGATTCCAACGACGTTAAAACCTTTCTTTCCTGAGTTCACTGGCTTAGGTCTTCATTCTGCAGTTCTAACTCTCTTGTGGTCCATATCATTCCTTTATTGTTAAAAATGGGCAGAGAATCACAGTAAATGGAGTCCTCAACGCTCTGTTGTTGGTTTTTCTTTTGTTTTTCTTTTTAGATTTTACTGTATTATTATTATTATTTATTATTATTAGTATGCCTTATCATAAGCCTTTACTTCTTGACAGGAGTGAAGCCATTAAAGTTGCACAGCAGGAAGTTTCCCTTACTTCCACTCCCATCTCCATATCTCCCCTCCAGCCTACCCACCTTGATAATCATAGTCTCAGGCCTAATATAAGTATGCATTCAGGTCCCTGAAGCTTGGAGATGATGTGCCCCCACCCCCATCCCCTAGTGTCCCCAGTCAGAGGACAAATCATTTATTTCTTCCAGTAAGGCTGCAGAATTCCTAGAGCCTTCTCTTCTCTGGGGAACTGGGGGAACACAATAACACAGTTCTGGAGGAGTACAGATTACCCTGGATGAAGAGTCATCCTGGGGATCTAGCCATCTCAGACCCACAACGGTGAAGCAACTGAGTGGGTCAGCGTGCCCCTGTCCCTGCCCCTTTGCCTTTACTGAAACCCTCTGCTGATCCTGAGCTGTGATCCTCCATCCTCTGCCACACACTGAAGGCAGGCAGACACACATTTAAAACCATTCCCAGAGAAGGGGTCCTACCCAAACCTCATCTCCAGGGTGGGGAACAGGGAGGAAGAAAGAGGGGGAGAAGGAGAGGGAATGGGAGAGGCAGGGAGGAAGGGAGGAAGGAAGGAAGGAAGGGAGGGAAGGAGGGAGGGAGGGAGGGAGGGAGGGAGGAGAGAGAGAGAGAGAGAGAGAGAGAGAGAGAGAGAGAGAGAGAGAGAGAGAGAGAGAGACTTTAGGCATTTTGGAAATTTAGATTAGAAGCTTTAAAAAATGCAACAGCCGCTGTGAGAAACCAACCCTCTTTAAAGGGTACTTTCTGAAAGTCATTTTTAGCCCTAGCCTAGGAGCTTGGCACACTGAAGTACAAACTTCACCCAGTTGGACATTTGTCCTAATAGTGGCAATGATCTCTCTGCCTATATCCTTCATTGGCTGCTACCTCCCCTGCTTCTAAGCTATGAACCTTCCAAGCCAAGAGGCCTGAGCAAACACTGATTTCATGACTGCCAGCTCAGAAAGCCGGTGAGTAGTTTCTCTGACACTCTGAATTAGCTGATCCTAGGAGTGGGAGCCCCACAAGCACTATTGATTGTTTTCTGTTTCTTGTGAGAAGAGAAACACAAATCTGTGTTTATATTCCCACTAAAGGAATGGAAGCTAAGCCAGGTGGTAGTTTAATCCCAGCACTTGGGAGGCAGAGGCAGGCAGATTTCTAAGTTTTGAGTTCGAGGCCAGCCTGGTCTACAGAGTGAGTTCCAAGACAGTCAGGGCTACACAGAGAAACCCTGTCTCAGAAAAAACAAAAAACAAAACAACAACAACAACAAAAACAAAAACAAAAAGGAATGGAAGCTAACACAAATAAAGATTTTTTTTGATAAGGCAATTGAATGATTCTTTGGAAGGAATAAAGCTAGGTAACTGGTTCCCAGATATGCTGCCAATGAATTAGGGAGAAAGAAGACATGTAGGGAAAGATTACTGCAGTAGAGATCTCAGCAGCAAAACTAGGCTAGTGTCTTAATCCTTCTCTCCAAGAAACCACAGATTATTTGAATGAAGACCATAATACTCTTCATTATTTTTATATTAGCAAAGTTTTTGGAAAACATTAAAAACCATACAGGGCAGGGAACAGTGACTGGGTTTCATGGGAACTGATAGCAGACGCCTGCTCGCCTCCCGGTTCCCGGAGGGATGACTGACTCTCTCCTCTTTTTGCTGGAAGTTTTGAATTTGAAATAATATTTACATGTAATACTGAATTCTTGGCCTTGAATCTCTTAACAAAGATTTTCTCTTCTTTCTGCCATATACAGTCAAAATACTTGGATAGGGTTTTTTATTTTTTAATTTTTCCTCTTTAATGTCGCAAGTTCTTAGTGCATACTTTTATTTTTTTAAATTATACAACACTTTAAGCTGATATTGTCAGTGTGGGTGTTGAAGCAGCAGAAAGAAAACTCTCCATCTGCTGGCCAACGTTTGTGGAGTCTGAGGGAAGACCCAGTGGTCTGAACACATTGGGGCTCCATTGTGGCCTGATGAAGGCTTGCCGTGATAGGAGATTGGGAGGTTAAATTACTTAGCTTTTCCCATCATTCTGCTGGCTTCTGGAGATGGCCGCCATCTTCCCTTTAATTATTTCTAGACCCAGTTAGCTGATAATACAATTAAAGAGGAGATACTGTAAATCTGACAATACAAAAAACCCACTGTCTTTCATGAAAGTTGAAAAAAGGCATGAAGTGGACCAGCCAAGCTGTGAACACCCTGCCTGCCATGAACAACCGTGAACATGGACTTTAAAGGAAGTCACATTGACTGGGTTTGTTTGTTTGCTTGCTGTTGTTGTTGCTGTTGCTGTTGTTGTTGTTTCAAAGGTTGAATTGTTCAGTTGTACATTTGGATAGTTTTCTTCAGTGAATTCTTGAATCAATACTTTTGCTTCATGTTTTCATGTTCTCAGTAATGTTAACATGTCCAGTTACAGACTCTTGCCAGTAAGAAAGAGAATATGCCTTGCTGTGTACCTTTCTAAATACATTTTAAAAAATTATCTTTTCTTTTTATTTGGAATTAAGATTTTGATGGTGTGCTGTGCCACTGTAATCTCCAATGGGTGGTGAGTGGGCACACTTCATTCTATATTCTAATCATCTAGGGTGAAAACCAGGCCCACACCAGCAGTCTCAGTACCATCTCTGATTCTGCACCAGAAAGAAATGCGCAAGTGTGAAAGTCGTGTGTCAGCTGTGGTCTTCATTCTGCCACTGAAGAAATGGATCAGAAGAACATGTAGCTCACTGGCTCTATCCTGCAAGTATTGAAAACAGATGTAGTTCTGTTCTACTATGAAACAAGAAGGTAATATTAATAGGTAATAAACTGTACATGCTAATAAAACTAGTACAATATCACAATTTTTGATATTGTAGTCCTTTGAGGATTACTTTATTAGTCTTATAACTCATAAAAGTTTTGGTAACTCAACATCAAATATGTTTAGGACTGATATTCAAATAGATCACAGATCATAAATGAAACCCCATTTCCCACAAATAATTGTTATACCCTGTTTGCTCCAGAGAGTGACAGATTTTTCTTCATTTCCTATGAAATGTCTTAATAGTTTTAGGTATTAAGGTAATGTAGCTTATGAAAAACATAGTTCCTTTGGTGCAGGAGATGTAGGGCTGATCTCCTAAATGCACTCAGAGTTTCGCTTGTTGTTTTGGGTTTGAGTGGGGTTTGAGGAGTGGGTCTTGTGCCCTTCACTCAGCCACACTGGAGCTCTTTATTTTGGAGGCCAGGGGAGAACAATGCTTTAATCCTGAGTCGTGTCCAGGTCCATAGGGCTGGATCTGGTGCCCACAGAATGTAGGTACTCTGCTACATACATGCACAGGACTCAGAGATGGGCAACAACCCTGCCAGTGACAGTCCTCAGCTGCCCCTGAATCAGTGTATAAACTACTATCCTAAAATTCATGCACAAGGCTTCCGGTGGTCTCAGCAGTCTGGCAATGTAAAAGTACTTTTAACTCGGAACATCTCTGTTTATGGAAATTCACAGTTTAGTAAATGGTAATTAAGTTGAAGATAGAGAGTGGAACAATTAAGTCTAAAGATAGAACTCAGTAAAATAAACATCGTATTATGGGATAGCTCAAAGTATGTTACTAGCATCCTAAATGCCATGACGTTAGCCTGTCCTCTGCCCTCCTCTGCGCTCTTGTGAGCTCCCAGATTAAACTCATTCTTCACTTGCAGAAAGAAAGGTTCATATTATGAAACTTTGAAATCTGTAACTGTGTCCTTTCAGAGGTTAGGAGAGAAGAAAAGAGAGAGAGAGAGAGAGAGAGAGAGAGAGAGAGAGAGAGAGAGAGAGAGAGAGAGAACACGTGTAGGAAAGGGAAGGGAAACCCTGTAAAATTCTGTCTTGCTATAAACTGCATTTTGCTGAAAGGTTTAATACTTAAAGTCAAAAGACATTTTCCTGACTACTTTAGTTTTTGTCATTCATCTGGGAGAAAATCCAGGTGGCAAATTTAATGTAATACTATAAATTTCCCAGCATAGTCTGTTTTAACACAAGCATTTCTGAACAGAATAGCTACTTTTAGATTCAAGTGCAAATCTATTTTTCTTAACAAAGGCTATTAGCATCCATTTATATATTTATTAGTTCAGAACTTTAAGGTGGGGAGACCATTGATTGATCAAAGGAGAGAATGAAATGGATGAATAATTAAGAACAGAGTTCCCTGGCAGTGAGGGAAGTTCTTTGTGGCATCCTGCAGGCAGGCTTATCTCTGAAGCACTACTTAAAGTCGCCTGAGAGCTCAGCTCTTGATACTGAGATAGTTAACAAAGAATGAATCCAACACTCTGGGAGAAGGAAACTTCTTTTAAATGGTAGATTCTAATATTTAAGGAAATTAATTAATCATCTTTAATTAGCCTAAAAGGAAAATATGCTGATATATTCTGGGGAATTCCTCATGCTTTTCGTGTGTGTGGACTGCTAGGAAATACTCTTAATAATTACATTAACTTCTTTCTGATTCAATTTGAGTGCATTTTCGAAGACATTCTGCAGAATGCACAAAGAATCCACCTTAAAAAAAATCCCAGAAACAAAATGCTCCTAGTGTAGTTAATATCATTATTTTTCCACAAGAGATGTGATGAAACCAGGCCTCAGAACATTTTTTTAATGTTGATAGAGCAGGCTTGAAAAAACTCGTCACATAAATCAAACTGTTCTGGGGGCAAACTGGTGTTGTTTTTAAACCGCAGCATGGGTCCGTGGGTGTGGTTATTGTGCACCGGGTTGAACGGTGAGTGTATAGATTAAAATGCATTTTGCCACACTGGTTTCCAGAGGATTGTTTTGGCCTGGTCTTCGAAACCATGAGCCAAAACTTTGGTCAGTATTTTGACAACAGAGCCAGGAAAAACAAAAAAAGGCTTAGCCTGTGAAAAAGGCAAAGAAGATATAGTGAAAGAAAACAGTAGTCCCCTGCCACCGCCTTACTCGATCCATATGTGAGCTTAAATACAGGAAATACCCACCACTCACCGCAATCAAGCCAGAGGGTCGCGCATCAGAAAGTGCCTTGTGGAACTAATTGGGCTCTATTAAGATTGTCATTGACATGGGAAAGCATTTTGAAATTTTAAATCAGAACATGAAATGTACATAGAACAAGATAACAACCGCATTGTTGATTCGAGGCTACAAATACAGGCAAAATACCCGTGTGGACATGCGAGATTTTTTGGTAGATTCCTTATACACTGTACTAATTATCATTCAGGACATGTTTACCTTCCTCTGCTTATAATGTTTGCTTTCAACCCACAGTGTTTCCAGAGAAGGCAGATTTCACTGAGTGTATTCTGGCACCAGCTCACAGGCAGAGAAAAATCTAAGCATTGCCAGTTTAAAATGATAACCAACGAAGTTCATGGTACTTGCCACAGAATCAAAGTTTAGAATACAGTTCAGAAGGGTGAGCCTTACAGAGAGTGTTTTTATGATTTTAGACATAATCATATTTAGTGAAATATTAATGAATAGACACCTTGAAGTTGGCCAACAAACTTTTTGGGGGAGGGTGTGCTTCCCAGATTCCATTACAGTGATCTTCAATGATTAGCTGAACATGACATGCGCTGGAGGTATACCCTCTCCTGGTGACAACGTTAAGAGTCTGCCTATGTGCTTAGTTCTGACAACCACCTCCATGTTACGGTTGTCAGTCACATTTGTTTTAGAGATAAGATTAGTTTGCTGCTAATGTTCTTGAGCGTAAAACCTGTATTTGGTTTGCTTTTCTCCAAACATAATTTCCCCTGATTACAGGGAACATGCTGTATTTCATCTACCTGAGATTTTTTTGGAAGACATTACATTGTGTAGTCACTTGATTCAAGGCTTTTTTTTCTTTTTTGTATGAAATGGAAAAATGAACATGCTTTCAATGAACACTGGGACACAGTTGATAAATGCATATAGGTTGGAGCCCTGCTGTGCATGTCATCTGAATGTTACCAGTTTTTAGTAGTAATAGTCTGTTTTGTTGGTTTCAAAATGTGTGTGTGTGTGTGTGTGTGTGTGTGTGTGTGTAAGGGGTCACTTCTAGTATAGTTCAGCATGTCTCTAATTTCAAAAACAAAAGGATGGCAACTGGGGGAGGGTGGGTGTGTAATTCGTATCTGTTGAACTTAGATTTACCATGAAGATATTGCCAAAATGGAAAAATAGGTAAGCAATAAATCATTCTAAGCTTTGATGTGTATAGGTTTGTGTGCTTAAGGATTCATAATTTTAGCAACACAATAACTACAATGTGAGTCCAGTGAGAGGGCTCAGTGGGTAAAGGTGTTTGGTGCCAAGCCTGGTGACCTAAGCTCAACGCCTGATATGCACATGGTAGAAGAATTGACTCAGGCACTGCAAGCTGCCCTCTGACCGCCATATGAGGGCCTTGACACATGAGTGCACACGTATGTGTACAAACAAACTAAATTAAAATGTAATAAAAAGAAATAAAATCTATGGCTTTATCTGACTTGAGATATCTTTGCATGGATTGAAAATTTGTCATAGGAATAAACTGATTTAACCTTCAAAAGAAGTTTAGGTGTTTTGATCAATTATGCCATTTTTCTTCTGAAGAAACTGAGTCATCGAAAAATCACTGGTTAAACATAGCAACTAAGAAGACATTAAGATGACTCCACCTCAAGTTTTGAAAAGTATATAGAAAATAATGAAAACACTCCTTTAGGTGATTCCAGAGTCTCAAAATCTCCACTGTCATTTATATTTCCGTGCCCTGGAAGAGCGTTGTTCAAAGAGACGAAGAGATGGAAAATGGCAGCCGAGGAACTAGATCAAGAAGAGACGGTGCTGATTCCTCTGGTGACAATGTTTTCTGTCAGTCAGGACCTATGTACACACATTTCACCAGTTACTGAGGACAACTATTAAAAGGTCTCACTGAGACATCAAGGAACAGGGGCTTCGTAATTATTTGGGACAGGGTCTATGTAACCTTGGCTAGCTTAGAACTTCCTTGCAGACCAGACTAGGCTGAGACTTGGAGCGCTGAATGCCTGTTTCTCGAGGGCTTGAATTAAATATCAATGCCGCCATGCCTGGCCTTTCATAATTTTTTTGGAATAGACACCTTTCAAAGATTTTTACTTTGAATCATCTGAAATTGCTTTTCTTTCATTGGGAATAGAAGAATGCTAGGTAATATAAATGGAGGAATGAAGCAAACTAGTTATTAAAATGCATCAACGGAGGGCTAGAATTAGGGTGCAAACAGTTGTGGGCAGAGGAGCTTTGTTTGAAACTGAAAGCACTAATCTTGTCTGAAGCTCTCCATTTCTCCATCTGGAAAATGGACATAGTGTAAACTCAAGTCTTTGAACACCAGTGGTGGCCCTGCTTTAAGCTGGAAATAGACTGATCAACTCCTAATCATGATTCAAGACAAGATAAATCATTCACCTCTTTGACCTTTGTACCCTCTTTTGTCCAGTGGCTGAAGACTACACCTTATAATGTGCAAATTAAATTTGATAATGTAAGCCAAGTACCTAATAGAAATCTCTGCACAGAGTAATTCTTCAATAAGTGGATACTGTGGAAAGGTTAAAGCAGGTGCAGTAATTTCTCTGCTCCTCTCTCTTAAAAATAGCAATAAATAACAAATTTTCATATCACAGAAGCTTGGGCCTATATTTCATCTCTCCTCTCAACAGGCTGTAAGTTTATATTTATTTATCATGTAGCCCAAGTTGGCCTTGAACTCTTGATGCTGGTCCTACTTCTGTTTCTGAGGGCTGGGATTATGAGTATGTACCACCAAACTCTACTTAGAAATTTTTGTTTAATCTTAACTTTCTTTAATTATGACAAGTTTATATCTATACATAACTTTATACTGGCAAATTTTAAAGATAACATTAGAGTATCTTTACATGAAATTAAATTCCTCAAAATAATAGCTCTGTAGTATGGGATGTAAGAATTATTAATGAGCAAATATTTAGTGATATGTAAACTATCATTTTGTTAGGCTAAAAGTCTTAATGGCAAAAACTTAAGGCATGATCCTTAACTCTAGAAATTCAGCAGAATTACCTCGTTGCCTTGAATAGGATGACAGCATATTCAAACAGATTTCATTCTAAAATGTAACTTTGAGACAAGCCTTTCTTTGAAAGCCAATTGTGCATGCATATAATGCATATAAATTTCATGTAACAACTTATAAATGCCAGTGGGTAAAACATGTGAGAGATAATATAAAATAATACTTCTATCTTTAAAAGAAGACTGTGAGCTGAGAATGTTCTGGATGACAGGCACACTGTTAGGCACCAAGAAAAGATCAATGCCTCTTGGACAGCACCGTTGTTCTTTACACTCTGACCTTTGCTACGGCACACTTGCGCTGATCTTGACTAAAAATCACCCCTTGGGGTACAATGAAATTTGCTTGTTAAACCATTTAAGTATTTTTTCAGGAGACCACGAATCACATGTTGCTGTCTTTCTGCCATGGAATCAAAGCTTTTACTGATTTTGCAGATAAATATCGTATATCAGTGCTCATGAAAAAGCATTCTCAGAACCCAAGTTGCCATTAATCAATGTTGCCTTTGTTTTCAAATAATCAATTAAAAATGTAACCTAAGAGAACCTACAGAGAAGCCATAGTTAAGTTATGGAAGGCAATATAGAACTCAAATATTATACAGTAATAAATTTGTATTTGTTTTTGTGCAGGTTTTAATTTTTAATTTTTATTTTTTAGACTACAAACAGTGTTCTGCTTTGAAGTTCATTTATCCCTAAATGTCACCATATATTTTATTTTCTAAGCAAGAATAATTTGAAAATAGTTATACTAGGCAAGCAGTGTTTGGAGGATTTTCCAATACCTTTTAAAAATAAAGCCAACTGTGATTGCATGCTAAAAAATAGAGAACAGTGTATTGAGGCAAAATAAATCACTCTTGTACCAGAAATTCCAGTACTAGAATTAATCTACCTAAAATAAGGACAGTACAGGAGGAGTTCTCCGCCATCTTGGCTCCCCGACACCAGAGAGATCTGACAGCGCCAGGTACACAGACATAGTCCAAGGCTAACATCACTTGGGTCTAAACCTGTCAGGCTTTTGCCTGCACCCAGGGCCTGGGCAGCTCAGTGGGCCATCTGTGCACCAATCCGGTCGGGGGTCGTTTGCCCTGCAGAGTGATCAGCACTTGGAAAAGGTCCCCACAGCATCTGCCATCTTTGCTCCCTGAAGGAACAGGTGGACAGCACCATGTTCACAGAGACAACCCAAGTAGAGTATAACACTGCTTGGGGCAGGACACATTAGGGCTCCAAGGGTACCCAAGAGGAGGGCAGCACATCAGCAGTCTATGCCAGGGGAAACCCAGTCATCCAGAGGTGCTGAAATACAGGCTCACTGGAGGTTCAAACACTAGCCAGTGACAACAAGACCAACTAATGCCAGAGATAACAAGATGGCAAAAGGCAAGTGTAGGAATGTTACTAACAGAAATCTAGGCAATATGGCAGCGTTTGAAACCAATTGTCCAACAACAGCAAGTCCTAGATGCCCCAACACACTAGAAAACCAAGATTTGGATTTAAAATCACTGGTCATGATGCTGCTAGAGGAACACAAAAAGGACATAAATAAATCTCTTAAAAAAATATAGGGAACATGAATAAGTTAGAAGCCCTTACAATGGAAACACAAAAATCACTTAAAGAAATTCAGGAGAATATGGGACAAAAGATAGAAGCCAACAAAGAGGAAATGCAAAAATCACTTAAAAAATGCAAGAGAAATTGAGTCAACAGGCAGAAGTCATGAAAGAGGAAACACAAAAATCTCTTAAAGAATTAAAGGAAAACACAAACAAATAAATGAAGGAACTGAGCAAAACCATCCTGGATCTAAAAAGAGAAGTAGAAATAACTAAGAAATCACAAAAGGAGACAACTTTGGAGATAGAAAACCTTGGGAAGAAATCAGGGGCCATATATGCAAATATCAACAACAGAATACAAGAGATGGAAGAAAGAATCTCTGATGCCGAAGATACTATAGAAACCATGGACTCAACAGTCAAAGAAAATGCAAATGCAAAAACCTTGTAACCCAAAACATCCAGGAAATCCAGGACACAAAGAGAAGATCAAACCTAAGGATTATAGGTATAGATGAGAGTGAAGATCTACAACTGAAAGGGCCAGCAAATATCTTCAACAAAATTATGGAAGAAAACTTCCCTAACCTAAAGAGAGAGATGCCCATGAATATACAAGAAGCCTACACAACTCCAAACAGACTGGACCAGAGCAGAAATACCTCCTGTCACGTGATAATCAAAACCCCAAATGAACTAAACAAAGAAAGAATATTAAAGGCAGTAAGAGAAAAAGGCCAAGTAACATATAAAGGAAGACCTATCAGAATTACACCAGACTTCTCATCAGAAAGTTAGAAGATCCCAGGCAGATCTCATGTAGACTCCAAGAAAATACAAATGTCAGCCAAGACTACTATACCCAGCAAAAGTCTCAATCATTATAATGGAGAAACCAAGATATTCTATGACAAAACCAAATTTACACAATGTCTTTCCACAAATCCAGCCCAAAAAGAATAACAAGAGGAAAACACCAATAAAAGGATGGAAACTTCACCCTGGACAAAACAAGATAGTAACCTTATTTCATCAAACCCAAAAGAAGAAAACCACCCAAATATAAAAATAACATCAAAAATGACAGGAAGTAATAATCACTATTCCTTAATATCTCTTAACATCAATGAACTCAATTCCCCAATAAAAAGACATAGACTAACAGACTGGTTAAGGAAACAGGACCCTACATTTTGCTGCATACAGGAGGCATACCTCAGTGTCAAAGACAAAAACTACCTTAGAGTAAAAGGCTGGAAGACAATTTTACAAGCAAACGGTCTTAGGAAGCCAGAGTTGCCATTCTAATATCATATAAAATTGACTTTCAACCTAAAGTCATCAAAAGAGACATGGAAGGATACTCCTTGCTGGTCAAAGGAGAAATCCACCAAGAAGAACTCGCAATTCTGAACATCTATGCTCCAAATGCAAGGGTACCCTCCTTTGTAAAAGAAAATTTACTAAAGCTCAAAGCACACATTGCACCTAACACAATAATTGTGGGTGACTTCAACAATCCACTATCCTCAATGGACCAATCAGGAAAACAGAAATTAACAGGAATGAACCTATTTGAAGCTTTGGACCAATTTTGTTATATATATATAAAACATTTCATCCTAAAGCAAAAGAATATACCTTTTTTCCAGAACCTCATGGTACCTTCTCCAAAACTGACCATATAATTGGTCACAAGACAGACCTCAGCAAATATAAGAAGATCGAACTAATCCCATGCCACCTATCAGATCACTATGGAGTAAAAGTGGTCTTCAATAGCAACAAAAACAACAGAAAACCCACACACACATGGAGGATGAACAATACTTTACTCAATGACACCTTGGCCAAAGAAGAAATAAAGAATGAAATCAAAGACTTTCTAGAATTTAATGAAAATGAAGGCACAACATGCCCAAATCTATGGGACTCAATGAAAACAGTGCTAAGAGGAAAACTCATAGCCCTGAGTGCCTTCAAAAAGAAACTGGAGAGAGCATACACTAGCAGCTTAATGGCACACCTGAAAGCTCTGGAACAAAAAGAATCTAATTCACCCAGGAGGACTAGAAGATAGGAAATCATCAAACTCAGGGCTGAAATCAATCAAGTGGAAACAAAGAGAGCAATACAAAGAATCAACAAAACCAGGAGCTGTTTTTTTGAGTAAATCAACAAGATAGATAAACCCTTAGCCAGACTAACCAAAGGGCACAGAGACAGTATCCAAATTAACAAAATTAGAAATGAAAAGGGGGATATAACAACAGAAACTGAAGAAATTCAAAAAATCATCCGATCCTACTACAAAAGCCTATACTCAACACAACCGGAGAATTTGGAGGAAATGGACAATTTTCTAGACAGATACCAAACACCAAAATTAAATCAGGATGAAATAGATCATCTAAACAGTCTCAAAACCCCTAAAAAAATAGAAGGGGGTTATAGAAAGTCTCCCAACCAAAAAAGCACAGGACCAGATGGTTTTAGTGCAGAATTCTGTCAGACCTTCAAAGAAGACTTAACACCAATACTCTTTAAGCTATTCCACCAAATAGAAACAGAAGGAACACTATCCAACTCCTTCTACAAAGCTACAATTACACTGATAACAAAACCACACAAGGATCCAACAAAGAAAGAAAACTTCAGGCCAATTTCACTTATGAACATAGCTGTAAAAATACTCAATAAAATTCTTGTCAACCGAATCCAAGAACACATAAAAATGATCATTCACCATGATCAAGTAGGCTTCATCCCAGGTTTGCAGGGATGGTTCAATATACAGATACCCATCAACGCAATCGACTACATAAACAAACTCAAAGAACACCACCACATGGTCATTTTTTTGGATGCTGAAAAAGCATTTGTCAAAATTCAGCATCCTTTTATGCTAAGTCTTGGAAAGAGCAGTAATTCAAGGCCCATACCTAAACATAGTAAAAGCAATATACGGCAAACCAATAGCCAACATCAAACTAAATGGAGAGAAACTTGCAGCAATCCCACTAAAATCAGGGACTAGACAAGGCTGCCCCCTCTCTCCATATCTTTTCAATATAGTACTTGAGGTACTAGCTAGAGCAATTAGACAACATAAGGAGGCCCAAGGAATACAAATTGGAAAGGAAGAAGTTAAACTATCACTATTTGCAGATGATAAAGTGACCCAAAAAACTCCACCAGAGAACTCCTACAGCTGATAAACAACTTCAGCAAAGTGGTTGGTTATAAATCAACTCAAGCAAATCAGTAGCCTTCCTATACTCAAAGGATAATCAGGATGAAAAAGAAATTAGGGAAATGACACCCTTCACAATAGCAACAAATAATATAAAGTATCTTGGTGTGACTCTAACCAAACAAATAAAAAATCTGTATGACAAGAACTTCAAGACTCTGAAGAAGGAAATGGAAGAAGGCCTCAGAAAATGGAAAATTCTGCCATGCTCATGGATTGGCAGGATTAATATAGTTAAAATGGCCATCTTGCCAAAAAGTAATATACAGATTCAATGCAATCCCCATCAAAATCCCAACTCAGTTCTTCATAGAGTTAGAAATGGCAATTTGCTTTCTAAAAACCCAGGATAGCTAAAACTATTCTGAACAGTAAAAGAATTTCTGGGGGAATCAGTATCCTAGACCTCAGGCAACACTACAGAGCAATAATGTTAAAAACTGCATGGTATTTGTACAGTGACAGGCAGGTGGATCATTGGACAGGATTGAAGATCCAGAAATCAACCTACACACCTATGGCCACTTGATCTTCGACAAAGGAGATGAAAACATCCAGTGGAGAAAAGATATCCTTTTCAACAAATGGTGCTGGTTCAATTGGGGGTCAGCATGCAGAAGAATGAGAATTAATCCATTCTTATCTCCTTGTACTAGCTGAACTCCAAGTGGATCAAGGACCTCCACATAAAGCCAGACACACTGAAACTAATAGAAAAGAAACTGGGGAAGTCCCTTGAGGACATCGGTACACGGGGAAAGCTCCTGAACAGAACACCAATAGCTTATGCTCTAAGATGAAGAATTGACAAATGGGACCTCATAAAATTACAAAGTTTCTGTAAGGCAAAGGATACCATCAAAAGGACAAATTGGCCATCAACAAATTGGGAAAACATCTTCACCAACCCTAAATCGGAGAGAGGGCTAATATCCAATATATACAAAGAACTCAAGAAGTTAGACCCCAGAGAACCAAATAAGCCTATTAAAAATGAGGTACACAGCTAAACAAAGAATTTTAACCTGAAGAACTTCAGATAGCTGAGAAGCACCTTAAGAAATGTTCAACATCATTAGTCCTTAGGGAAATGCAAATCAAAACAACCCTGATATTTCATCTCACACCAGTCAGAATGGCTAAGATCAAAAACTCAAGGGACAGCAGGTGTTGGCAAGGATGTGGAGAAAGAGGAACACTCCTCCATTGTTGGTGGGGTTGCAAACTGGTGCAAGCACTCTGGAAATCAGTCTGGCAGTTCCTCCAAAAACTGGGCATGACACTTCTGGAGGACCCTGGTATACCACTCCTGGGCATATACCCAGAGGATTCCCCAGCAGGTAATAAGGATACATGCTACACTATGTTTATAGCAGCCCTATTTATAATAGCCAGAAGCTGGAAAGAACCCAAATGTCTGTCAACAGAAGAATGGATACAAAAATGAGGTATATTTACACAATGGAGTACTATTCAGCCATTAGAACAAAGAATTCATGAAATTCTTAGGCAAATGGATGGAGCTGGAGAACATCATACTAAGTGAGGTAACCTAGTCTCAAAAGATCAATCATGGTATGCACTCACTGATAAGCAGATATTAGCCTAGAAACTTGGAACACCCAAGACATAATCCACATATCAAATGATGTCCAAGAAGAAGGAAGGAGTGGCCCCTGGTTCTTCAAAGGCTCAGTGCAGCAATGTAGGGCAATATCAGAACAGGGAAGTGGGAAGGGGTGGATGGGTGAAGAGGGGGAGGGAAGAGGGCTTATGGGCCTTTCGGAGAGTGGGGAGCCAGGAAAGGGGAAAGCATTTGAATGTAAATAATGAATATATCGAATAAAAAAAAAAAGAACAGTACAATGGCCACTTATAAAAGCAAACATTTTAACCAAGCCAAGGGAAGATAAATTATTTAGAACAAAATAGGAAATATGAAGAGACAAAATGGATGGCAGGTAACAGACATGAGGAGCAAGAGGAGAGGCTTCATGTCTTCACTCTTGAGCCTTGGAGGAGGTAGCAGCAGCTGGAGAGAAGGCGTCGCTGCAGTAAATACTGCTCTTGCAGAGAACCTAAGTTTGTGCCCCAGCACATATGTCCAGTGGTGCACAACGACCTACAACTCCAGCTCCAAAGGATGCAATGTTCTTCTCTTCATATGACAAAGCAGTGCACAGACTCATGCATACACATAACCCCAAATAAAATCAACCAATAAACCAAGAAAAGAGGAGGAAGGAAAATTAGAGAAAGGAGCAGAGAAATGAACACATGGAACCAAGGGTTTCACAGAACTGGTCAAAACCATAGACTTATAAACTGTATAATGACACATGGGCCTAGGATCTGGAAGTCTGGGTAAGTGGTATTATTATCTAACAGGAGATAGTATTAGGTAGAAAGGTTAGAGTGAGGGAACAAGGGAATCGGGAATTCAGACTTCCACATGTCATCCTCAAGAGGCATATTAGATACTCTAGAAGAAATGCTGTGTGGTTAACTTGGCTCACAATCGATATGCGAAGTCATGGTGAATACTCACCCTCACTATGTAAATAGTGTGTGTGAGTGTGTGTGTGTGTGTGTGTGTGTGTGTGTATGAGACAAATACCTTTTCCAACTGAGCCACAGAACCAGCTTTATCATACTTTTGAAAATTAAATAGCCAAAATATAAGGATTAGAGAGAACCAAATAAGGTATGTAACGTAAATGCCTCTATGGTTTTTACCAAGACTTAGGATTTGACATAATAGTTGACAATGAGGCTGTAGGAACATATCATTTGAACCAGTGGAAGGTCATTTAATAAGTAAGGATAAAGATTTGTAAACATTTAATTATTTCCATACTAATACACATGATGTAGTTCAAGGAATGATTTGAACATAGGACTTGGCAAGAAGCAGCAAGCTGAAGGAGGTGAAAACCCAGGCAACGAGCACATGTCTGAAGCTATGTAAGAAGAGAAATGTTTGGCCTTCAATGCCAGATGTTGCTGAAAGGCCAAGATGAGAGCTAATCACTGACCAATGGAACCACCAGTTCGGAAGTCAGCAAGAGCACTGAGAGAAGATGGCAGTGTGGAATGATGTGGGTAAATTTGTGATTTCAGGGCTTTCAGAAGGGGGTGAGAGAGTTACATTTCTGGTAATGGCTACCCCAACTAATGTTTGTATTAAGATAGCTCAAAAATATGAACAAAATATGTTTGATTTTCTAGAAGCAACAGTAGCCACTGAAATGTTGGGTGAGTTCAGAGATATGAGGAGAGGCTGCAAGTCTGGAAATGACTCTACTTTTGATTCCTTTCATCTGAGAAATTTTATGTAACCCTGGGATGTATGCATACAAAAGAAGCATTTACTGAAAATAAATTACAAAATGATTACTTTAAAATATTTTTAAATATTTTAAATAAAAATATTTTAAATATTTTAAAATATTTTTAATAAACATATAACATACAATCACCACACACATGTACATGTGCATACACATATACACACACATAAAGGGAATTTTTTTGGAATGCCTTACAGGCTGCAGTCTAACCAATCCAACAATTGCTAGCTGTTAATGGAAAGTCCAAGAATCTTTTGCTCAGTCCAAAAGCTGGTCATCTATGTCCTGGAATCCTGAAGAAGCAGACTCCAAAGCCAGGGACGAAGTGGATGTACTCAGGGGTCTCACTACGTAGCACTACTTGGCCTGAAGCTGGCTATATAGACCATGTTAGCCTTTACCTCACCGCAATCCACCTGCCACCACCTTCTGAGTGCTGGAATAAAGGGAGTGGACGACATGACCAGACAAATAGATTTTACCATTATTAATGATAAAAGGCAATTTGCATATTAATATTGAGGTAGATAATTTTATTAGTCTAGCAAAATCCAAATATGTATTTATTTAATTCTTCTATGCTGAGAAATCATGGTAGAAAACTGTCAAAAGTTTTTATTTTCTGTAAAGTATTATGCTTCCATAAGAGCAGAAAATTTTGCATGCATAGTAAAAACACTACGGTTCATAATGCAGGACAGTCTCAGGTCTGAGCCCAGTTGTCTCAGGCAATATTAGTTGGTATTGCATAACCTCTAGGTATGCACAATACTGAGTGCACACATTACGTGTTCAGAACCACTGTAATGTAGTCATATACTACAAAACAGATAAGTCATGACAGAAACTCCTCAGTCATTACACAGTTGTTTTGAAATTTATTTTTCTCTCCATGTATTGAGAAAGCCTTCACTGTTGCCTAATTGATGACCCCATATTTAGTTTCACGGTCCCTTATGTGGTCCTGATCGGTCCCTTATGTAGTCCTAATCCAACATTTAAGAAGCTTTGGGATAGAGAAAGCAGACTTGTGGCTCTGGGTGTATTTGCTGATAAGAAAAGTGTGTTCAGGAAGACCAGTAGTGATACCAGCAGATTTAGAGGTTTTGGAAGCCAATTTGGTTAAGTATTCTGAAGGTTCACAGCTGAGAAAGGAAAGAGGGTGGGGTAGGGATATGGCTGAGCCATGAAGCGCTTGCTAAACACACCCGAGAAGCTGAGTGTGAGCTCCAGCACCTATATACAAAAACTGACGTAACAGCTGCCGTGCGCAACCCTAGCACCGGCGTGCGCAACCCTAGAACTGGCGTGCGCAACCCTAACACTGGCGGTAAGATGGGGCGACGCCTTGCGTTTGCCAGGTGGCTGATCTAAGCCTTTAAAAAGATGACGACGAAGGCCACCAAGGTGAGCTTTGATACCAGTGAAAACATAGGCGCACGTGACCTGCATGCAAGTGTGCACATGCACAAATGACAAAGAAGGGGCAAAGGAAACAGAATCAAACTTAGCTCAGATAGTTTTTACTCACCTTGCCTAAAACTGGAAATTAGATAGAAATAATCTGAGTTTGTTATTTTCCTTGCGTTTTTGACATTAAGAAAAAAAATCTTTCAGTTGTATAAATAAGTAGATTTGATAAAATAAATTATATAACATATGTTTTTTTTTCCTTGACCACAGTTGAATTGAATAAATGCCCTAAGGATTGTAAGTCACAATACCACAGAAATGTTTGTGTATATGTGACCTTTAACGTTCTTAAATTTATAACATTTTTTCTCACATGATGTTTGGTCTTATCCCAGTGAAAGTTTCAAATGTACTTGGAAAGAATGTGTATGCTAAGTGTGTGCGGGGAGCTCTGCAGACAGTGTTTATCTAAGGCTTGTTTCCTATGTTCTTACCCACTTTATCCATGCCTACTTCTACCAAACACCCTTGACTCAAATATGATTGAACATTATTTTTCCTCATTACATATTTCAGTTTTGGTTTCTTATATTTTGAACCTAACTTATTAAGCTTAGAATTGTTATACCATTGGCAAGGTATCTGGTTAGGACCGCAGAATTATCTCTTTTTTTCTTGTAATGCTTCTCTTAAATCTCATTTTCCAGGTATTAGTATATAGAGCCTAAACTTCTGCTTATTAATTTTGCATTTTCCATTTCCTGTATTATTATTTACAGAGTTGTTTCTTGTGAGTAGTAGATGGCTGTGTACTACTTTTGAACTCCACAGTGGATAGTTTTCAGTTGAAGTGTTTAGGCTATTTGCACTAGGTATTCTTAATAATGGAATTTGTTTGAAATCTACCATCTTATTATTTTATTTGTTTTATCTTGTCTTGAATATGACAAACAAAATAAGACTGCCTATACAACCTTCAAGACCCAGTTAAATATGAAAACATAGGGTTCCTTCTCAACAAGCTTTAGTGTTTTGATGACGTCAGAGCATTAAACAGAAGATGGGCCCTTCAAAGCCACCACACACGTGAGCCCGCAGCTCACAGGCCCGTGAAGGTGCTCTGCGCCTTCTGATTTTACTTTCCTCTGTGTCCTTTTTCATTCTTCTGGATTATTGTTTTAAATTCATTTTCATCCTCTTTTACTATTGATCTATTAACTTCGGCTCTTTGTCCTGTTATACAAATGATTGCTAGAAAACACACATGGACATATACATGTGTTTGTACATATTGTGCAGTGATGTGCTCCCTATGCTTGTATGTTTGTGTGTATGTGGCTTTAGGCATCTTTAGTCTTGTTTATCTTCCATTGTTCCTTTTCACTTAAGACATTTTCCTTATCATTCAAATCACAAAATGATTTGAAGAGTCAGTTTACTTTGTTCATATTACTCTATTTTTCTTTTAAGGTTTTAGCCTTCTGTGGGTTAATAGTTCCAATGAAATTTAAAAAAAGAATTGGTTACTCTTGCCAGAAATATTTACCTTTTACTTTCCTTTTTATAAACATGGTTGTTATTTATGTTAATTACAAATTTTACTCGACATCACGAAACAAACAATCCATTAATAATCTCATGGGCACCCAATTGCTATTTTCATATTTTACAAGAAGAAAATGACATTGGTCGATCTTTTCTTAAAGACAGACACTTAATCTGTGATTCCTCATTTCCCTTAGGTCATCATTTACACACACCTCACCAAGAGAATGACGACCAACACACATTGGCACTTTTGAACAAACATTAAATATTTCCTCCCTCTGCTTTAATCTGAGAGGATTTCATATCCAAAAGATTTCATTTTCTTTTCTCCATATTCACTGCCTGCTCAATACCCTACATAAAAGCCTTAGGTCAGAGAAGTGTCTTCTAATGAGACTATCAAATTTTTTTTTCTATATGTTGGTTACTAAACTTGAATAAACAGGTACCATAAAGTCATGGTGATTTTTTTTTTAATTTTATAAATCACTCAAGGGGCTGCAGAGACAGCTCATCAATAAAGAGCACTGTTGCTCTTCCAGAAGACTTGGGTTCAGTTCTCAGGAACCACATGGTGATTCACAATCCTTTGTAACTCCAGTTCTAAGAGATCTGATGCCCTCTTCTGACCGTGATACAACAAAGCGATTCCAAGACCGTGTAGCTGTTTGTCAAAGCCCACTGCACACGGGTCACCAGGGCTTTGTCAGTTGCCCTTTGGCTCCAGTTTCATTTCAAAGGCTTCTCATGTTTAGGTCTTCAGACCGGTTTTCTCCTCAAGATCAATGAAAAATTAGTCCAATCTAGTATGTATTTGTCTCACTACTACTCGGATTTTCATGTTTATGTCATATTTACTCTATTTATCTGTTTTTCACTGCTAATGACCGAGGCCAGGACATCGTACATGTTACTCAAGTGTTCTCCAGCCCAAGAACCATTTTTCAATATCATATTTTTATTTATTCTTTGAGAATTTCACACAGACATATGATGTATTGTAGCCATATTCAGCTTCACCTTCTCCTTAGTCCACCTATATCTGTTCTCTCCACCCACTGGCATCCCACTTTATTACTTCCTATTTTATTATGTAATTTAATTTATATATAGTCTATGTCCACCATCCTCAAATTCACAGAGATTCACCTGCTTTCCAACGCTGGGATTAAAGGTGTGTGTCATTATATCCAGCTATTATTTGTGGTGTATTATTTGTATTATTGGACTCTCTGAGTCCAGTCTGTGTTATCCATATATGCATGGGGCTGGGCATGGGCCCACACGGGGCCATAGCCACAAAGACAACTGACTGCCCTTCACATAGCACTTGTGAAGTGTCAATTGTCCCTTAGTAAGGCGGGTTTTAACCTCCTTATCTTAAGCACAATCATTTCTCTAAGCCAAGAACCACTCAGTGTTAGGATTATTTTCTTTCAATTCTATGAATTGTGGAACATCAGCATTTTGTGTTAAATTCATACAGGTGAATTTTCTTTTCATGGTAGTTTCAGCCTTCCTGTTGATTTGTAGACATGCAACCTTTTATTTGATACCGACCACTGGCTGCTTTTCCTTTTCATTTGCTTGGTATTTTGTATTTCTATACATTTTCCAAACTTTATTCTTGGATTTAGTTAAGTTATTTGGAACCAGTTGGGTCTGCTTGGTCTTCTTTCATGGTTAATTGTTCTTTGCTAATCTAATTGCTGATGCTTTTGTCATAGGTATTGCCACTTTGGCTGTTGAGACCCCCCCTCCCCCTGGGGGATTATTCCTGTCCCTGGATTTTCAGAAGAGCCATGCTTTCTAATATCTGGGGATTCTTCCTATGCACTTTCCTCGTGTGCACATGCTTGTCCATACTCCAGAGTGCTAGAGAGAAGCCATTCACAAATTTCTAGAATTCCTTCCCTAAAAAACCCTGCTCTTTAGAATGGAGTAAAAACTAATAAAGTTATAATGAATTGGGGATTTAAGCTCTAATACATTTGTAATTAAAAATTAAAGATAGTTAATTATGTAATCAAAGAGCAAATTTAACACTATATTAAGCACAAACTAAACCATATGCTGTTTTTAAGAGTCAATAATCAATATATAAAAATATAAAATAGTTGAAAGTCAAATAATACAATAAAGATATGCCCTGCTGTGGTTAACTGCCATTACTGACTAGATTTTGAATCTCCTGTGAGCCACTTCAGTGCATGTATGCAAGCTCATTTTCAGAGAGGCTTAACTACGGAGAGAAAACTCCCCTTGAATGTGGATTGCATCACACCATTGCCTGGGGTCTTAGACTTAATAAACAGGAGGAAATGAGTTGATCACATTCCTATATTTCTGCCTCTAGACTGTGCATACAATGGAGCAACTGCCTCCTGGCCAGGATGCCTTACCACAGGTCTCTTGCTGGAATACCTTCTTTGTTGTTGTGGACTGTTTCTTCAACCCATCAGCAAAAATAAGGCCCCATTCAGTTGCTTTTGTCAAGGTAATTGAAACAGTGATAAATGTGGAAAATTGGTACCGAGAAGTGAGTCACTGATATTATAATCCAGACCATGTGGGCATAGGCTGTTGTAATTGGTTTGTGGGTGAAACGTGAAAGATTCTAAAAGCATAGGCTAGAAAAGCTAGAATGTTGCAGGATATTCTGATGGGAAATGGAGGGCTGGAGGGCAGAAAGAATGGAATGCTAGACAGTAGAGTGTGCTCATGAGGTTGAATAGAATAGTATGGACTCTTGGCTTTTTTTAATTTTTATTTTTTTTTTGTTCGTTTGTTTTGTTTTGAAGCAGGGTCTCTCTGTATAGACCCAGCTGTCCTGGAATTTACTATGTAGATCCGGCTGGCCTCAAACTCAGAAATCCGCCTGCCTCTGCCTCTCAAGTGCTGGGATTAAATACATGTGCCAACACTGCCTGGCTTAGTATGGACTCTTAACAGGCACTGTTCTTGAACTGTTACATGTTCTGGCAAAGAATCTGGTTGCATCACATTTGTGCCTTGATAACTAAAGAAAGGCTGAATTTAAAAGCAATGAAAGAATGTGTTTGATAAAGTGTAGTAGCTAGTCCGTGTCATGGTACCAGCTCACTACCTCTTACTGTTTACAGGAAATAGAGCAACAAGAGAATCAGGAAGACATGGACATGTGTAGTTTGGCAAGGAAAGAAGAAGGGAGAGTTCATATTATAGATGAAGAGGCTACAGAAAATGTTTCTATAAAGTTAAAGGCTCACTGTGATTAAGGGGACATCTTTTGCTTTGCACTAAGAAAAATATGAAAGTTTCCTTAAAGGTAAGAACTTACTCGTTGAAGACTCTAGCTTGCAAAAAATGTACATTTGTTTGAGAAAGGCTTGCTTGAGAATTCCACTGAAGGGGTTCACTTCTTGAAAACTACCATGTACAAAATTGTTTTCTCACACACAGATGCCAAGGAGCTCAGAAGCTACTACAGTTCTAATGAAAGGGACCCAGATCCTATCTTGAGATGTCAACAGACCTTTGAATTGTCACTCACATATAGCTAGTTTTCAGGCATGTAACATGTAGAACTCATGAGAACATGGAGGTTTGAACCTAGGCCGTAGAAACCTACAGAGACCAGGCAATGCTTGCAAGGGTCAAAAAACCCCGGAGAGGTCATGTCATAAAGCTGGGAAGGTGAAATCTAAGTTACAATGGAAACCCCAAGATGTTGAATATGACAGGTCCATGAGACACCACTGAGGATGGCTTCACAGAAGTTTCATGTGTGGCAGGTGGAAGAAATGGACGAATAAAGCTATCAAAGGCATCAGATCATATCATCACAAACCTCAGATGTGGGACACAGGTCTGTGGGGTTTGATATTCCCTCACTCAGATTTTGATCCTGCTTTTGGTCAGTATTTGCTTGTTATAATCCGGTTTCTCTATTTTAGAAGGGAAACTTTTATTCTATGCTGTTTTACATTGGAAATATAACTTGATTTTCATTTTATAGGGACTTGCAGTTACAGGAGTGCCTCAAGCTTCAAAGGACATTTTGGACATTGGATATTTGAACCACATTGAAAGTGTTAAGCCTATGGGGGTTTTGAAGTTGGATTGAATGCATTTTACCACTGTGAGATTGCTGGGAGTAAATGGAACAGAATTGGGATGACTTAGGAGTGATGTGTTTGGGTGTCTAGTTGACAAGGTGTGGTCTTGTGATAGTTAATCTTCACCATTAATTTTACTGGATTTTAGAAGCACCTGGGAGACATATTTGTGGATGACTGTGATATTTATCCAGTGAAGTTTAATTGAGAGTGGAATACCAACCCTAATACTTCACCATCAGGTAACTTAGGGTTCTCAATTGAGTAAAATGAAGAAATCAAGATGAATGCCAATAGTCCCTTTCAGACACACTTGGAGTATTGCTTCATGATCTGCTGCTCAGACAGTTGCTATGCCTTCTCTACCCCTGTGAACTCTACCCTCAGACTGGGGCCCAAGCAGAGCTTTACTCCATACACTGCTTCTGTCAAGCATTTGTCAGACCCATGAAGAAGGTGAACAACCCATCTCTGTTAACAACTAGAAAGTCTGGAAAGTGTATTAATGTCATATGTAATCATATGTAATCAGTAATGAATCAAGGCAAAATATATTAATAGAGGTCTTGGGAAAAAGTTGTAGCTTTGCAAACAGAGTACTTGCTTAGTATACACAAAGCCTTAAATCTCCAGCATGCGGCCAGCTGGGTGTGGTGGCATAGATGTGATTTTACAGCATTTGAGGTTCAGAAGAAGAATGATGAGGATATCAGGGTCACTCTTGGCTACACGGAAAGTTCCAGGCTGCCTTAGGATCTATACAAGATCATGTGTCAAGATAGTTATTACTAGAGATGAATGGAGAAATATATTAATGATATTGTTTAAAAATAATTATAGAATTATTTTTATAAAGTAATTTTAAGTAATTAATATAAAATAATATTGTTTATGTGTATCAATGTGCTTCTCTCTGCATGTATTGCATTTGGCTGGAAGTATCTGTGGGTCAAAAGAAGGTGCTGGATTCTCTGGAGTTGGATTAAAGATGATTGTAAGCCACCCAACACAGGTGCTGAAAACTAAACTCAGGTTTTCTGGAAGAGGAACAAGTGCTCTTAACCATTGCACCATCTCTTCAACCCCTCTTAATGGTATTTTAATGACAATATATAATTCTGAATTTATGTGTGAAATAATCTTTATGTCCCAAATAATCCTTATAAATGGAAAAACCTATCAGGCAGAAAATTTGAACATGGTCCTCTCAGTATATATATATATATATATATATATATATATATATACACTCTGAATAGTATAATTACTAATTGTGACCTGATACCTTGGATGTATTGAGAAATAGTTTATGCAAATTGGGAATTGAAAGGAACTCCCTTATCTATAAAGCATCTGTAGCTAATATTACATTGTGGGCAGTATGGATTGGCACAGTGATATGGTGTTTTGGATGGACCTGGTGCTATTCTTGTGAACCAATCCCCTAATGAATAAAGGAGACAATCACTGGGTGAGTAGGCGGGACTTCCAGGTTGGATGGAGGAAGAGAGGAAGCAGGAGAGAGTAACTTCCTTTTGGAACCAGGACAGCAGAGGGGTAAGATGTAGCTGTGAGAGTTTCCCGGTATCATGGCAGAACCACAAGAAATCACCTCCGGAGGGATCAGATTTTAATAAGGGTTACAGAAGAGGTTTTAGTTGTTGCACCCAGAGATTGAGTTACCATTGTTTCTGAACTAAGTTTGTGTTGCATTTTTCTTCATTCAGTGGCTCCTCTGGGTTCAAGAGAGAAAGGTATGGTGGCAAAGCGTGGGTTTGCCAGTTGTGCACAGCAAAGACCTTAGGGGATTTGAAGCACAGAGTTGGCGTGGTAGTGACCCACCACTGGGAACCTAGCAAGTTGGGTGGAGATGTTTCCAGAGCTCCGGGTCAGAGAATCACCACAAATCTCCAGTGCATGGCTGGCCAGGCCATAGGGGCGGAGAGTTAGAGGCACAAGCACAGGAACTTGCCCGTTCAACCTTTTAAATATTTCACTCAACAATATCAAAGAAACAAGTCAAAGAAAGTGAGTCAGATTCGGTAGGCAATGCCATGTTCTACTTAGAGCAGGCAGCATTTTGGGTTTTATGCTGATCTGGGGAGCATCTCTCATTACAAGAAGACTAGATAACTGGATAGGGCTCTCAAGACATGGTGAATTAAACAGCTAAGAAGTATAGAAGGGTCAGGTAGACAAAGTATTGGAAAGAAGGGTCTAAACTCATTTTAGGTGAGAATCTAGCTGGAACCTCAATCTGCTGGGAAGAACTCACAATTCAGACTCTCTGAAAATGAGAACCATCTGCTTTGAAGTTTTCTGATGCTGTCACTACATTTAAGAGGCTAGCTAAGCACTGAGCAGAGCTATTGTAGAAAAGATTGGGATACAAATAATTACATCCTAAGATGACCCTCAGCCGCAAGATTATAGACTTGAACAACCACAGGTGGGAACTTGGATGCCTCTTTTTTTTTATATAAGAAGGCATTATGAGTCTATACTGAAACACTTAAAGCAGCCAACACTATCGAGTGCCACAGAAGTGCTGAGTGCTAAGTGTCTTACACTTGCCACCTCACGGATGTTGTAAGTTACTAGCCATTTCTGTAAGCCTCAGGTCACTCATTGTAACATCACTTGTGGTACTCAAGAACCCTTTACTTAGTTCTTATTTCAGGAATTGGGGTTCCTAATAAAAGAGTAGCCCCAGGAATTAGACTGTGCTCTCAGCATCCCTGGATTTGAGAGTGACCACTTGAACTCTTCTCATCTGCTATACTCAGTTTGCATATTGTATTTCTTCTCTTGTGACTCTATTCCCAAATTGCCTTTTCTATGTCTTCCCACCTAAAACATGTTTTACATTTAGTAACTGCAAAAATATAGTGCTGATAGAAAATTTCCCACCTAGATTTCTTATTAATATGCACTTAAACTCATTTACCTAAATATTTACTTTATAATTGGAGCCATGGTCCTTCCAAATTATCTCACTTCTGCAGTTTCGTGGACATAACATTATTAATTTGTTTGTGTCAGGGTCATAGAAAGTCTTCCAATCAAATAAAGCACAGGACCAGATGGCTTTAGTGCAGAATTCTATAAGACCTTCAAAGAAGACCTAACACCAATACTCTTCAAACTATTCCACAAAATAGAAACAGAAGGAACACTACCCAATTCCTTCTACAAAGCCACAATTACCCTGATACCAAAACCACACAAAGATCCAACAAAGAAAGAGAACTTCAGACCAATTTCCCTTATGAATATCGATGCAAAAATACTCAATAAAATTCTTGCCAACCGAATCCAAGAACACATAAAAACGATCATCCACCATGATCAAGTAGGCTTTATCCCAGGGATGCAGGGTTGGTTCAATATATGGAAATCCATCAATGCAATCCACTACATAAACAAACTCAAAGAAAAAAGCCACATAGTCATTTCATTGAATGCTGAAAAAGCATTTGACAAAATTCAGCATCCTTTCATGCTCAAAGTCTTGGAAAGAACAGGAATTTAAGGCCCATACCTAAACATAGTAAAAGCAATATACAGCAAACCGGTAGCCAACATCAAACTAAATGGAGAGAAACTTGAAGCAATTCCACTAAAATCAGGGACTAGACAGGGCTGCCCCCTCTCTCCTTATCTTTTCAATATTGTACTTGAGGTACTAGCTCGGGAAATTAGACAACATAAGGAGGTCAAAGGGATACAAATTGGAAAGGAAGAAGTCAAACTATCATTATCTGCAGATGATATGATAGTCTACCTAAGTGACCCAAAAAACTCCACTAGAGAACTCCTACAGCTGATAAACAACTTCAGCAAAGTGGCAGGTTATAAAATCAACTCAAGCAAATCAGTAGCCTTCCTATACTCAAAGGATAAGCAGGCTTAAAAAGCAATTAGGGAAATGACACCATTCACAATAGCCATAAACAATATAAAGTACCTTAGGGTGACTCTTACCAAACATGTGAAAGATTTGTATGACAAGAACTTCAAGACTCTGAAGAAGGAAATGGAAGAAGACCTCAAAAAATGGGAAAACCTCCCATGCTTATGGATTGGCAGGATTAATATAGTTAAAATGGCCATTTTGCCAAAAGCAATATACAGATTCAATGCAATCCCCATCAAAATTTCAACTCAATTCTTCACAGAGGTAGAAAGAGCAATTCTCAAATTCATCTGGAATAACAAAAAACCCAGGATAGCTAAAACTATTCTCAACAACAAAAGAAATTCTGGGGGAATCAGTATCCCTGACCTCAAGCAATACTACAGAGCGATAGTGTTAAAAACTGCATGGTATTGGTACAGTGACAGACAGGTGGATCAATGGAACAGGATTGAAGATCCAGAAATGAGCCCACACACCTATGGCCATTGATCCTCGACAAAGAGGCTGAAAACATCCAATGGAAAAAAGATAGCCTTTTCAACAAATGGTGCTGGTTCAACTGGAGGTCAGCATGCAGAAGAATTCGAATTGATCCATCCTTGTCTCCTTGTACTAAGCTCAACTCCAAATGGATCAAGGACCTCCACGTAAAGCCAGACACTCTGAAGCTAATAGAAAAGAAACTGGGGAAGACCCTTGAGGACATCGGTACAGGGGGAAAGTTTCTGAACAGATCACCAATAGTGTATGCTCTAAGATCAAGAATTGACAAACGGGACCTCATAAAATTACAAAGTTTCTGTAAGGCAAAGGACACCATCAAAAGGACAAGTCGGCAACCAACAAATTGGGAAAAGATCTTCACCAACCCTACATCAGATAGAGGGCTAATATCCAATATATACAAAGAACTCAAGAAGTTAGATGCCAGAAAACCAAATAACCCTATTAAAAATGGGGTACAGAGTTAAACAAAGAATTTTCACCTGAAGAACTTTGGATGGCAGAGAAGCATCTTAAAAAATGCTCAACTTCATTAGTCATTAGGGAAATGCAAATCAAAACAACCCTGAGATTTCACCTTACACTAGTCAGAATGGCTAAGATTAAAAATTCAGGAGACAGCAGGTGTTGGGGGGGATGTGGAGAAAGAGGAACACTCCTCCACTTCTGGTGGGGTTGCAAATTGGTACAACCACTCTGGAAATCAGTCTGGCAGTTCCTCAGAAAACTGGGCACTCCACTTCTGGAAGATCCTGCTATACCACTCCTGGGCATATACCCAGAGGATTCCCCAGCATGTAATAAGGATAAACGTTCCACTATGTTCATAGCAGCCCTATTTATAATAGCCAGATGCTGGAAAGAACCCAGGTATCCCTCAATGGAAGAATGGATGCAAAAAATGTGGTATATGTACACAATGGAGTACTATTCAGCCATTAGAAACAATGAATTCATGAAATTCTTAGGCAAATGGATGGAGCTGGAGAATATCATACTAAGTGAGGTAACATAGTCTCAAAAGATTAAACATGGTATTCACTCACTAGTAAGTGGATATTAACCTAGAAAACTGGAATACCCAAAACATAATCCACACATCAAATGAGGTACAAGAAGTATAGAGGAGTGGCACCTTGTTCTGGAAAGACTCAGTGAAGCAGTATAGGGCAAAACCAGAACAGGGAAGTGGGAAGTGGTGGGTGGGAGAACACGGGGAGGGAAGGGGGCTTATGGGACTTTCGGGGAGTGGGGGGCTAGAAAAGGGGAAGTCATTTGAAATGTAAATAAAAATATATCGAACAAAAAAATAAAGTAAAAAAAAAAAAAGAATATCACCCCCATTTAATTTCTACTGCTGTGATAAGATGCCTTTACCAATAGCAAGTTAGGACAAATGGTTTTATTTTAGCTCACAGTTACGGGGGTCACAGACCATTATTGCAGGCTAATCACCATGGCAAGAACTTGAGGCAGCGAGTTCAGTGCTTCTCAGACTGCCCAATGCTGTGACCCTCCAGTACAGTTCCTTATGATGTGGTGATCGCCCCATCATAAAATTATTTTCATTGATATTTATTTCTTAACTGCCATTTTGTTACTGTCATGAATTGTAACACAATTTTCTGTGTTTTCTGACGGTCTTAGGTGACCTGTGAAAGGGTCATTCAACCCCCAAAGGGGTGGAAATCCACAGGCAATGAAGCAATGAATTAGTTCAAGACATTCACAAAGTGAAATAAACACATTCATGCTTAGTTGTCAGTTATCTTTTCTATACTCGCACACATCCAATGTCCCAGCTCTGCAACAGCACTGCCTATTTGAGTGTCTTTCCATATTCCTGAAGGCATTCAAGATAATCCACTACAGACATATCCACAGGCCAGCCTGATCAACATAATCCCAGTCCAAAATTTCTTTCCCACTGATTCAATACCATTCAAGTTAACAATTATGACTAACTACCACAAACAGCTAGATGGTGCTAGCAATTTGGTAGTGAAGTTGTAAATTCTGCTACTCTACTCCAAACCTCCTCCTCCTCCTCCTCCTCCTCCTCCTCCTCCTCCTCCTCCTCCTCCTTCTCCTCCTTCTTCTTCTTTATTTTATTTTATTTTAGTTTTTCGAGACAGCATTTCTCTGTGTAGCCCTGGCTGTCCTGGAACTCACTCTGTAAACCAGGCTGGCTTTGAACTCAGAAATTTGCCTGCCTCTGCCTCCCAAGTGCTGCGATGAAAGGTGTGTGCCAGCACCGCCTGGCGCAAACCTTCAATAGAACTTTGAAGGCTTTGCTGTTCAGAGTAGGTGTTCCAGATGATTGGAACAGTGGTTGTTGCATTGTCCAGGGTTTGAAAAATCGTCTTCCATCTCATGCTATACCTTCCCGAAACATCCAACCATTTATACCATAGTGGATATCAAGTGAACACCTTGTCATCTGCAGTCTTACTATGCTTCAAATGCATTTGCACACCCTGGCCATTGCCTATGCTCTCCCAGGCAAAATTTTTACAACATTCAGCCATGTCTGAAGGCGGCTGAGGAACATCTGAGCCCTTTTCCTTCCTTATTTTAAAGAAATAATTTTTAAGCAGATGGGTACTTAACACTTTATTAATTTTATTACTTTACTACTTCAACACATTTTTAACAGGCCTGGATTTTTCAAGTACCATTAAGAATACCTATAAGAAATACTTATTTTTAATATTATTTTATTATTTTAACATGTTTTAACAGGTCTGGATTTTTTTGAGTGCAGTTAAGAATACCTTATTTTTAAAGCATTATTTGCTAATATGAATATTGTAAAATATTCAATATTATGATAGTTGTACATCTGGCCTTTAGAAATCCTTATTCATTTTTACATCTACTTAAAATTTCACCAAATTGTTTTTAAAATGAGCTATTTTTAATTGATAACTGTAAATCTCAGTTATGTGTGTAACTGAGACACCCTCATAGTAACATGAGATTATTTTAATCATGATTTCTAGTGTGCTATCTGAAATATGTAAAGTGTTCTAAATCTAACACTTTACATATTTCAGATAGCACACTAGAAATCATGATTAAAATAATCTCATGTTATTGATTTTTGCATGCTTAATATCTATGAAAATTTTATAGATTGAAACATGACTAGAAGTAGGCATATTAGTAATACCTATACATAGCTAGCTTCAAGTTTATCTATTTAGAATTTTACCAACTTAGCATAAGAACCTGTATTATAATTTGGATAAATGAAGTTAGTTTGTATGCAATAAATTGTAAAGCATACAAAAATATTTCAAAATGCATTGGATGTTTCATTGTAGTTAAATATTGTGTAGAATTTGGTATATTGACTGATTCATTTTTATTTCCTTCAAAAAGAAGTTAGTTTCTAGAAATGTAGAAATAATTTATACTGTTTCCACCTCCCCCCTCCCACCCTATAACTGGAGATCAAACTTAGGACTTTTTTTTATGCTAGACAAATGCTCTATGACGAAGCTACATTCCCAGTATTTGACCTGGGACCCTGAGGACTATTTCAGAACAAATAAGAATAATATTAGAGATTGCTAGAAGGCATGAGCCTGAGTCTCAGGAGATGGGTTTCTACAGTGAAGAAACCCTCTATCAAGGCATTTTCCTATTTTAACACATTTGCTTTCTAGTAAATAAAAACTAGGAAACGATTAGCAACAGAAGAATAGTCTTTGTAGGGGACAATTAATAGTATCTCCCTGGGACAAATAAAAAACATGACTCAGATTTTATTTTGCTTTATGGCTTTCAATAAAATTTGAAAATTATACACAAAAGTATAAATATTCACGTATTCTGACATAATGAAAATAGACTCAAAGTTATAAATCCCAAACTGTACAATGATCTAAGACAGTAGCCGCTAGTCAAGATAGCTATTTAAATTTTAGTTAAATATTTAAAATTATATTGGTTTTCTTAAGTTATAGTAGCCTATTTTAAGGTCACACTAGCCAAATGTGGCTAGTGGCTATTACACCAAACAACACAGATGTAAAATATTTCTGTTTCCACGGAAGGTTCTACTGGAAAGCACCGCTCTCAGGTCTGAGAAAGTGTATGCTTATCAAGAGGAATAGTGTAGCTGGACTTGTGACTCACATCTGTAATTCCAGAACTTTGGAAGTTGAGGCAGGAGGTTTTCCACGAGTTTGGGGCTGGAGTCACATACACAGTGAGCCCCAGACCTACATAGTAGATTTTTTTTGAAATCCCAAAACAGAACAAACAACAAGACAACAAAAGACCAACAACAATAACAACAGAATACAAAGCCAATCCACAAAAAATTTTAAAGAGAAAGAAAAACATAAAAAATCAGAAGAAAAGTATATAAAGGCGAAGATAAAATTATTTTAAACCACCATTGAAGGGAAAAGAGTCCAAACCATATAGTATAACGGTGTAGAGGAAAGGGCATACTTTTTGTAGGGTAACAAGCCAGTGGAGAGTCACCCTGCCCCTGACTGACCCTGAGCTCCAACCCTTGGGAGTTGCCACCCCTGTGGCTCACTCAGCCTTACAGGCCAAACAGTGTTTCCAGGTTAAAGGCCAAGCAATACTGCCTTGCTGTACTTTTCCACTAGCCCACCTCACATGCTCCAAAAACCCTATGAAATCCAGCCCCTCAGACCAGTCTTCTGTTGTTTCCCTCCTGTTCAGAGGCTGCTTCCATTTTGAGTTTCTCACCAATAAATCGCTTGCATGAGTTTTGTTGCATGGTGTGACTTTGTAGAATTCCTTGACCCCTAAATGCCAAGTACCAGAAAATCCATTACATTGGCTGTGTGTCTCAGATAGGCTTTCTCAGTGCCTGTGCTCCTCCTCAGGGGCGGGGCTGCATCAGGACCCTCTCCCTCATCTCCCTTCTAGTCACAATCTTTCGGCTCCGGGATTGCTCTGCACCTCATCCACCAGGGGTGATTGGTGTGAAGGCTTCCCTAAGTCTGAGGAATAACTATAGAGCATCCAGCACCCTTCTGCTACTCTCTTGGAGGCGGAGGTACCCCAGCTATGGTCTTTACAGCTATGGCTGGCCCTCTTCACTGACCCCAGCCATTCACCCTCAGAGCTGCAGTCCTGCCTAACTGGGCTATTGTGACTTTTCCCTGCTTCCTTTCCTCATGGATTTTATGATATTATATGACCCTGTTACTACCCCCTCCCACTTTTTTGCCACCTTCTGGCAAGCCTTGTCAAAAGCCCTGGAACCAGGTACCAAGTTTCCTGAACCCATCGCATGCAGTGATGTCACACAGGCTGCTGAGATCTACCATTGCTCACCCATAGGTGTCATTCACACCTCCTCATTTCCCTCCTTAAAAAACTCCAGCATGATTTTTTTAAATTGTTTTTTTTTAATAATTTTTCCCTTTATTGATATAGTTTTCATTTACCTTTCAAATGATTTCCCCTTTTCTGGGTCCCCAGTCCCCGCAAGTCCCATAAGCCCTCTTCCCTCCCCCTCTTCCTCCATCTACCCCTTCCCGCTTCCCTGTTCTGGAATTCCCCTATACTTAACACCAATAGCTTATGCTCTAAGATCAAGAATTGACAAATGGGACCTCATAAAACTCCAGCATGATTTGAAGGAACCCAAACTTAGGTTTGCAATCAAATTTGACCTCAAAATCCAATCAAAATGGACACTTAACGGTACTCTGTTCCCAGCATTATTCAGGAGTTTTTACAATTACTGAGCACGTGGGGAAATGGAAAGAGGTTCCCTGATCTTCACATCCCAGGTTCCTCCTATCTCTGCTCCAAGCCTTCTTTCCTCTGTTCTTCCTGTTCACTTACCCAGCCCCTTGTAACTATGATGGCCGAACTAATCCCGATCCAGCTAACAGGCTTCCCCCATAGTGGCCTCAACCCTCAGCTCCTTCTCTTTCTCTTGCCCTTTTGGTCTCCCGTTCTCCCTCTCTGGTGGCAGACTTTCCTCATTCCTCTCTAGCACCCACTTTCAGCCACTGGATGTCTTTAGTCTTCCCCACTCCCACTCTGCCATGGAACCCATTTGCCTCCCTCTACCCAGCCTAACCTGGCGCCAATTCTCCCTTTGCAAGAGATTGCCAGGGTAAATGGCTCGTTCAGGGTACATGTTTCTTCTCACTAATTGAACTCTCTTGAATAGAAAGGAGGTTAGGATATTACACTGCTAATTACACCACCTCTATTACAGAATTCTAATATATTACCCAATCTTAACAGCCTCACCTTTCATGACATTTACATGATTCTCACCAACAACCTTCTCCCCGAGGAGTGCAGGTAAGTCTGAGACCAGTCTAGGGCACAGGCAAATGAAACTCGCTGAACTAATACTGCCTATTCAGTCAGACTGAGGCAGCTCCAGACCACGACCCTTCAGATTCTGCTATGACTAAAAGGCATGACTTGTTATGCTTGTTAGATAATTTTTCTAAAATGTAGATTTCAGTACAGATTACCAACAGTGGCAATGCTAATATATCTAAAACTTTTTATCTTTTCTTGTAAATAAAAAGATTTTCATTGTAAGCTTCAGTCAAGGAAGCCATAAGACTTAGATCAACTTCTCATGGGTCAAATGGACTCCAGAAAGTATAGTTTATTTCTCCACCTCCCTATTCCTGAGGGTACAATCTTCCTTTCTCTTCCTAGCTTCCTTCAGGACTTCTCCTCTTCCTCCATCTACCAGGACCATGGGCCTGAAATCTCCCAAAGTATGATTGTTGTTTAAGTTCCTAAACTTTAGTCCATATCTGTCTCAGCAGATTCCCACTTAGCTGGTAGAAACCATCCAGATACTGACTACAAACTGCTCTGAATGGCTGCAGACCCTGACTTGTGGAGAGCTGATGTGAACCAGCAGAGCTGCTGCTGTGAGTGTGCCCTGTGTCTTCAGCTGTGTCAGCAAGGCGTATGCTTCTGTTGAATGCCCCGTTGCCCGAATCACCTGCCCCCATTTGACTCTCATTCCAGATTTCCTTGGACCTGACAGCAGTGTTCTAATCTCAGCAGAAGATAGTTACAGAATGGAGCGGATTACTCCGTGCCCTAACAAAAGGCTGGAGGGTTAGGTCAGATGAAAATTCCCTGGCATGGAAGATAAAATGGTTACCTATGGTGCTTCTTAGAATGCCAGAAAATGTACCTATTAAAACTAAATAGATCTGAATCTCTCAGCAGAGAGATTCATTAGCTCAAATAGTTCTACAACATGCTAGGTACTTGAACTACTTTATGCAGGGCAAAAATGTTATTGTGTAGATGTAGGAGACATTTCTTGTTTCTATGCAGACCTCTTGAAAACCCTTAGAGAAAATTGGCAAGAATTAGATGCACTAACAGTGAAGTGGAGTGGTCTTTGTCTCTGCATCAGGGAGAGATGTTGTTTCTTTATGAACCAATTTGGTATAGTAAAAGACAAAATCCTACAACTCTAGTCAGATATCCAAAAACATAATGAACAACTTACCTCTGGCCAGTGGATTATTGATAGTCCAATTAGAATAAGATAATGTCTTTCTTAACTTCTTTTCTCAGTCCTTCTAATTACACCCTATCTTATAAACTTCTTGTCTAGATTTCTTGATCTTAGAGGTCCAAAATATCTTGGAAATACAATTTTTCAATTTTCCAGGAAGCATACTGGGCTCCTCAAGTAGCCACCATCAATGAGCCTTTGGTCAATCACACCCCTGACATAGGAAGGAGAAATCTAGAAATGAATCATCTCCTGCAACACCTAGCTGTAGAAGATGACAGGGCCAGAACAGAGCTGGTTTGCAAAATTCTTCAAGGTATCACCAGTTATAAAGAAACTAATTTAGCAATCAAAACTGTAATAATGTCACTTCTTTGCCCCTACCAATCATATTAGTAGTTACCTAATCCTTCTGGAAAATTCTCTTAGCCCTGCATAAAAAGGGTCTGCGAACCACAAGCCCCTTTAGTCATCACCATTTTGTCAAATGGTTGATCCCTACATGCTGGTAATTTCTGCAGAACAAAACTCTTTGTCTTTGCATAATACTTGACTCTGGGATCTTCCTTCAGTGATTCTTGGACTCTAACACAATAACAAATTCGAAGTGTTTCTATATATAGAAACACTTTTAATAAGTTATTAGTACATGATTAGCAGACTCTAGCTATGCAAACAGCAGCCTGTGTCCCTCGACTACACCCTTATGATGAAGATCAAGCTTGTCTCAAGGACTTCTGTACCCCATGTGGCTGAAGCAGTTTAACAGCAGTGTTACCCTCTTTCTAGACCCCTGATTAGTTATGAGTAGTAAACCAAAAAATGGGGGAATATAGGATAACAAGCCAGTGGAAAATCTCCCTGCCCCTGATTGACCCTCAGCTCTAAGACTTGGAAATCTCCATTTCTATGACTCAGAGTCAAGGGCCAAAGAATGTTCCAGGTTTACCATGTTGGTGAGCAACACTTCAGGTCTTGCTGTACTTTTCTACTAGCCCACTGTAGTGCTCCAAAGACCCTCTAGAAATCTACCCCTCTATTAACTCTCTGTAGTCTCTCTTTTGTGTTCAGAGGCAGCTGCTGTTCCTCAGAACGACAACGGTGACTTTCTAGAATAGAAAAAAGTCATCCTTCTAATCAATGAGTGAGCAGGGAGCTGAGATATGCACCTTGGTTGCTGGGACACATCAGGAACCACGTGGACTGAATTTAGTTTGTATTGCTATCTTAAGGAAATGTTTAATATGACTACCTGGGAAGAGCTAGAGTCAAGTCTTTGTGGAGATATACCATGCTGAGGCCTCCTCAGACTCTGGACTCAGTTGAAGTAGAAGATTCTGGGTGGAGGAATGTTGAAAAGTCTCTTCAAAAGAGAAGACAGAAATTAAGTTGTACCAGAGTCAACCTTCATAATGCACACAGCTACAGGAAAAGCCCAGCAGAGACTCAGCAGAAAAAGCGCCCATTGGAAATGAAGACTTAGACTCTGCATTTCATTAGACCCACTTCAGAAGAAAACACGCTTATTTTGTGTTGGCCTATTATCTTTAAATGATTAAAATGATATCATTACTGCTTATAAATTTTATATCTCCCTTAAAGATTACATTAAAAAACCCACTTAAATGATACCATGCCACCATAAAAGGCAGTTTCTCCTCTCACTGAAACAATATTCCCTCAGGGGTCAGATTTACATCTAATGCAATGCCATGGGAGAATTAGACTCTGAGAAGCAAAGAGAATCCTCATAGAGTTACATAGGATGAAAATTTGGCACAGACATTTTTCAGATGGAAACTGATAAATGGAATACAAGTTAAAATATATGTGGATCCAAAGTAACAGTGTGCAAGAAAGGGCCCTTTTGTTGTTGTTTCTAGATATATTTTTTCTTTTTGTCCCCCTTCCATGTGCTATTCTGGCCAGGTCTCCCCCACACCCCTTTTCTCTCTCATAGTGCTTCTAGGGACTATTGAAACAAAAAGGAGGAGTTCAGACTGATAGCAGAGTGGCCCCTTGTCCTGGTTCACTTTCATAATGCTTGGCTCTGAGCTTTCTGCTTCCTGCATCTCAAACATAGAAACTCAAGGTCGCACCGTGGCCTGAAATGGTTCCTTGAAACTCCTAGCCATAGAGCAAATGCACACTGAACCTCCTCTTTTTCTAAAGCCGCCACTCACTCACCCCAGGCTGGGGACACTGTTTAGAAAAGCCCCAGATCCTGCTTGTGAGACTCTGCTGCCGTAAACATGAAGATGTGCATCCTACAAGCCGGAAAGGACACATTTCTTTGTCTAACCAGCACTTTCATGGTGCTCTTTATTTCCCTGGCTATAATTTTGTTTTATTGCTATGACAAATTATGAGAGCACATTTTAGTGCTAATTGCAAGACCAGGTTAATTGCTGTCCACATTACTTATTATTATTGAAACAACCATTTGTAACTATAAAAACCCAAATAATGGAAATCTTTCTCACACTGTACAAAACATAATTTGCTTTTCAGTTCCAGGTTACGTTTTACTATTACCTTTTAAAGCTGCTTTTACATTTCCTTTCGATTGGTATTATTTGGATGTAATTCAACCCCACAACCTTACAGAATGTGGAAAATGTTATTTGATACCCGCATTAGGCATATTTTTAGATATTTCTAAAAGGTTAATTACTGATTTTAGAGACACAAAGTTAATTCTTCCCATGGAGCCTGTAAGGAAGCACACAGGCTGCAAGCACGGCTTTCTCACTGCGGCTGTGCACACAGGCTGCAAGCACGGCTTTCTCACTGGGGCTGTGCACACAGGCAGCAAACACGGCTTTCTCACTGCGGCTGTGCACACAGGCAGCAAACACGGCTTTCTCACTGCGGCTGTGCACACAGGCAGCAAACACGGCTTTCTCACTGCGGCTGTGCACACAGGCAGCAAACACGGCTTTCTCACTGCGGCTGTGCACACAGGCTGCAAGCCCGGCTTTCTCACTGCGGCTGTGCACACAGGCTGCAAGCACGGCTTTCTCACTGCGGCTGTGCACACAGGCAGCAAACACGGCTTTCTCACTGCGGCTGTGCACACAGGCTGCAAGCACGGCTTTCTCACTGCGGCTGTGCACACAGGCAGCAAACACGGCTTTCTCACTGCAACTGTGCACACAGGCTGCAAACACGGCTTTCTCACTGCGACTGCACACAGGCAGCAAACACGGCTTTCTCACTGTGACCGTGCACACAGGCAGCAAACACGGCTTTCTCACTGCGACCGTGCACACAGGCAGCAAACACGGCTTTCTCACTGCGGCTGTGCACACAGGCTGCAAGCACGGCTTTCTCACTGCGACTGTGCACACAGGCTGCAAACACGGCTTTCTCACTGCGGCTGTGCACACAGGCTGCAAACACGGCTTTCTCACTGCGACTGTGCACACAGGGTGAAAACACGGCTTTCTCACTGTGACCGTGCACACAGGCAGCAAACACGGCTTTCTCACTGCGACTGTGCTACCTTTGGATTGCTCTTGGTCTGAGAGCTATGGTGACTGTGTTTAAAATCCCGATGCTTCTTAACAAAAGATTTGTAAGGAAGCAGATGCTACTTAAGCCAATGCCACCTGAGGAAATGACAGCAGTGTTCAGTATGCACATATAAGCATGAATGAAGCTCCAAGCCTTGGAGGATAACAATGCTTTCTTAAGTGTTAAAACAAATTCTTAACCATCTCATTCTGTACACCAAGACCTGGAACCAAGGAAAACTTAGTTAGCTTGTTCTGAGCTCATAGAGAGGGCTTGATATTTGGGAAAAATGTGACCTCAGAGAATCTGTCACAGAGATGGAGTATGCTACTGGATAGTACATCATCCTGGAAACTAGCAAACAGAAGCTTCGTGTCCTGCTGCTTGGTTCCTCTAAGCCTCCTGGACATTGGCAGCAGCTTTCAGCTTCTTTACTGGGTGGAAAGCCTTGGACTGATAGCGCATCTACCGTGTTCTCAGGAGTAGGCCATTTCACACAGTCAGCAACAAAGCTAACAGTGTAGCCTGCCACCCCTATAGTGCCAACAGGCATTGTATTTGATAATTTAGTATTTAGGTTATGCTTATAATGTACCTGTCTAATTTATTCACAATTTCATAAGTTTTCTGTTGTTTTGTGTGTGATTGCGTATGAGTACGTGCACATGTTCATGCTGATGTGCACGCATGGCTGGGCACGCATGCATTACATGTTCTTCTCCTGGTGTCGCTCACTATGGCTCTATTTTTTTGAACTGCATCTTTCACTGAAGGCAGAACTCATTAAACCAGCTCTGGCTTTTCAGAGGACTCTGGGGAGTCATATGTTTCTGTCCCACTAGAACCAAGGTTGCAACTACCACAAGACCATGCCAGATTTTGTTATAGTGATGGGGATCTGGAACTCAAGTACTTGTGTGCATGCAGTAGGCACTGTAGTGACTGAGCCATCTACATAGTCTCCTAATTTTTGTTTATACAGGAGAAGTTACAGAAAATAGTATTTTTGTCACTGTCCCAACAAGTAATAGCTGTGAAGTTCACTTTGCTGTTGAAAGGCTATGTTCTGGTAGCTCTGTGCCTTCAGTCAACTATTCTTTGGTTGGTGGTGGTCCCAAGGACAGAATGACAGAGGCTCCTGTCCTGTCTTGGAAATGGCAGCATGCTCCCATTTCTGCACTCCATCCTCCCGGGGCTTCCCCTGGCCAGGGGAAGAAAACTGTACGTTTTCTCCTTTCTACCCAAGTGTAGCTTCTGGCCTGTTCTAGAACCACCCTGAACAGTCAGAAGAATGAACGTGCATACCTGTGCTATCACAGGGGAAAGAGGGGAGAAGGTTTGGCTTTAAGTCAAATGCTTCTTTGCAGGGGCTGAAGCAACTAAAAGACAGGATTGTGTTGTAGTGTATATATGTACCTGGCTCTTGAGGGCAGATGAAAATTGTTCTTTTATCCAGAAGTAGTGAGGGCCATCCCAGCTTTTTCACTACGAGGAACCACATGGCATTGGTGTGTTTTTCAGAAAACAGGAAGGGTTCGGACTTTCTTCCCCCACTAAAACGCAGTCTTCAATGAAAGCAGAAAGGATCATTAAATAATCATGTTAGCACTCAGAAGACTATCACACTAGTCAGCACCTTGTTGATACTGGCTATGGAATGACACAATAAAAGTGTATTTCTATATTGCATCACAAGTAAAACATTTTCAGAGATTGCAGCCAATTTATTTCAGTTAAGACTGGCAGAAGATGAGTGCCATGGGTGGGTACCTCCTAGAGAAGCTGTCTGGGCTCACCGTTCCCCTGCTCATTGTCCTTCTCAGCTGTGGAGGGCTGGGAAAGACAGCCCAGGGATTATAGGGATGCAGTAAAGCTCCGGAGTGGAGTGCAGACTTAGAGGTGTTTTAATGCACCTCAGTTACTCATGCACACAGTGACTCATCTAGAAATGGTGGGCAAAACCATTTTAGGGTGATCATCACAGGGTGATCTTCTAGCCTCATCTGTAGAAATTTATAAATGAATGGGAGAGATCATTGCATGGATTAAAAGAGTAAATTAATTAATTAAAACTAAATGAAGCAGCAGCACATGCTGTGGGGTAATAAGATAAGCCACCTAATGTGACCTCAAGATTTAGAGGAAGCTTCTTGAAAGAATAAATAGCTGTCATAAGCATCTTAGTGAACTGTGTGTCTAAGAAGCAAAAAAGTGTAGAAAAGTAGGATAGAATATAGAGATATGATGCAGAAGGCATATTTACAAAAGTGGGGCAGGCAAGCATAGGCAATAGCTTAGGATTACCCTTGCTTTGGGCTATACATCCTAACAATGGTGATTGCAGACACAGACACTTACTTTCACACATTGGGCATACACATTCTTCTCTGAACAATGCACCCAGCAGCCTCTTAGCAACCTAAGATACTCATCTGTAGAGAGTTGCATGTATATTTCTCTCAGAAAAAGAAAATAAGTTTCTCCTCCCCTTAATGACCATAAACATAGATTCCTTTTCAGGTTGTGGAAAGTGAGACAGGGTTTCTTGGTGTAGGTGTAGCTCTGGCTGTGCTCGAACTCATTCTGTAGACCAGGCCTTGAGCTCACAGGGATCCACCTGCCTCCATCTTTAATGTGCTGGTATTAAACATGTGTGCCACCACCACCTGGTCAAACATAGATTCTATTCAGTTGTATTCCGCTTATGCTTAGAGTATGAACAGAGAGACCATTGTAGTCTGAACTGGTTTTGAGGACATGCTCAATACGACAAACTGTGTCCTTTTAAAGCAAACTTTTAGGGAGAACTTCCTATTTACAATTATATTTCTATTTATAATCCTGCATGAATATGATTAAAACCAGAAGCATTATGGGAAGGCAAATGTTCAATAAGCAAAGGCTTTCATAATCTACGTCTGTCAGTCAAAACTGACACTGAGTACTGGCTGCTTTTCCAGAGGTTCTGAGTTTAACTCCCAGCAACCACCTAGTGGCTCACAAAGTTGTCTGATGCACTCTTCAGGTGTGTAGGTGTACATATAGATAGAATATTCATACAATAAAAAATATACATAAATATACAAAAAAGGAGAGCCTTCAGATGGGCTACACTAGGGATGAAAAGTGAATAAAATAGTTAATTAAAAAAGAGAGAGAAAGGATGAAAGAATAGTCTTCAGAGGCATTGTCCCAGAAGCCTACTTCCTTTAACTGGCCTCAACTTCATAACATTTCCAGAATTTCCCCTGGAAACCAAGCATTCAACACTTGAGTCTGTGGGCAGCACTTCACATTGAAACCACACTAAGACTTAAGAGAACCCCAGCTGAAGAGCATGCATACTGTACCATTGTTGAATGTTTAGTTATCTTTAGTTATCTTCAGTTTAGTCCCTAAACCTTCAGAAGGTGGATTAGCAGGGGCTCTATCCCCAGGAATGGGATTAGCAACTGTAACAAAGGACTCTAAATTAGCTAGTTAAAACCTTTTTCTATCTGAATATATGAGGACACAGGATGTCAAATGTACTGCTATGTAGATTCTTGATTTGCCTTGATCTTGAGTAGGGGCCTCTGTGACTGAGTAATAAAATTTGTTATTTGTTATTTACTCAGTCTAAAGCATTTTGTTACAGTTACAGAAGTGAACTAAGACAGTAGTATCAAAACATCTTCTAAAGGAGTCTGTGCTGTAGTGTAACTTGGAAATTTGTCCCACCCAGGTGGTGACTGACATTTGAATGAAATGTGTAATCCAGTGATAGTAGACAGAGTTGGAGGTGCCTCAGTTAACAACAATATTCAGTGTTTGGAAGTAGCAAAGAGATGGCTATGGATTGTCCACGAAGCCCCAAATAGGCACAGAGGCTTGGAAACATGAAGTCCTTCTTACAGACTTCTTCAACATCATGAACACTGTTATCTGTTGAGCATTGACATGGTTGTTGGCATTTCCCCACCAGACTCCTGGCTTATATAGTCAGTGTACCATAGGTTGTTAGCACAAATACCTAACCTAGAAGGCAGGTACAAGTGATGAGTAGCAGTACCCTCGGGTCCAGGAACAACAGGAATCTTGGAAAAATGTACCCACAGATACTGCCTGTATCTTTTTCATTTTTGCTTTCAATCACTAGAAAGAATTTGCTACGAGACTTTTACTTTATGCAATCCATAAATAGTGCAGCAGAATTCCTTAGTCTAGAGCATATAAAGAGTCCATACCTAGGTTAACTGGTCTCACTCAAGGAGCCAAGTAAAACTATACAAAACAGTTGTCTTCAACGAAAGCACAAAAATATGGGAACATTTCACTAGAAAGGGTCATCTTCACAGAAGATCATAAACCTACTCAAGAACCAAGGATCACAGAACTGTAGGATACAATTTCCCTGGAAATCCTGGTAAACCTTGGGAGAACCTGGGATGTAAAAAGTGGTCGTGGCAAGGACTTGTTCCCAAGCTGTGTCTCTTACCTCCCCTGTGGAGGAGTTTCTTGCTAGGATAGAATAGTAGCATCCTGTTGTTCTGATGAGAAAATAGGATAAGGGTAGCTGATATTCATTACTTATTTTAAGGGCCAGATATTGTTCTGAATGCATGTGTTTGTTTGTGGTAGGCAATATTTTTACTTTTATTTGATTTTTTCCCCTTAGCAATGATAATTGGATCCACTTCCTAGGGTCTCACAGCCAACAAGGGATTTTCATCCCAGGAGTAGATTCACACACTACACAACTTCTTTCATCATAAACTATCACTATAATAATGTTTCTAGGACTTGCAGTCACTGGTTACCAGGTAGAAAACAAAGACATCTATTTAACTAATATATGTTGGACACTTAGTGTGTTAAAGACTCTGTTGGAGGTATTGGAATTAGAAAAATACAAAAAAAATTGAACAAAAAATTCCCTAAAAAACAGAGTCCAAACCCAGAGTAGCTTACATGCTAGTGTGGAAAGAAGCATTATGTATATGGATAATTTTATACTGAAAAGAAATAAAAAGTCAGTGACCAGAGAGTGCAAGTTTGGTAAGGCCATTTTGGCTCAGGTTGTCAGGAGCAGACTCATTGAAAAGAGTTGGCCTATAACATAAACAGAAGGCAAGGCTGCTGTGGAACTCAAGCATAGAAACTGTAGGACAGGAATGGACATTAATGAGATCCAGAAGGGAAGTGCTGGAGGCAGAGGTCCACAGAGGAGATTGATTTCTTTAGAGGCTGGCAAGGCAGAAGGGTAGATAAGTTGGGAGCTTGACTGCTTCATAGTTATGAATTTTGGACATGATGAGTATTTTAGAGTTTTCTCGTCATAGATAATGAGCTGCTTTAGAGTTTAATGCGGGGCAGTGAGATCATCTGATTTAGACTTTGAGGTCACTGTAAATGTTAATGGTAAAAGAAGATTAGACACCAGAGTCCAGTCAGATGATGCAAGAGATGCTGATGGCTCAGACTAGCGTTTTGGGTTCCAAGAAGAGGTCACATTATACATGTAATTGGAGGTAGAAGTGGCGATATTTGCTTATCTACTGAGAGGTCATATGGAGGAAGGGAAGATGCTGTGGATGAATCGTAACAGAAATTCTTGAAAGATGTAGGTGGGAGGAGGTAGCTGGATAGAAAAATGAGAGATTCTGTGTTTTATGTTTGCACACTAGCATAAACAAAAATGTAGAAAATGCCAACTCTCTACCTCCCAAAGAAGTTGTAGAGGGAAAAGACAATTGATTTAGAAATTATATGCAGATTTGGATGGAAATTGACTTATATTCAAAATGTAATTTGATTGATATTTGAAGTTTTACCATTTTTAGTTCATGAATTGTCATGAGCTTGAAAATATTGTCTTTTTTTATTTAACATGTTTGAGTTCTTAGATGTCGCATGTAACAGCCCATCAAGCCACAGACTGATCTATAAATCCCCTCCATTTCATCTCCGTCCTGTCAGCTCACTGTTGCTGCTGCTGACAGCCTGGACGAAGGGAAGGCTTTTCTGAAACTTGAGAATTGTTGGACTCAGTTGCCTGAGTCACTGTGACAATGGGGCCATCAATTCCCTGCATCTCTTCTGTCTTTCACAAAAGAATTGACCTTACTAAGGAAGGAGTGACCAATTACAGGACCCATGATTGTTGGAGGAGCACAGTTTTCTTGTTTTCATAGTGATGAGATGTACATCAATGACTTCCTTTCTAAAAATTTCCTTTCTGAAAATTTGGCTTACAAACAAAGACAGCTATGAATAAGGCTTAACACAGTCTGTAATACTCTTAAAATACTATGCTGTGCATGTGTGTGTGCATGCATGTGTGTGTATTTAATGTATATGCATGTGCATGTGTGTATGCATTGTATAGGTATATATATGTTTGTGTGTGCATGTGTTTGGTTGTGATTATTGTTTTGTAACTTGATTACATAGTTCTAAAGTTTAAACATTTTCTTTTTTCTTTCAAGTATAAACTTTTAAGAGAACAGCAATGTTGTGTTACATTTTTAAAATGTTGAACATACTTGAAGCCTAAATTAAACAACATGGGATATTTACCATCTTACTTTCAAGGTGACCAGCTCTCCTATTTCCAAGCTTCCAATCTGTGCCTTTAGCTCTGAATCCTGTCTTTATGGCTGTATGATCATATCAGACATATCAGCTATGAGGTCAGATATGACCCACAATAACATATTGGGGATGTGTCACAGATCTTTGGGGGGGTTTTTTGTGGTATTGTTTGTTTTGTTTTGTTCTGGTCGTGAGGAATCTGTGATGTGATACTGCTCCATGTATTGAAATTCAAAGTGATTTAGCTCGGTAGGTTTCAGAAGGTTTTCTGTGGACTCCTGAGGGAGAAAGGAAGTTCTGACGCAGGGAACACTGGGCCTGTGCCTCCTTTTTAGCCATAGCTGTTCCACAATGCTATGTTTCGCATCTTGGGGTCCTAAGTAGAGTCATATGAGCACCTGTTGTGTGTCAAGGAAGGTGGTTTCCACAAAGTATGGTTTACGTAAGGCTATAAAAGAGCCTGAACCCCCTTCCTTGCCTTAGTTGACTGAAAATATATTCTGTGGGCACAAAAGTGGAAGAGTAAAGAGGTAAGGCGACCAACACTCCCATTGCTCTTAATCATGGACCACTAGGCGCCCGAGAGGGCAGACAACCGGAAGTAGGTTGTCTCTGAGCTGTCTTCTCTGGGCTGGGTATACTTGGCCTGCGTTTCATCACTCTCCTTTGGTTATGGTTAGAACTAGAAACTTCATCAACTTTATTTATTCTTGATGAATCATTTCAGGATCCTGGTGCCCCCATCATCTTTGCCCACTGATGGTTATGCAATAGGGAATGCACAGCGTCATTAGCTTTGTGAGCTAATACAATCCTGGATAATTTATGTGTTGACTCAAAAGTAGAGAGTTCTGTTTGACCAGTAGCCACTCTCCCCCCCGCCACTGCTCCACAGTCTCCTGCATTCTAGTCTAGTCACTATATATTTGAGCTTATTAAATAACAACTAAACAAACAAAATCAAACTGCAGAACATGGGAAAGTTTCTCAACTGCTCTATCAGTAACTCTGGGCAACTTGTATTGGTTCTGGAAAGCCAGCCTTTGGGAATCTGGCAGGCAAATTCTGACATCAGCGGGGCACCTTGCTCTAAGGTTAAGGTAGAGATCTCCAACAATGGAGCTGACCCACGGCAGTGAGGTCTAATTCCTGGGCCTGCTGTGGATAGTGCTTTCAACTTCTGGGTGAGGTCCTATCATTGTATCTATAAACGTTATTTAACAAGTTTCCTTTCATTCAGCGTACATCTTGGGATCATTATGTGATATCTAAGTTGCTAATGGGCTGAACTAAAGTGACCCCAAAGAAACATAATAAATCCAGCATCAGGACCCAGTAAAACGGCTTCGAGTTCAAGGAAATTAAAAAAAAAAATAGCCACAGTACCTTCCTTACAGATGACTGTTTGATGACCTTCCTTACTTTTCTCCTGGGATCCTTCTCATTAGTCCACAGGCTATCACAAGCGATTGATTCCTAAGTCCCCTCTGAATTCTCACTGCTGGTCAGACACAGCAGGCAAGCATCCGAGCCCACTGAGCAGCCACCGTTGACCCATGTACAGACGCTGAGTCAAGTCTCTTCCCTGTGCCATCCAGATTTGAGATAGTCAGACAATGTGGTTAAAATATTACTGATAACAATTGTTGTCATGTTTTGCCACATTCCAGAAGCCATTTTATAAGAAGACAGAAACAAGTTGATGTGCTGAGAAGAGCTTCCTGAATCTGTCTCACGGCCCCACCCACTCTTCAGGCTCAAGCTTTGCCTCTGTCTCAGATGCTTGTTATCTCAAATCTATCCCCATGAATCTTTGATTCTCCTTTAAGTTTTGATCCGGCTGTAATTTATAGTATGAAGAATAATTTTGGTCTGTTGGCCCTTTGTATAATAAATATCTTTCTCTGTTCCCTATGTGCTCAACAACTAGAAAAGCTCTGAGGCCAAAACTGTGCCTTTATTCCCCTCATTATTTGTGAGACAGGATCTTTATGTTTAATCCAGTCTGACCTTGAATTCATCCTCTTTTTTTTGTTTCCTGAATGGTGGAGTTAGAGGCATGCAGCAGTGTACATGACTCCTGGCCCTTCTGATAATTTTCATGTCCTCAAAGTACAGGGTCTGGAATGTCATTGGTTTATTGAGCAGAAACATATTAATTTGCAAGTTGTCATCATGTTGTATCTTCATCTGAGTTGCTGGAAAACAGAAGTCTCAGTCAGAATTTCTTTACCAGGTCACTTGGCAGCATTGGCAAAAAACTCATGATCTTCCATAGGGTTGACATGTCACATGGTCAACTGATAGCATTTGCTAGGGTATCACAGGTTCAATTAATTGTGGGAATAATGCTCTCTTCCCTTGCCTTTACTAAAAGAGCCATGAAACTTTTTAGACCAAAGTTTCCAATTCCCGAGCCTCACCTTCATCTCTAACTATGTAGTATAAAGGAATCATATTTGTTGGATTAGCAATAGGGAACACATCAATTCATAATGAATTTCTCCTTGTCACTTAGATGTGAAAAATAACAGTGTTCACATTTGAGGTCTGTAGTATCTACAACTGCAGAGAGTCTGCAAAAGGAGCACTGGGCTGCATTTCTACAAAGGTGGAGAAGCCCATTGAGCTTCTGTGCAACACAGAAAACTTATCCACAAACAGAGCATTTATGTGCTTGCTTCAGTATCTGTTGACTATACCTCAGAGAGTACTACTTTAAAGATGAGAAATGACCTGACATTGCTGGTAAGAGTTGCTACCATGCGACATCTAGACCATTTAGGCTTTACTTCAAGTAAATGTCAAGTACATGTGGAGACAAAGAAAGATGGTTTTCTCCGTGGTTAAAAACCCTAGCTGAATTCCCAGCTCATGCAGAAAATGTCATACAACTATCTCCTCCAGAGAATTCAATACTTCTGGCCTTTTCAGGCATCAGCATACACATGTGTATAATTAAAACCAATAACATATATTTGGAAAAAAGCCAAAATTTAGCATAAAACTTTATACATTTATTAATTTGATTGTTAAATATTTGTTGAATATCCACTATGAAAATGTAATACCAAGCAAGATTTGACATGCTCTTGGCAGAGTCTTTTGAAGTTTATCTCAGGTCATTAAGAAAAGCACATCAGTAAATATTAGGTTGCTAATGATGATGCTTCATTTTTATTGTTAACTTAATTGGACTGAGAAATGACTATGAGATCATAAAAGCACACTTGTGGATGTAGCATGTAGATTTTTCTATACCTCTTTAAGTTCCTGGTAGGGGCATGCACATACCTGCCCAGAAGCTATCTCAGATCTGCAAATAGAATCACACACACACACACACACACACACACACACACACACACACACACCAGTTATTCTCAAAATGCCTGTACTAACTCAATGACTGGGTATTCCTAAATCTTCCCCTGCTACTCCAGGCCCAGTAGGGAAAGTAGTCAGAGGCCACTTACCCAAAACTCACATGGCTGTTTGTGGCTTTATTGCCTCTGTTACTGTGTCTCCTTCTCTCACTTCCAGTCCCTCCTGATGCTCCTGTGTCCTACCTGTGCAATTCTCTCTCCCACTCTGTGCTAAGTCTTTGACTATTGACTTCTTTATTGATAGATCATAATCCAATCGGGGGCAAGGGTCTTCAGTGTCAGTAAACATAGCTTCCCAATCAAAGCATCAGAACTACATACATACATGTGGTTATGTCTGCGAGTTTCTTAAGAAAGGATTAGCTAAATGATAGAAGACCTACTCTTAAAATTGCTGGGGACTTAGATGTAACAAAAAGCTGATAGGAATAAACCTGAGAGACGGCACTTGTATATGTCTGCATCCGAGTCGTGCCACAAGTTTCTAGTTTTCAAAGGAAAGCATGAGGAGAAGGGCAACCTGTGAAAGGCTCGTAGGCCCTACAGCCAGCCCTAGAAAGGGAGACAGCAGAGCTATGAGGCTCTAACTTAAGGTAAAGTGGAGTCCATAGGAAGGTGAAGATTTTAGGACCATGGAACATCTGTGGAAAGTGAGAGCTGTCAAACAGAGTCAGCTTAAGATAGAGGTCATGTGGACTACAAACGTAATGCCATAGGAGTAAGGCTGTGTAACCCTGGGGAGCTCGGTGTGTAACCCTGTATTCTACAGATCCCCTGTGTGAGGTTATGGGGTGGGGGTTCGCGTTTGTCCTCATGATTTTGTCCTTGCTTCATTCCGATATTGCTTTGCTGGCCTCCTATTCCTCCTTTTCAGCATGGAAATATTTACTCTTCACAGTTGTACCCAGGAAGCCCCCCTCTTCTCCCTGTACATGGGCTTAAAGCTAAGACCTTTCTTTTAGTCTCAGAATTGTGAACCCAGTATTAAGGCCATGGGAAGATTTGGGAGTAGACTGAATGAATTTTGCATCACGAGGTAGGCATGAGCCTTTTGTGGGGTTAAAGTGCAGGGGCAAAGCGGGTGAGCCGAACTAGCAGTCTTCAGTCTGAGAAGATGATCTTCATCAATGTGTTGTAAGCTCGTCCTGAAACAAAGAAAATAAGAAGCCCAGGAAGCTCAAGAATTCAAGGTCTTGTCTCTCCATGTGTTGTGTAACACCAATGCCAATTTGTTATTCAGAAGAAATGAAACAGTAAGGAAAATAAGGCAGAAGAGACAGAATAGACTAAAATTGGGCCTTTTTACAAGCCACAGAAAAACACCATGAAAGGATTGCTAAGACATAGCCTATTCTAATTTAGAGTTTCTACCTCTGAATCCAGGAACAGGGTAAGATGCTTTAAGACTAACAACAAATGGTTTGTTTTTCTCTTATTTTATTTTATTATCATCCCTTAGAAGACTGTTCCAATAAGAGAGAGAGAGAGAGAGAGAGAGAGAGAGAGAGAGAGAGAGAATGGACCAGGATGACAATAGAGGCAGGAAGGAACTGAGAGGAGTAGAAGGAGGAGAAACTATAATCAGTCTATGAAAAAAATCCATTTTAATAAAAGAAAAATGTTTAACAAATAAATGAGCAGGCCTCGAAGGAAGTCTAATATGCTGCTAATAGGCACTAGAGAAGAGAGGTTCCTAGGTTCCCAAGAACACATCAAGTCAAGGAAGTGAACGGAAATTTCCAGGAAGAAGGTAACAAGCAGAAGAAGTGGGAAGTGTATTCCAGGCTAATAGAAGAGGATATGCAGGTTTTGTGCCACAAAACACAAAGCAGTGAATTGTGGGAGCTGAAAGAAGGCTGGTATACTGAACTGGGGGCTGCAGGGTGTGGGGTGGGCTGAGGAAGGGTCAGGAGAGGCCCATCACATTACAGACTAACAACAAATGGTTTGTTTAATTCTGGGAACTATAGGAAATCTTCAAGGGTAAAGTAAAGAAGCGTAATCAGGTTCTCAATTTTAGAATAGTCCTATTCGCAGGGTGGAAAGTGGACTAGAAGAGAACAAATGTGGAAAAATGTATCTGTGGCTGTGTTGGGCCAAGTGATAATGAATTAGGCGTGGGGGATAATGGTATGGGTACTCTAAGTAAGGGGATTGAGAGAAAGTCTACGTAGACACACATTCTCTAGGACAAGATGCACAGGAGGTTTCTATGTTAGGATTGACACCCAATTGCAGAGGAGGTTTATATGTTAGGACCAACTGTCAAACTTTGAATCAGAGAAATGAGAATATTGATGCTGAGAAAAATCACATTTTATTCCTCAAAAAAAAAAAAAAAAAGACAGAAGGAAGGAGAGAGACAAAGGCTCCAAGGAAGGAAAGGAGAGAGTACTATAGAGACAGGCTGAAAAAAGCAGAGAGAACAGGCATGTATATTTCATGTAAGCTTTGACACTAAAAACGTTTTTGACATTAGAACCACTGAACAACAAAAGTAGCTTTATCTCCTGTGGTTTGTACATAATTACAACCAAATGCTTCCAATAAATGTGCATGATCAGTTTAATATGACTATTGACGCTGACTTTTTCATATGTGATTCTACATTATTCAGGTGTTTAGAGAAATAAATGAGTATTTCTTCTACTCCTGAAAATGAAATAATTGTATTTGAAACCAAGGAGAAATAGGCTATTTGGGAGTCATCAGTTGCTAGTGAAAACATTCCAACCCCAACAACCCATTTCATTTCTGTTTATTCCTGGTACTCCACCAGTCTACCACAGAGACAAGGTCTTCTATGTGCCTCTGCAAAGACTTAATTAACCATGGAGGTGCGTGATGGTGGGGAATCCTGCTTATTCATGGTGTTTTAACATCCAAGAAAATGAAATAGTACAGATTTTAGGTCTGGTCAAGCAATCATGTTTCCATTAAGAGGTAACTGGAAGGGGGCATATTCCTTAAATAAATACATTGAAAATATGTGCTCTTAGACATGAGATTGCAAAAGACTGACAGTTACTGTTCTCAGATTTATCAAAATCTATCAAATTAGAAAACTATAGATATTGCGTAGTATCTGCATGTGTGCTAGCTAGCACATTACACTCAAGAGAATATTTCATTTGAGAAACATCTTACAAAACTTGAATAATACTTGAAGCCACAAGCTTACATTAGGAATGCCTTAACCATAATTTCAAATTATGCAATATAGAAATATCTCCCAGTGATGATTTATTTCTCAAAAGAACAACCATAATTCAGATTTCTAGATTCTGAAAAAGACAGGACAGCATATGTGCCTTGTGCCTGACTGTAAAATGGAAACCAAATCCATAATGGTGTAGACTGAGTTTCCAGTACTTTTAACTTTTGAAACCAGTTAGAAGGACAATGCCGTGTTTTATGTGGTACAACTCTCATGTGCTATCTGGTGGTAATTTCCCCAGCTCAGAATCCATGTTTGACTGTGTAATCCACTAACTTCTGTTTGTAGTCTGTTGGTCTAGACAGACAGGTCTTTTGAGATCTGTTCTCGTTTGATGGGTTTATCAGATTTCCACCCTCAGTTTTTCTTTATGGTTTTCTAGACCTTTCTGTCACTCTTGCATGCAGGATGTAATGGCTGTCATTGGCAAAGTCACTCAACAGTCTACAGCCTCCCGTAGCCACAGAAACAGGAGAGAGGAGCAATATATAGTGCAGTCGAGTCAAAATCCAAGTATTCTACCAAGGACAATTTCTTCTTTTATCTACTTCCACAAAAATAATCACCCCCACTTCACTTTCACCTTCTTTAAATAGTGGAAATAAAGGAAGTTCCTGGCCACCTGATCAACAGTGAAATGAAGTGACAAACACGGTAATCATTTAAGCTACTGTGTCTAATGTTTTTGCCACTGATAGATGTGCACCTAGGCAATAAACCTTCTTGTATTCATTCCTACACCTCGGAAAGTCATGGAACTACCTTAAAGACACACACACACACACACACACACACACACACCCCAAAAGGTCCTTGTGGCGATTTCAGGTACACTAAAATCAATCAAGATATGTTAGCTGTTATAAATATTACGTGTATTATTCTGTAAGTGCATTGTACAGATCTATATTTCCTCTGATAAGCTTATTTTGTATGAGGACACAAAAAAGAGTTCTGTCTATAGAGAAAATTTAAAACGCACACACACACACACACACACATACACACACACACAAAGGGCACAGACATTTGGGAAGCTGTGATAAAAGGATTCTCAAAGGTGTAGCCTGGACTACATAGTGAGTTCCACTTCAGTCTGATCTACATAACAAGATCCTATCTCAACAATAAAAAACAGCCAATCACCAACAAAGAGTGGGTGTTTAATCCAGTTATAGTCGACCACTGGCAATTGTCCTGTTTATTCTTTGAGTAGGAGGCCTACTGCTGGCAGTCCTAGTGAGGTGATTATTTTCAAGGAAGAAGATAACAGAAGAAATTGTCCCTGGGAGGATACTTGACTGTGTTTTGACTTGAGTGCATTCAATACCAAGAGTCAAAGCAGTCCTGCCTGAGTTGCATCAAGAGTTATTCTTAAGAAACATGGACAATATCAATCAGGTGAAGGTGTAAGACACATATTATGGTACACAGAACAAGATAGAAAATGCACCACAAGCTAATGAAATAATTAAAATCAGTCAAATGTGACCAGCTGAGAGTGCCCTGCTCATTTCTGGAAAAGTACCACTCAATTATCAAGGTACATACGTATACCTTTATGACAGCTATGAATGACCTTGCAACTTTCTCAGAAACTATTTGGGCGGTAAATAAAACCCGTTCCCAGTGGATGAAATAGCCACCACTTCTGCCAATCTAAGCAAGGCAAACTTGGATTTTATGTGTCTCCCACTGCTTGTTCTCGGTTTGCTAATAACCTGCAGGCTGGAAACATTTCAACGAAAGGGAGTTCACAGCCCCACAGGCCGGCTCGAAATATATCTATCATGCATGTAAACAAGCAAACCATTATGTTTCTTATTGAGATAAAGCAGACAATGATAAGTGGGAGCTTCTCATGAAACAAAGAGCTTCCTATTGGAGTGTGGATAATCTCCTTGAAAACCCAGTGTTTTGGCAAATCGCACCAGATTAATCTATTAGGCATCTCCTTTCATTATCAAGTTTCCGCTCCCTATCACAGTGGCTGTCTTATCGAGCACCTCCTGTTCAATTGCAGTCCCATTCCTAGGATTTCAGATGTTGGCCTGCCCTGCTCACAAACAGGTGTCCCTACTGTTTGTAGCAGAAAGGTCTCTGCATGGAAGCCTGGGAAAGGCCAGGGCTGTCAGCCCTGGTTCTACCTGAAGGGACAGGTAACAGAGAACTGTTGATTCAATGAATAGAACTTAATTGGCAGGCATTAGCTGGGAGTAAATGTTTTTCAGAATTAAAATTCCTTAAAAATGTCCCACTGACAAGAAAGCTTAAAGAAGAAAACCGCACACAATGGTTTTGTGATAACCAAAGGGAGGACTCCACACAGTGGGGCTACTCTCTAGGGAATTCCCCGGCAGGCATAATATCCACCTAAACACACTGTTAAGACTTTAGTCTGCCCTTTCCGACAACTTTTTAAATCTGCCTATGGGTTTGCGTTGTGGGGTGCATCACCTGCATTGAAGAGGAAATGCATTTCTTGTGACTCTACAAGCGGCTAGTATTGCAAGTCAATTAGTAAGATGTATCAGGTTTTCTGGTTCTCGGCATCTCTATTGCCAGCCTGTCTTCTCTTTCTTACTTAATAAAACTGGGCATGTGGTTTCTGACTAGATCTTTTGTGTGCTCGGCTAGGGTCACCCACCCACAGGCAGCAGGGAAGCCCCGGCTCTGCAAATCTCAGATTTAGTGAAACGTCCCAAAGAATGTATGTGTAACCACCCAGCTGTTTGTTTCTATTTTACATGTTTGTAGTCAAGACACATTTCATGTTTATATTGAAATTTATTTGCATACAGAGGCCACACAGTTGACAGTCATTTTGTTTTGCTCAGTCAATGCCAAGATTTCCCTAGTTTCTTCTTTATTCAATAATGAGTGGGTAAATTCTCTCCTTGTTGTGTATCTGTAGCCATCTGCAGTTCTCCAGAAGAAGAAAGACTCCATTCTCTACTCTGAACCTGGCCCTTAAAAACTTGGCTGTTGTGTGCTGCACTGTAATAAAATAGAGACATTCAGGAGGCCACTGCGCTGGTGACCAGAAGATTGGTTTGTCAGTGCCTTCCCTGACTGCTGGCAGGATTGCTCGGTGGTAGGTGCCGGAGCTGCAGGGTCTGTAGGAAGCATTTGATAAGTGCATGCCTTTTGCCTCTGGCCCTCCATAGTGCCAGCTTTGTTTCGTCTACAGATGAAACAAAGTCTACCAGGCAATTATGAACTGAAGGCAGGAACAGGCAACTCTCTCCAGGTTTCCTCAATCAGTGTGATTAAATTTCTCAAAGGCAGGCAGCAGTGGCTGAAGCAGCTGCAATGACTTCTGGAAAGCTGTCGGGCAGCTCAGAATTGAGCTTTTCATTTAACTACTTGCTGTTTCTTTTTATTATGTGCAAATTGTGGCTTAATAGATTTACAGTCTCTATAAAGTCACAACCGTTAGGGTAACCCAAGTGGTATGAACCCAAGCAGATTATGGCTAGAGGTAGGACAAACTTTTAAAAAATACTGACACTCTATACTACCTTTATTCAAGAAGCAGTATTTTATTAGCTTTTACACATTTATAGAATAAAATATAATGTATTCATCTTGGATGAGTAAAAAAATGAAAAAGATGAGATAACTATTTTTTCATAGACGAAATATACAAACTCCCTAGTTAAGGGCCATTGACTTAGAAATATATACAGACATGTATGTATATGTCTGTACATATACATACATGTTTGTGCATACATATATATATACAAACAATATAAACATATGTAATATAAACATATGTAATATAAACATATATATGAACATACATATATGTTATATTTTAAGTAGATATTGAAATATATTTCTTTCTTTTTCCATGCATGACAAGCACTGAAGAGAGGTCAGAGATTGAGAGCTTGTATATCTCTAAAGAGGACCTGTGTTTGGTCCCCTGCACCCATATCAAGCAGCTCACAACTACTTATAACTCCAGCTCCAAGTGACCCAATAACATCTTCTGGATTCTCAGGTCACCTGAATGCACAAATGCATATTCCCACCCACACAAATGCATGTATACACATAATTAAGAAATTAAAAAATAGTAAAAGTCATTAAAACCAATTTCAACGCTGAAGTCCAAAATGCTAATTTCTGATTCTGTGCCAGTATCTTCCTGACAAATTTCTGTTAAAGATGGTTATAATGAAATCAGAATCTCAATGTTTGGGTTACTTATCTAATATGATTGGTGTTTATAGTTATGCAGAAATAATTTACACCCCAAATAAAGACCCTCCCCACAAGACAATGCCATTGAAGCTGTAAGACTCTGTAGAACAATTGGTTTGCTCCACAAAGTTCTGGCCTTGGTACCTTAATCCCTGTATATAGTCTCACAACTCACTGATAACGAAAGATTCCGAGACTTTGCCTTGACTTTTCTTATCTGGGATTGGGTTTTCTCATTTGTTAAATGGAGGTTTTACCTTTCCAGATTAGTTCAAGACAGTTTGAGGCTCAAAAGAAATGAACAAAGAAACAAAAATATGAAATAGCTTCGACGAGCTTGTATGAGATGTATAAAACCAGGTTATCAATATAATGATAGCAATAACAATTTTTTACCAAAAGCAGGTCAGTGGTGAATTAGACTAGTAACTTGATTTCATTCCTTGTTTGCCAAAATTCAAAAACATCTATAAAAATTTCAACGATGATACAGAAATGATGGCCTGCAAGAGAAAAGCAGTAAAACACCCAAGTACAACAAATTCTCTTCCATTATGATTTGAATTTCTGTGGGAATCAATGAGAAATGGCATGCAGTCATGATTCTCCAATGGCAGGCAGCCATTTTGATCTTGAGCAGATGGTGCTTTAGAGACTACTGTTTGACTTCTGAGATGAAGGGCTGGGCAGGTCTGGATAAACTCAAGTGATATACCACCAAGTGAGCACTAATGTTACATGACATGTCAGGGACAAACACAAATAAGTAAACACTGAACTATAAAAATGGCATGTGAACCCCTCCATGGTAGGATGAATTTTTCTATATTATTACAATATGAAAACATGTCCCCCTAAAGTTACTTCATGTACTTCAGATTAATTGGAGAAAGTAATACTGAATTTATTTTCTTAAAATATATTTATTATTTATCTACTAAGTATTAAGTATATTGATATGTAATATCTACATTAAAAAGTATTTCTTTAATGGAATACTCAACAATATTTAATATTATAATATCAATAAATATCTAACAAATATAAAAACATATTTATTATTTATCTCATAAATATGTTTTAGTGTGCTGTGTGTGTGTGTGTGTGTCCATACATGCCATGATGCTTGTGTGGAGGTCAAAGTATAACTGGGGGGAGTTGGTTCTCTTCTCCTAACAGTAGATTCCTAACCAGTCCATCAAGCTAGGCAGCCAGAACCTTTGCCCCGTGAGCTACCTCATTACACTTGATTTTAATGCACTTAAATTAACCAAAAGCTTATTTGAAGTGAGTAGACAATTTATGATTCACTTGGAAAGAATAAGATGAATTTGTCACAAATTCAAATTTGGTAATGAAGTCAAATTTTTGAGTAAAAACATATTAAAGCAAAAAACAGTGTCATAGGAAGAGAAGTTGAAACATACTTGCTAAGAAATGTAACAACGATTTTTGAACTGTACCAAAAGCATCCCAAAGTATTCTTAAAATTTTGTAGTAAAAACATCGAAGTATAATTGATACCTACAGTTCTCTTTTGCTTAAAACTGCCATTTTCCTAAAACAATGGAATATGTAATTGGTCACTGAAAAGCATCAACTGAGGAAAACAATCTTTCTGCTGTGCTGCTGAAATAACATCTGTTTTGTGTAACATGGATAGGAGGGCAGTGCTTAATTCATCCAGGCTCACAGCTGCTTAGAGTGTAAGAATGTATAAAATATAATGCGATTTACTGTGTTTTGTTGTGAAACTCGATAGTAAAATGGTTCAGATGCTCCTGAACATAATCTCGAACTGCATATATGTGTATACTTCATTAACAGACTGCAGATGTCTAGATAACAGAGCTCTCCATCAGAGACTAGGCTGCTACACAGCTGTTAGCCTCTCGCAGTAAAGGGGCCATTTGCAAATCTCTTTAATAGCTTTGCCATTTTCTACCACTTGAATGAAAATGATAATGTGTGGATCTCACAGTCATTAGGAACTTTCTGTTACTCCTTTAGGATTAATTTTCGCTGACCCAGAATTTTGTATTTGTTTAACACAAACCCTGGGCTACTTTGATGTTATCTGCTTCTATAAACAGTAATATACAGTCCTCTCTTGGGCTAAAACAGCTTTTATTCCAGTGAGAATTGATGGTATTAATCATTCTGAAGTTCAGGAGTGCTGACCATAAATTGTGTGGTGAACCTGGCCCAGTACCTCCCAGGCCCCCCGTTCATCAACAAGTGCTCATTTCCACCTGGACAGGAGGGACATAAAGAGTAATTTATCTCAGAACTCGGGTTTCGTGACCCCCTTCCTGAGTACTTGTCATATGAGACATTCAGTAACAAATAAATATTTGTTCTACCTTTTGACATAAAGACCTAAATTAGCTGCCATCTCTAAAGTCTGATTCCCTCAAGTGGTCAGAATGGGAAATGCATACTGTGTTCTTCCAAGAGAAAAACCAAATGACAGGAAATACAGGGATTCACCTCCATGTCATGTCAAAAATAAGAGACACAACTTTGATTCATCACCAGGATCTCAACCGACATTTATTTTTTACCATATATTAGAGATAAAAATGTCAGCCAATAGGTTAGGAATTGCCAGACTTGGAAAGTGTCTCGAAGACATCATGCATTAAAAAAAAAATCTGCACAATTATAGAACTATTCATCTTAAATAAAAATTCAACAAACTCCAGATCAATATATATGAAGAGAAAAAGTGGCCATCAACTTCCTTATACAGACATTGTGCATGGTCTCCCTCTCTTCCATTGTCAGAGTTCACAAGGGGGTAGAGCTTGGTAATTTCTTTTCTGGGGGGGGGAGGGGAGGTGATACACCCTGGTAAAGAAGAGAGAGCAGAGCCCGGACTGCAAGGATGTCCTGGAAACTGGACGGCAATCTTGAAATTCAGATTCGTTTGCCTCTGTATGATCTTATTTTGTAGCTTCTGCACCCTCTCCCATCTCAAATCATTAACTGTAAGAAGGCAGGCCCACACACACAGACTCAAACTCCCGATGATGCAGCATGCTTGCAGTATTTCTGGTTTTAACCTAAACACAATTTGGATTTTGTAAATTTCACAACTCTCCCTATTTTATTGTGTGTGATTTTGAAATTGTGCTAGGCTCCAATCTTATCACTGTGTGAATTTACTGTATGTTAAAAACACCCCCAGACCCTTTCATTGAAAGCAATAGAAACTTAAATAAGCCCCTTCCAAATCCAATCTCAGTAGAAAACCTATAAGACTTTTTGCTGAGTGAAAACAGAGGGGATTAAAAATCTTGCAAACATGCTTTTTTTTTTAAAATTGTAACTATGAATTTCACATTAGTTTCTGTTTTTTAATCAGGTGACTGGAATGAGAGTGGAAATGTTTGGTAACCAAAGTTACTCTGCAACCTTGCTTTTTACAGTTTTTCCCCCTTTTGGAGAATAAAACTCAGCTTGTGTCAAGAGAACTTCTCTGCGCTCAACTTCCCTGGTATTCCTAACTAGATACTGAAGACCGAGGGACATTTGTTCCAGTGTGTGAAGAATGTCTGAGATTGATCTTAATAAACAACATTGTTCACCATGTGATCTAGACCAGCAGGGACTGAAGAATGGTACAAACATTCTTGTCCTTACTGAGGACTTGAGGTTGCTCCCTGTAGATTTCAGTCTGAATTGTGTAGAAAAATATCCATGACCTATGTGTCTGGTGATTTGTGTTCAGAATACAGGAAACTTCTCATAGCTCAATGGTAAAGATAATCAGTCCAATTAAAAGTTAGACAAAATATGTGAATACATATGTATGCATTAAGAAATATGATGTCCAATAGATATAGAACAACATGTTAAACCTGCTACAGTGAGTTTCTAGTTCCCATGGCGATGATATACAAACAGTACATGTGTTGAAAAACATGTAAGAAAACTGTAACTTTCATACATTGTTTGTGGGAATGTGAGACTGTAGAGGTATTGGGAGTTGTCAGTCATCTGACACAGTAGCTGCATTTCTCAGGGTCTATGCAACTCTCCACAAACATCGTTGCATGGATATAGCATTTTGATATCATGCCTAACCAGAATCTACTCAGATGTCCTTCAGCAGATGAACATGTAAACAGACTGTGGTAAGGTCAAACAGCACAACACTGTTCTGTAACAAAAGTATCAGGTAAGAATATGAGTTGTCATATAGAATAACTTCAAAAGAAAGACACAGAGAACATTATATTTTCTGGGCTCAATGAAAGAAGCCAATCATGAAAGATCCTGTATCACATTAGTGTCTGTGTATGAAATGTCTAGAAAATTTAAATAAAGAGAGAAAGTAGGAAAGAAGAAAAAAGAAAGGAAGGAAGGAAGGAAGGAAGGAAGGAAGGAAGGAAGGAAGGAAGGAAGGAAGGAAGATAGGAATGAAGACAGGAAGGAAGGAAGACAGGAAGGAAGGAAGATAGGAAGGAAGGAAGACAGGAAGAAAGGAAGGAGGAAGGAAGGAAAGGAAGGAAGGAAGGAAGGAAGGAAGGAAGGAAGGAAGGAAGGAAGGAAGGAAGGAAGGAAGGAAGGGGCTTGACTTAGGCTGAGGGTGTGCATGGAGAAAGAATAATAGAAATAGGTCATTTCAGGACATTGAAATAATTCCAAAATTACACTGTGGCAAAGGCTGTATGACTTTATTAATACGCCAAGGTGTTTTGGATTGTACTTAAATTAGGCGAGAAGTGACTACTTAGCATGAAAATTATATCTCAATAAAACAGAGTCAGTGAGATCACAGGATAATTTTCCAAGGTGGCCAGTAAGGAGCTATGTCATTTACTTTTAAGGAAAACATGGAAGTGTTTTAGCAAGGGGATGAGTGGTAGATATGAAGACATAGGATGTCCATGTTGAAGCATGCAGCTGTGGCTAACTTACGCCAGTGGTTTAGCTTTAGAGGTGGGTCATGCAGATGCTTTCTGTGTTCACCAAGTCCCATGTCTCTCGCTCCAGAGTCTCTTTGGATTGACTGATGTGTATTTACCCTTGTGTCTCTTCATATGCTCCACAGTGGGTTCTGAAGTGAGCATGATGTCTTACTTAGCCTCGTATCTTTGGTATCCAACACATAGTCTGGCATTCACCCAGTTCTCACTAATGTTTGTGAGACTTGTGTTGCTGAAAAAGCATAGAATCATGGGAAACATTCAATCAGAGATCTCCCACTCTCTGATGACTTGGCAGACTGCTTGGCTTTTGTTCCAACTGGTAGTCTTGCCAATGGAATCATAGTCTGGTTCTTTTTGTTTTTGTTTTTGTTTTTGTTTTGGAAAATTCTACCTTGTTGGTGTGTTAGATAATTTGACAAAAGTTCTTTGGGGGTACAATATGCCACAACCCCCCCAAACCAATTACAAATTATTTGTAATGAGAATGTATTCTCTATGTGTCTATTACAGTGGATAAAACTTGTAACAGTTATAATTTAAGTATAACTCCAATTTTGTATATTTTTGTCCTAAAGTCTTAACAGACTGGTTCAGTACATTCTACATGCTTTGCTGAGATAAATAAAGGGTTGTTAAAACTGACTCTGCTGTTAAGTTGATGAACACTATAGGTATGGTAACATAGTAAAGCATTTTTTGGCTGTGCTCCTGTAAATACTTTCTCACTTGTTTCATCTATAAGAGTAAAGAAAAGGGATGCCCTTGGACCATCAAGTTCCTGAAAGCAAAGCCAAACCCAGGCAACCCCTTCACCCCATGTACAGCCAAGCATGCACAGGGTATGTTAAAGAGAATTCAAGTCCAGAACAATGACCACCAGACACCTAATGATCCTAAACGAGCAGTAAAGACTCTTTTTTGTTGTATAAAGGGTCAGAAATGACACTTACAAGCAAAGAATGGTTGGGGAAGTTAATAGAACAGAATCATTTTCTATCATTTTATTTATTTAAAAATCTATTTTGCCACAGGAACAAAAACTGCTACCAGTCAAATTTCATACACATTTCTCTGTTCTCTCTTAAACAAACTCTGCTCCTCAGCTGAAGAATTACTAAGAGTCTCATAGTCTTTTTCCACACAAAACTTCGGATCCCTTCATCCCAAACATAGCTAAATAGACACTGAAAAAAATTGTCCAAGAAGCATTTCAGTCAACTGTGCAGTTTAAGTTTTTCAAGTTCAAATTGTCCTGTTACTTAACTTGATGGATTATTTTTGCAGTTGTGTCTTGAGGGGGATGGCTGGTGTACATCTTGATGTGCTGTAGTGAACTTGGCCAAGCGCGTCATTACTTTAGCCAATACAGTCTTCTAGTTCATGCAAGTAGTTTGGCATTTTCAAATCACTTCATTAAAGCTTGGATAGCTTTTCACAATTTGCTTTTCTCATTGAGCTCTTCCTAAAATGACTATCTGATGCCCTGAGGTTTGGATGTATTTGAGTAATTTAAAAGAAGAAAAAGAAAAGGGACCAGAGGTAAAACTATGTTTCTTTCATGTTGCTATCACTCAAAAATAAAAGCAGATTTCTCTTAGTCTAGACCCCTACCCACAAATCAACTTTGGGAAGCATCAAACAGTAATTTAATTTCAAAAGAAAATTTTCAGAAAATGACATAAGCCATTCTGATTGTATTGCTAAACAATTTGGAATTCATCTCTAGCACAGAGGCTTTATAGAATCCATGTGCTGGTTTCAACATTTTGACTTTAATAATTTAGATTATAGGTATGATACAAACCAGCTGCATCTTTCTGGCTGTGAGCAATAAGTTTTCATTCCCCAACTGGCCTGGACTTTAGTTTTGTGAGCCTGACAGCCAGTGACCTTCTTAAGTATGATAGCTATCTATTGTAAGACAATCTGAGATAGGAAGATGCTTCAAAAGGTTGTGTGGTGTGGACCTGAAATTCACCAAATTGGCTTTATATGCTGTTGAGGAATTATCTCTATTGCATGTTTTAATTCCAAGTTTTTATTTAAAACCTGGGAACGCTGCTATGTAGAGGTCAAGGTATGGATTACAGAAGCTCAAATATTTTTCCAGTAGTCCTAAAACTTCATAGCTTAGCTATGCAGAGGGAAGAAGAAATCTGTTAACAACTGTTGAGACCAGTCTTTCATTTGCTTTGGCAAATCTCAGACTTTGATAAAGTAAGTGTGCAGATGCCCATTCTTGGCTGGCTAGAGACGGCATTAAGTCTGTTTTGACAAAGGGCCTCATGCACTCTTCTCTTGGCTGACGTCTGAAAACCAAGCTGAAATAGCAGCGGAAGTGTTATCAAGACAACTCTTTAAGGCCCAGAAGGAGAACGAGAGAGATCTGAAAGGTACTTACCTTTGCAGCTGTATACTCTTGCAGTCCGGAGGACAAAAGGTGTTTGGAGCAGGGCTTAGCTTCACATGAAGAATAGAGCAGTCATGCCAGCAGAGTGAGCAGAGGGTGCTGGCACAGCATGGTGGTGAGGCCAAAGTCCCCAGGACTGGGACAATATCTGCAGGAGAGCCAGCACTACCATCTATCTTCTCAGTAGTCTCACACCATCATCGTGGGGGCAATCATCTCCAATTTCTTTCTATGTGTTCTGCAGGCACATTCTCCTCTTAATAGGCACTCAGCAACTTGTCCTTTGAATGAGCAGGAAGCATGACCAGGAATCCACTCTGTTAGCCTGCAACTTGTGTACTCATGTAGCCCTGTAATCGGCTTACACGTCTATATTGCCAGACTGCAACTGGCAGGCAAGTAAAAATGGGACTGTTCAGTAAGAAAGAATGTCTATTGGAAAGAACAGTTCAGCGACTTTAGGCAATGATGGGTTCTTGGTTAATTTTGATGTGTCAGGGAAAAAAGTGATGTAGCCATGCATGATTAAAAACAACTCTGCCAGAGGAGTGGGATCTGGATGCTTGAAGGCTGGCAGCTTCTTCAATGCATTCAGCTCTAGGAAGACAGCAGGGCACACAGGGACTTAGGGGTGTCTCAATGATAGGTAACCACTGTCTAGCACCTCAGCTGCACCCCAGATGGTAGCGTGGTTGGGACCGCCGCACTCTTTCCTGCAGATAGCACAGTGATACATTTTGTCCCATTTCTATGCATGTGGGGATATGCTTATTTACATACAGCAGATTGTGCCTCACAAAAGTACAGGATAGAGAGAAAATAATCAATCATATTGTTTGAGCTCTGAAAATGATGCATTGTGAGTAATATTTTATCCTTATTAAAAATAATGCTGCACCTTTATTTTTTTTTAAAAAAAACCACACTTTAGTAAACCTCTATCTAGAGCCTTTTATGTACAAGGTGAAACCTAAGAACAGATGAACAAGGTGAAGGGCCTCACCACATCTAGCCTCGGAGAAAATTCTACAGCTGTGGGTCACAGTAGTCCAGAAGAGGAGGTGGCACTGGGCAGCTTTGTGATGTAGAGCTAGGCTTCGTTCTAAAGTGCTCATAAAACACCCAGTCTCCTTCCTATGCACCACCCCTGTGCATGATGCTATTGCAGTGTCTGAAGCTCTTCTGCGTAAGAAGCTTGGGCATGATGCAGTGGAGATAGCTCAGAGCTGAGACTCAGAGCTGAGACCCACCCTGAGCCAAGCTCTCTGCTAGCTGAAGCCTTGGAGGACTGCCAGGAATGGAGACATTGTCTGAACATCTGAGAAATGTCTTGGCTCCTTTTGGGTAAGATGTCTCTGCTGTAGTCTCTGATGCTGTCACCTGCCCATAGAAAGATGTCCGGAGTCTGAGCACCCTGGAAGTTTTGTACCTAGCACTGCCATATAACCAGCCTCTCTATACATATGTATGCTCATCAATGGGATCTACCCTAAGGAAGACTCAGGGCACTGAATGAAAATTTCCCTGTGTGTATGTATGTGTTTTTTTTTTTTTTAATACTTCTACCCAATGTGGGAAATACAGAGGCCACTTCCACTTGAATTGTAGGAACTGACATATGTTTGTTTTACTTTTGAAAAACCCAGAGGCAGACACCAAGAAACTCATTTGCTGGAGTAGTGTGTGGTATCTAGAAATAGTAGGCTTCTGGCACATAATAGCCTGTCAAACAGCAAATGGAGGAACTGGGTGCTTTAACTAAGATCCAAGTACACCTCACAGCATTAAATGTTTGTACTTATGATAGGGTTGCCTTTTTTGATTATAGTTGGATATATAGTATAGGAAATGTGTTAAGTGTGTCTGAAGAGGTGGCTCAGTCTGCAAAGCGCTTGAAAGCATCAAGACCTATTTAACAGGATTTATCTATCATTCATGTCAAGTCTGAGTACAGCTGTGCATGCCTGAAATCCCAGGCCAGGGGAGGCAGCAACCAAAGGCTCTCTGGAGCTGGTTAGCCCACCATGCTGCAACAGTGCTCTCCAGGCTTAGTGACAGTCCCTGACTCAAAAACAGCAATGTGGACAGTGACTGAGGAGGGTATCTGACCTTTGCCCTCCACACACGTGAATACATGTGAACGTGTGCCTGCAGGTGCATGGGCACACACACACACAGGAATATGTAATACAAGCAGGTAGACATGAATCTATATCCACAAAGGCTCCATGGGACACAGAGAAGCACAATGATGGGAATCAACACTTTTATAGTATATGCATTTACTTCTATATTGACCACGAGTTGACTGATCCACTGTCTGCAAATCCCCAGGAAGAAGTCCAGTGGCACAAAGTTTGAGACCATAGGACAGTGGATCAGTGAGGTTGGGAGTGTCTTGGGGATTGCATTTAGTACACACTGCTGCTCCCATCTCTGAGGAGCAACAGTAGACTATAGATTCCACCTCTTGGCACTTCACCCCTCCCACTTCAAGTTATATGACTGTGTTTTCTATTCACAGCTTACTGGAAGGCTTTGGGCAGAAGAGAAGCCCACTTTATTTTAATTATTACAATGTGTCATGTTTTTATGCCCTCAGTGCCAGGTTTGCAAACCTTCCTTCTTAAGGGATTTTATCACTGCTTCTCTTTGTAAGAAGGAAGGTTAGGTAGAGAAAAGAACAGTGTCCAAGAACAGCCGTGGCCACCCAGCACAGAGTAGAAGCTCTTTTGGATCTGGTCAGACAGAGCATTAACAACTGAGATGACAATTCTTTTCATGCTGGGGTTTTGGTTCCCTATAGGGTCACACTAGCTGGTCTACAGCCTTCTGAGTGCCAGAAACAGCTCCAGATGATGAAGGGGTTTTCCTAAAGCAGCAATCTTCATTGAGCAAATTTTTATTTTATTTCTATTTTGGACAAAATTGCCAACATTAAGACCTCTAGTAAAACCTTAATTTCTCAAAACTGTTCATCTATGTGTCAGCCCTTATGAGTTATCCTGTCAACAATGGGTTGATCCACTGAGGCTAAAATTCAGGCTCTTTTCTTTTCAGTATGGTCTCTGTGCACTTTTGAAAGGTCTTTGTTGCAGAGGCTCAGGCATGCTACACTGGAAACATTACAATCAAACACGAACCCATGGTGTTTATCTGTCCCTTAGAGTCTGTCTCCAAACAAAGGGGACTGTTGGACTTATGCGGGGCTCTGATGGATGGCCCTGATGCCCTTGGCTTTGAGAGCCTTTCTGCCATCAAGAAACAATGTGATAATTTCATGAAGGTCATCGGGAAAGATGAATGCCTTTGAAGGTGGGGATAAGTCAGTCTCCAGGGAAGAGAAGACAATAAGCCATCAAAAGGAAACTTGATATTTCCAGGAATTTAGAACAGTAACTTTTGTATTTGATGTATTACTGAGATTAGTGGTCTATCCTCCAAACCTGCTGGGCTGTTTTTCTTATCATTAGCCTATAAAAGTCTGCTATCTTAGGTTTTCCTTGTCTATTCTCAGGGTTATAGAGTTTCCCTGAGTTTTTTTTCCTCCTTCAAGATTATCCTACCTAACAAAGGAGGGAGTTAGTGTCCTTGGCCATCAGCAAAAAAGTTACAAGTAGGGGAAAAAATACATGATTGAAGAACTGAACATGTAATTCCACACAGAGGTATTAAAGGAAAGATTCCTTGAGCTAGCAGACTACAGGACAAGGGGTCAGCAATTTCGTTTCTATTTCTGACGCTGTCATTGACTCAGGGAACTGGGGACGTCCAAGGTTCCTGCTTTCAAAACTTTATTGACTATGATAGCACTTACCAATTATTTGGGGAAAAAAATGATGTTTGCTGAGCAACCAAAATCTAGAGGCCTTTTTCCAGGGCAGAAAGTGAAAAGAATTTCTGTCTTTAAGCAAACGGAAGATTATCCTATGCCAGAAAAAGATGAGCAGATTGGAAATCTTTTTAGGACCCTAGGAAAAGTCCTTTTCCTTTTCACTTTCTGCATGCATACATGTGTGTGTGTGCACATGCGTCCCGAGAAGCTGGGAGGTGTCCCCCTCAGGACCTTCAGCCACAGACTGCCTTTGCAACAGCTTCTCTTGTTGACTTTGAGCTCACTGATTTGACTGACTGGCTGGCCAGCCAGCTCCAGGGATCCTGCTCGTTAGCTTGTGCACACCAAAGAGGCTAATGCCATTTTCTTGGGCTTAGAACATGACACATTTTTCGGAGCCTGAGGCAGTGTGTTCATTTTTCAAAAAATAGGAAAATTGAGCATGGAAGAGCTTAGATGATTTGTTCATGCTCTTGAGTGTTCTAAGCCTGCAATTAATGTCTTTGACTCTTGGATCTGAAAGCATTTGCTTGTAAGTGAGTGTTAATACTGACCACACACACACATTCTCATGCATGCATGCATGTATGTTTATATATACATGTGTATGTTTATATGAAAGTGCAATGAAGAAATTCACTACTTTATAAAATGAATATATACCAATAAACGTTTTAAAAGAGTTAACAGAAAGTAGTATTCTGCACTATGGAATTCAACTAAATGCTCATTATAGCACAATTTGATGACAAATAAGAACTCTTTTAATAGTTTAAAAAAAAGCAATACTACCCCGTGGGCAAGCACCAATCCCTGATACTATTAATGATACTCTGTTATGCCTGCCGACAAGAGCCTAGCAAGGCTGTTCTCTGAGAAGCTCCACCCAGCAGCTGTCTCAGACAGATGCAGAGACCCACAGCCAAACACTGGATGGGGCTTAGGGAGTTTTATGGAAGAGTTGAGTACCCAGAAGTGGATAGGAATTCCACAGGAAGACCAACAGAGTCAACTAACCTGGACCCTTGGGGGATCTCAGAAACTGAACCACCAGCCAAAGAACACACATAGGCTGGACCTAGGCCTCTCTCCCTTGCACATATGTAGCAGATGTGCAGCTCGGTGTTCATTTGGGTCCCAAACATCTGGAGGGGCTATCCCTAAAGCTGTGGCCTGCCTATGGAGTCCATTCCTCTAGCTCAGGTGCCTTGTCTGGCCTCAGTGGGAGAAGCAGCGCCTAGCCCTACAGAGACTTGATGGCCAGGGTGGGGAGATACCTGGGAGGGAGACACTCTCAGAGGAGAAGGGGAGGGGTACAAGGTGAGGAACTGTGAGAGGTAGAGACCAGACTGCGATGGGTAAAATAAATTAATTAAAAAAAATAGGAAGAAATAAGAAAACAAAACCCACCATATTTACAAACAAACAAACAAACAGTAACGACAAAATTTCTGAGGCCATGACATGAATTTTGATAGCATCACAAGTCTTAAACCAGACTAAAGAAGGTAATATGCCCTACACCATGGCAGACAGTGTTAAATACTGCTGAATTTCACAACTTTACACTCATATAACTGATTTCAGTATGTCAGTCCTCCTTTGTGAATGGGGATGACAAACATGACGTAGAAGGAGATGGTTCAGCAGGTAAGAGTGTTGGCTACAGAACATAAATAAGGCTGTAAGTTCAAAGCCCCAGGTCCCTCATAAAAGCCAGGTGCTGCCATCTTGTAATCCCAGCACTGAGTATGGTGGAAACAAGAGGATTTCTGGGGCTTGGTAGCAGGTCTAGACAAAACTCCAGTGAACTCAAGGTTCCATGATAAACCCTGTTTCCTCCTCTGGTGCCAGCAGGCACGTGGACACAAATATGCACAAATACAGCACACACAGGCCCACACTACAGACATACCCCCAAGAGTATAAAGTACAACATAAATAGAAAATGGGGAAGATATTAAGATGAATAAAGTTTGGATCAGCCAACAGTGAGCATCATGTATGAGAGATTCCTGGAGTGGGGACAGGAGAAGGAGAAGTGATGGTTGCTGTGGTGTGAGTGAGTGCCTGGAGTAGCAGAGGATGCTCCCGGGTTTATCCGGCTTCTGTCTGCACAGCATGTTTTCTATCTGGTTTACTCTCTATGCCAGGTAAAAACATATGTATTAGGAAAAGTCTTAAATTTTAACTCATGAATTCTATGCAATCTAATATCTTTGTATCAAATGTTACCAACAAACAAATAAAACAAAACAGAAATAAAAAAACCCACAGAAGTCTGGCAACAATCATAAACTATGGTAATAAAAAATTTGACTTTTGAATTTATTCCTTGTATAGTATTTATATTATAAAGTATTTGTTCACCATGTAGTATTTATATTACAAAGTAATGGAACCAATACCATTAATCATGGTTAAACAAATAATAAACAATACATTTAAAAACTAGAGGCATATAATGTGATACTTATAGTACAATAATTGTCAAGTGTTAAAGAGAGACTCTCATTCTCCAAGTTTGAAAATTTTCTTCTTTGACTTTATAGAAAATATTCTCTATACTTTTGGTATGGTATTTTCTACATTTCTTTATGCCCTTAATTCAAAAGTTAGCTCTTTTCATAGTCTTTACAGTACTTTCTGCTTATATATTTACTTTAGTTTCTCTTTGACCACTGCAGAATGATCCAGTCTCCATACCTTGCCTTTGAGTTCTCAGGCACACACTCTTAACCCTATTGGTGACCATCCTTTTATAACCCATACTAAGGAAAGTAGGAGGTTAGCTTGTAACAGCAAATAAATGTATTCACAGTGTGGCCAAACCATGAAAACAAGGTTTCTCTGTAGCAGTTAGAGATTCATAGGAAGGAGCAGAATCCAGGAGATGTCTATGTCCATCTTTTTTTTCCATTTAATTGCTTACTTTATTTTTCAAACTAAAAGAATAGTTCATTTTTTTTACCATTTTTATTCGATATATTTTTTATCTACATTTCAAATGATTTCCCCTTTTCTAGTGCCCCACTCCCCGAAAGTCCCGCAAGCCCCCTTCTCTCCCCCTGTCCTCTCACCCACCCCTTCCCACTTCCCTGTTCTGGTTTTGCCGAATACTGCTTCACTGAGTCTTTCCAGAACAAGGGGCCACTCCTCCTTTCTTCTTGTACCTCATTTGATGTGTGGATTATGTTTTGGGTATTCCAAGTTTCTAGGCTAATATCCACTTATTAGTGAGTGCATACCATGATTGATCTTTTGAGACTGGGTTACCTCACTTAGTATGATGTTCTCCAGCTCCATCCACTTGCCTAAGAATTTCATGAATTCCTTGTTTCTAATGGCTGAATAGTACTCCATTGTGTATATATACCACATTTTTACATCCATTCTTCTGTTGAGGGATACCTGGGTTCTTTCCAGCTTCTGGCTAGTATAAATAGGGCTGCTATGAACATTAGTGGAGCATATATCCTTATTACATGCTGGGGAATCCTCTGGGTATATGCCCAGGACTGGTATAGCACGATCTTTCAGAAGTGACATGCCCAGCTATCTGAGGAACCGCCAGACTGATTTCCAGAGTGGTTGTACCAATTTGCAACCCCACCAGCAGTGGAGGAGTGTTCCTCTTTCTCCACACCCTCCCCAACACCTGCTGTCTCCTGAATTTTTAAACTTAGCCATTCTGACTGGTGCAAGGTGAAATCTCAGGGTTGTTTTGATTTGCATTTCCCTAATGACTAATGAAGTTGAGCATTTTTTAAGATGCTTCTCCACCATCCGAAGTTCGTCAGGTGAGAATTCTTTGTTTAACTCTGTACCCCATTTTTTAATAGGGGTGTTTGGTTTTCTGGAGTCTAACTTCTTGAGTTCTTTATATATGTTGGATATTAGCCCTCTATCTGATGTAGGATTGGTGAAGATCTTTTCCCAATTTGTTGGTGCCGATTTGTCTTCTTGATGGTATCCTTTGCCTTACAGAAACTTTGTAATTTTATGAGGTCCCATTTGTCAATTCTTGATCTTAGAGCATACGCTATTGGTGTTCTGTTCAGAAACTTTCTCCCTGTACCGATGTCCTCAAGGGTCTTCCCCATTTTCTTTTCTATTAGCTTCAGAGTGTCTGGCTTTATGTGGAGGTCCTTGATCCATTTGGATTTGAGATTAGTACAAGGAGACAAGGATGGATCAATTCGCATTCTTCTGCATGCTGACCTCCAGTTGAACCAGCACCATTTGTTGAAAAGGCTATCTTTTTTCCATTGGATGTTTTCAGCCTCTTTGTCGAGGATCAAATGGCCATAGGTGTGTGGGTTCATTTCTGGATCTTCAATCCTGTTCCATTGATCCTCCTGCCTGTCACTGTACCAATTCCATGCAGTTTTTAACACTATTGCTCTGTAGTATTGCTACAGGGATACTGATTCCCCCAGACTTTCTTTTGTTGCTGAGAATAGTTTTAGCTATCCTGGGTTTTTTGTTATTCCAGATGAATTTGATAATTGCTCTTTCTAACTCTGTGAAGAATTGAGTTGGGATTTTGATGGGTATTGCATTGAATCTGTATATTGCTTTTGGCAAAATGGCCATTTTAACTATATTGATTCTACCGATTCATGAGCATGGGAGGTTTTCCCATTTTTTGAGGTCTTCTTCCATTTCCTTCTTCAGAGTCTTGAAGTTCTTGTCATACAGATCTTTCACATGTTTGGTAAGAGTCACCCCAAGATACTTTATATTGTTTGTGGCTATTGTGAAGGGGGTCATTTCCCTAATTTCTTTCTCAGCCTGCTTATCCTTTGAGTATAGGAAGGCCACTGATTTGCTTGAGTTGATTTTATAACCTGCCACTTTGCTGAAGTTGTTTATCAGCTGTAGGAGTTCTCTAGTGGAGTTTTTTGGGTCACTTAGGTAGACTATCATGTCATCTGCAAATAATGATAGTTTGACTTCTTCCTTTCCGATTTGTATCCCTTTGACCTCCTTATGTTGTCGAATTGCCCGAGCTAGTACCTCAAGTACAATATTGAAAAGATAAGGAGAAAGGGGGCAGCCTTGTCTAGTCCCTGATTTTAGTGGGATTGCTTCAAGTTTCTCTCCATTTAGTTTGATGGTGGCTACCGGTTTGCTGTATATTGCTTATATTATGTTTAGGTATGGGCCTTGAATTCCTGTTCTTTCCAAGACTTCATGCATGAAAGGATGCTGAATTTTGTCAAATACTTTTTCAGCATCCAATGAAATGACCGTGTGGTTTTTCTTTGAGTTTGTTTATGTAGTGGATTGCATTGATGGATTTCTGTATATTAAACCAACCCTGCATTCCAGGGATAAAGCCTACTTGATAATGGTGGATGATCGTTTTGATGTGTTCTTGGATTCAGTTGGCAAGAATTTTATTGAGTATTTTTGCATCGATGTTCATAAGGGAAATTGGTCTGAAGTTCTCTTTCTTTGTTGGATCTTTGTGTGGTTTGTTATCAGCGTAATTGTGGCTTCGTAGAAGGAATTGGGTAGTGTTCCTTCTGTTTCTATTTTGTGGAATAGTTTGAAGAGTATTGGTGTTAACTCTTCTTTGAAGGTCTGAGAGAATTCTGCACTGAAACCATCTGGTCCTGTGCTTTTTTTGGTTGGATGACTTTCTATGACTCCTTCTATTTCTTTAGGCTTTATGGGACTGTTTAGATCATCTATTTGGTCCTGATTTAATTTTGGTATTTGGTATCTGTCAAGGAAATTGTCCATTTCCTCCAGATTGTCTAGTTGTGTTGTGTACAGGCTCTTGTAGTAGGATCTGATGATTTTTTGGATTTCCTCAGTTTCCGTTGTTATATCTCCCTTTTCATTTCTAAGTTTGTTAATTTGGATACTTTCTCTGTGCCCTTTGGTCAGTCTGACTAAGGGTTTATCTATCTTGTTGATTTTTTCAAAGAACCAGCTCCTGGTTTTGTTGATTCTTTGTATGGTTCTCTTTATTTCTACTTGATTGATTTCGGCCCTGAGTTTGATGATTTCCTGCCTTCTAATCCTCCTGGGTAAAATAGCTTCTTTTTGTTCCAGGGCTTTCAGGTGTGTCAATAAGCTGGTAATGTATGCTCTCTCCATTTTCTTTTTGGAGGCACTCAGGGCTATGAATTTTCCTCTTAGCACTGCTTTCATTGTGTCCCATAGATTTGGGTATGTTGTGTCTTCATTTTCATTGTTTTCTAAAAAGTCTTTAAATTCTTTCTTTATTTCTTCCTTGACCAAGGTATCATTGAGTAGAATATTGTTCAGTTTCCATGTGTATGTGGGTTTTCTGTTGTTTTTGTTGCTATTGAAGATCACTTTTACTCCATAGTGATCTGATAGGAGGCATGGGATTAGTTAGATCTTCTTATATTTGTTGAGGTCTGTCTTGTGACCCATTATATGGTTGATTTTGGAGAAGGTACCATGAGGTGCTGAGAAAAAGGTCTATTCTTTTGCTTTAGGATAGAATGTTCTATATATATCTGTTAAATCTAATTGGTCCAAAGCTTCAATTAGTTTCATTGTGTCTCTGTTTAGTTTCTGTTTTCCTGATAGGTCCATTGAGGAAAGTGCAGTGTTGAAGTCACCCACAATTATTGTGTTAGCTGCAATGTGTGCTTTGAGCTTTAATAAAGTTTCTTTTACGAAAGAGGGTGCCCTTGCATTTGGAGCATAAATGTTCAGGATTAAGAGTTCTTGTTGTATTTTTCCTTTGACCAGCAAGAAGTGTCCCTCAGAGTCTCTTTTGATGATTTTGGGTTGAAAGTCAATTTTATCTGATATTAAAATGGCTACTCCAACTTGTTTCCTGAGACCATTTGCTTGTAAAATTGTCTTCCAGCCTTTTACTTTAAGGTAGTGTTTGTCTTTGACCCTTGGGTGTGTTTCCTGTAAGTAGCAAAATGTAGGGTCCTGTTTACACATCCAGTCAGTTAGTCTATGTCTTTTTATTTGGGCATTGAGTCCATTCATGTTAAGAGATATTAAGGAATAGTGATTGTTACTTCCTGTCATTTTTGACGTTATTTTTCAAATTTGATTGGTTAACTACTTTTGGGTTTGATGAAAGGTTACTCTCTTGCTTTTTCCAGGGTGAAGTTTTCCTCCTTGTATTGGTGTTTTCCTCCTATTATCCTTTGTAGGGCTGGGTTTGTGGATAGATATTGGGTAAACTTGGTTTTGTCATGGAATATCTTACTTTCTCCATCTACGGTGATTGAGAGTTTTGCTGGATATAGTAGTTTTGGCTGGCATTTGTGTTCTCTTAGAGTCTGCATGAGATCTGCCCAGGATCTTCTAGCCTTCATACTCTCAGGTGAAAAGTCTGCTGTGATTCTGGTAGGTCTTCCTTTATATGTTACTTGGCCTTTTTCTCTTACTGCCTTTAATATTCTTTCTTTGTTTAGTACATTTGGTGTTTTGATTTTTATGTGACAGGAAGTATTTCTGTTCTGGTCCAGTCTGTTTGGGGTTCTGTAGGCGTCTTGTATATTTATGAGCATCTCTCTCTTTAGGTTAGGGAAGTTTTCTTCCATAATTTTATTGAAGATATTTGCTGGCCCTTTAAGTTGTAAATCTTCACTCTCATCTCTGCCTATAATCCTTAGGTTTGGTCTTCTCATTGTGTCCTGAATTTCCTGGATATTTTGGGTTACACGCTTTTTGCATTTTGCATTTTCTTTAACTGTTGAGTCCATTGTTTCTATGGTATCTTCAGCATCTGAGATTCTTTCTTCTATCTCTTGTATTCTGTTGTTGATATTTACATCTATATCCCCTGATTTCTTCCCAAGGCTTTCTATCTCCAAAGTTGTCTCCTTTTGAGTTTTCTTAGTTGTTTCTACTTCTGATTTTAGATCCTGGATGGTTTTGCTTAGCTCCTTCACTTGCTTGTTTGTGATTTCCTGTAATTCTTTAAGAGATTTTTGTGTTTCCTCTTTCATGACCTCAGCCTGTTGACCAAAGTTCTCCTGTATTTCTTTAAGTGTTTTTTGTGTTTCCTCATTATTGGCTTTTGTATTCTCCTGGATTTCTTTCAATGATTTTTGTGTTTCCCTTGCAAGGGCTTCTAACTTTTGATCCATTTTCTCCTGAATTTCTTTAATTATGTCCTTCATGTGTTCCTATGCCAGCATCATGACTAGTGATTTTAAATCCAAATCTTGTTTTACTGGTGTGATGGGGTATCCAGGACATGCTGTTATAGGAGAATTGGGTTCAGATGTTGCCATATTGCCTTGATTTCTGTTAGTGACGTTCCTGCGTTTGCCTTTTGCCATCTAGTTCTCACTGGTGTTAGTTGGTCTTGTCAATGCTGGACTCACCAGTGCAAGCTGCCCCTTCCCAGGTGGCCTCTGGCGCACAGCTTACCTCCTGCACTGCCTAGAGACAGGGTGCTATTGCCCAGGCTGTTCAGATCCCGAAGCATACACCTGAAGGCTTCTGCTGGGGCCTGCTGGATTCACCGGAGCACACCGACTTCTCCCCACTGGCCGCCTGGAAGCCCCTCTTGCCTCTTGCAGGACCTGGAGATGTGGTGTTGCCGCCCAGGCTGTTCTGGATCCGGAAGCGGAGAGGTCTGAGGGCTACCGCCAGAGGCCTCCGGGCTGGAGCCTAAGCTCCGTGCCACAGGAGCAAGCTGTGCTATGAGCTCCAAGACTGCCTCTGGGTGCACACCAGTCTCCCGCACTTCCTAGAGACCAAGTGCTGTGGCCCAGGCTGTTCAGATCCCAAAGCAGGCACCTGAAGGCTCCTGCTGGGGCCCACTGGATTCACCGGAGCACACCGACTTCTCCCCACTGCGTCTATGTCCATCTAATGGACAGAACCATGCTCTTCCTGGACACGGGTTCCTCTGCTGACTAGCAACAGGTGTCGGCCTTTGCTTCCTTCTAGCACAGAATTCTGAGAATTGTTATGTCTTTGGTCCCACTGTTTTAATAAGGGGCTGACAAGGTCTGCTTTTGGACTATCTCATCTCCTGCCAAAACACTTGCAATCTTTTGTCCCTTTCCACTTCCTGTTCAGACAGGGAAAAATGAAGCCAATTATTGCTTACGATTTCAAGCACATGTGATAAGTATTAGGGTGTATGTAAGAGTTAGAAAAGAGGGCAGAGGTGTTTGGAGGCTGGGGACACCCATATTCACATTGAAGTTGCCATACTTGGGGCGTGGGATTAAAATCTAATTTGAATACCTCATGTTTCCTGCAGTGTATTTACAGCATTTTTCCAGGTTCTTGTCTGTGCACCAATAGATATTTTTCTTTTCTTGGAATCACTGCAGTTAATAGGTCTGTAAGCAACTCAGCTGACAGTTCTTACAGGCTCTAGCGGCTTCCTGGCTATTCTTAAGCTCCTTTCTTGCTAACTATATCAGAGGTCACATCTCTTCCTTCTTTTACACTATTTTAGCTGGCATCTAACAAGATGTAGAACAGCCTAATTTGTCTGTTTGTACCCTTTCTTAAGCCAGTATCTACCCATATCTTTACTGTCTCCTGCCCTTTGTTTCTAACTTCTTTTTCTCTCTAAATATAATTCTTCATATTGCCTTTTCTTAGGATCCTATTAACTGCTATGATGACAATATCAATAAACCAGGACTTCAAAAATTAGATCCAACCACAGGAAACTACATGAAATTGCTAATGTGGGATTTGGGGCTGTAAGGGCAATTTCTCATGGCTTAAGATATGAGATAAAGTCTTGTTGTATTATCTTTACCCATGGAACAAACCGATTTCTCACACAATGAATTTACAAAGTTGCAATGTAGGCTCAGCTGCTGAGCAGGGGAGACAACTTGACCACATGTTGAGACATGTGTCTCAAGTGAGATCCAAGAAACAATTACCAAGATCGATCAGCTAAGGTGGGAGTCTGGGTCTCTGTCCTGGAAGAGCGCTTCACAATTAGTAGAATTTGACCTTGTTCTTTCTTCAGAACAGAAAGAAGGACAGACAGAGCCTTAAACAGAGAAAGACTCCCCCCCCCCCTTTTTTTTTTACCAAATGTCACTACTACACACAAAGTTCAAATAGACACTATTGTGAGACATGGAGGAGGGTGGGGAATAGGCTACTTTTAACAGAGTTCATCAATTATTGCTTTGTAAATATTGGTCTGTTTTCTGAAGACACTCCTCTTTTTCAGGCTCAGCCCACTTGGGGTGTTTTCCAGTCTATGTACTAAAAGGGTCACGTACATGGTTTTTCTATAAAGCATTTTGTAAAAATGCCTACACAGTGTTTCTGTAAACACTGGATAATAAAACTTGTGTCAGTTAAAATCACACCATGTTCATGTCCTGTAATTAGCATCACACATTTTCAATTCTTAACCTTTCTTACTCTAAACTATTGAAGTCTTATTTTACCAGGATAAATATCATTAGTACTTATATGAGTCTTATTTTTATTGGATTGTTATGTTGAGGGTGAAAATTTTTAAAAAGATCTGTTCACATTTTAAAGAACTATGTGCCCAAAGAATCTAAGTAGCTAAAGACAGATCTAGGGTCTTGGGTGGAAACTACTCAGGAGTCTCCTTTATTGTCTTTATTGTCTGGATGCTCTCTGTCACCTACATATCCTCTCACATTAGAATTTTTTAGGTAGAGAGTTACATGTTACTCAGCCTTCTATCTCTTGAAGTAACCCACACAGTGCACTGCACATAGTAGGTATTGGATTATTGCCCATAGGGGCTACGGGATTATTTCACATAGTGATTATTAGATTATTGTGCATAGTGGATACTGGATTATTGCACAAAGTAGATACTGGATTATTGCACATAGTGGGTACTGGATTATTGGACATTGTGAGTATTGGGCTATAGCACATGGTGGGTATTGGATTAGCAGTAGGTGAGCATTCTTAAACTGTATCGCCATAGAATTTCCCAGCCAGTGGAGAACTCCAATGCCATTACAAAAATTTTTGCAACTAGAAAATCCGAAGCACAAAGGGATTCCAGCATTGTTTCAGGTGCTGTTGTTGACAGGGAAAAGCCCTGGAATCCAGGCAACCCTGTTTAATGACTCTCACAAACAGGAGAACCAGCAGAACTGCCCCTTCCACCCTTATGTGGCTTCCAAGGATGAAACTGAGGCTATGCGAACAACATCTTCCAGGGGTGGCAACTGTTTTTAGCAGCTAGACCATCTCCCTGGCCCAGGAAATGTTCTTTCCCTTCTTTATCCTTGTGCATGCCTGGCTGGGAGACTTGATTCATGATGTAACATCAGCCTACTATCCTTTTGCTGTAATCATGCTTCAGGTCTCTGACTTCAGTCTGGATTGTGTTCCATAAATCTATGCCTGCCCCCAAAGAAACAGTGTTGGGTTCTTGACAGGAAAAAAAAAGGGTTGCTGATAAACCTAAGGATATAACAGCTGAGAGAGCCCAAGAGATCATTAAGTGTGTGTTGGTGTAACCCTTCCAGATCCCAGTTTTTTAAGTCCCACTGAGCCATGTACCATATGCTATACTAACATTTGTGGGGGAAGCAGAAGTGATACTTTAAAACCAGCTCTGTCTGGCTTTGAAATGATACTGTTTAATGTTCGCTGCTGTAAAAAGCAAAGCACTGAAGTATTTTCACAAGTGTTTCCAGATTGAGTTCTTATCTTAGTGCAAGATTAGTTTCTTAGAGGTAAAAAGAGAAAATACAAGAACACAAAACAACAGCAATAAAAATCTTACCACATAGCTGTTTTAGTGTCTTTGTGTAAACAGTTATGTATATTTGTATGTGATTTAAATATCTTTCTGAGAACGTGCACATAATTCTGTCTGTTACTACTCATACTATGTTCTCGATCTACCAGATTTTATCAAATGCCTTCCTGTTACATGTCGATTAAACTTCTAATCTTATTACATTCAGTAGTTACAGAAGCATACCACGTTATTACATTCGTTTTTCACTATTTATTGTTCACATTATATTTAATGGTGAGATGTCGCCATTTTTATAAGGTAACATGCGCATAGTTCTACTGTAATCCTTGTTAGGACATGCCTATGTGCACGCCAATGTGCAGTAGATGTCAGAGAACAACTCTGGGGAAATAGCCCTCATCCTCTTTCTTGTGTGATCAGGAACAGAACGCAGGATGGTAGCCTTGGCAGTGAGTACTTACACTGCTGAGCCACCTCACTAGCCAGAAACCCACTCAGAAAGGGTCTTCCCTTAAATAGTTTTCTCACTGAAGAGCAAAGTAATTTAATTCAAAAGTGGACAATCTCTGTGAGTGGAAGGCTTAGAGGTTTTCTGTGCTGATGGACATCAAGACATCAAGAAATAATTTCTCACTGGCTTGACATTAGCTTCAAAACACTTACCAAGTGTATTAGAATGACAGCACACAGAGAAGCCTCTTAGCCTCAGGGACAGGAAAGGTCTTACGTTAATCTAAACAGCTATTCAGAGTAGTCCTGAAGACCTAATCCTGCAGCTTGGATGATAAAGCATCTCTTGAACAAAAGAAAAACCATGAGAAATGACATGATGAGAGATCCCAGCTCTCTCCTCAGGTGACTGGAATGGAGGTGGGATCTACTATTACAATTTAAGCCAACAGTGAGTTCAATTATTTTTTAAAGCAGTGATGAGATCCTCTCTCTACTGTACTTATTTTCCTTTGTGGAGTTAATATAACATTCTGATCTTGAATTAATGTCATGCTTTTTATTTTTATTTACTCAAATGAGTTTTTCCACATGAAGGTGGGATTTCCTAAGACTGCTTTCTCCAGCCCCTCATCTTCCCTGCTTTGAGCTGTGTTTATCAAATGCAGTCACGGGTGGAAAGTCAACAAACCCAGCAGATGCAGGTGTGACGGAACCTCAGGCCCAAAGGAAAATAAACAGGGGCCATTGATTTAAATGAACTTAAATGTTGTCCCTAACCTTAAGGTCATTCTCCCCACTCCCTCCCTTTATCTCCCACACAGACTCATTTAGGTGACATATAAACACTGGAACCTAAAGATGAACCTGAGATCATTCCCCAAACTTCACCAATCTTTTTCATTACAGAAAATCCTGATTAATAATGGAAGGGTTGTGCTTCATTAACAATATTAACACAGCAACACTTATTAGAATTTCCCACCTTTGATGGGCTCCTCACTCAGAGCTAACTAGTTTAACTGATAATTTCTACTAAATGAGATAAAGCACACCTGGTGGCAGAGTGTATGATTATTATAAGAATCATAGATAATAAAAATTTCTTTCAGTGAATGGAAACTAAACTTGTCTCGGTTTACAGTAGTTTCTCTCCATTTGCTATTCTTTAGGACCTTAGTTGTTTGGAAATGTCTCAGACACATTTTACCCCATTTGCTGGGACATCTTTAATTGTAGTTAACCATTTTGGAGCCATGGCATTAGGAAAAATGTATTATTGCTATATTTTGCTTTAAAATGTAGATTTTGAATATTTCGATAGCAGCCTCAGTTTTAGGAACATTTACTTCCCATTAATATGTCTCTACCTTTCCAGGCTTGGTGATGATGTGGTAGAGATTCCTTAATTGGACATTTGGACATTCTTTAACATTGAGAATAGAGAGCTTTGAATGTAGATGGCCTCAAGTTTCCCTGAGATCGCTTAACTGTGGCCTTTCTTTCTCATCAGACTGACAACAAGTTCTTAGGTACCTGCATTTCAGAAAGACTGACCAGGAAAGGTCTAGGAAAAGTAGACACAACATGAAGAAAAGGAACGCACCCAACATTTCTGGTTCTCCTGTCTCCTCTCCTAAGATGTAGCTCATTTAGAAGCCAATGTCTGGATGCAACCTACTCTCTAGTGACTGTGCCTGTCCCTTTTCACTCTTGTGAAACTCTCTTAAATGGACTCGGTTGGCGGAAACAGGCACTGAAGACTTTTCTAAACATCCATCCATCTCAGTTCCCCTTTTGCCAGATATCTGTGCGTCATCATTTCCTATAGCTCTCTCTTCTACCTGACCTGTCTCTCTTCTTCATGCAATATTGTGGTAAGGTATCACTTTCTCCGAGTATTTGAATATTTGCAAGCTGTGAAGATGATCTATGAATGTCCTTGGCTTCATCTTCATTCGTGTAACTCTTCAGCCTATCAGAAGGGAGCTTCTGAGCCCTCATAAAGTGGTGCAAAACTAAAATCTCAGTTCTTGGGAAGTGGAGACTGGAGGACCAAAAGTTCCCCGGCCAGCTTCAGCTACATTTGTGAGCTTGAAACCAGCCTGGGCTACATGAAGTTATCTGTCTTATAAAATATTAGGAAATGTCTCTGAATTCATTTAGTTTATTTTAAAGATCATGGAAAGATTAAATGAAAATAATGATCTGGTAGGGGATTTTCCGGTGTTTCAGGTTAACTGGGGTCTGGTGCTGTTTTCCTTACTCTATATGCACTTAGGAAGATTGAAAGTAAAATATTTATTTTACCCTGCTCTTTGCCAGTGGATAATATCCAGCTTTTCCAGGCCAGGGCTAGTCACGGTCCGGCCAGGTGAAAACAGAAAGAGTAGCCCTGCTTGTCTCGGAGAGGCTAATATCTTGGAGAAGGACATAGTGTGTTTAGTCTATCTGAGTGCAGGGGGTTGGAGCATGGTGTTAGCATTTTGAAGTTGCTGCCATTGAAAGGCAGCTTGCAGAAAAGTCGGAACCTGCCCACTTCTGCTGCCTACACTAGTTTCCACTCAATAGCAGTAGGCATTGGGGAAGAAGCATGGTATCTAGGCTGGTCATGGTGGCACATGCCTATGAGCCTAACATCTTCGAGGTGGCAGCAGGAAGCAAGTCAAGGTCATTCTTGGGTCCATATAAAGAGAATTAGCATCAACACAGGCTGTATGGGACCCAGACTCCAAACAAACCATCAGTTAAACAAAATCCAATGCACACACACAAACCCAAGACAATTCAGTGGCACCTGCTGAAAAGACCTGATAATCATGGGTATCACTGATGTCAATGCGGCCATGATACTGTGAATCAGTCTACAATCCTATGCAAGCAATCCATGTGGATTCCAGTTCTTGAAAGCTGCAGGAAGTTATCCAGTGCTGTGCTTTTATCACTGGCTGCCATTACAGCTGGGCTGAGAAAGTAGGCAGTCCTTACGATGACATCATTCAGTACGAACAACATCACTGGGTGGAGGCTACTAGGAGATAAAGAGTGCCCTCCTTCAGCTTTTTTGGAACAGATTCTGGGATCCCATCCCACAGCATCTGGCAGGGTCCTGTGAGTAGTTTCCTCCCATGGAATTCAGGAGCACACAGGAAGAGGTCATCAGTTCCCCACACTGAAGGCTTCTGCTTCTGCATTCAGAACACAGTGCAGCCAACAGTTATACCCCAGTCTCCAGTACAGCTGTGTCCTCTCTAGACACAGGCTAGTTGGATCTGAGTTATCTCTGGTAACCAGGGAATAAATATAGTTGTCCAAAAAGGCAACATAGGTGGGCCCATGAACAGAGATCAGAAGCTAAACATTGTCATGCCCTGTGAGTAAAGCTGGAAGGGCATTTGCTCTCAAAGCTAAGCAATAGACTATGTCAAAGAAATCATTTGAAATGTAAATAAAAAATTTATTGAATGAAATAAATAAAAAATAAAAAAAATTAAAAAAAGAGAAAATATAAGTCGTAACTTGAACTGCTATAACAAAATATCTCCAGTGGAGTCCTTAAATGGTATTTCTTTCTTGCAGATCTGGTGGCTTTCTGTTTTCTGTGTCTTCATACAGCAGAGGGTGAGGAAGCCCTAATCTTTTTTCCACTAGCCCCACTGTGGGAGCAATACCTCTGTGATATAATCTAAAGCCAATTATTGCCTAAAGGAAACATCTTCACACTGAGTCACACTAGAAACCAGGGTTTCAGCATAAGGACCAGTGCTTGGGCCATAGACAGTCTTTCTGTAACAGCCATCTTTCACCAAAGATGAAACATTCTGCCCATAACGCTGCCTTTCAACAAAGATGGGCTCACACGTCAGAGCCAGCACCACTACAAAAGTCCAAGCTCATGGGAGCTCTTTTGATACCATGCCAAACCACGTCCATGGCAGTTTTTAACACTGGGGCTTGAGGTTATTATACATAGTGTGCACAGGAGGGGATGCAAGCTGTCAGTTTACAGAGAGAAGTGATACAGGTGGCCAGTCACTTCAGCATCGGCCGTGACTATCTTCCAGATGAGATGGGAATGCTCTCATTCCTACCATAGCCTACGACTACATCCCGATTGTCTCTGTTTCCTTTCTACAGATCATTCCTTTGACCCGTGTCTTGCATTCAACTATTGCCATGGTTCCCAACCCCCTCCACTTTAATTTCTTGTCAAGCTTGTAGTGCAATAATAGGGCTAGGGACCATAGAAAATATGTCTAACTTCCTTCTTTGCTTGCTTTGAACAGCCCTGGAAATGGTTAAAGTTTAGTTTAAAAGTTTCCTTCCCGAATCATGCTCAGCTTTTTGAGCTCTGCTCCCTCACTAACCTCATTGGGAAAGAGGCAATGAAGAAATATAAAATCTTTCCTCACATAAAGTAATCATCTTCATGTAATTAAAGATAAAAATTGTGTTTCTGTTACAAATGCCTGTTATTGTGCCTATTAATATATTTTTTAAAAAAGTCAATGGTACTCACTCCAATGACAAATAAATGATGGATTTCTTGTAAAGGTACTGAAAAAGTTAAATTTGCAACTTCTACCCAGCTGATCCTGCACTAAGACTCCTTTATATGTAGTAATTTTATAAAAGTTCATACAAACTGCTTAGGTCCCTAAAGATGGCCTCTTGTTTTCTACCTTCTCTTGTTAAGCTTGGTCATGGTAAAGTCCCATGGCCTCCTCTCCCTTGGGGTTCCTGGCACTCCTCTATGGTGATAGCTGTTAGTGTAAGATCCCCAGCCCCATTTCACACACAACCTCTCAGGACTACACCTGCATCTGCTCTGGCTCCAATTACTGTTCACTCAGCTATGGGTGGGTCATACTGCACTCTACAGTAGACAAGCTATAATTAGAACTGAGTTGGAGAAATAAAATGTGTTTTTTCAAGGTTAAGGTAGGCTTTGACTGCATTAATGTACAGAATAACCACTAGACCTGAGGCTGTAAGCAGCCTGAGCTGATTGTCTTCCAAGATTTAAGCATTAATCAGGTATAGGAATGGATGGAGACAGGCAGAAGGGTCCTGGAGGAACAATCCTGCAGGAGAAAGAGGGGAGGGAGAGGCCAGGATCTACTGGCCTTTCCAACTATTTTCCCTCTCTCTGGTACCTTCTTCCTACCGTCCTCTCCGGTTTTCTTTTCTGTCTCTCCCATTGTTTTATGTTTATTCTCTTTCCTCAAAGAACTGCATGGACTCAGTTTTCCTGGGTCTGACAAACACACAGTTATGTAGGCCATATGACAGTTCGTTTACAGGAGGTGATTCTCTGATTGTGAGCTGCTAGACAAGAGCCGTGTGCAACTGGACATTTGGGACTGCAGTGTGTTTCACCGGTGAGGTTTCATGACACTGTCACTTACATGGGCACAGAGTTACCAGCATGGGCAGAGGAGTAAGGACACCTCTAATTCTTGTGATATAAGGTCTTATATACTTCTTCATGGGTTTTGAATGCTGCTGTGCTTTGCATGTGAAGGAGGTGATGGGTGATTGACGGACAAACCCAGCAGGAAGAACAGGTGAGTAACCATGGTCTTTGATGATGCCGCGGTCCCAAGTGGCTACAATAGATGTCTGGCCAGGTTATTTTAAAACTATTGATCCAAGAAAGGATGATAGGTCTGTCAGCGACTTTGCTGCAACCTGGCTTTTGTTACTGCTTTTCTTGGGCCATCCCTGGTGTGTTGTTAAATGCTTCAGTGGTAAATAAGTGTTTTTAACTATGTCGCCAAGGGGATAATATTGAATGGAATCAATTGTTTCACAAATGACCAACAGCATGCTTGCTTGTTTATGTAGCCATTGAAGCAGCAGATATTTATTGGGCTTCAGCTATGTGCCAGAGTAACCACCGTGTTTGTGGGGTAGAGTGGGGAACAAAGCAGAAGCACTCTGCTTTGCTTTAAGTCAATGAAACAATCAGGATGCTAATAACAATGAGGGGAAGGGGCAGGAGCAGGAGGAAGCTGAAGATAAAGAAAAATTTAATAGTACTAGTAAAAGAGTAAGGTTTGTTTAGAACACAAAGTAACAGAACCTACTAAAGGAAGAGAATGTAATTAAAGGCCATCCAGTAATATGCACATGGAATCATTAAAGGAGAGAAGGTATATTTCTTTCTTCATGTTACTGTAACAAAACACCTGAGTCAGACAACTTTAGAAAAAGAGACAACTTTGGATTGTAATTTTCTAGGAATTGGAAAGCTTATAAATAGTTGGCCACTGCTCTGAGACAGCATGACATTGCACAAGTAGTAGAGGAGCTGTATTATTTTGTAGTAACCAGGAAGTGTAAGAAAGAAAGGAAATGCGAGGAAGTCACATGATCCCAACTGTCTGTCACTTCCGCGTTGGTGTGAAGGTAGACTTAGGAGGCTATGTGTTGTCTGGCAGGAAACAGTTGAGACAAGAAAAATGCACGAGCTGTTGTGGAAGGACAGTGGATGGGGCCAGGAAGCACCTGAACTGAATGTGTTGGGAACAAGGCAAAGCACAGGGGGCACAATGTGTATGATGACGTCCGTAAATCCAGGGAGGTTAGTGTGTGGGGTTCCCTGTGCAGTGCGCCAGTGGATACACCCACAAAGCTAAGCTATACTCTGAAATCCCAAGGAAACGCTCCATAGTAGAAACAGGAGTCACTGCTGCCCTGTCCTCAACTTGGTTATAGGGAGCTCAACACACTTGTCCCCTGCATCTCAAGGCCCAGGCTTCAAGCAGAAGGGACTGTACATGCAGTACTGGGAAGAGTAGAGTAAGCTATGACCCAGCTTATCAGAGTGTGAGCTGTAGATGGGAGCACTGCTTCCTGCTTTGAAGACAGAATCATTTTGATTTAAGAGAGTCTCATAGTTTTGTGTCACCAAGCTAAAACACTGTCCTAGAGAATTCCCTGAAGCTTTCTTGGTTTGAAAACCAAGATGTGACAGAGTCTATTCGATGCTACCTACATGTGATGGATAATCTCAGCTGGCAACTTGCTGAGATCTAGATTAACCAGCATTCATCACTCTGCTTCGTGATGGTGGACACTGTGACTGGCTGCCTCGTCCTCCTGCTGCTGTAATATGCTCACCGATGGACTGCAGCCTAAAACTGTGAACTGGAACAAACGCTTCCTTCCTTAGATTGCTTTTATGGCTTATTTTATCATAGAAGCAGGGAAAGGAACTAGGACCTGCTGTCCAAATTGAGGAAGATGCGCATAGGTTTTGAACAACACAGCTCATCCATACTGTTCCCTCAAGGGGCATTGAGGGAATGCCCCACCAACACTTCTGCTAAAAAGCCTGCTTTGTAAGTAGTCAGAGAAACTGAGGCATGAGAAGGAGCCCACATATCTGTGGGTGAATGACAATACTTAAGAAAGCAATGAGCCCCTGGACCAGCATGGCCGCTGCTGGGAGACTTCTCTCAGGATTCTTGCTCCACCCCCTTTATTAAAAGAGATTCTTTTCTCACACAATATATCCTGATTAGAGTTTGCCCTCCCTCTACTTCTCCCAGTTCCCTACCCTTCCCCTGCCATCTGGATCCACTCTCTGTTTGCCATTAGAAAAGAACCAGCTTCTAAGCTGTAACAACCCAAATGTAACAAAATAAAACATAAGATAAAACAAAACCCATCACATCAAAGTTGGACAAGGCAAACCAACAGAAGATAAAGATCCCTAGGAGAAGGCACAAACCTACACACGTTCAGAAGTACCATAAAAGTACTAAACTGAACGCTATACTATCTACCCGAGGACCTGTGCAGACCTGTCCAGGCCTTGTGCTTGCCGCTTCTGTCTCTGTGTGTTCATAGAAGATCTACTCAGTTGATTTAGAAGGCTTTTCTCTGTGTCCTCCATCCTCTCTGGCTCTTATATTATCCTCTCCTTCAGGGTTTACTGAGCTCTGGGGGAAGGGATTGATGGAGACATCCCATTTAGAGCCAGTTCTATGTAATGTTCCATCTGCTGCAGGAGGTGCATCTCTGATGTTAGCTGAACAAGGCACTAATCTATTGAGTATAACAGAATACCATTAGGATATTTTGTTGTTATTGTTCTTAGACCAGTAGTCTCTGCTTTAACTCTGACACTGGGCTATATAGTCCCTAGTTCCTGGTCACCCATGCAGTATTATGTGTGTTTAATCTCATGAAATGGGCATTACAGCAAATCAGATATTGGTTGGTTACACACAACACAACCTTTGTGCCATCATTGCCCTAGCATATCTTACCGGCAGAAAAGATTGTAGGCTGAATGTTTTGTGCCTAGATTGGTGTTTATGCTTCACTTTGGTAGCCTGAAGTATCTTCCTACTGCAAAAGACCACAGAATGTAGGAGTGAAGGATGAAGCAGCCACTCTGCAGGCACCAGTTCTTCCGCTCATGCTCAGTGAGTTCTGGGGGTTTTGTCTTCAGCAGTGGGGCCTTGCTCCCAGTTTATGGAGAGGAGCACATTGTCTTGGAAATATCCTGGGATTTCCATGGAATCCATTTGGATGTAACTCAGTCTCAGTACTGAAGGCTTCTTTTGGTGAAAAGAGATAAACTTAGTTGACAACATCTCCCTCATTATTTGGAGACTGCATTCATATCACCTTCATATATTTTAGGAAGTTTCTACTGAACTAAGTGTCCATACCATCTCAAATACCTCTCAATTCTAGTGCCTCTCACTACATTCCTTCCTTCAAACCATTCTTTCCCCCTCTCCACCTGATCTTCCCATTTCAATCCCACCTGGTCCTTCCATAAAATCCATTCTACCTCCCCTTTTCAGGGAGAGCCATGTGTCATACCAAGTCCCTTTCTTCTCACCAAGCCTCTCTGGGTCTAAAGAATGTAGCTTGGTTATCATTTTTTTAATGGTTAATATCCACATATTAGCAAATGCATACTTCATTTATCTTTCTGCATCTGGGTTAACCTCACTCAGGACAAGTATTTTATAGTTCCATCTATTTGCCTGAAAATTTTAAGGCACCATTTTCTTAACTGCTGAGTAACACTTCCTTGTGGAAATGTATCACATTTTCTATATCTATTCTTTTGTAGAGGGACATCTAGGATTTTCAAATAATTAATAGAGCAGCGATAAACATGGTTTAGGAAACATCTGTATGGTAGATGAAAGGTACTTTGGATGTATGCCTAGTAGTGGATCTTGAGGAAGATTCATTCCCAACTTTCAGAGTACCCTCCATATTGATATTAATGGTAGCTGTACAAGTTTGTATTCCTACCAGCAATAGAAGAGTATTCCCTGTGTTCCACATCCTTGTCAGCATGAACTGTCCTTTGTGTTATCAATCTTAACCATTCTGACAGGTGTACCAACAAAACAGTTTGATTTGTATTTCCCTGATTACTAAAGATGTTGAATGTTTCTTTAAATGTCAGCCATTTGAGATTCTGCTATTGAGAATTCTGATTAGATCAGTTCCCTATTTTTATTAGAATTATTTATTGTTTTTTATAGCTACCTAGTTTCTTACGTTCTTTATTTATTTTGGTTATTAGTCCTCTATTGGATGTGGAGTTTGTAAAATCTTTTCCATTGCATAGGTCGGCATGTCATGGGATTGGCAGTGTGCCCTTTGCCTTACAGAAGTTGTTCAGTTTCATCATTGATCTAGTGCCTGTGCTATTGGTGTCCTGTTCAGAGAGCTGTCTCCTGTGCCAATGCATTCAAGACTCTTCAATACTTTCTTTTCTATCAGATTCAGTATACCTTATTTATGGTTAGATATTTGATCCATTTGGACTTGAGTTTTGTGCAGGGTGATAGATATAGACCTAATTACATTTTTCTACATGCAGTCATCCAGTTTGACCAGCACCATTTATTGAAAATACTATCTTTTTTTTCCAGTGTGTATTTCTGGCTTCTTCATCAATAATCAATGTCAATATATGTATGGATTTTAGTCTGGGTTTTCAATAATATTCGGTTCATCACTGTGTCTATATTTATGCCAATACCATGCACTGTTTATTACTATAGCTCTATAGTACTACTTGAAATCAGAAATAGTGATACCTCCCACAATTCCTTTGTTGTTCAGGATTGATTTGTCTATCCTGGTTTTTTTTCTTTATAAAGCTGAGAATTGTCCTGAAAGCCATGAAAAATTGTGTTGGAATTTTGGTGGGAATTGCACTGGAACTGGGAGATCTTTTCATCCTCTGGTATCTTCTTCAAATTCTTTCTTTAAAGACTTTTCTAAAGTTTTTATTTGCCTGGTTTACAGCTACTACCAAATCTTTTATATTGAGGTGAAACTTGTTGTTCATGTGATTTTTTTCTTAGTCCATTTATCATGTGTACACAGGAGAGCTATTATTTTTTTTGTGAGTTAATTTTGTCTCCAGGTACTTTGCTATAGGAGTTCTCTAGTAGAACTTTCAGGGTCACTTATTATTTGTATTATTTATGTATATTATCATGCCATCTGCATATAAAGATACTTTGACTTCTTCCTTTGCAATTTGTGTCCCCTGATCTCCTCCAGTTGTCTTATTGCTGTAGCTAAGACTTCAGGTACTATACATTGACTCAGTATGGCAAAAGTGCACAATCCTGTCCTATTCCTGACTTTAATGTAATTGCTTTGAGTTTCTCACCTTTTAAGTTCATATTGATCATAGAATTGCTGTAATGTGCTTTTATTACGTTTAGGTATGTACCTTGTATCTTCAGTCTCTGTAGGTCTTTGATCATGATGATGTGGTGGGTTTTGTCAAAGACCTTTTCTGCATCTAATAAGATGATCATATGCTTTCTGCCTTTCAGTTTGTTTATATGGTAGATTACATATATTCATTTTCATACACTGAACTAGTTCTGCATCTCTGGGATGAAACCTAGTTGCCCATAGTGGTTGATCTTTTTGATGTATGATGTTTGGATTCAGTTTACAAGTATTTCACTGAATATATTTGCTTCTATGTTCATTAAAAACTGGTCCAAAATTCTTATTTGGGGGGAAGTTTCTGAAGTTTGGGTATCAGGGTAATGGTGGCCCTAGAAGGTGAGTTTGGCATTGTTACATCTGCTTCTATTTCATGAAATTATTTGAGGAGAGTTTGTACTAGTCCTACATTAATAGTATGGTAAAATTCTGTCCTGTAAACACCTGGCCTGGTTTTTGTTTGGTTTGTTTGTTTATTTTGGTTGGGAGAATTTTAATAACTGCTTCTGTTTCACTAGGGATTATATATTTATTTTATTGCTTATCTGATAATGACCTGATGTTGGTAAGTAGTACTTACCAAGAAATTCATCCACGTCTTTGAGATTTTCCAATTTAGTAGAATACAAGTTCTTAAAGTATGACCTTATGATTGTCTAGATTGCTTCAGTGTCTGTTGTTATGCCCCCTTTTCATCTCTAACCATGCTAATTTTAATATTGTCTATTCTCTCTTATTTAATTTAGAAAAGAGCTTGTTGACCTTATTGATTTTTCTCAAAGAATTAAATCTTTTTTCAGTGATTTTTAATTATTGTATTTGTTTCTCCTTTGTTGATTTTAGTTTTCAGTTTGCTTCTTGCTATCTATTCCTCTTAAGTATGACTTTCATTTCTATCCTAGAGCTTTCATGTGTGCTGTTAACTGTGCTCATATGAGGTTTCTTTAGTTTTTGCATGTAGGCACATATCACTACAAACTTGTCTCTTCAAACCTCTTTAATTGTACCATAAGTTTGGCAATGTTGGGTATTCATTTTTGTTTAATTCTAGAAAGTCTTTAATTTATTTCTTTATTTCTCTTTTTGACCATTTTTCATTAGTAAAGAGATTTTTTTCATGATTTTGTAAGCTTTCTGTTGTTTCAGTTGTTGAGAACCACCTTTAATATGTGATGGCATGATAGGAGGCAGAGAGCTGTTTCAATTTTCTTGTATTTATTGGGACTTGCTTTGTGTCTGAGTATGTGATCAATTTTGGATAAAGTTCAAGGAGGTGCAGAATAAAGGTATATTTTTGTGCTTGCTAGGTCCATGATCAAATGGACATAAATATCTGTTAGGTTCATTTGTTTTGTGACACTTGTTAGCTTCAGCATTTCTCTATTTAGGTTTTCTAGATAACCTGGTTTTTGGTGAAAATTGGGTATTGAATCTCCTAGAATCTGTGTTTGAGGTTCAATATGTGATTTAAGATGTAGGAGTGTTTCTTTTATGAACTTCAGTGTCCTTCTGTTTCGAGCATAGATGTTAATAATTGAAATGTCATCTTGTTGGAATTTTTCTTTTATAAGTATGTTGTATCCTCTTTCATTTCTTCTGATTAGTTTGGGTTTCAAGTCTAATTTGTTAGATATTGAAATGGCTATACCAGTTTCTTTCTTAGGTTTATTTGCTTGCAATATCTTTCCCCAATCCTGTTCCCTGAGGTAATGTCTATACTTGATGTTGATGTATATTTCTTGGATGCAGCAGAAGAATGAATCGAGTTGACAGGAAACTAACAATAGAGTTTCTTTTAAAAATATTTTAAAATTTACTCTGAAAATTTCATACACGTATAAAAAGTATTCTGATCCCTTCTATATCCGGATCCCTCTTAACTCCCCTGGTTCTTCCTTCTGATACATCTTCTTTACAACATTATATATACTTTTTAACCAACTGAATCTAATTCAGTAGCTCCTCAGCTAGGAACAGGACTCAGAGATTCCTCCCCAGTCCATGCTGAATTTTGGCATGCTTGATCTCATGCAGGTCTTGTGCTAGGAATCTTCACTGCTTATGGTGCAACGGGCATGTCAGATTGCCGAAAGTGCTGATAATAAGTGCAGGTAGGCAGTCAGTTCTACACAGGTTATCTTTGTTTGCTTCCTCACACCCAAGCTTGCGACACAGTATAAAAGAGGGGCTAGAGAGAAGAGAAGAGCTGAAGGGTGGAGGGTAAAAAGTGTGGTTCCTTATTAAACAGTGCTGAACTTGTGGGACTGCCACAAGATAGCATACAACTATTGCTGAAGCCTGTTAACAAAGTTAATTCTCCCTGTGGGTTCTAAGACGCAAGAGTGATATAGTCACTTGAATGGAAGCAAAATCCTTATCCCCACCACACTCTGGTATCAGTAAGGGGAGGTATGTGACAAATTAAAAAACAAAAACAAAAAACCCAATATCTGAGTGCATATTTCTATGAGCTAGACATGGCTTTGTGTCTTTGGGAAAGTATATTTCTAGCCACATGGAACCAAGGACCTACTTGACAGGAACAGTGAGTATTTGAATTCTAATAAACTTCATACCTTTCTAATCCACAAATACACATATAATCTAATTAAAAGTAGTGTTCTTCCCAGACAATTCCTCTCTATAGTTCTTTCAGCTCAGTACGATCCAGTTGTGGCTCTTAGCTCCTTATAAGGAGAAATATGTCGCTATATCTTTGTGTTTTGTGATGAATGCTGTCATAAGGACTATTGGCTAGCCTAATCTATGGTCTCTATATAGGAGATTCTCCCAGGACACTAGATATTTGTTATCAATTTGAGAATCAGAAAATAGTCATAAAAATCACAAAGACTGAAATTTTGGCTAAGAATTCATCAGTGGGGACTATCAAAATATACATAAACAAATGAGTTCTCTACTGTAAAATATGAGAGGGACTCTCACTATCCTCATTTCTCATCAGTCAGGGTCTGTCATTTGCAATTGTCTTGTACTTCACCATAGTTCACTGTCATTGTTCCTAGAAAGACATGAGAATCACTGAAATGCATGGATGGTTGTCTGTGCTTGAAGCACTCCAGTGTCTGAAACGATGGGCTTCCAAGGGAGATGCATAGCACAGCATGGTGGAACTTCCCAGAAAAACAACAGATCTGGTTATAGAAAATGTAATTACTTCTCGTTCAAATATATTGCTGTCTTCTTGTTGCTTGCATTTTTGCTTCTGAAGACTTAGGATATGGTCAAGATTAAAAGACAGATTTATTGGAAATTATTAAGTAGTCCCAATTATTTAGGCCTTGGGGATACACACGTGTGTACACACACACACACACTCACACACACACACACACACACACACACATTCAATGAATGGTGAGGTGAGCAAGGTTTTCAGACACTCAGCAAATCTAAGGAAGCTGGCATTTCATAGCAGACACAGATTTCTGAAAGAAATGGGAAAAGACTAATTGAGTCACATAAACTGTTTGATGGTGCACTTAGATTAAAGACAAAAGACTTGTTACTGAAGAAAGGAAAGGAAACAGAGACAAACAGGAATGTCAACAGAGGACAGGGTGCTGGAGTTCCAGGCATCCCAGGAAGGGTAGGAGCTGGTAGTAAGGTTAATGGCTGCTGACTGAGTCCAGGAAGGATTATGGGGAGCCAGTGGCCCATTTGTTCTGAGGCCCTGGTGTTTTTCTTTATCTTTAAGAGTGCAATGGAAGCTTTGATGTAATACAGTCACGTCTAACCACTTTTGCCCAGACTCTGTGCAAAAAAGCTCTGGGTTTGAGTTTCCAGGGAACATGAAGAACTCATTTTAGCAGAGCTTTTACCACCCAGAAGTCCTGTTAAAAAGCTTTCTGAAGCATCCCAAATTCGCAAGTTACCCCCTTGACCTGAAAAGCAGGGGGTCAGAGCCCATGCACGTGGTTTCAATTGTCTTTTAAGATACATGGCTGAAGCCTTGGCTAGAGGTTAAGCCAGCTGGTTTCTGTCTCTTCTCTAATCATTAGACTTTAGCCAAGCCACGAAAATGTTATCACAGCATTTTATTCCAGTCGCTACTAAGTTGCTTGATGAATGGGAGAGTAAAAGGCAAAGCAAATGATACCAGGGGACTCACAAAAATCCATATTCCAAATGAAAACTTAAGATTCATGAGTTTCCGTGCAGAGGAAACCTCCTTTAAAGTAAATATTTTTAATTTCCCCTTTGGTATAACAGGCAAGTGTTCTTTTATCAAAGGATGGCACTTCTTAAAATCCTTTTGACTTTCTTTTGGTCCTGGTTTCCAGGGATAGCACCAACATTACATTCCTAAACAATCATCTCTCTTTTCTACATGGTTTTCTAGTTTTGAATTCTTGAGTTACCTATCACTTAATACCATTTAAAATGTTATTGTATTTAAACAAAGAAACAAATAGCAGAGCATAAATTGTAACTGCAACTCTAAAACATGAAATATTTTTTTCAATGACATTTAAATAGAAGACATCTTATACACCATTGATACCCTGCTTTCTGATTGGTGTTTGAGCTATGTGGAAACCTGCTTGAAGCATTTGGAAAATAGACTTGATATCTTCTAAGACTGAAGTACTTTAGAATACAATGGAACCTGACACTTTTATAAGGAAGTTGGTATTTTATTGGAACTTTTAAAATTGTATATGATGGGAACTCAACTAAAATTGTCTTAAAATAAAGAGAAAATATATGGCCTTATTCAATTAAAAAACACTAGGGCAGGCTTTGCTGTCTAGTTGGTTCCAATGATTCATATATCCATCTTCAAACCACTCCTTGTGTAAGGAGCACACGATAATTTACTTTTATCACAAATAAGCCTCATATCCACTAAGACAGCTTCACATAAACCATATGGAGTAGGGACAGGATGAGGGATCTCCATGGAGCTGCCTCCAGAGGCAAACCTACAAAAGTCACAAGTGTCTGCTACAAAATCTCAATCAGCAAAACCATTAGGTGGAGAGGGGACTGGGGCTTGGTTTTCCAGGAAATTGGATTGCTGATTAAATTTTAAGATTGATAGTGACCCAACAAAGAAAGGAAATCCTGGTCTTGGCTGTTCATTCTAGATGCCAACAAACCCTTGATGAATTTATCAATGAACACTGTATAGTGATGGTAATGAACGACACAGGGCAAGTTTCATTTCCTAACACTATGACTGGGCCAGTGTATTCATTTATTCAAACACTTTAACTTCATCCTATTTTACAAGCGTGGTAAAGTATTTCATATTATATTTGTTATTTATAAAATCTCTAGGTGATGGTTACCATACTTAATACTTTTTTCTATTCTTTCTGGCTTTCTGGTATTATGAGGGGCAAGATGGGAATTAGTAACTGTTAATTGAATACTTTCACTATCTCATCCTAAATATTATACATATGTTTATTAGTGGTTAAGAGTCATTGCTAGTCTTGCAGAGGTCCTGTTCTCAGTTCCCAGAACCTACACAGGTTGGCTCATGCCTGTCTCTAACATGTGTAACTTTAGTTCCAGGGAATAAGATGCCCTTTTCTTGCCTCCATGGGTACCACATGAATGCAGTAGAAGCATATATAGACATACGGACAAGCAGGTGCACACACAGGAAGCTCTTAATGATGAGTGCTTGTGTTCGGATAGCTTTCTCCTTGTTGTTTGGTCCAGGACTCCAGTTCATGGACCAGTCCTACCCACATTTAGTTTGGTTCTTCCCATCTATCTATACAATCTCTCACAGCCACATCCACAGATGGTGATTCAAAATCCCATCAACTTGATAATCAAGATTAATTATCATATCAGGTCAGAGCTTTGGCTGTGGAAACTGCCCATTGAAGATGACTGGCCTTCTCTGAGAGAGGCCCTCAAAGGGTAACTGGATGGTATGAAAATACAACAAATGTTCAGATTCTTTCTGGTCTCTCAATCAGAGTCTTCCTTTAAGAAATGAATATAAAATATTAATATAAAATAAGGTGTAAAACCTAGCCTTTTATAAAGAGAGAATACAAATCAAGCAAGTTATAAATTAAAATAAAAGCTACCAAGTCCTCATACAGCAGCTATGAACAGCTAGGATGCCACCCACTACTTTTGCAAGGGTCAGTGCAAAGAATAGCCTTGAGCTCAGCTCTGCCAGCCTCATGGTACACACATTCACACTTCTAGTGAACCGCGGGATGACATGAGATGATACATGCTTAGCATACACCCCAACTGGAACCTCTGAAGCTCTGAGGACATGGATTACATTTCTCTTTCTGTTCATTTCTTCTTCCCACAACCTTTCAGGAAAAATGGTCTTCTTGCCATATCATCACCCAAAAGATCATCCCAGACCTTAGTGTTCCTCCAGCCATCATCTCCAGACCTCAGGGTTCCTCCAGCCGGGTTGAAGGCCTGATTGTAAAACTATTACAGAGGGTGTCAAAGGATTAAAGCAGATAACATGTGTGGATGGGACTTACATAGTGCCTGATCCTTAATAAATCAGTACAAGACTCTTAAGTTGGATTTCAGCTTCCTGAAAGCTGACACTTTCAGATAAAAGGATTTTTGTCTAAGCTCCTTGCAAAAGTAAAATGCACAGAGAAGAGAGTGACAAACTTAGGTGGGAGAATCTTTGCAATGCTAGAAAGCCTTTATTAAATGTTCCATGGATGTCTCTCTACCCGTTTGAAAAGCCACTCTCATTACTGCTTAGGCGGGACTAGATAGCTCAGGGACCTAGAATAAAACAAAACTGTTCTAGAATAAACAAACAAACAGTGACAAAATGACATTCTGCTACAACCATAGATCAGTACCTTGCTCAGCCATCATCAGAGAAGTTCTGTCCTGCAACAGATAGGAACAAATACAGAGACCCACATAGTGCCTGATCCTTAATAAATCAGTACAAGACTCTTAAGTTGGATTACAGCTTCAGGCAATGTGCAGAGACTGAGAGATCTTAGAACATTCAGCCCTAATGGGATGTCTCCATCAATTCCATCTCCTCAGGGGTTAGGGAACCCTCACAGACGAGGAGGCATAAAGAATAAGAGAGCTGGGGAAGATAGAGGGTACCAAGAAAACAAGGCCCTCTACATAAACAAGATTGATGTACATATGAACTCAGAGACTAAGGCAGCACGCACAGGGCCTGCATGGATCTGCACTGGACAAGCCCTAGAGCTGAAAGGAGAAGTGGACACATCCTAAGAGCTATTGTTACCTCCAGGGGAATCTCACTGGGGAAACCAGGATTCTCTTCAGTGTAGGCTGCATGTGCGCAGTGGGTGGCCAGTGGAAAGAGCTCTGGCTGCTATGGAGCCTCCTTGACTCACTGTCAGGTCACAGCTCTCCCAGTTCAGTTTTTAATTTAAATTTATCTTATTTTTAAATTTTTATTTGTATAGTATCTTTTCCTTATCTTACAAGTCCTTTGTGCTTGTATTATGGCTACCAGTTTATTGCTTTTGTGGGACTCCTGAGTGTATGAATGAGTGAGTCTCTGATTCTTGTGCCTTCTCTTGGGCTCTTTTCCTTGTTTGTTTGTTTTGTCCAATTCTGAAATGCTAGCTTTTGTTTTCTCTTATTTTATTTTACTTTATTTTATTATAAGAAAAAAGGAAAAGAAACCTTCGATGGAGTGGCTCACCCTGTGAATCCAGCAGCATTTTCTTCAGTTCATGCTATCTTGTGTTGATTTCTCCTCAGATTACCTCTTTAATGCCATTAGAATCCATGCATAGAGACAGACAACATGACCCAGATGTATTGACTATGAATTTTGTGAATACTCTCATATGAATGCGCATTTTCTGTACAATCCAATTGATGTCATTATAAATTTACATGTTGGTGAAACTAGGTCAATTTAGAATTTTCTTGATTTGTGTCCTATATTTCTGTTCCTTTTCAGACTTTCCTCCTTCCCCATATTTCCCAGAAAAGTGATAATGGCATTGCTTCCTTAATTGCTGAGTTCTTCTGCTGTCTGAAGAAGCCTAGAGCACATATAGCATCTGATGATGTTATGTTAACAATAGATAAAATTGGGACAAGATATGGATTTTGAATAAGTGTTAATGCATATGTTAAAGATCCCAATCTTTTATTAATTGGTCATGGTAAAATTACTTTTGTTTCTTCTACAGTATTTAACGTGAGTTGTGCTGATTGTATACTTTTTAATTTGTTAATGCATTGAAACCTGGAATGTCTGTTATGGTGGTCTATCAACCAGCTTTTGTTTTATTGCCTGTGAGTGTGACAGGACCTTGGTATTCTGAAAGAAGCTTGTAGGTACTGGAAGCAGTGAGTCAGGCTTCAAGTAGAAACAAGAAGGTAGTGGGCTTGATTAGTGATGGTATAGCAGTTTTAATTATGTTAATAGCTAGCACCACTGCCTCTGAAATTGTTTTGATACAAAAAGTTTAGACAGCTACTTTTGTTAATCATTTAGCTAAAAATGTTAGTAATGTTCTGAGTATTCATGAAGATTTAGATAGGCGTTTAGAACAAAGGGTTGATGTTCTTTATGATACTATTCAAATTATTTGAGAGGAGGTTCACAGTTTAAAAGGCGCCATCTCGAGTGTCATGCTAGATAGGAATGGATTTGTGTTACTTCTAAAGCTTACAATGACAATCACTATAGTTGAGAAAAAGTACAAAGATACTTGCAGGGTATTTGGCATAATTCCAACACTTCTCTAGATGTTTTAGCTTTCCATGCTGAGATTAGGAATTTAAAGAATGCTGCTGCACTGAGCTTTGAGTTGCTTATATTGCTGGTAAAATTGTCCATGGCCTGAAGTCAGTATTTCCATCTTGGTCAAGTTTCAAGAATGGAATATATGGCTTGATTGTGCTAGCCCTCCTTGTCCTGGGAATACTTTTATTCCTGCCCATCATGTTAAAGCTTGTCTTTAACAACATCAACATGCTGGCTGCCAAAGTACATTACTTGAAACTGAAAATGAACTCCCAGACAGAGTCATTAATTTAACAGTCTGGCAAGTCAAGGATGGGTAAGATTCTGGACAGAGCCTTACCAACCTAAGACAGGTGTTTATCTTATTTTATTTATTTATTTATTTATTTATTTATTTATTTATTTATTTGGTTTTCGAGACATGGTTTCTCTGTGTAGCCTCGACTGTCCTGGAACTCACTGTGTAGACCAGGCTGGCCTCGAACTCAGAAATCTGCCTGCCTCTGCCTCCCAAGTGCTGGGATTAAAGGTGTGCATCATCACTGCCCAGCTCGGTGTGGTGTTTATTAATAAACACTAATAAGTCTGTGTTTGTTCAAATAAACACAAACAAGCTGTGCATGACTTGAAGACAGGTAAGAAAGGCATTATTGTCAGAATGACCTAAGACAGGCTCAGCCTTGTTTATAAAAATAAGGGAGAGATATAGAGAGTCTTATTGGAGTGCTGTACTACCTGGCATGAGTCTGACATTGGCCAAGGAGCTTGACATTGGCCAAGGACAAGAAAATGGGCTACTTGGCAGGAATCTGACATACGGGCATTACAAAGAAGTAAATCCAGGCAGGAATCTGACATTAGGGTGAGACAAAGAAGCAGGCTTCAGTCATATATGACTTTAGGCTATGACAAAGAAGTAGGCTCAGACATCTTGATCATCCTTAGAAACAGAGACTTCCAGAGTGATCATGGAGCTTTGGGTTTACTGTCTTGCTTGTTCCTTGACAGTTGTCTTGATTGATTCCTCATTGTACTACTCACCCTTAATACCTGCATGTGATTAAACTGGTATAAAAGTGGATTGGAAAAAATAAACCTGCCTTCAGTCCAAAAAAAAAAAAAAAAAAAAAAAACCAACAAGAAAAATAAACCAGAAGAAGAGTAGGTGTGGCGTTTCCTTTGGGAGGCCTAGGGAGCACATGACTGGAGAAAGCACAATCATGATGTCAGACAGAAGAATTATGATTCAAATACCAAATCAAACACAGAACTGTAGCATAATCCATCATATTTCTATAACTGGAGGCTCCTGTGAGAGAAGAAAATCCACAGACCTTCCTTCTTTGGCTGGCCGACCATTAGCTATCACCATGGCAGCTCTATAATCCAGCCTTTGGAATCAGTAGCCACAGCCAAAGACAGATGAAAAGCATTTGGTAAGAATCAAACAGAGCTATTCCACACTAAGGACACATCAAGATGCTTACATACGAGATTCTTCAACAAATTAGCTTGTTAAATATCTAAATGTGTTTCACTAAATAATTACAATGTATTTTGTTCTTAATTCATTAGTAGCTTTTTTATTTAACTGAAAATTCAATTTAATAATTGTTAATAGCAAATCATACATATTAGTATTAAATAATAGAAAATTATAATACTAAAATGGAAATGTTATTTAAATGGCAACAGATAAATTCTCAAAAGTAATGAAACTCTCTGAATGAAAGCACGAACCCCACCCAGTGCTTCCAGAGAAGAGAGGTATGTGTGGGAGGCATGGGTCTACACAGCCTCTATTTTCTCTCAAATCCAGGATTTGTGGTGGGTGATGGCATAAACCAGAAGGAAGAGGCAATCAATGAGACACAGGGGAAATGAAGAAAAAAAATGTATCTCTTTTCTACCAAAAACCAGAACCCAACCAACTAACCAACCAAATGACTACAAAAAAACAAAACAAACAACAACAACAAAAACCCACAACAGTCAATCCATCAAACAAACAAACCCTAGCATTTAATAGTCTGAACATCCAAGCAACATCATGGAGTGAAGAATCCTCGGAGGCCAAGCCTAGTAGAAGAAAGTTAAGCCATGGAGAATGTGTCTTGAGGCAGACACTGCAACTGTCCCTCTTCTCCCCCTTCTTACTTTCTCTGCTTTCAAGCTGCCTTTAGGCAGCCATCTTTGCTGCACCCCAAGCTTCTGCTATGTTAAGCAGAGAGGCCAAGGACAAGCATTTCCTCCCCTTGAGATGTTTATCTCAGGTGATCTGCCACAGTGCTGGAGAGTTAACAGAACCACATTACCTTGAGAAAGACTGCAGGGGTTACATGCATAGACCAGACATTGGGCTAACTTCAACATTTAAATCAGAAATCCTTAGCTTAAAGAATCCTGTCCATTTTCTGTTTCTGAAAATCCACTGGATGATGGTGAAACATTTTCACATAAGCCTTGAGGACATTCAAGATTAGAACTACAACAATAATGTTTGTTTTTAAAGTGTTCCCTGAGGCACTGAATGTTTGTCTCCTCAATGGGAGGACAATCCGTGATATGTAATTGGCTCCTGGGAGCTGTTTAACTTCCTGTGATTCCTGAAGGCAAGGTAGAGACGAGAAGCAGGGCCAAAATGGAGGAAGTGGGTCATTGTGGGGTTAGCCTTGGAAGGGTATATCTTCTCCTGCCACCACCTCTATTTTGTAACCACCACATGGTGAGCAGTCTTCCCTGCCATACTTCCCACTACCTCAGTGTTAGGCTTCACTTCAGTCCAAAGATATGGACTGAGCCAAATTTGGACTGGAAAGGTGAGCTGAGATAATCAATCCTCTTTTTAGGTTGCCTACCTCTACTGATGTGTCTTGATGATAGAAAACTAAAGTGTTGTGTATATGTATTAGCTGTAGTGATGTATCTACCACAATGATGTGAGAGAAGTTAATAGTAGAAACATGATGTAAATGAGAAATTATCATAAGCAACTAGCCTCAAATTAAGACTGGCATGCTAAAGCATGCCTATATCCCAGAAGCAGAGGCTTGAGCAGCTGATTACATCACATTACTAGTCAAGTAATAGAAAGCAGTAAACACTCATCTTAGCCTTTTGTTCTTTTTTCTTTTATTAGGTATTTTATTTATTTACATTTCAAATTTTATCCTCTTTCCCATTTTCCCTTGCAGAGACCCCTCCCCCATACTCCTCCCCCAGCTTCTATGAGGGTGCTTCTCATCCACCCACCCACTCCTGCCTCCCTGCCCTGGTCTTCCCTTACACTGGGACACTGAGCCTTCACAGGACCAAGGGCCACTCCTCCCATTGATGCCCAACAAGGCCATCCTCTGCTACATATGGGTCCCTCCAAGTACATTTTGGTTGGTGGTTTAGTCCCTGGGAGCTCTGGGGGGGGGGTCTGGTTGGTTCATATTGTTGTTCTTCCTATGGGGTTGCAAACTCCTTCACCTCCTTCAGTCCTTTCTCTCCTCCGTTGGGGACCCTGTGCTCAATCCAATGGTTATATGCAAGCATCCATCTCTGTATTTGTCAGGTTCTGGCAGAGTCTCAGGAGACAGCTATATAAGGCTCCTTTCAGCAAGCATTTCTTGGCATCTGAAATAGTGTCTGGGTTTGGTGACTGTATATGGGATGATCCCAAGTAGGACAGTCTCTGGATGGCCTTTTCTTAATTCCCTGCTAAAGACTTTGTCTCCATATTTCCTCTCATGAGTATTTTGTTTCTCCTTATAAGAAGGAATGAAGCATCCACACTTTGGTCTTCCTTCTTCTTGAACATCATGTGGTTTGTGAATTGTATCTTGTGTATTCTGAGTTCTTAGGCTAAAATCCACTTATCATTGAGTGCACAACATGTGTGTTCTTTTGTGACTGGGTTACCTCACTCATATTTTCTAATTACATCCATTTGCCTACAAATTTTTTTGCCTTTTTTTAAAATTAGGTATATTCTTTATTTACATTTCAAACGTCCCCTTTCCTGATTCTCCCCTCCCCAGAAAAACCCATAAGCAATCTCCCCATCTCTAATCAACCCTTCTCCGCCTCCCTGTCCTGGAATTCCTCCACACTATGGCATCAAGTCTTTCCAGGACCAAGGGCTTCTATTCCCTTTGATGTCTAACAAGACCACCCTCTACTGCGGAAGTGTCTGGATACAGGTGTAAGTCCATGTGTACTTGTTGGTTGATGGTTTTGTCCCTGAGAGCTCTGGGAGTACTGCGTGACTCATATTTTTATTTTTCCTGTGATGCTGCAAACCTCTTCAGCTCCTTGGGTCCTTTCTCTAGCTTCCCCATTGGGGACCCTGTGCTCAGTTCAATGGCTGGCTGAGAGTGGCCCTCTCTGTATTTGTCGTGCACTAGGAGAGCCTCCCAGGTGATATCTATATCCAGTTCCGGTCAGCTAGCAATTGTGGACACCCACAATAGTGCCTGGGTTTTGTAACTGTATATAGGATGCATCCCTGAGTGGGGCAGTCTCTGGATGGGCTTTCCCTCAGACTGCTCAACCTTATGTCATTGTATCTCCTTCTGTGGGTATTTTTCCCCTTTCTACAAAGGACCCAATGATCCGTACTTTGTTCTTATTCTTTCTTGGGCATCATTTGATATGTGAATTGTGTCTTGGGTATTCCAAGCTTCTAGGCTAATATCAACTTATCAGTGAGTACATACCATGTGTGTTCTTTTGTGATTGGGTTACCTCACTCAGGAAGATATTCTCCAGTTCCCTCCATTTGTCTAAGAATTTCAAGAATTCATTGTATTTAATGGTTGAATAGTACTCCATTGTGTATATATACCACATTTTCTGTATCCATTCCTCCATTGAGGGACATCTGGGTTCCTTCGACTTTCTGGCTATTATAAATAGGGCTGCTATGAACACAATGGAGCATGTGTTCTTATTACATGCTGGAGAATCCTTTGGGTATATGCCCAGGAGTAGTATAGGAGGATCCTACAGTAGTATCATGCCCAGTTTTCTGAGGAACCACCAAATTGATTTCCAGAGTGGTTGTACCAACTTGAAATCCCACCAGCAGTGGAGTAGTGTTCCTCTTTCTCCACATCTCCAGCACCTGCTGTCTCCTGAGTTTTTTATCTTAACCATTATGACTGGTGTGAGGTGAAATCTCAGGGTTGTTTTGATTTGCATTTCCCTGATGACTAAGGGTGTTGAACATTTCTTTAGGGCCTTCCCAGCCATTTGATATTCCTCAGGTAAAAATTCTCTGTTTATCTCTGTAGCCCATTTTTAATTGGGTGTTATTTGGCTCTCTGGAGTCTAACTTCTTGAGTACTTTGTATATATTGGATATTAGCCCTCTGTGGGATGTAGGGTTGATAAAGACCTTTCCCCAATTTGTTGGTTGCCATTTCGTCCTATTGACAGTATCCTTGGCTTTACAGAAACTTTTGTAATTTTGTGAGGTCCCATTTGTCAATTCTTGATCTTAGGGCATGGGCTATTGCTATTTTGTTCAGAAAATTTTCCTCTGTGCCTATGTATTCAAGGCTCTTCCCCAACTTCTTTTCCGTTAGTTTCAGTGTGTCTGGTTTTATGTGAAGGTCCTTAATCCACTTGGACTTGAGCTTAGTACAAGGGGATAAGAATGGATTGATTTGCATTCTTCTGTATGCTAGCCACCAGTTGAGCTTGGGCTGGAGCGATGGCTCAGCATAAGAGCACTGACTGCTCTTCCAAAGGTCCTGAGTTCAAATCTCAGGAACCGCATGGTGGCTCACAACCAACCATAATGAAAGCTGGCACCCTCTGCTGGTGTGTCTGAAGAAAGCTACAGTGTACTTAGATATAATAATAAATCTTTAAAAAAAAAAGAAAAGAAAGAAAAGGCTATCTTTTATCCATTGGATGGTCAAAGCTCTTTTGTCAAAGATCAAGTAACCATAGGTGTGTGGGTTCATTTCTGGGTCTTCAATTCTATTCCATTGATTTACCTGTCTGTCACTGTACCAATACCATGACGTTTTTAACACTAATGATCTAGAGGTCTGGGAAAATGACTCCGACAGAAGTTCTTTTACTGTTGAGAATAGGTTAAAATATACTGTTTTTTTTTTTTTTTGTTGTTGTTGTTGTTGTTATTTCAGATGAATTTACGAATTGCTTTTTCTAGTTCTATGAAGAATTGAGTTGGGATTTTGATGGGGATTGCATTGAGTTCGTATATTGCTTTTGGCAAGATGGACATTTTTACTATATTAATCCTGCCAATCCATGAACATGGGAGATCTTTCCATTTTCTGAGGTCTTCTTCGATTTCTTTCTTCAGAGACTTGAAGATATTGTCATACAGACCTTTCACTTGTTTGGTTAGAGTTACCTCAAGATATTTTATATTGTTTGGGACTATTTTGAAGGGAGCTGTTTCTCCAATTTCTTTCTCAGCCTGTTTATGCTTTGAGTATAGGAAGGCTACTGATTTACTAATTTTATATCCAGGCACTTTGCTGAACTTTTTTATCAATTGTAGGAGTTCTCTAGTGAAGTTTTTGGGTCTCTTAAGAATACTAGCATATCATCTGCAAATAGTGATAACTTGACTTTCTCCTTTCCTATTTGTATCCCTTTGACCTCCTTTTGTTGTCTAATTGCTCTAGGTAGAACTTCAAGTACTATATTGAATAGCTATGGAGAGAGAGAGGGCAACCTTGTCTCATCCCTGATTTTAGTGAGATTGCTTCAAGTTTCTCTCCATTTAGTTTGATGTTGGCTACTGGTTTGCTGTATATTGCTTTTACTATGTTTAGATATGGGTCTTGTATTCCCGGTCTTTCCAAGACTTTTAGCATGAAAGGATGCTGAATTTTGTCAAATGCTATTCAAGCATCTAATGAAATGACCATGTTTTTTTTTTCTTTGAGTTTGTTTATGTAGTGGATTACATAGATGGATTTCCGTATAGTGAACCATCCCTGCATCCCTAATATAAAGGCTACTTGATCGTGGTGAATGATGGTTTTGATGTGCTCTTGGAATTGGTTGGCAAGAATTGAGTAGTTTTTTATCAGTATTTGTAAGAGAAAATTTTCTTTCTGTGTTGGATCTTTGTGTGGTTTTGGTATCAGTGTAATTATGGCTTCATAGAATGAGTTATGTAGTGTTCCTTTTGTTTCTATTTTGTGGAATAATTTGAAGAGTATTGGTTTTAGGTCTTCTTTGAAGGTCTGCTAGAATTCTGCACTAAAATCCTCCTAGTCATGTGCTTTTTTTTGGTTGGAAGACTTTGAATGACCACTTCTATTTCTTTAGGGGTTATGGGACTGTTTAGATGGTCTATTTGATCCTGATTTATTTTTGGTATGGGTATCTGTCTAGGAAATTGTTCATTTTCTCCAGATTTTCCAGTTGTGTTTAGAAAAGGCTTTTGTAGTAGGATCTGATAATTTTTGTAATGTCCTCAGTTTCTGTTGTTTTATATCCCCTTTTATTTCTGATTTTGTTAACTTGGATACTGTTTCTGTGCCCTCTGGTTAGTCTAGCTAAGGGTTTATCTATCTTGGTGATTTTCTCAAAGAACCAGCTCCTGGTATTGTTGAATCTTTGTATGGTTCATTTTGTTTCTACTTGGTTTATTTCAGCTCCGAATTTGATGATTTCCTTCCTTCTATTCCTCCTGGATGAATTAGATTCTTTCTGTCCCAGAGCTTTCTGGTGTGCCATTAAGCAGCTAGTGTATGCTCTCTCCAGTTTCTTTCTGGAGGCACTCAGGGCTCTGGGTTTTCCTATTAGCACTACTTTCATTGTGCCCATAAGTTTGGGTATGTTGTGCCTTCATTTTCGTTAAGTTCTAGAATGTCTTTGATTTCTTTCCTTATTTCTTCCTTGACCAAGGTATCATTGAGTAGAGCATTGTTCAGCTTCCATGTGTATGAGGGTTTTCTCTTGTTTCTGTTAGTATTGAAGGCCACCCTTACTCTATAGTGATCTGATAGGAGGCATGGGATTAGTTCAATCTTCTTATATCTGTTGAGGCTTGTTTTGTGACCAATTATACTCTTGATTTTGGAGAAGGTACTATTAGGTGCTGAGAAGAAGGTATATTCTTTTGATTTAGGATGAAATGTTCTATAGATATTTATTAAATTCATTTGGTCCAAAACTTCAATAAGTTTCACTTTGTCTCTGTTTAGTTTGTGCTTCCCTGATTGGTCCATTGAGGAGAGTGGAGTGTTGAAGTCACCCACAATGTTTGTGTTAGGTGCAATGTGTGCTTTGAGCTTTAGTAAAGTTTCTTTTTCGAATGAGGGTATCCTTGCATTTGGAGCATAGATGTTCAGAATTGAGAGTTCTTGGTGGATTTTTCCTTTGATGAGTATGAAATGTCTGTGTCTTTTTTGATGACTTTAGGTTGAAAGTCTATTTTATTGGATATTAGACTGGCTACTGCAGCTTGTTTCCTGGGACGATTTGCTTGGAAAATTGTTTTCCGCCTTTTACTCTGAGGTAGTGTTTGTCTTTGACACTGAGGTGTGTTTCCTGTATGCAGCAAAATGCTGGGTCCTGTTTACAAATCCAGTCTGTTAGTCTATGTCTTTTTATTGGGGAATTGGATCCATTGATTTTAAGAGATATTAAGGAATAGTGATTATTACTTCCTGCCATTTTGATGCTATTTCTATGTTTGAGTGGTCATCTTCTTTTGTATTTTTTGAAAGAAAATTACTAACTTCTTTTTTCTAGTGTGTGGTTGTCCTCCTTGTATTGGCATTTTCCATCTATTAACCTTTGTAGAGCTGGATTTGTGGATAGATATTGTGTAAATTTAGTTTTATCATGGAATATCTTGGTTTCTCCATCTATGGTGATTGAGAGTATTGCTGGGTATTAGTAGTCTGGGCTGGCATTTGTGTTCTCTTAGGGTTTGTATGAGATCTGCCAAGGATCTTCTACCTTTCATGGTCTCTGCTGAGAAGTCTGATATAATCTTATATGTTACTTGGCCTTTTCCTCTTACTGCTTTTAAAATTATTTCTTTGTTTAGTACATTTGATGTTTTGATTATTATGTGATGCGAGCTATTTCTTTTCTGATCCAGTCTGTTTGGAGTTCTGTAGGCTTTTACTGTTGAAGATATTTACTGGTCCTTTAAGTTGTAAATCTTCACTCTCTTCTATACCTATAATTCTTAGGTTTGGTCTTCTCATTGTGTGCTGGATTTCCTGGGTGTTTTGGGTTACAAGCTTTTTGTATTTTACATTTTCTTTGACTGTTGAGTCAATGCTTTCTATTGGTATCTCCAGCACCCAGGATTCTTTCTTCTAACACTTGTATTCTGTTTTTGATATTTGCATCTATGACTCTTGATTTCTTTCCAAGATTTTCTATCTCCAAATTTGTCTCACTTTTTGGTTTCTTAGTTGTTACTACTTCTGTTTTTAGATCTTGGCTGGTTTTGCTCAGTTCTTTCACTTGTTTGTTTGCATTTTCCTGTAATTCTTCAAGGGATTTTTGTGTTGCCTCTTTCAGGACTTCTGGCTATTGACCCATGTTCTCCTGTATTTCTTTAAGAGTTTTTTTTGTGGGCTTTTAACCCATTGACTCATGTTCTCCTATATTTCTTTCAGGAAGTTATTTATGTCCTTCTTGAAATCTATCAGCATCATGAGGTGTGATTTTTAAATCCAGGTTTTGCTTTTCTGGTGTGTTGGGGTATCCAGGATTTTCTGTCGTTGAAGAACTTGGTTCAGATGGAGCCATGTTGCCTTGGTTTCTGTTGGTGATGCTCTTGCATTTGCCTTTTACTATCTGGTTATCTGGTGTTAGCTGGTGTTGCTGTCTCTGACTGTGGCTTCTCTGTGCTCCTGGGAGACCAGTTCTTTCTATGTACACCAGTATGTAAGTACTTCTGTGAGACCCACTCTCTTGCCGTTGTATTTGGGTATGTAGCTCTGTGGCCCTGATCTTTTCTGGGTGCAGGCAGTAATCAGAAGGCTGATCCTAGGCTCTTGTGTCCCCAGGGTTTCTGTTTGTTTCCTCTGAGCAGCAGGGGTGGTCTGACCTGTGCAATCTGGCCTCTCTGCACTCCAGAGAGTAGTTAGCTATCTTCGTGTGTCACCTGGGTATGGTGCACGGTGGTAGAGGGTGGTCCCAAGTTGCAGAAGGAAACCAGAGGGTTTCTGCCAAAGGGTTCAGGGCAGGATCCTCTGAGCTGCAGGGCAGGTCTCACTTGTGCTGTCTGTCTCCTCAGAGTCACTGGGTGGATAGCTGGCTTCTTGCGCCACTTGGAGATGGCGCTCTGTGGCAGAGAATGGTCTCAAGCTGGAGACAGAAACTGGAAGGCTCCTGCCAGAGGCCTCCTGATGGGATCCTCTGAGCTGCAGGGCAGGTCTCACTTGTACTGACTGTCCCCTCTGATTGCCTAAGATTCCTTGTTTTTAATAATTGAGCAGTACTCCATTATGTGAATGTACCACATTTTCTGTGTCCATTCCTCTGTTGAGGGACACCTGGGTACTGGCTATTATAAATAAGGCTGCTATGAACATAGTGGAGCATGTGTCCTAGTTATATGTTGGAACATCTTTAGAGTATATGCACAGGAGCCTCTCAGTCATTCAGTATTCCTCAGTTGCACCCCATTTTTAAATATCTTTCACTTGCTTGGTTAGAGTCACACCAATATATTTTATATTATTTGTGACTATTGTGAAGGGTGTCATTTCCATAATTTCTTTCTCAGCCTGTTTATCCTTTAAGTAGAGGAAGGCTACTGATTTGTTTGAGTTAATTTTGTATCCAACCACTTTGCACTAGTTGTTTGTTCTTATGTATCTCAGGATCCTAGCCAAGGGATCGGGGACAACAGGGGGTGGTTAGTTTTCCCACCTAAATTGACCTAATCAGGATAATCTCTTAGGTTTGCCCAGATGATTTTAGATCTCATCCAGTTAACAATTGAAATTAAATGTCACAGACTTTTTGTTTGGTTCTAAGAAAGTCTTAATTTATCTGAATTTCTTTCTTTTGGGAGTAAGATAGAGATGCCTTGGTCAGCTTCAAATGGTCAGGGAGGGATCAAAATTTCTCTTGAGACAAATTTTTGTATATTCAATAGGACAGTTGAACAGTTTTGTCAATATGAAGGGAGAATAGATAAAATCAAGGCCATTGTTTTTCCATGGTATTTGTGGCTGAAAGGAAACAATAATCTTTCAGGGAGCTGTGTATAATTTGGGAAATTTTGTAATCAGCAGTTACCACTAAGGGAAGACTTAAAGGCATTTAAAGCTCCCAGTTAATTTTTCCTTTGTAGAACAGCATTAAGATAGAATGGTCCCACTATGCAATGCAAAGTGTATACAGGCATTCCCACCAACCCTTTCAGCAGTCTAGGTGGAACCCAGATTCTCTTCTTTTTGCCTGGTATAGCAGTTTGAATGAGAACTGCTCTCTATAGGCTTATTTTTGGACACTTACCCCAGTTGGTACTTTGTTGGGGAGATGATAGAACCTTTTGGAAGTGGAGCCTTGCTGGATGAGGTGAGACACTGGGAGAGGCCTTTGAGGGTTGATAGCCTTTTCCTTTCTGCTCACCCTCTCTGCTTGCTGTATGGAGGTCAAACACTCAGCCATCTACTCCTCCTGCTGCCAGGACCTGCCTTTCTACCCTCATGATGCTGCCATTTTGGAACCATTTGCTAAAATAGAGCCTTTCTTTCTTAACTTTATCCATTTTGGTCTGTCTTCCTTGCTGTTGGTAATGTTGTTTTACCAAAGCAACAGAAAAATAACCAATACAACTCAGATGAGTCTTACTCACTATAGGGATGCACTTGAGGAAGACCTTTCTCACTTTCTCATGGAAGTAGTTTGTGACCCCTTCCTTTTTCTTTTGTTTTTTTTTATTAGATATATTCTTTATTTACATTTCAAATGATTTCCCCTTTCCTGGTTCTCCTCCACCCCATAAGCCATCTCCTATCCCCCTGTTCCCCAATCAACCCCTCCTGCTTCACTGTCCAGGTATTTCACTACACTGCTGCAATGAGCTTTTCCAGAACCAGGGGCCTCGCCTCCCTTCGATGTCCAACAAGGCCATCCTCTGCTGCTTATGCATCTGGAGCCATGGATAACACTATGTGTACTCTCTGGTTGATGTTTTAGTCCCTGAGAGCTCTGGGAGTACTGGTTGGCTCATATTGTTGTTCCTCCTATGGCACTGCAAACCCTTCATCTCCTTGGGTTCTTTCTCTAACTCCCCCATTGGGAACCCTGTGCTACCTACTCCATTGCTATCCTGCTCGGGAGCCCCCTTAGTGTGTGATCGTCAGGCATTCCTTTACTTCACTGCCTTTGTCTTAGAATGTTTACTCTCTTTATAATTGTTTTTACATCTACCTTTGTCCTAGACTTTAGGATCCAGGAAAGCAAAGATAATGCTCATTGACTATGGAGAGTAAGGTTTTCATTATTATAGTATTTTTTAAAGTCAATGAGCACTGGGCATTGTGGTGCATACCTATAATCTCAGCACTTGGGAGGTAAAGGCAGAAGGATCACAAGTTCTGGGTCAGTGTAGGGTTCCTAATGTTATCCTAACTCAAAATCAAAACAAGCAAATAAACAAAATAACTACCACTGGAATTCCTGAACCCTGTAAAACATGTTGGCTTCTAATTTATCCTGCTTTTTCCTTGGAACTGGTGGTATTCAGGCAGAGACCTCAAAATGCATTGCAGGATGCTTTCTTGTTTTCTGGCATTTGATAGAAAATATATGTCCACATTTGGTGATGCAAATTACAAATTTGAAAATACTGGCTAAAATGAGAACTCTACAAAGTGAGACTAAATATCAGCACATACAACACATTCAACATCATTATTTATCAGGGAAATTCACATTATACACATATGAGGAAGCATTACCCCTATAATTCTTGGTTTTATAAAACCAACAGCAACGGGTATTGGTAAAAAAAAAAAAAAAAAAAAAAAGATCAGTTGTGGTTTCAAACTTAATTACAAAAATCAGAAAGTGTTTTAGTTAGGGTTTTACTGCTATGAACAGATGCCATGACCAAGGCAACTCTTATAAAGACAACATTTAATTTGGGCTGTCTTACAGGTTCAGAGGTTCAGTCCATTATCATCAGTGTCCAAGTAGGCATCGTACAGTAGAAGCTGATAGTTCTGTGTCTTCATCTGAAGACTACTAGCAGAATACTGCTTCCAGGCAGCTAGGATGAGGGTCTTAACGCCCTAACCCACAGTGACACATCTACTCCAACAAGGCCACACCTACTCCAACAGGGCCACCCCTTCTAATAGTGCCACTCCCTGGGCAGAGCGTATCCCTAGAAAATGACAGAAATACTTTGCAAAACTGTCAATTTTAGTAAAGACAGCAATATGCTTATTGTATAACACTGTCTACTGTGGCCTTCTATATAATGTTCATAGCAACTTAATTAACAATAGTTCAGGGAATAAAAAAGAAACATCAAAAATCCATGGAAATTGAATGGCTCAACCAATGTATTCACAGTGAAATAAGATGCAGCAAATCAAAAACAATCAATAAAAACCCCACACATTCATGTATTTTACACACACACACACACACACACACACATATATATATGTCAAAGGCACCACACTGAGCAAAACATACCCAAAGGAACAGTTTATTGGGCAGCATCATATACATCTATATATATCTAGATCTAGCTCTAGAGTGAGATATTGAGCTCAAATCACCTGAACTGACCTATGTGAGACTTTTTTTATTCTCTAACTCAGTACATCAACACATGAACATTAACATTTTTCCAAAGTATAATCCCAACAAAGATTGATTAACACAGTTGAAAGTAAGAAGTCCCCAAGTCACAAGTCTGTGCGCGTGTTCATTGAAAAGTGACACAGGAAAGCTACAGAATAATAGAAATATTCTGTACTTGTGTCAGATTATGAAATAGGATGGAAGGAAAATGTAGTATCTGTGCACTGGGACACAAGAGATACTCATAAGATAGGGCACTTGCTATCAGACCTGACAACCTGAGCTCCATCTCTGGAAGCCCATGTGCTACCAAGAGATAGCTCTGACTCCAGACACAGTTTGGTACATGTACCATGGGATACACACACATGCACACACACATACGTAATTTCAAAAATTTATATATTTTGCTATATGTAAATTGTACATTTTAAACAAAATAACAATGACTTGCAAATAACCAGCTAAATTTCCAGATTTGTCCTAGCATACCAGCTATATTGCTTGAAGTTTCTTACCTCTGAATGGCATTAGTCTTGAAGTCAATGCAGTACTCTTCACAGCAAATAATTTACCATGTCCTTTGCACAAGTTAACTCCCTACTTTTTTGGGACTACCCTACTTTAAAAGAGAATAAATATCTTTTTATAGATGTCCTGAGATAGAAACAAAGATCTTAGCCAGGCCAACTTAGGCCACAGTTAGCCTAAGGTATAGAAATTCTATGTAGTCTCTGTGACCGATATATTGTCACATACACACACAGACACACACGCTATTTGTATGTTCATGTACTATAAATATATTCACATTTTTATGTATTGTTTATGTATATATACTATAGACCTCTCTACTCATATATATATATATATATATATATATATATATATATATATATATATATACATAAGTGTGTATATATGACCACATTTAGTATCTATATATATATAATATATAGATAGGCAAACTGTCATCAGGCTATAGAATAAACAGCAGTAATATATGGGAATTCTGAAGTCTACAATGCATTAATATTCAGCAGAAGTACAGGTCAGAAAAGAATTTAATGAGAATGACTGGCAGTAGGGACTTGAAAAATAGGGAGATTTTTAAAAAGTTTGGAATCCAGAGAAGAAAGTACCTGAATCCTAGTACAGGACTGTTGAGAGCTGTTGCAGCCTGGCTCACAACCGAGGGACACATTCAAGGGTGCCGTGTGTTACTCGAACATGGCAGGAAGTCATTATATGTTGGCAGAATGTTCTCTTTTTAAACCTGTGATTGCATTATACAGATAGAGCCACCGTCTGTGATTTGTGCACACTTCAAAGTAATATTTTAAAGGGGAAAAATTAGAAATGCTAGAAATCTGGAATCTCTCTTTGAAAAGTAAGTTAAGAGTAATTTAAGCGAAAATACACTGATTAAAATAACCCTGTTTCAGATTTTTGAAGCATGCTGATTCGTACTGATTAAATCTCTCAGTTATTTAATATAAACCACCCTGAGATCAAGAGAACCAAGCAGAAGTCGTGTGATAAAACTCAGGAACTTTTACAGACAGCCTCAAACAGCTTCGCCGATAGCCTCCTGAAGACACTTAATAAGTCTGTAATAATCAGTACACGATCCCCAAGCAATGACAATAAGAAGCAGCTGCTCTGCAGCAAATCCTAGCTACAGTAGGGATTAATTCTAAACTCATGTCACATTTAGTCAGTTTTCATTTGAGACAACAAGGAAAACATTTGCCAGGCTCTAGGCAATTATGTATTTGTCAAAACAGATGAAACATAAAATGTTCATTTTGTTTTCTTCTTGGATAAATATTTCTGTGGGACAGGGACTCCTTTAATGTTGGAGTAACTCGCGAAGAGGGGTGACTCAAGCTCCTGGCCTTGGATTCCTGGCCCACTGGGCTGTTTCTACGTTGGGAATTCTTTGCTGCTGACACATGTCTCCCCCACTGGCCCGGCTCTCCAGCATCCAAGTTTCAGGATCACAGGTCATGGTACCACTAATGCTACTGTTCATAGGGGTAACAACTGAGAATTAAACTCCTGTGGTCTGGGAGGGAGGTAGATCAGTTGGTAGGAGTATGGTGATAGCACTGAATGTCCCAGAGGAGCTTTCAGTTACTACATGCTGCTGAGTCTGCCACGCAGGAATGGTCTTGTGAATTCTGCCTTGGTAGTTCTGGTGGTAAGCCTGGAGTCTAGAAATTTCCCACTGATGCCCAGGCTGCTGCTCTTTAACCAAAGTTAGAAGAGTAGGCATCACTCCTGTTCCCTGTGGACAATCTGATGGCCAACTGCCACTGTGGTATTGCCATCCAGTTCTTGACTATGTGAGTGTAGAGTACACCAAAACAGCCAGGATAGATGTACACTTTCAAACTAGTTAGTTTTGTATATACTCTGCCAAACATTTATATGGAACAGAAACCAGATACTAGAAGATTTGTTTGTAGTTACTGAAATTTTGTAACCCAGATTTGGGGTCTTATATAGAGGCTAGGCACTTGGGCATCTTTTTCCTATTGCCCTGTTAGTCAGTGACTATTCATAGGGTTATTCATTAAGGTCAGTACTTCATTCTCCTGGACTCTTACCATGAGCTGCATTTGCACCAAGGCTTTTGGTATTGGAAGAATCCCTAGACAAATCTGGATTCCTTACTTCTCCTTTGACAAGAAATCCATCGGTCTTGTCCCCATTGTTTTCCCAATGATTATCGGAAGTTTTTATACCCCTCCTCCTACTATTGTACAGTCATCCATAATGTGTAGAATGGAGATGACAGTGTTCTGGTTGAGTATCAGGCTTATCCATCTACAGACTTCTATCCCTAGCTTACTCTGTTGGCATCTTTGAATTGTTAACCTATAGTAAGTTCTTTTTTTACAGAAAGACTTTTTATTTTTTTAGTAATCTCAAGTTTGAACAGCAGTGTTTTGGACAGCATTTGTTGGCATTGTGTGGAATGACAGTATGCAGAAGACAAAGTTCTCATGTTGTGTGTTTGCAAACAAGGCTGTGATGATATTGCATAATTCCTCACTGGCAAGCGCTGCCTGAGGTTGCTCAGAGTCATTATGCATTTGACTCTTAGTTTCTGGGGATTGTGGGCTAGCAACACTGCAGTGTTGCCATTGTTCTTGATCTCCATACTTACCTGACCTCATACAGGCTGGTGAGCCACAGGTTATAAAGCTAAGACCCAAACAATCCAGAAACTTTAAAAACAAGAGTATTTTCAGCTGAACTAGGAGCTTTATTCAACTTGATGTATTTTATTTGGTTTTGGAATTGATGGATTTTAGTTTCTCATCCAGTGTTTATTTCTATTTATTGTCAAGAATTTACTTTATCAATCTACTTGAACCATCTTGTTAAGGTTACCTTTAGAATTTTATTTTTTATAAGAAGAGAAATTGAAATAGACCTCACTATTCTTTCATATCATCCCTCTGCTTTGGAGTCCCTTGGCCTTGTTCCCCAGGGTGGTGGTTTCATGTGGATGGAAGACCTAACCACACAGACAACTCCCACTCCCCTTAAATGCCACCTTGACTTTAGGAGAGAAGCAGAAGTATCCACTTAAATACACCTACCTTTGCTCTTTTCTTTTGTGACTACTCTGTGCACTGCCTGCCTGCCTGTTCTTGTGGGACAATCATGGGGTCTATGTTGTAGTTTTCATCCCATGATCCTTTTCTGGTGTTCAGATTCTTTGAAGCTGGGGTCACACACTTGTAATTTCAGCTACTCAGAGGCTGAGGTAGGAGGGTTTCTAGTTCAAGGCCTGCTGGGTTCAGAGCAAGTTCAAGGGCTGGTTTGAAGAGGCCCAAAAATGGAGCTCAGTGGTAAGCCCTTGCCTGGCATACAGTTTAGTCTCCAGTGACAAATATGCAGAAATAAAACTCATAGCACAGCTTATTTTGACAGTGAGAGGAAACATTCTCCAACTTGAAACCTGAGAGGAAGAATAGTAATCAGAGTAGGCCAGACACAGAAGCAAACTATAAACGACACCGTGGTCCAGGCCTGCATCATGACAAGCATCTTAATGTGGGGTGACATTGGGTGGGTTGTTTTGTGAGGTCCATCTGTCTGCTTCAGCCATGGTTTTAGAAAGAGTCTCCTAAGCTCCTTCAGCCCACACTTTTGAGAAGAAGATGGCTTCTTCGGAGATGCAGTCTAGTACCATACCTCATGACAAAAGTACCAAGCATCTCAAGACTCCTACCTCTCTGATCTTAAGTTTCTTTTGTATAGGCATCATTTTTCTAGCATAACACAGGCCCTCAATAGCACCTATTGTACAGCAACTGGGGAAAGATGTTTTATTTAATATCATTTAAAATTTTTTTTCACATATCTGATCTTGAATTCCCTCTTCCCACTCCTCTCAGATAATTTTCTTACTCCCTACCCACTCAACTTCACTACCTTTGTTGCTCTTTCTCTTTAGAATGCAAACAAGAAAGCAAACAAACAAATACAAATCCCCAGAATTATTATTATTATTATTACTATTATTATTTGGTTTTTCGAGACAGGGTTTCTCTGTGTAGCCCTGGTTGTCCTGGAACTCATTTGTAGACCAGGCTGGCCTCGAACTAAGAAATCTGCCTGCCTCTGCCTCCCAAGTGCTAGGATTAAAGGCATGTGCCACCACCGCCTGGCAGAAAATTTTAAATGGAGAAAAAAACCATAACACACACACACACACACACACACACACACACACCAAAACCAAATCTACAAACTCATATAATCTGAAAAAACAATGTTCAAACAAAAGACCAATTAAACAAACAATCAAAAAAAAAAATCTCTCCACAAAGCAGTGTGAAACAAAACATCCTCCAAAAATACCATTTGTGTTCATTTCAACTTGGCCATCAAGGGCTGGCCATGGTGGTCTATCCTTAAGGGTGGCTAATATACCCAGTGAGATTCCATTAGAAAAAAAGTAAGTTTTCCCTTGTAAGCTGCTGCCTCTTGCAGATAGCTTCTTGTTTAGGGATAGAAATCTATGTCAACTTCTGCCTTTCAGCCCTATGACACTTCTGGCTTCAACTCAGGTGGACTCTGTTCCTACATGCTTTTGTTTATTGTGTATTAAAAATAGTTTCTTTGGAAACTATTTTACTGTCTTACAGTTTTTTTGCCTCCTCTTTCATATAGCTGAAGGGAGGGCTTTGATGAAGACATCCTATTTAGGTCTGAATGTTCCAAAACTTTCTCTGAATGTTGCCCAGTCTTTCACAGTCTGCACATTGTCTGGTTGAGAGTCTGTGTTAATGTCCATATACTGCAAGAGGAAGCTTCTTTGATGGTGGCTGAGAGAGGCACTGGTCAATGGGTGTAGCAGATTATTATTAGGAGTCCCTTTATTGCTGTTCCTTTAGCAGAACCGTATTTGAATTTTCCTCAGTCCCAGTGCCTGCTCAGTCTCTGGTTCCTGGCCTGGAGCAGTGTCAGGCATGAGGTTCCATCCTGTGGAGTGGTCCTTAAATCCAGTTAGAGTGTGGTTGGTGCCTCCACAACATTTGTGTCACTTTGTACCAACATCTTTCAGGCAGGTCACCACAGTAGATCACAGGGTTTGTAGCTGTGTTGATGGTTACCTTTATCCCATGCGAGTGTGAAAGGTTCTTTGCATCCTAATACAACTATACTAATCAGTACAGTGAAGGCTCTAGTTAGGACCAATTAGAGGTCTCTATGCTCAATGAGATATGTAAGTGGTGGTGTCAAAAATAGGGCCTTACTATCATTGAGGGTACCAAATGACTCAAAAGAGCTCTCAGTAAAGGACTTCCTCATTTGATATGCATAAATGATATTCTCATTGCTGACCTTCTAGAGAAAGCAGTGTCATTAAACTTAAAAAATCTTAAAATGGAGTTAGAAGTATCTCCAGTCATAGTAAACAAGATTCTGTTTCACGAAGATGAAAACAACTGGGTCACTGTTAAAAGCCACCCAAGAAAACAGCACAGACCAATGAGCAGAATCAACAAGAACATGATCTTCACCTTGTTAACACTGGTGAGTTCTGCATTTCTGCTCTTTCAGCTGTACTACTACAGGCACTACTTGCCCGCAAGGATTGGTTGTCAACAGGGCCTAAGATCAGTGGAGCAGTGGGACAGAAGTCTTCCTGCCACCATTTGCACCAGAGAGCCAGGAGACTCCACAGCCTTCTGTGCATAGCCCTCCAGGACAGAGTGATCTCCCAGGAGCACTTTCACTTCTGAGCACAGAGGTTGAGATCTCCACCATCTCTCTGGAGGGGACCAGCTAGGAGCACACAGGGCCTAAGATCAGTGGAGCAGCTGGGACAGAAGTCTTCCTGCCGCCATTTGCACCAGGGAGCCGGGAGACTCCACAGCCTTCTGTGCATAGCATGCCAGTAGAGAGAGATCTCCCAGCAGTGCTTTCAATTTTGAGCTCAGAGGAGTAAGGACACAGGCTTAAAGGCCCACAGGAGGAATAAACTCCAGTCAGAGACAACAATACCAGCTAGCACCAGATGACAAAAGGCAAGCACAAGAACCCTACCAACAGAAACCTAGGCCACACGGCAAAATCAGAACCCAGGTCTCCCACCACAGCAAGTCACAGATACCCCAACACACCAGAAAAGCAAGAGTTGGATTTAAAATCATATCTTATGATGTGGATAGAGGGCTTCAAGAAAAACTTAAATAACTCCCTTAAAGAAATACAGGAGAACATTGGTCAACAGGTTCTCCTTAAAACAGGTAAAAGCCCTTAAAGAGGAAACACAAAAATCTCTTAAAGAATTACCGGAAAACACAAACAATCAAGTGAAGGAACTGAACAAAACCATCCAGGATCTAAAAGTGGAAGTAGAAACAATAAAGAAATCACAAAGTGAGACATCTCTAGAGATAGAAAACTTTGGAAAGAATTTAGGAGTCATGGATGTAAGCATCAACAACAGAATACAAGAAATAGAAGGAAAAAAACCCCTCAGATGCTGAAGATACCATAGAAAACATTGACTTAACAGTCAAAGAAAATGCAAAATGCATAAAGCTGGTACCCAAAACATCCAGGAACTCCTGGACAAAATGAGAAGACCAAACCTAAGCATTATAGGTATAGATAAGAGCTAGGAGGCCTCTTAAAGGCCCAGTAAATATCTTCAACAAAATTGTAGAAGAAAACTTCCCTACCCTAAAGAAAGAGATGCCCATGAACATACAAGAAGCCTTCAGAACTCTAATCAGACTGAACCAGAACAGAAAGTTCTCCTGGCATATAATAATCAAAATACCAAATTCACTAAACAAAGAAAGAATATTAAAAGCAGTAAGGGAAAAAGGGCAAGTAACTTATAAAGGCACACCTATCAGAATCACACCAGACTTCTCACCAGAGATGATGAAAGCTAGAAGATCCTGGGCAGACCTCATACAGACCCTAAGAGAACACAAAAGGCAGCCCAGGCTACTATACCCAGCAAAACTCTAAATCATCATAGATGGAGAAACCAAGATATTCCATGATAAAACGGTTTTTACACAATATCTGTCCACAAATCCAGCCCTACAAAGGATAATTGATGGAAAATGCCAACACAAGGAGGGAAACTACACCCTAGAAAAAGCAAGAAAGTAATCTTCCAACAAAACCAAAAGAAGATACCCACACAAACATAAAAATAACATAAAAAATAACAGGAAGCAACAATCACTATTCCTTAATATCTCTTAACAACAATGGACTCAACTGCCCAATAAAAAGACAAAGACTAACTAAATATTTCTCATGTAAATCTTTAATTTTATCAGAAAATGTTTGTAATCCCCCTTTTAATTAATTTAGTAATGTTTTTATGTCTACCATTTATTTGCATCATTTTTCATGATAATCTTCAATTTTAATGTCTTTCTATATACTTCCTCTATTTTATCAGAAATGTTTTCAATGTAAATCTTCGATTTTATCACAAATGTTTCTAATTCCACCTTCAATTAATTTAGAGTTTTACATATAAAATTTTATATTTTATATGTAAAATTTTCCATGAAATAGTCAATTTTAATTTAATCGACTATTGTCTATATATTTCTTGAATTTTACCAGATATTTTCCATGTAAATATTCAATGTTATCTGAAAATGTTTATAATTTCACCTTCAATCAATTTAGAATTATCTTTAAGCCTATCATTTTATCTATATAATTTCCATGATAATCTTTAATTTGAACATGTTTTTCTATATATTTCTTCAATTTTATCAGAAATATTTTCCATGAAAATCTTCAAGCTCATCAGAAAATGTTTATAATTCAACTTTCAATCAACTTAGAAATACTTTTGTGCCAACCATTATTATATCTCTATAAAACTTTCCATGATAATCTTCAATTTTAGCATGTTTTTCTACATTTTTCTACAATTTTATCAGAAATATTTTTCACATAAATCTTCATTTCTATCATAAAATGTTTCTTTCCCATATTTCAACTAATTTAGCAATGTTTTACATGCCTACTACTTTACTCTTTAATTTTCCATGAAAATTGTCAATTTTAACATGTTTATCTGAAATACTTTCCATGTAAATCTTTAATTTTATCATAAAGTGTTTTTACTTCCCTTTTCAATAAAAAAAAAGAAATGTCAAAATGCATCTTTTTTGTTCTAATAAGAATTCTGATTTTTCCAGACAGGGTCTTGTTCTGCAGCCCAGGCCGGCTTGGCACTCTCTATGGTCCTTATGATTCATCCTCACAAATTCTGGCATTCCTGGAAAGTACCATTGTACACATTCTAAAATTTATTTTAAAGAAGGAGAAACTCTGGGGCTGGGAAGATAGCCCTGTGGGTAAAGGTCCTTGCCACCAAGCCTGAGGACACACACATTGAAAGAAGAGAACCGACTGACTCCTAAAGTTACCCTCTGACATCTGTAAATGCACTGTAATATGCTCACTTGCCCTCCCAATCCCGAATGTAAACTGCACACAAATAAAACATGCATTTCCTTTTTAAATCAAGAAGCGAGCCATAGAGAAAGACATCAGCTTGGATGGCCAGTCTCTGTATGTATGTGCACACACCCACATGTGTATATACATCGTATGTGCATACATGTACACACTAAAAAGAAAAATTACAATTCTAATGAATTCTACATTTTTAATTCATATTGCTATTTTAAATTTTGTCTTAAATAAGGTTTGCTATGTGCAATTAATACATGCTATATGAAAATTTGTCTTCTTTGACTTGATATGATGAGTAATTTTATGTTTGAGTGCAATAACATTTTTCCTAGACCCTTATGCATTTCTGATTTTTTATTTCCCTTTTGAACTTTTTTTATTGACCCATAATATCTATGCTGATCTTTATACTCCCCAAGTAGACAAACAAATAAGGGCAAAATAAAAGTAAGTATCTCTATGGCAATTACATGTCTACAAACAAAAAATGTATTTATAAATTAAACACAAAGCCAGTAAAATTCAAATTGATGATATTACTGTAATTTTGTTGAAAATGGAACTGGGCACATAGTGCAAATTCTATTGACATCTCTTGACTTCAGCATGCCTTAATTGCTGAGTGTTATGTGATACTTCACCTTTCCTTATTCAGAGCTGATCTGAATTAACTTTGAATCTGCATGTCATCAGTACAGACCATTGTCCCCAAGCCTTCCTCAGCCAGTTTAGCTGTAATGAAGCGGGTGCTGATGCTGTGTTCCAGAAGGCAGACATGAACGTGCACCCTGGGACAGGTACTCAGTGCCTTGGCCATCCACATAAGCCCAACTAGGGTAGCTTTTAAGATAGATACCAGAATAAGCCAATAAAAAATTAAAATACATCCATGGATAGCTTGCAAATCTCCCAAGAGAACTGCAGGGGTCCGGGTTAAGAAGCCTTAATATTTATTTCTTGAAATTGACTAATCATTTGTTACCATGTAAGACAATAGCTTGGCAATTTTCCTGATAAATTCCATGGAATCTACCAAGTGGAAAGCATCATTTTCTGTCTTTCTGTTCTGTGCCTTTTCCCTGAAGGCAAAAGATATTTCCTTCCCAGGACAATAATGGCCCTTCCTGGCACACACATTAATCTGAGAATTCAGAAACTCTGACTTGGAATTCTGAATGCCAACAGTTGTGGGTGTAAAATGAAGTAATTTATGTGTCATAGCTAATTAAGATTATAGTATTTCAAGGCACTTGAAATTCAAGTTCAAAGACGTTTTAGCGCTTTTCTCTGATGGGTGGTGTCAAGGAGTGCTTGAGAGGGCTTCCTGCCCACAGCAACAAGCAGGCAGTAGCTCATTCCCCAGCTCCTCTAATTAAAACAGCATTTCTCCAGTACTTCTTTTGAGTACTAATTCTTTTCAGGGAAAGCTATGCTACTATTTTCTGCAATTTTATTTAAAAATGGAAAGCCTTTGTGGGCTGTGTTTCTGATTTTTTCATTGGAAATTTGATTTGATGGATTTGAACTATTTTTCTGATACAAGCAAAGTACAAAATTATGAACAAAAAGGAAGAGAGGACAACCATGCCAAGATACAGTATAGATTTATCTTTTTATTGTTAGAGATTTCATACAAGCATATAATCTATTCTGATCAAATCTACCCCCACTTCCTCTGCAGCTCTTTCCCAAGCCCCTACCACTTTTCCTCTCAGCTGCACTTGATGTCTTCTGTTTCTTTCAGTTTTGTTTCTTTATTTTTGTTTGTTCCCATCAGGTACACCTAGTGATGCCTGTATGTGTGTAGATATAAGAACACCTACTGGAGCATGAAGACTTTCACATGAAGCATTCCTGAAGAGAACTGCGTTTCAGATCACCAGCAACTCTCAGTTGCTAATAGCTGTCCAGATGGAGTGGGGTTTTGTGAGGCCCTCCCCCAGCTGTGCCGGGGTTGTGGCTGTCTTGTTCTTGTGCAGGTCTTGTTGGTGCACTCACAGCTACTGTCCACTCACTTGTGCATTGGTGTTACTGGGTCTCACAAATACTGTTTTCCTGCAGATGTCCCTTACTTTTTTGACTCTGGTTTTACACTATTTCTATGCACTCTGGTCCCTGAGCTTTGGGGAGAGGGACAGATGAGAGAGAGAGAGAGAGAGAGAGAGAGAGAGAGAGAGAGAGAGGTACAGAGAGAGACAGAGAAAGACAGAGACAGAGAGAGACAGAGACAGAGAGAGACAGAGAGACAGAGACAGAGAGAGACAAAGAGAGAGAGAAAGAGAGAGACAACCCATTCAGAACTGAGCACTTTGCCAAATATATTTCTTTTGGGTGTGTATGGTTCTGGGGTTTGAACCTGGGGATTGGATATTCTTGATAAATGTTACACAGTCTTCTATATCTCAAGCTCCTATTATAGATTCATCTATAATAGTAATGCTGTTTCAATTCGACAGCAGCAATTTTCCTATGAAGGATTAATTTTGTTTCTTGTCTAACTGTGCTTAGACATGCATGGCATCAGTGTGTGTACCAATGCATCTAGAGCTAGATAGGAGAATCCTCATAGCAGCAATATACATAGAAAGAATAAAAACGTCCACTGACAAATAGACTGAAAACTGTACAACACTGAAAATAAGCAAATCACAACCCTACAGAAGAACATGGACGAATTATCCGCCCCCCCCCCCCCCCAAAAAAAATTGAAGGAAAGATACCAGACAGGAGACAATAAATTCTGTGTTATTTAATTTATACTAAATCTAAACTGGCCAGACTAATCCATCATGCTAAATGTCAGCCCAGTGGTTAGTATGAGGGTGAGGAGCCAGATTGATCAGGCACTGGGGTACTTCAGAACAGCGGTGCGAGCTTCCGTTCTTGACCATCATTTACTGAGAATTCTTGGCTGAACTCCTTAAAAGGCTGAGGTTTTGCTTGTGAAATTGAATTAAGTCTACCTCAAGAAATCACTGTAAGGAGTAAATAAGAATGCCTGTAAGATGATGCACACTGAATCTGGAATGCAACAAACGCCACATCACTAGCATTGCTACCACTGTTATTACCAGCAGTAAGCTGCATGTTCACTAAGTTTGGGGACTTTGTGTCATTAATAACTGTTCTTAGACATGTTCTGACTAACTCTCCAGGTTCTATTGTGAGATTCCCAAACACTAAGGTACTTTATGGAAAGAGCCCTATGAAAGCTGTCGCTCCACACTATAAGGATGATGCCAAGGGCATTTGTATTCTCTCCAGTGCATGGGTTCTCTCCAGAAGAACCCACCAAGGAAGCATCTTGCTCACTCTGACATGGGAATAATTATACTTCTCTGGAACAACAGATTCTGATTGCTGTCAACCTTTTGTCTTACACGAATTATGAACCCTGTAAATACACTTTTTCTTGGCTATTGGGATGTATAAAATTTAGCAGTCTTTAAAAAATATGATGCACATGTGCATGTGTGTGTGTGTGTGTGTATGTGTGTGTGTGTGTTTCTGTGTGCACACACTAAGAGGGGAGTGTATGTGAGGAGATTACTTGTGGAGCTCCCACCTCACAGGTTCTGGGGGTGGAACTGGGATTGTGATGTTTGGCCGGAGGTGTCTCTACTTGCTAAGCCAGCTATCTGGCCATCTTGAATTAGCTGACTGAGTAACAAACTACCTGGCAGGTGTAAAAACAACAAAAACAACAAAGAAAGCCATATACAAACAGCTCTTTAGACACATTTGGAATTTAGAGAAATAACTGATTTCCTTATTATCAGTTAGTTATAGGTTCAGAATACAATAATTCTGATGAATTTACCCTTTTTGTATGAAATTGTTGGGTATATTTTATTTCTTTTAGATATAAGCAAAGTTCATTTAGGAATGATGAAAGGCTAAAAGAGAAAGTGAAAAACACAGCAAAGTATGAAGTCATAATTTGTACTAGAGAAATCTCCAACACCATTGTTAAAATAATCATCATTCATATTTTTATTAATATGTTGAGGCAAAACTATTAGTAAAAAGTCATGGCCAGGCACAGTGGTGGAAAGACTTGAACAAGCCCTAGTATATATTTTGAGAACATAGACATCAGTAAATGCTGACACTAGGAAATACAGTTCAAACTTCTGGTGACAGGTGTGAAGTTGCTGAAACAAAAGGTCTGTTCCTCCTACTGACGCTACAGGAAAATGTTTACAAAATAGAAGCTGCAGTCCCTGTGTGATGCTGTTATGCCCAGGTCATTCCTCATTGATGCAGTGTAATAAAGTAATGACCTTGTCTTCTTCATCGAATTCTTTCAAAAAGCTACCTTCCTTATTTCCCTAGCACTTCATGTATAATTGGGAGAGGGAACCTGCTAAATTGATCAGTTCTACAGGAGGGGAATATATCTTGATATGGTACGTCATCACTGTTGATATTTACTTTATTACAGACCTTTTGTTTCAGCAACTTCAAAATATCTTTGGCAAAAACATTACACAGTTGCCTAAATGCCCTAGTTTTCAAATTGCTTATGAGAATACTGATAGTCACACCTTCCTTGGGTACCATGGGCTTGTTTGTTGGATAGACAAATCTTAACTGGCTGGAAGGCCCTTGGTGCATAGCAAAGCCTGTGCTCTAGATTTATTTTCCCATCTTTAATTTAGTCCTACACCCCCATCTTTCTTTCTCTCCTTTGAGGTGTTTTACTCCAATGATACTACAGCCACATCCCTCTGCATCTTTTCATTCCTAGTAATCTTTTTTTCCTTATTGTTATCTTTGTTGCATATATATATTGCTTGAGACTAACTGATTCTGAGAGTCTTCACCAGAGCTGAGAGACATGAAGCAGAAATGTGAAGACTGCTTTGAGCTGATGAAGGAGCAAACTTGTGTATATTCCCCAAGCTTGAACAGTTTAAAGTAGAGGGATCATATACAAGGTCTGCAGCCTGCCAACAGTGAGTCCCAGACCCCACATTCCGAGCCAAGTAACGTCTACAAGTTTTTAAATTAAATTATTATTTCTGACTTGGCTTTTGATTTGCATCACTACTGTGGGGTGCACACTCAGAGAGCCTGTCTGTTTTCAGGAATAATTCCTCAGGCACCATGGCATTCCCTTCAAATACCGACCATCACTCTAGGACCTGTGATGCTACTTCCCAAGAGGATTGTGACACACTTTCATTTCAGAGGTGATGCAACTTTAATTACTTTCTCTAAGGGCACACAGCAAGTTAGTGCTGAAAATGGCTGTAGAGATTCTTACTGGACAATAGATGCTGTAAAATCAGTTTACAGGTTGCTATCTTTGTATACACCATGCACACACAAAATAGCACATGCATGTGCACACACGGTTTTAAAAGTTAGGCTTCTGCCAGTATTGGCAGATTTGATTCTGTTTTCCAGTGTCATCTGTTGTTTGGCTCCTTGAAGTCAGAAAGTAGATTCTTAAGCACAGAAAGGTGACAGCGCCTGCGCTGCCACGGTACAGAGTATCAGGCGTAGGCCTGGGGGATTAACAAAAACCACAGACATGGGTCATTCTGCAAGGAGAAAACTTTACTGAAGAATAGAGGCCAGGGAAGGGAACAGGACAAAACAATTATAGTCATAGGTCAGGCATGTACCACACCGGGCAGGAATCAAGCTAAGCCACTGGATGTTTTGCTCTCAAGAAACCTGTGCAAACAGCTCAGCTGGGGGCGTTGACCCAAGCTCTCTGGTTCCGAACAGAAAGGGAGGACAGTAGTCGGATGGTGGTGGTGCATGCCTTTAATCCCAGCACTTGGGAGGCAGAGGCCAGCGGATTTCTAAGTTTGAGGCCAGCCTGGTCTACACAGTGAGATCCAGGACAGCCAGGGCTACACAGAGAAACCCTCTCTCAAAAAAACAAACAAACAAAAAATTAAAATAAATAAAGAAAATTTAACAGAAAGAAGGAAGGAAGGAAAGAAAAAAGAAAGGAAGAAAGGAAGAAAGAGAGAAAGAAAGAAAGAAAGAAAGAAAGAAAGAAAGAAAGAAAGAAAGAAAGAAAGAAAGAAAGAAAGAAAGAAAGAAAGAAAGAAAGAAAGAAAGAGAGAGAGAAAGAAAGAGAGAAAGAAAGAGAGAAAGAAAGAAAGAAGAAAAAGGGAGAAAGGAAGGACAGGGCCAGACAGGTGTGTGCGGGATTCTAGGCCCCCATCTCCTCAGCACTCTTCCTTACAGCCCAGCGCAGCTCTACTGCTCAAGTCCCCATTTCCCAATGCTCTCCTGAGACATTTTGACTGAGCCTGCCTCCTGTCCTCCTCACCATGCACTCAGCGTCCCTATCCTGTGCTCTTCTTCAAGCACCACACGGCAGTACGGACCATGGGAACACTAGCTTGTGCTTTCACCAGCTGCTTCTAAAGGCGAGAATAAACTTTCCTGCACTGGAAACCTTTACCACATAGACAGTGCACTCGGAAGAGCCTTGGCAACCATCGACATTCTGTATCCAGCCATTTTGATTCCATACCATATGCTAAAATAAAGTTACATAGCGTGTTTGTTATCTATTGTTACCATGACAAAGCACCATGGATCTGGTGCCTTTAAGTCACAAAAATTCAATTTCTCATGATCCTAAAGATCAGAAGTTCAAGACAGAGATGTAAGTTGGATTTCTCATGAGCTCTCTCTCAGAACATCTGAAATGCAGCCTCAGGTCTCCATATCATCATGGAAGGTGTTCTGTTCCTGCTCTAGTACAGGGAGAAAATGATTTGGGCCAGAAGATGGAGCTGAGGAGGCTTATGAAAACTCTTCATTTTGCCTCAGAGAGTGCTGGCCGGCTCTGAGGCTGTTAACTGAATAAAATATTAACGACCCAAAGGGGAAGAGCCATGTAGCTTACATGCCAGCAGATTGGTCCATATTTTGTAAACACTGTTCAGTGAGACCTTGGAGGAGCAAAGAAGGTGGAGGGAGAGGCAGAGCTTGTAGTTGCTGATGTCTTCCTGTGTCACTTCCTGTGTCACTCTTCTCATGATGAAATTTAGTGTCCAATTTTTTTTTTCAGATAAGGATATCAATCATATTGATGAGCCTTCACCATAATTACACTTTAATTATATCATTTAAGGCCCTTCCCTAAACAGTATGAAACAAACAAACAACAAACAGCAAAGTCACATTCTGAATAACTGGGGGTTAGTGTTTTATTAGTGAACATGTGGGTGAAGACATTAGCCAAAGCATTTGAAGGAACCCGTTCTCAAGGCCAAGACTCCCATTCCGCTTCACTTTATAGTAAGCTTGGAGATGACTTGGAGGTGAGACCCGTGCTGATGAGATCTGTCATGTGTCTTGTAGCCCAGGGTTTTTCACAGAGGCGTTCCCCACAGATGCCTAAGTTAGTCTGTTCCTTCCCAGCCACACTAATAGAACCCCACAGCTGATCTGCAGTGTTCAGAGAAGGAGCATCATTTACACTAGTTTTACAGCATAGTATTTCCCCCAAATCCCTTTTGATTTGAGTTTAGGGCATTTTTTCTCTTGTACCTGCAAACTGCTGTTAACCTTGAGTGATAATCCTTGTACTGAGATTTATTGTTAAACAGCTTTTCCAGATTAGGTTATCTACACTGAATATTCAACTAGTTTTCCCAAAAAGACAGTATATAATCTTCCCTTTGTGTTTGGCTGGTTTTGAGATGGGGTCTTATATAACCCAGACTGACTTGAAGTCACCATGCCGCTGAAGATCATCTTAAATTCCTACCTCCCAAGCTTTGGATGCCAAGTGTGTATGAGCATGCTCACCGTCCCCAATCTTACTATGATTGCCCAAGAACCAGGTTTGGTGCCAATATTACCTCCTGTCATTTTTCTTTATGGCACAGTAATCTGTATAAATGAAGAAAACATGACTACACTATTTATCTACCTACTCTTCAGTGGTTTGGTAAGATATTGATTTACTGAGTTCCCTTGAATCTCTAAGCCAGTGCAAACATTGTCTTTAGTAGTCAAGTGATAGGTTGATGAGTAGCCAATATGAATTCTGTGTCAAAATGCCTGTAAATTTTGACAATGCCAAGCAAGGTGCAAGCCAGGGGAATCAACAGAGTAGTTACAACTCATTTGTATGGCATTGTTTTATTGAGAATAAGTAAAGTTTTATACTCACAGTTTGAAAAATATACTGAAACATACCCAAACCCAAATAGTGCTTAGTTTTGGATAGCAGGAGATTAGGTAGCGCTACTTTTCCTCTTCTGTGATTTACTGTATTTTTTTTTTTTGCAATGGAACAATATATTTTATTTTTATAGTCAGTAGAAAAAAACTCAAGGAAATTTGTTTGAAAAAGAATAAAAATATACAAATAATTGGTCTACCACATAATTGTTTAAATCTAATGAGCAATTTGATATGTTATTATAAGTCTGTTTGTTTTTTCAAAGTGGCAAAACATTATATGACCTTAAAATGGCTGAGTTAAACTCTATAGAGATAGAGGTTGAAGGCTACTTAAACAAGAACATATACACACAAGGCGATCATGGAGAAAGACAATGTGCCCACAACAAAGCCCAGCAACTTCCTGGCTGACACAAAGGCCACTGTGCTTGGTTTAGAAAGAACAGCTCCGGGCAGGGCCTCAGCTTTCTTGTCATCACATTCTGTCTGGCAGGCTCATAAGCAGGGGGACAGCTTTCTCATTTGTTGGGACATGGACACCTACTTCTTCCTCTGTATTTGTTGGAGACAAAGCACTTGTTAGAGAACAAAAATAGATCGAAAGGGAAGATTCTAGAACATATTTCAAAGAAGGAGAAAACATTTACGTGCTATTGACAGAACATAAGGTGAGAAACCATTTCTACTAAGTAAAAGAATTCTACGAATGAAAGAAAGATTCACTAATGTATTCAGAAAATGTCTTAGAGGATCTAGCATCAGGCATTGCTTACCCTGGGAATGTCATTGGGAAGAGACAAGGTCCCTGATTTCCTGGTGTTTAAACCTAGTGGACAAGAGGCAGAATACATATGGAAATAAACAATAGGCAAAACAACTGTCCCTGTAAATCAAATCATATAACTATACACTTTCCTTGGATTAGTCATAAGAATAACAGTATATGATATTAATGAAGATGATGTTGAGTGTAAACATTTCATTTTAGGCCTAATATAGGTTGAGGAATACCTTGCCTCTTCTCAAAATGTATTTATTTTCTGTGTATATTTCTACTTGCTATATTGGGAATTGAACCTGGTAACTTGTGTATGCCTACTGCCCCATCAAGGAGCCACATTGCTTGCCCCTGCCTTGCCCTTTTAAATGAGGAAACCAAATCAGCAATTTAAATAGTACAAATAAAAAATTCATTAAGAAATGTAAATACTTCAAAACTAGCTACAACAAGGAATAATCACTAATCTAAAGGGTACTTTTAAAAAATATTATGAGCATTTTTATCCCTTTAGATTTCTCTCATCTTATCTTTAACCATATAGAATAAGTAAATTTAATTTTCATTTCTATACTATCTTTGACCTTGTTGCAAATGTCAGAACATTTCTCAGTCTTGACTCTGCCTGCCCCTATAGAGGCTCTGTAAACCCATTTTCTGAAAAGCAACAAGGATGGGTGGGAAAAAGAAAAACAAATTTTGTCACTGGTGAAATATGCCCAGATCCAACCTTCAGTAACCCCATTGTGTAAAACATTCAGAATATTATGAAGAGGAGGCTTACAAGTGTAAATATACTTATTCTCAATGAAATCAACACCGTCCGGCTGATTTGTAACTACTCCCTTACCGCTGCTAGAAAGTTTATTGCAGTAAAAACACTGGCTCTACAAATTGCTTTCCTCTTCCTCAGGATGCGTTTGACCTTCGTGGCAATGCTGCTATAAATCTCATGGCCCAACAACCCCTTGTCTGCAAGTGATTTCAAGCACTATCATAAAAATGAAACAGACAGACTTAATTTGAGTTCCAGACTTGAGGAAACTCAACTAAAATATTAGCATAATTTCACTGGGGATGGAGGAAATTGTTAAAATATGTGTATTCTTGAGGGCCTGCAGTTCCATCTGTGGTTTTCTCCTCTGGCTCTTGGGTGCCACCCAGTGATTACTTTAGTGACAAGTTTCTACAGAGCCTGTGGAGCACAGACAGTCAGAGAAGGGGACAAGGTTGTGAGAGAGGGGAGAGCCACTTTCCTAAATTCAATTTGTGGTTAAAGAATCTTTCCTTAACTTCCATCCCAGGTCGAAGGAGCTGATCCCAGATGATAGAGTCACTCTCAGTATGCGGACGCTGTAGCTGACCCTGTCTGTGAGAGAGCAAAAGAAGATATTCAAAACCCAGACCAGATTTTAGCCAGGCAGTAGAGAGGAAGAGCCTAGGGAATTCCTGGTCCTTCCTAAGCTTGTTCTAAATCTCTCTCTGCATCCATCTGTGTTGTCCAGTTGCTCTCCCCAGATTCTGCTTCTGAATCACAAAGGCGGGAGGCTTCCCTGCCCGGCTTGACATCATTATCTCAAACTTCAGGCAGCTTCTTACCCTGGAGGTACACAGGCAAGTCCAAGACTTTACATACTAGCACATTACTTCTATGTAAATTAGGTTATTTAACAATGCTGCACAGTTGGCAATATTTGATTGGGGATTAGTGACAAGTTTTGGAGACAAAACAACAGATATAGATACTCAAAATATAGTTAGGTAGATGACAGATGGGGGGGGTAGATGATAGACAAGCAGGACTAACTTCTTCCAGGACATCTAGTCTCTACTTGGACTGGGGTAGGTGTCACTCCTGTGAAGGAGCGAAGCCAGCTCTCCTTTATGGTTCCGCTATCACATGGTTTCTGAAAGGGAAAAGCCGAGAAGATGGGAGAAAGAAAACCATACTCAGGTCTTCACCCACACTCTTTCCTCTTTCCACGGTTCCTCTTCCACAGCACGCCCTGTGTCACTTCTCAGCCCTTTATCTTCCTACTGTCTGAGTAAAGCACAGAGCTGTTAGTGATAGGGGTGGTGCCAGTAGCTCCGTTCCTAACTTATGGAGTCAAAGCAACAAACTCAGAGAGGAACTAGGAATCACCACATGGGTCTGACTGGTGGATATCAAGGTAGACAGAGCACCTGGAGGGGCTGTAATCTGTCCCATGTGGCTCGATAAAGATCCTCTTTGCCATTAGCTAGGCTCATTACCCTTCTTCTGGGTCACTTCCAACAGTCAGGAGGTGGAGGCAAGATTCTCAGGAATCTAAAACCTCCTCCAGTACAAAGCAAGTTCAAAACCAGTTTGGAATATGAGGTCTATTTTTACAAAAAGTTTGCGGCTTTGATGAGGTTAGTCCCTTTAGTCCATCTAGTCATCTATTGATTGCTTACATATTCCATATCCCATGTATTTGTGTGTAATTAAAGATTTATAATCACTATTTATTATTATTATTATTATTATTATTATTATTATTATCTTCTCTTTCATGCTTGCATAAACTGGGGCACAGTAAGCATTTTTCAAGGAAAACATCCCTCCTATTAGTGAAAGACTTTTACTCCCACCATCAACAAGGCCCTGATTCCTTGAGGAAGCGTCAGTGAGCATGCCATCCACTGAGACAGCAGCCAGCACAAACCCGTCTTTAAGTTATGACATCACCAGTATATTGGATAAAATTGTTTCCTAGTTCTCATTGTCAGAACCCATCAATTGGATTAGGACATAATTACTATTTGTCTGCCCTCCCATAATTGATCAAACTGTCCTTTAACTTGCAAACTGCTAACAACTGTAATTCTCATGGAATAAGGTCAACAATTGACTTACTATGTTCAAGAGTGAGTGGCTTCCTATGTGTGATAGGAAGAAAGCCATGTTCCTGCCTTTCTAGAAGGTATTAGAAGATGGCTTGCAGAACTTTTGAGGAAAGGTTGGAAACGTTCTATTATTTGCAGTATAAATAAAAATGGTCTGTGACCAGAAGCCAACGCCATTTCCCTAGTTCTCTGTGTGAAGCAGAGCAACATGTTCTGTGCTGGAGACCGACTCACAATCAATTCATTTCTAATTTCTCAGTTTCAACTGCAATGTGGACCAATAGAGGGAACTTTAATTAATGCTCATCTGAGTTCATAGAGCCTTCTCTGAGGAAAAGTAGGCCAGGAATTATCTCCCTTAGGGGAGGGTAGGATGTCAAATGGTACAAATGGATTGATATAAGACAGTCAATGATGCTCAGGAAATCTATATTCTGTGATCCAAATTAACCTGAGCCTTGGCATCTTTTTAATCAGACAAAGCCATTGAATTAGCAATCATCCAACTCTGAATTGTGAAGAGAGTTATTATCTTGCTGTTCCTGCTAGATGCCATTCCACCAACAAAACCTTTTTCCACATTCTTTCCCTTCTCCGCACCTTTCAACTCATTTCCCCTGTTTTATTCTTCTTTGTGGTACTGAAGAGGTCATTTCTGTGTGTGGTTCCCAATAGTTCCCACAATCCTATGTGCTAAAATGTGAACTTCTGAAGACACAGCTGTGAAAGTATTAATCAAGTAACTGGGGTATGCATTGAAATTACAAAGTCTTAATAATTTGCTAAATGTAATTCTGTTTTTTTGAGATACATGAGTTGCATTCCTTATGCATAGCATAAGATCTTGCCTTCTCCTGTTTTAATGCTACTATAACAAAATGCTCAAGAATAAATTGGCAACAAACAATATGTTTACTCTTACATTTCAAAAGCCTGGAAGCCCTGAGTTCCTCCCTAGCTAGACACCATATGGTATATCATCCTATGGTGGAAAGTCCAAGGAGAGGAAACAAAGACTGGGAACTTGGCTGAATTCAAGATTTTATCAAGAACCTTGATGACTGACTCTCACCCATGGTGCTGATTTACGACCTTTTGCACTTCACCTGTTAAAGTTCTCCACTGCCAATCAACACTCTTGAAGAGTATTTTGTAGAACATGAACTTTGGGAGTTATGCCCAAAGCATAACAGTACTATGGGAATATCTCACTGGCTTGGGGTGGAGATGGGACCAGCAGTGTTCCCATTGGTGCACACTCAACCTTTCATTCTCACCTCACTAAAAACATCAAACTAGAGTCAAATTCGGTAATGGTTCATGAGTGGCCAAGATACCCTTCTAGGTCATGCATTTAATAGATGATCAGCATCCATGGGGGCCATTGTGATGCTTTCTAAAGACTCCTTCCCCCATCCCCAAGTATTAAACCTTGATTTTTTTCTTGGCTGGACTGCTTCTGAGGTCAGTCCTCTACTTCAACCTACATCCAGGCTGCACCTTAAAGGACAAAGAAGAAGCTATTCTGTATTTTTCAGTTTTAGAGAAGGCTCCTGTCTTTCCTAATATATTCACCTAGACAATTGTTGCCCTAAAGGGGATTTATAGCAAAGAATTTGATTTTAATTATAGCGGTAGAAATTCTTGTTCTCACTCTCACGGTTCCTATCTGAACTTTATGTTGAGAGGGGCAGAGAAGTAGGTAGTATTCCCGAATCCTGTTCTTGTCTTAAACCCCCAGAAACCACAAGGCTGGCTTGAGTTAGCCAGAGTATCTAATAATGTGAGTCTCTTCTGTTCTCACGGAGAGAGGTGTACTGTCGACCTCTCATAGTAATAGTTATCCCAGAGTCCTTGAGCATTCTCACAGTCTGATTTGAAGGAGCCTTGGACTCCACCTCAAGGAACTTGAAGATGAGCAGCTTTTCCCTGATCCTTGGGTGTTTGAAGGAGTTTGGTGGGTATCTCTGGACAAGGTCTGGCAAGAAGAGGACTTCTGGGAGTAGCCTGACAGGGGATCTGAAACCAGACCTGTCCAGGAAAACTAGGAAGAAAGTGCTATGCTCTCCTGAGTTTTCACTTTCAAACTTCATCTTTCTGCACTGAGAATCTGAAGGGATGGAAGGAAGAAAGCGGACTACTTGCATGCCCTTCTCCCAACACCAAGGGCATTTCCTCCACAAGCAACTTTATGCCTTGTTTCCACACTGTCTTCTGTGTAACATCTTCAAGTTTTTGTGACCACCAAGGTCCTTCATGTTTTGTTCCCATCAGCCTGTTGGGTACCCTGGACCCGAATCTTATAGTACTTGAGAAAAATGCTGTTGAATGAATCAACTGATGTGTGATTACATTGGAATTCTAAAATTTAAGAGAGTCTTCCTAATTAAGCTACAGCTTTATCAGCTGACAAATGAGCAAGTTCCATTTAGACATATGCAAATAGTAACAAAGATAAGTCATTTGCTGAAAGTGGAAAGATGGAGTCTTGAATTCAGGTCCTGCTCTGCCAGACGGTGGTGGCACATGCCTTTAATCCCAGCACTTGGGAGGCAGAGGCAGGCGGATTTCTGAGTTCGAGGCAGCCTGGTCTACAAAGTGTGTTCCAGGACAGCCATGGCTACACAGCGAAACCCTGTCTCGAGAAAACCAAATCCAAAAAAAACCCAAAGTAACTGAGGAAGATCCTTGAGGACATGGGCACAGGGGAAAAGTTCCTGAATAGAACACCAATAGCGTATGCTCTAAGATCAAGAATTGACAAATGGGACCTCATAAATCTACAAAGTTTCTGTAAGGCAAAGGACACTGTCAAAAGGAAAAAACGTCAACCAACAGATTGGGAAATGATCTTCACCAACCCTAAATACAACAGAGGGCTAATATCTAATATATACAAAGAAATCAAGAAGGTAGAACCCAGAGAACCAAATAACCCCTTTAAAAAGTGGGGTACAGAGCTAAACAAAGAATTTTCACATGAAAAACTTCATAGGGCTGAGAAGCACCTTAAGAAATGTTCAACATCATTAATCATTAGGGAAATGCAAATCAAAACAACCTTGAGATTTCACCTCACACCAGTCAGAATGGCTAAGGTCAAAAACTCAGGAGACAGCAGGTGTTGGCTAGGATGTGGAGAAAGAGGAACACTCCTCCACTGCTGGTGGGATTGCAAGATGGTGCAACCACTTTGGAAATCAGTCTGGCGGTTCCTCAGAAATCTGGGCATGACACTTCCAGAGGACCCTACTATACCACTCCTGGGCATATACCCAGAGGATTCCCCAGCATGTGTTAAGGACACATGCTCCACTATATTCAAGCAGTCCTATTTGTAGTAGCCAGAAGCTGGAAAGAACCTATGTGTCCCTCAATGGAGGAATGGATACAAAAAATGTGGTATATTTACACAATGGAGTACTATTCAGCCATTAGAAACAAAGAATTTATGAAATTCTTAGACAAATGGATGGAGCTGGAGAACATCATACTAAGTGAGGTAACCCAGTCTCAAAAGATTAATCATAGTATGCACTCACTGATAAGTGGATATTAGCCTAGAAACTTTGAATACCCACGACATAATCCACATATTAAATGATGTCCAAGAAGAACGGAGGAGTGGTCCCTGGTTCTGGAAAGACTTGGTGCAACAGGATAGTGGAATACCAGAACAGGGAAGTGGAAAGGAGTAGATGGGAGAACAGGAGGAGGAAAGAGGGCTTATGGAACTTGCGGGGAGTGGGGAGCCAGAAAAGGGGAAATCATTTGAAATGTAAATGAATATATCAAATAAAGAAAAGAAAAGAAAAGAAAAGAAAAGCAAAGAAAAGAAAAGAAAAAACTCAAGTCCTGCTGCACACAAGGACACTGCATCTTTCCCTATGGTCTTATAGCTGAACACAAAAAAGGAGGACATTTGCTTTCTATTCTTGCTATTTTGTTTTGTTTGTTCCTTTGTTTTTGAGATATAGTCTCATTAAGTACTCCAGGCTGATCTTGAATTCAAGAATTTTTTGCTTACTACCAAGCAATAGTGTTAAAAACTGCATGGTATTGGTACAGTGACAGGCAGGCAGATCAATGGAACAGGATTGAAGATCCAGAAATGAACCCACACACCTATGGCCACTTGATCCTCTACAAAGGGGCTGAAAATATCCAATGGAAAAAAGATAGCCTTTTCAACAAATGGTGCTGGTTCAACTGGAGGTCAGCATGCCGAAGAATGGGAATTGATCCATCCTTGTCTCCTTGTACTAAGCTCAACTCCAAATGGATCAAGGACCTACACATAAAGTCAGACACTCTGAAGCTAATAGAAAAGAAACTGGGGAAGACCCTTGAGGACATCAGTACAGGGGGAAAGTTCCTGAACAGAACACCAATAGCGTATATTAAATTGACAAATGGGACCTCATAAAATTACAAAGTTTCTGTAAAGCAAAGGACACCATCAAAAGGACAAATCAGCAACCAACAAATTGGGAAAAGATCTTCACCAACCCTACATCAGATAAAGGGCTAATATCCAATATATACAAAGAACTCAAGAAGTTAGACCCGAGAAAACCAAATAACCCTTAAAAAATAACCATTAAAAAATGGGATACAGAGTTAAACAAAGATTTTTCACTGGAATAACTTCGGATGGTGGAGAAACATCTTAAAAAATGTTCAACTTCATTATCATCAGGGAAATGCAAATCAAAACCACCCTGAGATTTCACCAGTCAGAATGGCTAAGATTAAAAACTCAGGAGACAACAGGTGTTGGCGAGGATATGGAGAAAGAGGAACACTCCTCCACTGCTGGTGGGTTTGCAAATTGGTACAACCACTTTGGAAATCAGTCTGGCAGTTCCTCAGAAAACTGGGCACTTCACTTCCAGAAGATCCTGCTATACCACTCCTGGGCATATATCCAGAGGATTCCCCAGCATGTTATAAGAATATATGTTCCATTATGTTCATAGCAGCCCTATTTATAATAGCCAGAGCCTGGAAAGAACCCAGGTATCCCTCAACAGAAGAATGCATGCAAAAAAATGTGGTATATATACACAATGGAGTACTATTCAGCCATTAGAAACAATGAATTCATAAAATTCTTAGGCAAATGGATGGAGCTGGAGAACATTGCACTAAATGAGCTAATCCAGTCTTAAAAGATCAATCATGGTATGTACTCACTAATAAGTGGATATTAGCCTGGAAAACTGGAATACCCAAAACATAATCCACACATCAAATGATGTCCAAGAAGAAAGGAGGAGTGGCCCCTGGTTCTGGAAAGACTCAGTGTAGCAATATAAGGCAAAACCAGAACAGGGAAGTGGGAAGGGGTGGGTGGGAGAACAGGGGGAGGGAAGGGGGCTTATGTGACTTTTGGGGAGTGGGGGGGCACTTGCTTCTACCTACAAAGTGCTGAGATTACAGATGTGTGCCAACATCAGCAGCTGCAATATCATCCTGGTCATTATACGTTTCTAACTGACTTTTCTAGCTGTAGTCAACTTCATGTTTTCAAAGGCCATTGTCTTGAGTGACTGGGTTATGAGCAATTACATAACATTTCATGGGCTGGTGATGTATATTCTGTTCTTAGCACCACTGAATACATTGAAAGTAGTACTTGCTCATGCTATTACTTCTATTGTAAGACTAATATAAATTAAACAATCATCTCTCCATTTGCTTCTTACAACATGAACACATTGTGTCTAAGCTTCACACTGTTTAAAGATTTAGAAATCTAGTATACAAGAGGACATTTTCTGTGTTTCTGCAACTCCTGCTGATAATTTCTCTGTCTCAGCACTACACATTAATAAGGTTCTAAGATAAAACATTTGGGAACTGTACACTGGCTAGCACACTTATCAATAGGACATTAAGAAACATAGGGCACATCAGGAGAAGGAAGAGGAGGGGGGAAGAGAGGGGAGGGGAGGAGGACAGGGGAAAGGAGAAAGGGGAGAAGGGAAGGCTGAAGAGGAGAGCATACAGGAAAGAGGAGGGGAGAGGAGAGGGGAGGTGGGGATGTGCCATCTGCTACAAACATAAATGTCTAAGAACTCCAGGAATCACAGGATTGAAAACTGTAGACTGTCAAAGAGATTAGAGTTTAAGAGCATTCAAAAGTAAATGACTCTCAAGCTGTAGAATCTGTAGTTCCTTCCTAATACTAAGATAGCAGAGTCAGTGAGAAAGCATCAGCTCAGCCTTTAGGCCAAGCTTTGGAGAACTGGGAAAGGAACAGGTTTGGTCAACATGATCTGAGTTTTCCTCTCCAGGGTGGGAATGTCCACAAATCCTACTTATTATTGTGTTGCCATGATACACAACCAAACTGCTATGTGCTTCTAAGACATAAGTTCAATATAACTTTGCCAGGAACATTATAGAACACCATGGGGAGAACCACAGTAAGCCATATTCTTGTGGGTGGATGAAATAAGGAATTTTGGAGACCAAATTCCCTTGGCTTTCCTCTGTACTCCCTGGATTTCCTGTTCCCGTAATTTCCCTGCATCATCATCCAACACCCCCACACTTCACCTCTTGTCTCTTGTTCCACTGTGGTCCTTCCACCGAGCCCTTGTTCCCACCCTCAAACCCTGCAGAGTCAATGCCTGCTTTACCCCACTAATGTTGGCGACTGCCTTTTCCCTCCCAGGTTCCACTATCTTTCCCTTCCAGGTGGCATCCATTCAGCCTGCCAGCATAGCATTGTTTTTCTCATCTAACTGACTAGTCCTATGGTCACATGATTACTCCTCAGATGATAGACTACTGAGAATACAGCTGTTCAAATTCACAGACCACAGTTGACATGTGCCACCTCAGACCAGGTCTGCTTTCCTCTGAGACCGCAAGCTTATATTACCCCTAACCTTCCTCATATTACCCCTGGCCCCACCTCCTATACTTCTCCAAGCCTTCCTTATAGTACCCTCCCCTCCATGTATTATCCTTCTCTCCCTGCATCACCCTCCCCTCCCTGCATCACCCTCCCCTCCCTTCATTGCCCTCCCCTCCCTGCATCACCCTCCCCTCTTTGCATCACCCTCCCATCTCTGTATCACCCTCCCCTCCCTGCATTACCCTCACCATCCATGTTCTACCCCTCACAGTTTTGATTCTCACAGTCACCATTTCACTAACCCTCTTCTACAGACATAGCCTTGGCCACTTTGGAACCTAGGATCTTTTCTTGCCTTCTCCTGCCCTGTCCCTCTTTATAATGTATGTATCATATTCATCTTCAGCCTTAGCCATTAAGCTTTGTGGGTAAATGGCAAGTCTTTTATTTCAGATTGAATTTCTATCAGCTCCTGGCTATCTTCAATTTTCATTTCTTTAGAAATTATTTCATTTTTCAATCTAAAAATTTTTGTTTTGAGCACCACACAGAAGCCACACCAGAACTCTGCCTCCTGCCAGTGAGATACGAGGGCTCCATATTGGTTCTCGGTCTCCAGAGAAATCAGACTGAGGTACGCAAATATAACCCGAGACCAACATCTCGGGGGTCTAAGCCCGACGGGCGTTGGCCTGCACCCAGGCCCTGGGCTGATCGGGGGGCCACCGGGGTGCAAACCCGGCCAGGAGGTTTTTTTCCTCCCGGGCCGGCGCGCGCACCACCGCCATTTTGCCTAAGGGAAGCCAGGGAGACCTAGCAGGCAAAACCAAACCAGCTAACAGGCATAGCCCGAGGCGGACATAGCAGGGGTCTCAGACGGTCAGGCCCTGGACTGCCCCCAGGCCCTGGGCTGCTCGGTGGGCCATCTGTGTGCCGACCCGGCCAGGAGGTTGTTTATCCGGGCCGTTTGTGCACCACTGCCATTTTGCCTACGGGAAGCCAGAGAGACCTAGCAGGCAAAACCAAACCAGCTAACAGGCATAGCCCAAGGCGGACATAGCAGGGGTCTCAGACGGTCAGGCCCTGGACTGCCCCCAGGCCCTGGGCTGCTCATTGGGCCATCTGTGTGCTGACCCAGCCAGGAAGTTGTTAGCCCAGCAGACTCTCCCAGCACTCTCAGGGAACTCGCGCAGGCCACCATCCTAGCCACCTGACACACCCAATTAACACCCACAGCTGAGGGGAACTTTGCTCCGACATTGGCCTGCCAGGCTTTTGCCTAGACTCAGGGCCTGAGCAGCTAGGCTAGCCTTGTGTGCACCAACCCGGTTGGGAGTTCTGCTGCCCAGCAGAGAGATCAGCACGCAGAAAAGGTCCCTGCAGCATACAGCCTCAGCACTCCCTGAAGGAGCAAACGGGCACCTCCTGGCTCACAGACACAATCTGGGGCAAAGAACACTAGCGCTGCAAGGGCACCCAAGAGGAGGAAAGCACATCAGCAATCAGCAACAGGGGAAACCCTGCCCTCCAGTGTTGCAGAAATAGCCCTAGAGCCTCTCAGGAGGCTGAAACACCAGCCGGAGTCAAGACCAATTAGCTCCAGAGAACAAGATGGCAAAGGGCAAACGCAGGAATGCTACTAACAGAAATCTAGGCAATATGGCAGCATCTGAACCAAACTCTCCAACATCAGCAAGTCCTGGTTATGCCAACACACCAGAGAAACAAGATTTGGATTTAAAATCACTGTTCATGATGCTGCTAGAAGAACACAAAAAGGAAGTGAATGAATCTCTTAAAGCAATACAGGGGAACATGAGTAAGCTAGAAACCCGTTTAATGGAAACACAAAAAACACTTAAAGAAATGCAGGAGAATAAGGGCCAAGAGATAGAAGCCAATAAAGAAGAAAGGCAAAAAAAAACTTAAAGAAATGCAGGAGAACTTGAGTCAACAGGCAGAAGTCATGAAAGAGGAAACACAAAAATATCTTAAAGAAATACAGGAAAACACAGACAAACAAATGATGGAACTGAGCAAAACCATCCTGGACCTAAAAACAGAAGTAGAAACAACTAAGAAATCACAAAGGGAAACAACTTTGGAGATAGAAAACCTTGAGAAGAAATCAGGGGCCATAGATGCAAATATAAACAACAGAATACAAGAGATGGAAGAAAGAATCTCAGATGCCGAAGATACCATAGAAACCATTGACTCAACTGTCAAAGAAAATGCAAAATGCAAAAAGCTTGTATCCCAGAACATCCAGGAAATCCAGGATACAATGAGAAGACCAAACCTAAGGATTATAGGTATAGATGAGAGTGAAGATTTACAACAGAAGGGGCCTGCAAATATCTTCAACAAAATTATGGAAGAAAACTTTCCTAACTTAAAGAGAGAGATGCCTATGAATATACAAGAAGCCTACAGAACTCCAAACAGACTGGACCTGAGCAGAAATACCTCTCGTCACATAATAATCAAAACCCCAAATGCACTAAACAAAGAAAGAATATTAAAGGCAGTAAGAGAGAAAGGACAAGTAACATATAAAGGAAGACCTATCAGAATCACACCAGACTTCTCAGCAGAGACCATGAAAGCTAGAAGATCCTGGGCAGATCTCATGCAGACTCTAAGAGAACACAAATGTCAGCCAAGACTACTATACCCAGCAAAACTCTCATTGACCATAGATGGAGAAACCAAGATATTCCATGACAAAACCAAATTTACACAATATCTTTCCACAAACCCAGCTCTGCAAAGAATAATAGGAGGAAAACTCCAATACAAGGAGGGAAACTATACCCTGGAAAAAGCAAGATAGTTACCTTCCTTCATCAAACCCAAAAGAAGATAACCACTCAAATATAAAAAGAACATCAAAAATGACAGGAAGTAATAATCACTATTCCCTAATATCTCTTAACATCAATGGTCTCAATTCCCCAATAAAAAGACATAGACTAACAGACTGGATAAGGAAACAGGACCCTACAATTTGCTGTATACAGGAGACACACCTCAGTGTCAAAGATAAAAACTACCTTAGAGTAAAAGGCTGGAAGACAATCTTACAAGCCAATGGTCACAGGAAACGAGCAGGAGTAGCCATTCTAATATCAGATAAAATTGACTTTCAACCTAAAGTCATCAAAAGAGACACAGAAGGACATTTCTTGCTGGTCAAAGGAAAAATCCACCAAGAAGAACTTTCAATTCTGAACATCTATGCGCCAAATGCAAGGGCACCCTCATTCGTAAAAGAAACTTTACTAAAGCTCAAAGCACACATTGCACCTAACACAATAATTGTGGGGGACTTCAACACTCCACTTTCCTCAATGGACCGATCGGGAAAACAGAAACTAAACAGGGACACAGTAAAACTAATTGAAGCTTTGGACCAATTGGATTTGACTGATATTTATAGAACATTTCACCCTAAAGCAAAAGAATATACCTTTTTCTCAGCATCATGGTACCTTCTCCAAAATCGACCATATAAGTGGACACAAGGCAGACCTCAACAAATATAAGAAGATCGAACTAATCCCATGCCTCATATCAGATCACTATGGAGTAAAAGTGATCTTCAATAGCAACAAAAACAACAGAAAACCCACATACACATGGAAACTGAACAATATTCTACTCAATGATACCTTGGTCAAGGAAGAAATAAAGAAAGAAATTAAAGACTTTTTAGAACACAATGAAAATGAAAACACAACATACCCAAACCTATGGGACACAATGAAAGCAGTGCTAAGAGGAAAACTCATAGCCCTGAGTGCCTCCAAAAAGAAAATGGAGAGAGCATACATTACCAGCTTAATGACACACCTGAAAGCCCTGGAACAAAAAGAAGCTATTTCACCCAGGAGGAGTAGAAGGCAGGAAATCATCAAGCTCAGGGCCGAAATCAATCAAGTAGAAACAAAGAGAACCATACAAAAAATCAACAAAACTAGGAGCTGGTTCTTTGAGAAAATCAACAAGATAGATAAACCCTTAGCCAGACTGACCAAAGGGCACAGAGAAAGTATCCAAATTAACAAACTTAGAAATGAAAAGGGAGATATAACAACGGAAACTGAGGAAATCCAAAAAATCATCAGATCCTACTACAAGGGACTGTATTCAGCACAACTGGAGAATCTGGAGGAAATGGACAATTTCCTTGACAGATACCAAATACCAAAATTAAATCAGGACCAACTAGACCATCTAAACAGTCCCATAATGCCTAAAGAAATAGAAGGAGTCATAGAAAGTCTTCCAACCAAAAAAAGCACAGGACCAGATGGTTTCAGTGCAGAATTCTATCAGACCTTCAAAGAAGAGTTAACACCAATACTCTTCAAACTATTCCACAAAATAGAAACAGAAGGAACATTACCCAATTCCTTCTACGAAGCCACAATTACGCTGATACCAAAGCCACACAAAGATCCAACAAAGAAAGAGAACTTCAGACCAATTTCCCTTATGAACATCGATGCAAAAATACTCAGTAAAATTCTTGCCAACCGAATTCAAGAACACATCAAAACGATCATCCACCATGATCAAGTAGGCTTTATCCCGGGAATGCAGGGTTGGTTCAATATACGGAAATCCATCAATACAATCCACTACATAAACAAACTCAAAGAACAAAACCACATGGTCATTTCATTGGATGCTGAAAAAGCATTTGACAAAATTCAGCATCCTTTCATGCTTAAAGTCTTGGAGAGAACAGGAATTCAAGGCCCATACCTAAACATAGTAAAAGCAATATGCAGCAAACCGGTAGCCAGCATCAAACTAAATGGAGAGAAACTTGAAGCAATCCCACTGAAATCAGGGACTAGACAAGGCTGCCCCCTTTCTCCTTATCTTTTCAATATTGTACTTGAGGTACTAGCTCGGGAAATTAGACAACATAAGGAGGTCAAAGGGATACAAATTGGAAAGGAAGAAGTCAAACTATCATTATTTGCAGACGACATGATAGTCTACCTAAGTGACCCAAAAAACTCCACTAGAGAGCTCCTACAGCTGATAAACAACTTCAGCAAAGTGGCAGGTTATAAAATCAACACAAGCAAATCAGTGGCCTTCCTATACTCAAAGGATAAGCAGGCTGAGAAAGAAATTAGGGAAATGACCCCCTTCACAATAGCCACAAACAGTCTAAAGTATCTTGGGGTGACTCTTACCAAACATGTGAAAGATCTGTATGACAAGAACTTCAAGACTCTGAAGAAGGAAATGGAAGAAGACCTCAAAAAATGGGAAAGCCTCCCATGCTCATGGATTGGTAGAATCAATATAGTTAAAATGACCATTTTGCCAAAAGCAATATACAGATTCAATGCAATACCCATCAAAATCCCAACTCAATTCTTCACAGAGTTAGAAAGAGCAATTATCAAATTCATCTGGAACAACAAAAAACCCAGGATAGCTAAAACTATTCTCAGCAACAAAAGAAAATCTGGGGGAATCAGTATCCCTGACCTCAAGCAATACTACAGAGCAATAGTGTTAAAAACTGCATGGTATTGGTACAGTGACAGGCAGGAGGATCAATGGAAAAGGATTGAAGATCCAGAAATGAACCCACACACCTATGGCCACCTGATCCTCGACAAAGAAGCTGAAAACATCCAATGGAAAAAAGATAGCCTTTTCAACAAATGGTGCTGGTTCAACTGGAGGTCAGCATGCAGAAGAATGCGAATTGATCCATCCTTGTCTCCTTGTACTAAGCTCAAATCCAAATGGATCAAGGACCTCCACATAAAGCCAGACACTCTGAAGCTAATAGAAAAGAAACTGGGAAAGACCCTGGAGGACATCGGTACAGGGAGAAAGTTTCTGAACAGAACACCAATAGCGTATGCTCTAAGAGCAAGAATTGACAAATGGGACCTCATAAAATTACAAAGTTTCTGTAAGGCAAAGGACACCATCAAGAGGACAAATCGGCAACCAACACATTGGGAAAAGATCTTCACCAATCCTACATCAGATAGAGGGCTAATATCCAATATATATAAAGAACTCAAGAAGTTAGACTCCAGAAAACCAAACAACCCTATTAAAAATGGGGTACAGAGTTAAACAAAGAATTCTCACCTGAAGAACTTTGGATGGTGGAGAAGCATCTTAAAAAATGCTCAACTTCATTAGTCATTAGGGAAATGCAAATCAAAACAACCCTGAGATTTCATCTTACACCAGTCAGAATGGCTAAGATTAAAAATTCAGGAGACAGCAGGTGTTGGAGAGGGTGTGGAGAAAAGGAACACTCCTCCACTGCTGGTGGGGTTGCAAATTGGTACAACCACTCTGGAAAGCAATCTGGCGGTTCCTCCGAAAACTGGGCACCTCACTTCCAGAAGATCCTGCTATACCCCTCCTGGGCATATACCCAGAGGATTCCCCACCATGTAATAAGGATACATGCTCTACTATGTTCATAGCAGCCCTATTTATAATTGCCAGATGCTGGAAAGAACCCAGGTATCCCTCAACAGAAGAGTGGATGCAAAAAATGTGGTATATCTACACAATGGAGTACTATTCAGCCATTAGAAACAATGAATTCATGAAATTCGTAGGCAAATGGATGGAGCTAGAGAACATCATACTAAGTGAGGTAACCCAGACTCAAAAGGTGAATCATGGTATGCACTCACTAATAAGTGGATATTAACCTAGAAAACTGGAATACCCAAAACATAATCCACACATCAAATGAGATACAAGAAGAAAGGAGGAGTGGCCCCTGGTTCTGGAAAGACTCAGTGAAGCAGTATTCGACAAAACCAGAACGGGGAAGTGGGAAGGGGTGGGTGGGAGGACAGGGGAAGAGAAGGGGGCTTACGGGACTTTCGGGGAGTGGGGGGCTAGAAAAGGGGAAATCATTTGAAATGTAAATAAATTATATCGAATAAAAAAAATTTAAAAAAAAGTTTTTGTTTTGAACAATGTATTTTGATCATGCATTTCCTTCCTCCAAATCCTCCACAGCCTCCCTTCCTCCTTTCCCAGCACTCTTTCAAAAATGAAAGAAAAAAGAAAATGAAAGGAAAAACCCTCCCACAAACCCTCAAATCAATATAAATATGAAAAGACCAACAAGATTTTAAAAAATACCAAAACAAATGAAACAAAGGGTCCACACAAAACCATATGGAGTTCTTTTGATATTGAGCAGCTACTTCTGAGCATGCGCCATGCCCTGCCCTGAGTGTGACCAATATAGCCAAAGGCACACCATTGAAGAAAACCAATGTTCTCTTTGCAAGAAGCTATCAATTGCAAATAGCTCTCGGGTAGGATTGAAAGGACATGTTTGCTTCTCCTGCGAAGTGCTGGGACACCATCTGGCTTGAACATGTGCAGATTCTCTCTCTCTCTCTCTCTCTCTCTCTCTCTCTCTCTCTCTGTGTGTGTGTGTGTGTGTGTGTGTGTGTGTGTGTGTGTGTGTGTGTGTGTGTGTGTGTTTGGTCTGGTCTTATACTCATTCATCAATTTGTAGATCTGTCAGCTATTCAATATGTATTATTAAAATCTTACGGCAGGAGATGTGGTGAGTGATAAGATATTGTGCAAATACAATTGTTTTCATGTAGTAGAAGTTTATCCCTTTTTTCACCAGTATGACAATGTGTATATTGTCTACAGAACCTCTCTGGGACCCACGGAGACAGCCAGCTTGTGACTCTGACCTCCCAGGGCATATCTTCATGCAATGAGCAAATCTGTCTCATTTGTCTGACAACATGCATAAACCAGAAATAAAATAGGAAGCTGCATTCTCTTAGGGGTTAGAACCAGCCCAGGCCTGTCTGAACATCTCTCTAATACATGTGTCTTTACTCTGGTGAGTCATGTCACCGTGTCCAGAGTCTGAGATGCAGCACTCACTGGTGCATGGACCACCCTATGCTGTGATATTCTATTGCTATTCCTTTTTATGTTATAGCAAAACACGTGATAAAAAGAAATTAGGGGAAAGAGACTTTATCTGAGTCACATACAGTTGAAGATGGCAGCTCATGGGATGGGGAAGGCAAAGCTGGGTTCAGGGCAGCAGGAGCGTGAGACTACAACTCTTGACCTTTGGAGACCAGGAAACAGAGCAGGGTACTCGGGCATTCCCTTTCCCCTTTGTATTTGGTTTTAGACCCTAGCCCATGGGATTATTAATAGAAACTTTTCATTTAATTAGAAAGACATGTTTGCAGTGCTAGTAAAGGGTGTCTTGGCCTTCCAAGTTTGGTAATAGCAATGCAGGTTGAAAAATAATTCTCATGAAAATAGAACTATTTTCTTCAGCAATATACGTCTCTCTGAGGACTGTCTAAAATGTGTCTGAGGTCTCATTTGTTTTGAAACATTGTAGAGTTTTTTGCAATATTTTCTAATGAAGCTTGTGAATGTGGAAATCCATTTCATTCTAATCATTCTGTTGCATTTTCAGTCCTAGTCAAGTTTCTGAAAACTTTTACTGGAAAGACACTTTCCATAAGATTTTCCGATTGCATTTTATGGGCTGGAGATATTGCAATTCTTAAGGTAATTTCCCCCTAATGTCCAACATTTTTCTCCACCAGAATACCAGCTGTTTTGACATTTACCTATCTGAGACATTGGTCAAACGAGACAAGCATTCCCTGCTAATGGTTCTGAACTTGTCTGCTGGAATCAGAAAAAAACATTTTCAAGTGGCAGGATCTCATAAATGTTTCATGGGAGATAAGAAAAACATCATAAAAATCACCAAGCCATGAGATAAGAAGGCAGGGGAAGGAGTAGGTGATCAATGGGTCCCTTCAGGGCAATCCTGAAATAAGTTCTTTTAAGTCTTGGGACAGATTTTCACAAGTCAGAGCAAATTACTGGCTACAGGTCAGACAATTTGGAAGGTGCTTCAGCCCTTCCTGGGACTATCCTGCTAACATCCGCTGCGCTAACTCTGTTCTTTCTGACTATTCTTTACTGAATTCTGCAGCTCAGTTTGCTCTAGTATAAAGTAGCTCCTGGCTGTTCCTTGGCAAGTGACTTTGCACTCTGTGAGGTTCAGGACCCTTGTTTGTTGAAATATCCTCAATTGGGACTTCACATTTACTGTACTGGTGGCTGTATGATATTTTTCTATTTTTTTCTTATCTTTTTTGGAGGGTTTGAAATATTTTGTTGTGAATCTTAGATAGAGGAATCCACACATAAGATTTATTGAGAATTATAAAAGTCATTGATTATAAACCACCCAGTTCAAAAGATGGTTGATTAGTCAACAATTGCTGTTGGCACTACAGGTAATAATGACTGGATTTATTTAGCCATAGAATCATATGGAGGGATGTGTTGGTGATTGACTTAGGTAAATAGAGTGATAATAAAATGAGATCCAAGTTCTCAATGCCCTAAGTGTTCAATTCCAGGGCAACTGAACAATACAGCCAAAGCGATTAAGACAGAGGAAAAACATAACACAAGCTTAAGTCAAAATGAGTAAGTACAGTTGCATTTATTAATATAATAATAATAATAATAAATATATGCTAAGTATAGCACGGGGCTTCTGGTAAGCAGATGTTTATGTGTAAAACATGCACCAAGTGTAGCACAGGGCTTCTGGTAGGTAGACGTGGTGTGTGTGTGTGTGTGTGTGTGTGTGTGTGTGTATACACACATATATATACATGCACACACATGCACATTCCTGATAAGTATAGCATATGGCTTTCAAAAGGCAGAAACTTACAATTTAGCTTTAAATGGCAGGACAACAGTATGTCATGCAAGCGGAATTTTTTCTGAAACTTTGGGGCCTGTGTATGATAAGCTTTTTCTCTCCTGCCTACAAATGCCACCTGTGCATTGCTATCCAGATGTGTATGGTTGTGGGGGAAAAGAGGGGGAGGCCATGGCAGGGCCCACATAGGAGAAGGCTGGCAGGCAGAGCCCGCATAGGGAAAAACTGACTAGGCCCGCACACTGCACCGCAGCGAGCCAGCACAACCTGTAGAGAGAGGCTGCCTGGCTAGCAGGGAGGGGGTCCTTGCTCAGAAGGCAGGGCCTTTCTAGCATGGGCCTCCTGGGTACCTGTTGAGAAAGCTTGGCAGGGAAGAGGCTGGATCCTTTTCTGGGGCTGGAAATGCTGAGGCCGCTCCATGTTCTTACACAGTGGGTTTTGATAAGAAGAGACACTTCATAGTTTCAATGTTTTATTAGAGAAAAGTAGAAAGGGAAAAGGAGATAGAGAAGTAAAGAGAAAAAGAAGATAGAGGGATGACATGACCATGTGGAAAGAGGGGAAAGAATGGAGAGAGAGGCAAGAGAGGGGCAAGAGAGGGCAGGGAGGGGCAAGAGAGAGCCGGGGGGGGGGCAAGAAGTCTTCTTTTTTCTTTTTTTCTTTTCTTTTTTCTTTTTTTTTTTAAATTCTCTATATTCTTTGTTTACATTCCAAATGATTTCCCCTTTCCCCATAAGTTCCATAAGCCCTCTTCCCTTTCAACTCCATTCCCCAATCAACTCCATCCCAATTCTCTGTCCTGGTACTCCCCTAAAATGCTGGATCAAGCCTTGCCAGGTCCAGGGCCCTCTCCTTCCTTCTTCTTGGGATTCATTTGTTATGTGGATTGTGTCTTGGGTATTCAGAGCTTCTGGGCTAATATCCACTTATCAGTGACTGCATTCCATGTCTGTTCTTTTGTGATTGGTTTACCTCACTTTGGATGATATTTTCCAGGTCCAACCATTTGCCTAAGAATTTCATGAATTCATTGTTTTTAATTGCTGAGTAGTATAACAGTCAGAAGCTGGAAAGAACCCAGATGCCCCTCAATAGAGGAATGGATACAAAAAATGTGGTATATTTATACAAAGAAGCCTTCTTTTATAGTAGGTTGGGTTACCTGGCAATAGGTAACCTGGGGCAGGGAAAGCCTTGCTGATGCCAGGTGACTGAGGGGTGGAGTCCCAGTCAGAACACTAGGGGCCTGGGGCATGGTCATATGTGACTGATGGCCACAGGATTGTGGAGTTAAGGAGTCAGCAGTCTGGGAGCATAGCTCACTAGTTCTGTCCATTGTAGAATGTTCTACTGGGTCTCTGGAGTAAGCCTTGCTCAACCAGGCCAAAGACTGCCTTACAAGGTCCCACATCTCCCCCTTTTGCTTTTTTTAAAAAGGAGAAGGGTCATTGGAGTTGCTGTATCATTTGTAGTGAAAAATTTTGGGTGGGGTGGAGGTATCAGAAGAAAGTCAGAGGGGTAAGGAGGGTTGAGGGGGGGAAGACAAGGGATGATCGAATGGGTAGTACAGTTTGATGGTAATAACATCAGGTTTAAACAGCAATCAATGAATCTAGATAGACATTATATCATAAGGTGGTCATAAAATCAGAACATCACCACTGGCTAAAAAGATTAGTTAACTTACTGGACCTCAGCCATGATCATCAGTCATTTGAGATTATAAAATGAGACCCAGCTCAGAAGCACGCCCTTAATGACAGGCAGCATCACCTGGAACTCTTCTTTCCTCCCTCAGCCAAAGCTGACCAAGCTGTAAGTGTAACAACAGAGCAGAGATGTCATGGCAATAGAAACTTCTGAATCCAAATGGCCCTTTTCATGAGCAAGCAAACCACAAGGAATGAAAAAGTCGGGGCACTTCAGTTCCCTGGGCTAGTTAGATTTTGGACAGTTCTGCTCGCATGTGGCCAACAAACACAAATTTCATATCTTGGCCATCAGAACAATGCTTGTGAGACATGAATGTGGGAGAGCTGACAAGAATCACACAAGCTGTTGAAAGTTTCCTTGTCATTCCACAGAGCAACAAGTCCGAGTAATCTCCAGGGTGCAAATCCTAGCTTTCTGCTGCTTCATTGCCCTGCAAACGAAACGGCATTATTAGCATGAGATATTACTAAGGCTGTGTTTTGCTTAGCCCTTCCATCTGCTGGGTGACTCAGTAGTGAGGGTGGTTTTCATTTCATTACTTGATGCCCTTTAGAATGTGGGCATTGCAATACTTCTTTGAGCTCAAGTTTGGGTCTTGCCAATTATGAGACAATATTTAGAATTAGTATTTAATTAATAAGTTATTTTTAGGTGCATATAATGCCCCCTCTCTACATACATACACAAACACAAACATATACACACACAAACACAAGTATGTATATATATATATAATTTTCTTTTTCTTTCAAGATAGAGTTTGATGGAAATCCTGATTTTTACTAGTCTAACAACAAGAGTAGAGAAAGAAGATTATACTGCAAACACTTCTAATCCTATCAAGCTGTAAATAGCCAAATGTTAACATAGGTTACATGAGGTTTAAAGTAGAAAAGTTCACCTTAAAAGGTAGATGGTGTTGAAATTTAACTTGTCTAGTTCTTTGTATTTTCTAGCATAACATTTACTGTCACAGACAGCAACACTGTATGGGAATTGCAGAAAGAAAGGATACTTAAAGGCACACAGTTCATCTGTGTGCTTTTCTATAGTAATACATTCCTAGAGAGTAGTGGGGGTAGAAACTCCGGGGCCTTTGAATCAGTTTGGGATTGAGGGTAAGGATAATGTAACATCTCTGAAGTTTGTTGAAGATACAGAAATAAAGAAACTATACGATGTAAGAAGCTAACAGATAGAATGAAGCTAAGCCTTAGCAGCAGCTTGCTTCAGTGAGAGGCATTGTGGGAAAGACAAGGGACCCACTGGGGTCCAGGAGACTAGCTAAACTGTAGAAGGGAACACTCAAACTGTAGAGAGGAAAACATGAGTAGCAAAAGCCAGGCACTACCAATTGTGACCTAAGCAGAGAAAGTGTGACTCTTTCCTCTGATCTGTTTGCACCTCCCATAGGATGAACTTGAGATGAAGCCACTGTGTGTGTGTGTGCATGTGAGTGTGTGTGTGTTTGTGTGTGTGTGTGTGTGCGAGTGTGTATGTATGCCCACACATACCAGTTGGTCTATTGGAGTGGGTGTTGGCAGCTGATATGGAGAATGACTAAAGACCTACTTCTTGTGTACAGATACCTTTCTGCTGATCCTAGCATCTTTTGTACTTTGTCTAATCACTGATTTGTATATATCTACAATCAGCCCTGATTTTCATAATCTTCACAATTTCTCTTGTCTATAAATATTTTTGAGGAGAAATCAAACTGGACCACTCCTCATTATGCTATGTCCAACTTCATCCTCAACCACTCCTCCTGACTTTCTCTCAGGCTCTCTCTTTCCTCGAGACTGACATCACTGGCCCTCCAGGGATCTGCTGAGGAACTGATAGACAGTTACGGAAGCCTTCTTGAACTAGTGTTTTACAGTTGTGATGACTAGCTTTAAATGCCAACTTGCCACAGACTAGCATCATCTGAAAATAGAATCTCAGTCGAGGATTAGCTAGATCTTATTGATGTCTGTACCGTCTCTGGAGGCATGTCTTGATTGTGAATCATTCTAGCCTATCTTGGTTCATCGGAGGCCTGAACTTCGTAAGAGTGGGAAAAAGCAGCTGATATGAGGCAAGCAAGGGTGCATATATCACACTCTGCTCCTGACAACAGATGTCATGTAACCAGCTGCTTTGAGCGCTTGCCACTGTGGCTTCCCTGCGAAAGGCTGGAGTTGTAAACTAAAATAGACCCTCCCTTCAGTGAGTTGCTTTTGGTCAGAGTGTTTTGATAAGGTGACATAAAACAAGATAAGGACAACCATCAAATAAACCAAGTAGAGTAGGTTATGAGGAGAAAGCCTTTATCTTTCATTCTTGAATCAATGGTTCTATGATTTTATAACAGCCTTCCTTCTCCCAGGAACTGTCTTCCACACCAACTGCTTTGCACAGTCTCAAACTGTTTTGATATTAGCACAGTCAACCATTGGAGACCTTTCTTGGGCTTCATAAGCGCTGTCTTTCCCTCTTCCCTGTGACTCTCTGTCCCTTTCTGTCACCTGGCATGGCTTTAGCGGTCTCCTCTCTGCTCACTAAGCTCAGTATCAGACTTCACTTCTGAGAGCCTGGCCTGTCCTTCGCTCACTGAGCAGATACAGCTTGCCTCCCAGGATCTGCAGCAACAGGAGACCTCATGTTTGCAGAGTGCTTAACCATGCACCAAGCAGGCTCACATGAACGTGTGAACCTTCCAGACCAAACACTCTCTCTGCTGGGAAATTAAAGAATGCAGGCTTTTACCTTCCAAGTGTTTTCTTGGTTATTAGAGTCTTACCGTCTTAGGATGCGTTTAAATCTTCTTTAGAAAATAATGTTCTATCCATAAAGTTCTGTGGTTCCTTCACATGTTTTTCTTCGATTATACTGGTAATTTTGGCTTTAGAGTTACCCAGAGGAAGCAAGATGTTAGGAAAATAAATGTGTAAAACAAAGCCTTTAAGTGTTGAATTGCAACCACTTTCTTCCTCTGAGATGAGATTCAGCAAGAGAATTGATGTCCACCAAACTCTATCTGAGCATTAGCTCAGAAACACACAGCCAGACACTTCAAGAAGACGTTTTCTTAAGAGATGTTGTTTTGGAGGTTCTTAATGTTATAATCCCTTCCGTTCTTTTCTCAAAGGGGAAGCAGCTTGATATATTGTAGCTGTTCCTTAAAGATAAATTGGAGAAATTTATCACAATTTCTGTGGCATTTTAATAAGAAAAAAAACCCTCTCAAACTTTTTTTAGATTATACTTTTTTATTAGATATTTTTAATTTACATTTCAAATGTTGTCCTCTTTTCTCCTTTCCCCTCCGAAAACCCACTATCCCTATCCCTCCCCCTGCTCACCAACCCACCCACTCCCTCTTCCCTGTCCTGGTATACCCCTACACTGGGACATTGAGCCTTCACAGGACCAAGGGCCTCTCCTCCCTTTGATGTCCAACAAGGTCATCCTCTGCTACATATGCTGCTGGAGCCATGGGTCCCTCCATGTGTACTCTTTGTTTGGTGGTTTAGCTCCCCGTGGGACCTCTGGGGGTACTGGTTGGTTCATATTGTTGTTCCTCCAATGGGGCTTCAAACCTTTTCAGCTCCTTGGGTCCTTTCTTTAGTTCCTTCATTGGTGACCCTATGCTCAGTCCACTCGTTGGTTGTGAGCATCCTACTTCTGTATTTATCAGGCACTAAGGCAACAGCTATATCAGGCTCCTGTCAGCAAGCACTTCTTGGCATCCACAATAGTGGCTGGGTTTGGTAACTGTATATGGGATGGATCCCTAGGTGGGGCAGTCTCTGGATGGCCTTTCCTTCAGTCTCTGCTCCACAATTTGTCTCTGTATCTCCTCCCATGGGTATTTTGATCCCCCTTTTAAGAAGGACTGAAGTACCTACACTTTGGTCTTCCTTTTTCTTGAGCTTCATGTGGTCTGTAATTCTATCTGGGGTGTTCCAAGCTTCTGGGCTAATATCCACTTATCAGTGAGTGCATACCATGTGTGTTCTTTTGTGATTGGGTTACCTCACTCAGGAGGATATTTTCTAGTTATATCCATTTGCCTGTGAATTTCATGAAGTAATTGTTTTTAATAGCTGAGTAGCATTCCATTGTGTAAATATACTACATTTTCTGTATCCAATCCTCTGTTGAGGGACATCTGGGTTCTTTCCAGCTTCTGGCTATTATAAATAAGGCTGCTATGAACATAGTGGAGCATGTGTCCTGATTACATGTTGGAGCATCTTCTGGATATATACCCAAGAGTACTATATTTGGGTCCTCAGGTAGTGCTATGCTCAATTATCTGAGGAACCGCCAGACTTATTTTCAGAGTGGTTTTACCAGCTTGCAATTCCACCAGCAATGGAGGAGTGTTCCTCTTTGTCCACATCCTCACCAGCATCTGACGTTCCCTGAGTTTTTGATTTTAGCCATTCTGACTGGTGTGAGGTGGAATCTCAGACTTTTAACTCCAACTTTTCTTGAACTTGAAAAGCAAAACTTAAGCAGATGAATGCAAGGCTTCCTTTCTTCCCCTATCTGGTCCTGAGGTTCTCAAACCCATCTGCAGTCAGCATCCAGTCTGTCAGCTGATACAAAAGAGAGCACGTTCCCTGGGTGTCTCCCTCTCTTCTTGAAAGAGGGATTGGCAGGGTTTATGTTAGCGTGTGCCACCCAGATGTCTAGCTATGGCATGGCATATGCCTTGTCTAGCTCTTTCTTGATCCTTCAGGGTTCCTTTCTTCTCCTAGCCAGTCCTCAGAAAGCCAAAGGCAGTGGCATGGACCCTACAACACGGGAAAGTGAAACTAAGGTTAAAATTGGAGATTCTTTCCACCTTTTCTACTGTTCCCTTTGTTTTCCAAGAAGTCTGCAGGTCATGATTAGAGCAGCCTGTGCAGCTCCAGCTGTCTCCAGCACCTTGTCATGACTGTAATTTAGGGGACCAACACACAGGGAGTGCTGTTAAAACAGGAAGTTACTCAAGGAAATCATTATCTTCAGGAGGACAGATCTATAGCCCAAACTGCTGAAAATGGCCAAGCGCCTGTTCTTCAGGGAAGCCAGCAGACAGATGGTATGTCAGAGACAGTGAAGCTAAATCTGAGGCTTCTGATCTTTGCTCCCTTTATCTCAGACAAGACACTGGCTGGAGTCAAACCAAGAGTCCCTGAGGGGAGCTGGGGTGCTGTCATTATGCCCACTAGTCAGCTTGGATTTTCAGTAAGACATTAAATGGTCACAAACACACGTGTTTCCTTCATGTCTCTACCTTGCCCATGATCTAGTGGCCTGTATCATAATGCTTCCTATGTCAGTTTGCCTTTTTAATTTTGATTCATTTGTCACTGAGAAGTGGGGAGAGTCTGAAAGCCAGGTAAAGATCTTGATTAAAGGCAACTGGTGCCTCTTAAAAACAAACAAACAAACCAAACCAAAGCAAAACAAAAAAGTTCCTAAACCTTGCACTACAGCATGTGAATCTTGGTTTCCATGACAAAAGATGGATGCCCTGAGAAGCCTGTGGGGGCTCTCTGTGCTAAGGTTTGGAGTATGGAAATGGATTTCAGATTCAGTCATAAACTTGCTTGCAGAGTAAAATGGGCACATTTTATTTCACAGACCCTTGAGAACTGAAGCAATAAAATAATGGTTTAGGCATGAAAGGTTATATTGGCCATGTGACAAGGACTAGACATGACTTATACAAAGTTTAAAGAAGTTACCTGTTGACTGACACGTAAAACAGAAATTCTGGAGGGCAGGATATGCACATTTGCATTGTAGACAGTAATAAGATGTGGCACACAGAAGGTTTTCATGAAATGTTAGTTGAGCTAGGCCTGGTGATGCAGGCTTGGAATCTAAGATATTCAAGATGCTGAGGCAGGAAGATGACAAATTCTAGATCAGTTTACATTAGAGAATGGCTTCAAGGTTACCATGAACAACTTAGTGAGACACTATCTAAATGACAAACAAACAAAAAATGTTAAAGACTGGAGAGATATCTCAGTGAAAGAGTCGTTGCCTAGCATAATGGGGAGACCTGGTTTCACTCCAAAGTAACACACACACACAATGTCTGAGCTTGTTGGTTAAACAGATGAATAGCAAACTTAGAAGACAGTATCTGATTTCCAGTGACTTTAGGTAAATACGTAAAGAAAAGAGAAAGAGAAGGTAAGAATGAATAAGAGAAAGCCTTCCATTCAACTGTTACTCCAAGATCAGCAGACCAAGAATACAAAGTGGAGGCCGGTAGAGGCGCTCCCAGGGCTCTTCCACTTCCACTTTTGAGGTAATAAGGCTTCCTTTCAAAGCAAAGTATGACACTGTGAAAACACTACATGTTTGATGTGGAAGTTTTTTTAACATCAGTTTAAAAGGGGGAGGATTTTTGTTATTCAAACAAGGAAATGGTTTTAGATTTCTTAGAACATTTTTAGAATTTAAAAGAATTTCCTATGCATGAATAAAATCAGATTCCCATCAAAAGGCTTTTGAGCAAACCTCTATACTTCTCTCCATAAAGCAAAACACATATTTTTCAGAGTAATATTCTCTTACACAAAAGATTTTCACAAATCATTAGAGCATTCTACGTGAGTAAAATAAAATTCAAAATTATTCAGTAAAATATTTTTCTTTCATTTTTTTATTGCAACTGTGAATAGAAAGCATTAAAGAGGATGGATTGCTGTACAGATGAAAGTCAGCCTGCCAAGCATAAAGAAAAGAAAATCTTTTAATGTTTTGGTCACAAGCTTTGACAATGATAAATTACTTTTCAACAGCTGCAGACAGCTGTTAACATCTGGAGCCTACAATGCTTAGTTAGGGAAGAGTGTTAAAGAGTTAAGGGTCGGTGTCCTGTTAGGTTATGTGAAACTGCTTCTCAGCACACTCATAATAGCACATTCCAAGCTTTGGAAAAGAACATGTCACTTTGTGCATGCAATGTGTGCACAGAAGCACATAGAAGCACCTTCACATGTGCACATACAGACATCTGAGACAAGGGGTAGGGTATAATTAAGACATTCCAACTCACCCTTGGTAACATGATTTAGGGATGTTTTCTCTCATATATCTGAGCAGGTAACTCCTGAACATCTTAATGAGGTCTTTATTGAACCAAATGAAGTTACCCAAATTCATGTCTTTTAATGATGATTCCCAAGCTTTGACCAAGGCAGAAATATAAAATGCAAAAATGTTTATATTAAGTTGGTTAGTGTTATTTGTATTTTGCTTTCTTACAATGTTTGAGTAGTCAAATGTTCTGCTAGGTTTAGGGATTTCTTGGTCCCAAATCTTTCTTCATTAGGATATTTCAAATTAGTCTTCAGACACACTTTTAAGACTAAAAATTGCTGACATCATGTCCATTCTGAGCAGACTTTGTTGATTGAATGTGCTCCTTCCCACCACCAGTGAGTTCTTCAGCAGCGTGTTCCACTTCAATAGAGATGTGTTTTTATTCTGCTGGGTTCTGCATGCACCGGACTGATGGTTCTATTTTATTTTTGCAATGGGTACTAAGTACATGAAGTTAAACATCATATATCTAAGTGAGGGGAGACATTTCCCATTGAGTAACTGCCAATAGGTCATTTCTCCTCTGTAAACCTCCTGACATTCAGGAAAGGGAGTAGTCCTGTTTCACACTCCACAGCAAAGGCTATGTCTGGGAATTGTTTGCTGAGTAATTTGCTGTTGAGCAATGCATCATTTTTATTGGTAATAAGGCAGATGTCACCAACGGTAAAGCTTGCCCAAAGCTGGCTCTGAGATTTCTTTTTAGACATTATGCTTCCAATCAGGCAGACAATCATCATCAGGGATGCCAGATTGAAAGATTGAGTTGCAGCATCCAAGGATTCTTTATGACTTTCCCAGCTCTGCACAGAGTGGGTGGTGGAAAGCAGCCTCCCACTTACAATGCATCTGGAAATACTGTTCCTGTTTGATAATGGCTATAATGTTGGGACTTTAAGAATATATAGCATGAAGTTGTACTTTGTGAACTGGATAGGTTAGGATAATGGATAGGAGAACCACAGAATTTACCTATAAGTCAGTAAGAGGTCTTCATCCAAAATGTTCTCTTTGAAGCATTTCAGTTAAGATAGGTAGATAGCCTTCAGTTAGGGCTCTTTATTGTTAATTTTCATTAGGGACAAGTTGCTCATTTTGTTCATAGGTGCTGTGCAAGTCCCCCTGAATGTACCACAATACGGTTTGTACTGCAGAACTTATTCAAATATCAATGAAATAAATATTGATCTGTTATAAATGTTTGCCTTTGATCATCAATAACTACTGAAAGACTTTTATAGCACTGTTCATATAAAGAAGAGCTTTAGAGAGGGATAATGACTTAATGTATCTGTCACAGGAGTGGGAAATGGTTCTCATAAATGGATGGTGAGCCGTACATTTACTGGTTGCCTATTTACAGTGTGAATATGTATTTATAAACCTAATGCTAACTAGAGAGGGTCATCCTAACACAAGAGAACTGCCAAAATGGAGAGTTTATTGTACATGTCACAGCCCTAGGTGAGTCATTCTTGACCAGGTGATTTTGACCCAAAGTAGTGGCACAGAACTCAGGTTATTTCCAATTTTTGTCCCTCAGAGTAGCCCTAGGGGAGGCTATATCCATTGAAAATGGGAGAAAAGTTAGTGTTTGGGACACCCAACTCATTTACCCAATGCCTTTGGACAGACCTCAATAAAACAGGTTACTCTCCAGGCAAAGGATACTGGGAAATATACTACCTGACTATGCAGCTGCTTCTTATCAACAGCATACCATTAAGGCAAATTTCACACCAAGCAGGGCATTTCTGGGGACAGCTAGCTATTTTTGATTAAGTCTCTTCGCCACTCCCCTCTCCACCTTGTACTTGTTTATTTATTTTGAAAGTTATAAGTAAGACAAGAACTTATGGTAAATAAAGTGGGAAACACTTTCTGCAGTTTGCCAGAAGTCTCCAAGAGATAGTTCTTTCACTTCTAAGGAAGCCAACTTTTTAATGACAAAAGACTGAATACTGAAATGAGCTCAGGTAATTACATTACCAGGTCCCTCTGTTGTCCTGCACACTGCGAGCCAGCAGCAAGCCTGGGGGAGCACAGTTAGTCCCACATCCTCCTCTGCATGTAAGCACCTAGCACAGAGTACACACCAAATAAATATATGGATGGCTATCTATATCTGTGCAGCACAGAGCAACTACGGGACTGAGAACCTGGAATTGGTTCCTGTTAAGTCTGCTTCCAAGAATAGATCAGAAGCAGAATTATTAAGAATGTTTAATTAATATTTTAATTAATATTAAAATGTTTCTTAAATATAAGCATATGAGAAAGTGGAGTGTGTACCAACCTGGATTTAAAAGTTATCATGAGGGATCCTTCCAGTCTCCAACAGCATCCAACAGCTAAAGCTGTTCTACCACCCTCTGTACAAAGGTCCCACCAGGAGAGAACTGGTCTCCCAGGAATGTTCTCACTCCCGCGATCAGAGGTCCAATCTCTACTTTCTCTCAATTAACTGTCCAAAGCATGCCAGGCCAGGAGTCATGGAACAGTGGAACAGCTTGGACAGGATCCATCTGCACCTAGGAGATGGGGCTATTTCATAACCCTTGGTACATAGGTCCCATCAGAAGAAAGCTGTGTTCCCAGGAATGCTGACACAGGATTACAGGCCCACAGGATGGAAAACTCCAGCCAGAGTCATCAAGGCAATCTAACACCAGAGATAACCAAAGGGTGAAAGGCAAGCACAAGAACGTTACCAACAGGAACCAAGACTACACGGCATCATAAGAACCCAGTTCTCCCAATAGTCCTAGATACCCCAACACACTGGAGAAGCCAGATTTGGATTTAAAATCACATCTTGTGATGCTGAGAAAGGACTTTAAGAAGGACATGACTAACTCCATTAAAGAAATACAGAAGAACACAGGTAAATAGGTAGAAGCCCTTAAAAAGAAAACCACAAAAATTCCTTAATGAATTACAGGAAAACACAACTAAACAGGTGAAGGAATTGAAGAAAACAATCCAGGATCTAAAAATGGAAGTAGAAACAACAACAACAACAAAATCACAAAGGGAGATAATTCTGGAGACAGAAAACCTAGAAAAGAGATCAGGAGACATAGATGCAAGCATCATCAACAGAATACAAATGATAGAAGAAAGAATCTCAGTGCAGAAGATACCATAGAAAACATTGACACAACAGTCAAAGAAAATGGAAAATACAAAAATCTCCTAACCCAAAACATCCAGGAAATCCAGGACACAAGGAGAAAACCAAACCTAAGGATAACAGGTATAGAAGAGAGCAAAGATTCCCAAATTAAAGGGCCAGTAAATATCTTCAAAAAAATTATAGAAGAAAACTTCCCTAACCTAAAGAAAGATATGAACATAAATATAAAAGAAGCCTACAGAACTCCAAATAGATTGGAGCAGAAAAAAATTCCTCCTGTCACATAATAGTCAAAATACCAAATGCACAAAACAAAGAAAGAAAATGAAAAGCAGTAAGGGAAAAAGGTCAAGTAACATATAAAGGCAGATCTATCAGAAGAATTACACCAGACTTTTCACCAGAGGCTATGAAAGCTAGAAAATCCTGAGCAGATCTGAAACAGACCCTCAGAGAACACAAATGCCAGCCTATCCTATTATATCCAGCAAAACTCACAATTACCATAGATGGAGAAACCAAGATATTCCATGACAAAACCAAATTTGCATAATATCTTTCTGCAAATCCAGGCCTACAAGTGGAAAATTCCAACACAAGGAGGGAAACTACACCCTAGAAAAAGCAAGAAAGTATTCTTCTTTCAACAAGGCTAAAAGAAGATAGCCACACAAACATAAAATAATATCAAAAATAGCAGGAAACAACAGTCACTATTCCTAAACACATCTTAACATCAATGGACTCAATTCCTCAATAAAAAGACATAGACTAAGAGACTGGATATGTAAACAGGACCCAGCATTTTGCTGCACAGAGGAAATACACCTCAGTGACAAAGACTGGAAAACAATTTTAAAGGGCTGGAGAACAATTTTCCAAGCAAATGGTCCCAAGAAACAAGCTGAAGTAGCCATTCTAATATCAGATAAGATCAACTTTCAACCATAAGTCATCAAAAAAGATAAGGAAGGACACTTCATACTCATCAAAGTAAAAATCTACCAAGAAGAACGCTCAATGCTCCAAATGCAAGGATGCCCACATTCATAAAAGAAGCATTACTAAAGCTCAAAGCATACACTGTACCTCACACAATAAGAGCGGGAGACTTCAACACCCCACTCTCAGCAATAGACACATCATGGAAACAGAAACTAAAATAGAGACAGTGAAACTAACAGAAGTTACTAACCAAATGGATACAACAGATATCTATAGTACATTTTATTCTAAAACAAAAGAATATACCTTCTTCTCAGCACCTCATGGTACCTTCTCTAAAATCGACCAGAAAACAGGCCTAAACAGATAGAGGAAGATTGGAATAATCCCATGCATCCTATCAGATCACCACGGACTAAGGCTGCTCTTCAATAACAACAAAACCAACAGAAAGCACACATACCTGTGAAAGCTGAACAACTCCCTACTCAATGATAACATAGTCAATGAAGAAATACAGAAACTAGAGACAGTTTACAATTTATTAAAAATGAAGCCACAACACACCCAAACTGCCAGTAGGATTGCAAGCTGATACAACAACTCTGGCAATCAGTTTGGCAGTTCCTCAGAAAATTGGACATAGTATTACCTGAGGATTGAGCTATACCACTCCTGGGCATATACCCAGAAGATGCTCCAATATGTAATAAGGCCAAATGCTCCACTCTGTTCATAGCAGCCTTATATATTACTAAAAACTTGAAAGAACTCAGATGTCCTTCAACAGATAAATGGATGCATAAAATGTGGTACATCTACACAATGGAGTACTACACAGCTATTAAAAACAATGAACTTATGAAATTCTTAAGCAAATGGATGGGACTAGAAAACATCCTTCTGAGTGAGGTCACCCAGTCACAAAAGAACACACACAGTATGCATTCACTGAGAAGTGGATATTAACCCAGAAGCTGGGAATACCCAAGATAAAATTCACAGGCCATGTGAAGTTCCAGAAGAAGTAATACCAAAAGTGTGGATAATTTGATCCTTCTTAGAAAGGGGAACAAAATACAAAGTGCGGATAATTTGATCCTTCTTAGAAGCGGGAAAAGGGAGACAGACAAATTCTGGAGCAGAGACAGAATGAAAGGACATCTAGGGACTGCCCCACTTGGGGATCCATCCCATATACAGTTACCAAACCCAGGCACTATTGTGGAAGCCAAGAAGTGCGTGCTGACAGGAACCCGATATAGCTGTCTCCTGAGAGGCTCTGCCAGTGCCTGATGAATACAGAGGTGGATGCTCTCAGAAAACCATTGGACTGAGCGCAGGGTACCCAATGGAGGAGGTAGAAAAAGGACCCAAGGAGCTGAAGGGGTTTGCAGCCCCCCTTGGAGAAACACTAATATGGACCAACCAGTACCCCCAGAGCTCCCAGGGACTTAATCACCAACGAAAGAGTACACAAGGGGGGGCGTGGCTCCAGCAGCATATGCAGCAGAGGATGGCCTTGTTGGACATCAAAGGGAAGAAAGGCCCTTGGTCCTGAGAAGGCTCAATACCCCCGTATAAAGATATGCCAGGACAGGGAACAGGTGTGGGTGGGTTGGTGAGCAGGAGGACAGGGTACCAGGATAGGGGGTTTTTGGAGGGGAAAGGAGGAAAGGGGAAAACATTTGAAATGTAAATAAAGAAAATATCTAAAACAAAACAAAAACAAAAACAGCAAAAGGAAAAGTTATCATGAGTATATATTTGTGCCAGAAGTCTACAACAATAAGAAGGGAGGTTAGCAAAATAAAGGCAGTGCATTTTTATTCCATAGTTGACATAGTAAGGCAAAGATAATGTATGACAAACATATTACAAAGATGCTTTTAAGTAGTAAACTGTGAAAGCAACAATAGTTATAGTATGCCCAGTGTATAATAAAGCATTTAAAACTTAAATGCACTACTTGCATAACATAAAAGTAAACAATTCAAAAAAGTGAAATATAGCTATGGCAGAGAGAGGAAAGGAAGTCACTGAGTCTCAAGTGACAGATGTGGAAGAGGAGAGAGGAAGACGGAGGAAGTAGCAAGCCATTCCACAAAGGTATTAGTACTTTTGTTCATTAATATACAAGGAACAGATTTTAAAATACCATAGAAATACAAACAGGGACTGGTGAGATGGCTCAGTGTGTAAAGGCTGAACAATCTGAATTCAGTCCCTGGATTCCACATGAGGGAATGTGGAAAGTCGACCCTTTTCCATATGCTTGATATGGCCTGTGTGCCCCGCACTGCCCCATATATACACATATGCATAATTGCGTAAAGGAGTAAATATAGTAAAAGTGCATCAAAACATTTATAATCCAAAATAATGAGTCTTAGTTAGGGTTTCTATTGCTACAATGAAACACCCAGGCTAAAATGCAAGTTGGGGAGGAAAGGGTTTATTTGATTCATTCTTTCAGATCAAATTCTATTATTGGAGAAAGTCAGGACAGGAACTCAAGGAGGTCAGGAACTTGGAAGCAGGAGCTGATGCAGAGGCCATGGAGAGATGGTGCTTACTGGCTTGCTTCGCATGACTTGATCAGCCTGTTTTCTTAGAGAACCCAGGATCACCAGCCCAGTGATGGCAACCAGTCACCAAGGACTGCTCCCCCACCCCCAGTAATCACTAATTGAGAAATAACTTATAACTGGATTTCAGGGAGACATTTCCTCAACTGATGTTCCTTCCTCTCTGATGATGGTAGCTTATGACAAGTTGACACAAAACCCACCAGTACATAAGATTATTATTTTTTAAAATAAGTAGAACCTAATTAATGTTGGTAATAACTGGACCAAATCTGGGTTAAAAATAATTGAACAATGTCTTTGAAAAAAAACATTTGGTAGAGTTAAAGAAGAATTAGTATTGCGTAGCTTGAAATAAAAGAAAACTACCTTTCAGAACAAGACAAGCAGAAGGGGAAAAAAGTGAAATCAAGTTGCTGTCACAGACACTGAGGCTCTACAATACCCAGGGACAAATCTAGCTGTGTTGTCTGCTTACAAAAGGAAAAGACAACACTGAAGGTTGCTGAGGCAAAGGTACGGCCAGTCCTCACCAGTCTGAACTGAACAGTATAATCTTGTCTCAAAAAGTTGAAAGCAAAAGGAAGCAGTGCCACCACAACAGTGACAGTGACAGCAGCAACAATAGCTCAGTCAAGAATGTTCTCAGGCACTTTGTTTGCTGTGCTCACGAGAAATAGTAGGACAGTCTTGTCACACTCCTGCCTCAGAGAGTCCTTAGCCACAGATCAGCACCAAATGATCTATGCTGCTCTCTGTCCATGTTGACCATCTTTCCTCTAAAACACTCATGAGCTGAACAGTTTTTAATTTTGCATACATTTATATTTTAAAGTATTTGTACCTACATAATGGGACATCTTGAATATGAGACTTCAATCTAAAAATGAAATTCATATGTTTTGCGCGTTACTTTGCGCATCACAGAAGTCATTTCAAGTGTGCCTGCCTTTGATTTATACTTCTTACATGGAGCCAGGTGTAGATTTGTCCACTTATGACCTCATGAAAATGGGTCAGGACTTTTGAATCAGGGGTGCTCAACCAGAATTTGGTTTCTTAACTGCCTTGCTTTTCCTTGTCCTCCAGACGATAACTTAAAGCTTGGTGTGGTCATGTGTTTAGTATCTATCTTTCCCACTAGACTGTGTGTTGAGTAAGGATATTGGCTGTGCTTTCATTATGTTTTCAGAACCAAACATGCTCTCTGGTGTGTAATAGACTCCTAAAAACTTGTGAATGTGATCTGTGTGGGTAGGGCAGGGGCAGACATAGACACATGTATGCCAGTGCATGCACCCATGTGTGGATGAATATATAGAGTCCAGAGGAGGGCACCAAGCATCTGTCTGTTTGGCTCTTTGTTTTGCTGCTGTGAGACATAGTGTCTCACTAAATTGGAAGCTTGTTATTTTGGCTGGATTGATTGACCTAACTGATAAGGAACCTGCATGTCTCTGTCCCCAGTGCTGGTGTTCCAGGCACACATGGCCATGCTAAACTTTCATGTGCTGGGGAATTGAACTCAAGTCTTCATGCCTGCATTGCAAATGCTGCTACCTACTGAGCCATCTCTTCAGCCCCCTAAGAGATGTTTCTTAGCAAAGGAGTGGTATAAGGGTTTGAAAATCTCTTACTTCCTTTTTCAGACCTTCCTTTACTCTGCAATCCAGGTGTCTTCGCCTGTGACTTCTGGTGTCTTTCTAGGGAGAGCATGCCTCACTTTGAGATTAAGCCAGCTCTGCCTTTTATATGTTCTCCCAGCTCATGATCTTTCACTGTGCTTGTACACACACCAGTTGTTTCTGGATTTATTTGCTTACTGCTTGTTCCTGCAGAAGTCTATAAGCTGTATGGGCATAATTAATGCTACTGTTTCTACTTGGTCGAGTGATCACTGTGTTTGGTTGCTAATTAATGGAGTTGATCAAGATCTATTTGATTCAAAAAGTAGTCTGGAGGAGCAGGTAAATAAATATATGAATTAAAAGAGGTCTTTTGACATTGTTATGATAATGAAAAATGGCAGATAACAGGATGAAAGCAATATATCAAAACAATCTTTCTGGCCACGAATTAATTCAGGAAAGAAAAAAGAAAAAGAAAAAATATCCCAATTCTGAGACCCACTAGCTTTGCTAAAGGAGTGCTCACATGTTCTGAAACCTTTAAGGACTTGGTGCACACATGGAGGGAATGTGAGTCAGGAAAGGAAGCGAGGGCTTGAAGATGAATTTGTAAGGAACAAGCTCAGGGAACCAGAGCAACTGAATTTCAAAAAATGAACACAGGCAATGGCACTCTTCCTATTCACACAGACTTGTACTGTGAGGCCCAGTGGGTGGTTTCCAGGCCTCCCATCAGGAGGGTAATCCTGAGAGCACTGGATCTTCTATTAACATTAATGAGAGAGTAAGTAGTTGAGGCTGAGCATTTCTAGCGGTGGACTAGCATGGCTTTCTGTGTCCTTGTGAAAATTCTATGAGGTCAGGCCTTTTGACTAGGTGGAATGACACAAGGAAGTCACTAGACTACTTCTAGGACAAAGGCTTTGTGTTTCTGCAAGTACCTCACACCCTCATACTGAATAACAAGAGAACTGGCATTAGACATGTTTTCAGTGGAAATCTTCCATTCATTTGCTGTGGATTTTCTCTGCACTCAAGCACGTGATTTGCTTACCCTATAAAGCCTCACCAGTAATTTCATGCTACAGGAGAAATACTTTTCCAGAGTATAAATGGTAATGTAGGTGCTATCAGTCCCCACAAGCATCCAATGGGGACTTCTGTTTTTCATTTGGGCTAAGGAATTATAAATCAAATATCTAACAGAAAATTCATATTATGAAACCAGAAGCAGACTACAGTTGGTAAGTTCCTAAGAGGGGAAAATAATTCCAGTTGAATATTAGAATCTAAGGACTGGATGCTGTTGTCCTTGTCCTGAAATCTTCAGTTCTCTTTGGTGACCTAGCATGATGGAGTGTGGAACTGCTGTTTGATGAACTGGCACATTCCATCCATTCTGCATTGACAGGAGTTAACCATGCTTCTGTTATTGAGCACGCCACCTCTTAGTCTGTGTGCCATTAGTTGCTCGAATGGGAAACTTACTTTCACGAGGTCCAAAGCCTCAACTTGGTTTATTGATTTGTTATAACAAAAATGGACTTGGTAAACTTTTGTCCATATTTATTACATATTAACGTAATCAGCCCTTGGGGCAGAATATAACCTAGCCAGTGTGAATTGCATTGGCTCACACAACCTAATCCTATATGAGAGCCATATAGAATACTCATTGTTCTATATGAAGCTCTTTATGAGAGGCAAATAAGTCATAATTACTTCTGCAAGTTTATAACAAATGGGTTGGATATTATTTGGCATATAGAAAAGTCTCATAAACATTTGTTACTAATCAAATGTTTACATTATTTATCTTAAACATGATAGGAAATACCACAAATATGCGTCTTCTTGTCTAGTTCTCTAGACTGGTGTGTGTTTGCTCTTATGCTTTTATTAGCAAACCCCAGATATCTGTATTATACAAATCACAAAATCTACTAATAGAGAAGTTAAAGGAAGTCAATAAAATAAGTGTAATGGACCTCACAGTAATCCCCATGTCTCGGTGAATCAAGAAGGACATACCATCTAGCACTTTATAGAGTTCTGCCTGGGCAGCATTGCAGCAATTTACAATAGCATAGAACTGTATTAAGGACAAGAAGTATTTATTTGTTAAAACCACATAAATTGAATCAATATGTCAATCAATGTAAGTCACTGACTACTGTTTGCTTCTACGTTTGAGGCTGTTCTTCTTCCAAAGCTGTAGCAGTTAGCACAGTGCAGAGACATGGACTAAAAGATGATTTGGAACCCAGCCAACTTCTCCCACCTCCATTTACTCTGAAATAGAAGTCAATGTGCCCGAACAAAGAGAGATTGTTACCCACTGGGTTTTCAACACCCGGTTAGGTGCTAGGGGTAACAAGATCAACTCCTCAGGAAGTCCCTATGCACTGGGGAAGGAGCCTCTGAGCAGATAAGACAGGAGCTTGTCCTGATATAATGGAGACCAAACCAGGGAACTCCAGCAGAAGGTGTGGAAAGTGTTTGCCATAAGGTATAGCAAGCAGCTTAAAGAGATCTTCAAGGCTTTATCATCAAGCACTGTCAAATAACACAGCCTCAGCACTCAATTTATTAAATAACATTCTATCAATTGGCCTTTTATTTTGAGTAAAGGTTTTGACCTTTAGTACATTTGCATAATTTTCTCCTTTGAGGGAAATAAAATGTTCTTATATTAAGTTATCAAAGTTGCTTCTTATGCTCTATGTGAGGAGTAGGGTGATAAGAAAAACTTAAAAGGAAGACAACTCTTTTACCGTTTGCTTTTAGTGGTAGAGACAGCCCAGGAGAGGGGAGTCATCCACATAAAAGATCCTGGGAATAACAGGCTGTTTACTTCAAACCCTCTGGTTCTCACCCCTAAACTCCTCCCTCAAACAGCGCCAAGTGACTTTTCATTCAACACCTCCCATAGAAAATGAATTTCTTTTGTCTAAAACTGTCTAGACAGTGTGTGTTTTAGGGGGCAGTGGTACAGCTCCAGATTATGATCTTCCTGCATCATAGTTAGTGTTGTATTAACTAATTGCATGGAAGATCTCATTTGAAGAAATCAATAATAGCTATAGTGCATGTCTGTTTCTTTTGATGTTTGGTTGTCCATGATCTATGGTACCTGAACATTCTGAGTGCCATGTTTTTGTATTTCTGTCAAAGATCTCCATTTTTAACAAGGGCACCACATCAAGTTGTATTTCCAAAGAGAATAACAGAGCTTCCTTTAGCTCTGTTGGTAGCAGGTACCAAAGAGAACTCTATAAACTCCTGGCAATACAAATCCACTCCTGGGCCATCTCAACCAGGTAATGGAAAAACACAGGACTCAGAAGTGGTTCTTTTCTCTGTTTTATTGGTATTTACATGTGTTGGACTGCACAGGTGTTAGTGTGCTTTGGTGTGGGAGTTAATTTTTACTTATTTTAATACACTAGTGTCTTTATTGGTGTGTGTATTAGAATGCATGGCAGGCATGAATTTCTGTATGTTAGTATGTAGATTATTCACCTTATTGTGCATGCTCATAATGCATGTTTGTGTATATGTATTAGTATGAGTATTGGTGTATGTTGTAATGTATATGTGCTGGTGTTGGCCATGTAAGCATCACACTATGTGCCACTGTGTGTTTTAATGCCTCTGGTAATGTCTTTGCATTAGTCTGAGTATTGCTCTGTGTGCTGAGGGTGTATTAATGCGAATGCTTGCGTTGATCGGTGTGTATTGGCTGTCTGTTTGTTTTAATTCATATGCTTTATATTTGTATACATTGGTGTATCTGTGCTAGTGTGTATGTCAGTGTACATATGTGTGTCTGTGTCACAAAAACTGGAGCCAGGATAAAGTGTCAAGTAAAATAAAACATATTGATAAAATAAACACATTAACCACACCCACGAGGATGCTGGCTGGATCTCTAAAGTCCTAGAGCAAAGATCAAATTGGGAAAGGACAGTACATAGAGTGAGAGAATCAGAGTCCAGTGAGGACGAAGTAGGACCTAGAGATGGAGAGGGAAGAGAGAAGGGAAGTGTGAGAGAAGCAGACAAAGAAAGGAAGAAAGGGAGGAAAGATGGGGTGGGGGTGGGGCGGGTACTGAGATGCTAACTGGTGGAGGAGAGTGGGGCAGCAGAAACAACTGGGGCTGGCCTGGTTGCCCTACAGGAAGCATCACCACAGAGTGCAGAGAGGAAAAATGCCCTAAAGGTCAAGTTCAACCACACAGGCTGAAATCCATCTAACCTCCTGTCTGTTTTACAGTACGTAGGCTAAGGCCTCTAAAAGCTTCTAAAGCCTTTCGGGTGGGTGGTGATTCCTGGGAGCTGACAGCATCCTCCTGTCAGCATGGCAACCCCCCAAAAATAACCAGGAGAGCTGTTGGCCTCTGGGGGTTAATTATGTATGGGAGGGAGACAGAGCCAGAAAGGGGAAGAGAATCATAATCTTCCTATGGATTGAATGTCACCATGTCACCGTAGCTGTGGGGTAGCTTGTCTCGCTTCCATACTGAGATTGCACAGAAGGCATTTTCTTGTGATGAATGATAGTGATGATCTTAGCTGTGAGTTCATGAGGGTAGCAAATCTGCAAGATCCTTGCCTTGCAAAATAAAATGATCACCATTTAAAGATAGGGGGCGACTTAAAGAATTAAATAAGGGGTGCATTTGCAAGGCTGAATGTTCACTCAGGACATGGCAAGTGGCTTAGAGTTAAGTCGCGAGTAGAGTAATTAACCCCCCAAGTGCGGAAGGATCTTCCAGAGTCAAAACAAAATACAAAGACTTCAGAAGCACACTGTCCTTCACTCTCCCCTGCCTCTGCTCAGCCCCCACTCCATCATCTCTCCTCAGCAGTCACTAACTGGCTATTTGTCTGTTTCCACACTACTGCATCACAAAACAGCAGCCCACTTGCCTTGAAAAGATAATATCTCACACATATGGGCCTGCCTTTGATCTCTGTGGTCGAGCTAGGGGTCAAAGGCCCGCCTTCTCCAGACCCTCACTTCAAATGATTCCTTTCATTTATTGAGAAACCAAACATTAAAAGGGCAACGGAGGGAAAAATAAAGGCCATGATTTAATAGCAGCTGATGTGTTCAGCCCATTTGGGCCTGGGTTTTATTCTCTTCGGGTCATATCTAATTGCTGTTCCTCCCGGGTTCCCTGTCCTCCTGGTCCACAACTTGTTTGTTTTGCGGCCCTCAAACAAATTGGCACTCCGAGAGATCATCTCCCCTGCAACTCATCAAGGCCATCTTGCCTTTCTAAGAGGTAACATTAAAGACTTAATTTACTGTCTCTTATGGGCTGCGTGGAAGTAAGAAAGCACAGTGATAAGGCAAGCCCTCACCAGCTTAGTTTCGAGCTGTGTACATGGATGGAAATGATTTTATAATATTTATCTCCTTCATGAATTAATAAAAAAATCTTAGCCTAAGGAAAGCCTTCAGATTTAAAAATACAAATTACTTTGTAAGCCACAATAAATGGTCTGGAAAGAGAACCCATTCCTCAGAAGCCCCACAATGATAAACCCCACTGGGTCATCGGGGGGATGTCCACAGAAACTGAGGCTATTCTGTGAACTGGACCCTGGAAAGTGTGAACAAAGTGTGTAAACCCAAGAGGTAGGTGTCATCATCATTACTAAAATGGAAGGCAGTTAATCAGAGTCATACACATACATAGGTAAAGCTTGTTTAATTCCTGTGAAATTAGTAAGTTTTTTGGATGAGTTTTAAGAAGAATGTTTTCTCTTTGTTTTTACCATAGCAAAGATAGGTATTTGAAATGATAAGTTGATTATAATTTGATCAGTATACAATATACATATTTGCCAAGGTAACACGTAATTTGTGAGATTTTTTCACAGAAATTCTGAATAATTTTAATTTAAAATTTAAAAACACAAAAATATGCTAATAAAAACAGAAGTGGAAGATATTAACAAAGGATGAATATTGCCAATGAAAATAGTGGAAAGTTATTTATGCCTTTAAAAGTATATTATGTGTTGCTTATTTAGAAAAATGTCTTAGAAAATATCAGGAAACTCTCTCCCCATACCTAGCTTTCACAGTGCTGCAGGGTACATGGAAGGGAGGAAGACATCAATGCCCGTCCCAGGTCTGGGCCCTTCTTGCTGTAATCCTGACCTGCTGGGTAACGTCCAGTAACATGCACCTGCCGCTAGTGCAATAGTGGCAAGACTGGGGCAGACTCACTCTCCAGATCTGACTGAGGCCTGCTCCAGAGAAGGAATCTCTCACATGGTGACTATAAACCTGGTCAGAACCATGCCCAGAGGTCAGGCCTAGGGGAGCTCACTCCTGTTGTCTTGCTAAATGTTCATATTATCAAACTCTTTCTGAGTATTTATGCTTATATTTACAGATTTGTGCTTCTCCAGCCTTGGTCAGAGAAGCTTCTTATTGCAGCAAGTAGTGTTTAATGAAGAGATTCGTGGCTGCTTAAATGCAGAAAATCAGCAACTGTGAGCGATTTGTCAGAGGTTGGACATCTATATCAACCCCACCCACCTCAAGCTCAAGGCTCAAAGAACATTAAGACGGAGCAGAAAAATATAAGAGCCAGAAGAGATCTCTTTGTAGTTAATGGGTCCTAGAGAAAAGAGTCACTTCTCTCTCTCTCTCTCTCTCTCTCTCTCTCTCTCTCTCTCTCTCTCTCTGTGTGTGTGTGTGTGTGTGTGTGTCTGTATGAGTCTGTGTATGTGTCTGTGTGTGTTTGTGTATCTCTCTGTGTGTCTCTGTGTGAGTGTGGTGTCTATGTGTGCATGTTTGTGTTTCTGTGTGTGTGTGTGTGTGTGTGTGTGTGTGTGTGTGTGTGTGAGATGGGGTGGTGATCGCTGAATGATCTCTTGTGCCCCAGTATGTTTTCCTATGCTGTACATATATGGACATCACTATTTAGAATCCATAGATTTTTTAAAAAATAAAATAAGGAAGTGAAGTTGCAAGGGAGGTGTGTTAGAAGGAGTCCTAAAAATGAATCCTAAGGAGAAGTATGGATGACTATGATAATGATACATTATGTTCATAATAACACTTTCAATGATTAAAATTATCCTTTTTTTAAAGAGAGAGAATACTATACAATACTGTTAAAAGCAAAGTGATGAAAAGCTCAACTCAGTATGACAATAGGGTAATTCTGTTTTCCTTTCTAATAACAAGTGGAGACAGCTTTGCCAAGGGCTCTGGATTAGAGCATGGAAAGTAAAAACACTGATCTAAGCCAGCATCATGGGCAACTCTTGTCATAGGCAGATAAGAAGTACCCATTGACATTTTCAGATTCTTCTATGCCAATATAATAAGTGTGGCAAGGACATGTGGATTGTGGGAGGATAGGGTCAGTTTCTTAAGAAATTAACTGCAAGAAAAGAAGTAAAACAGAGCTAGGAAAATTGTCAAAAGCTCAACACCCGCTGTTCTCAGAGCCGTTGTCAGCCATTTGTCTAGTTGTATAGTACCCGCTGTTTTTGTGTTTGCTCTGTTACATGTTGTCCTGGTTAGTGTTTCCAGTGTTTCTCTCTGACCACTGATTTCTTTCAGATGTTTGATATAAGACTCATTCTCTGCCACACTCTGGACTCTGGGCATGAAGACAGTACCTACCTCACAGGGTTGTCATGAATGTAAAATGAGATGACATATGTTGAACCCTTATTCTATCCATTTCTGTATATGTATATATATGTGTAAATATATTATCTACATATGTTTTTTATAACCTATCATTTAAATACATTCCAAGTCTCTATACTTTTTTTAATTTCATTTGATATATTTTTTATTTACATTTCAAATGATTTCCCCTTTTATGGTCCCCCACTCCTCAAAAGCCACATAAGCCCCCTTCCCTCCCCCTATTCTCCTACCCACCCCTTCCCACTTCCCTGTTCTGGTTTTGCCTTATACTGCTACAATGAGTCTTTCCAGAACCAGGGGCCACTCCTCCATTCTTCTTGTACCTCATTTGATGTGTGGATGTTGTTTTGGGTATTCCAGTTTTCCAGGCTAATATCCACTTATTAGTGAGTGCATATCATGATTGATCTTTTGAGAGTGGGTTACCTCACTTAGTATGATGTTCTCCAGCTCCATCCATTTGCCTAAGAATTTCATGAATTCATTGTTTCTAATGGCTGAATAGTACTCCATTGTGTATATATACCACATTTTTTGCATCCATTCTTCTGTTGAGGGATACCTGGGTTCTTTCCAGTTTCTGGCTATTATAAATAGGGCTGCTATGAACATAGTGGAGCATATATCCTTATTACATGCCAGGGAATCCAAGTCTCTATACTTAACACACACATACACACACACACCTTTATATAAAGCCATGCATGATATAATTCCTCACCCTCCCCATTCTGGGTCTTTTGTTGAGGCCTTTTTTCTAGCCCACCTTCTCCTCCCCAGTTCTGGTGACCCAAAACCACCCAGGATTTGTACTTTCTATCCAGTTCTCTACCACAGTATTGTGTTCCTTTGGTTATTGTGATAACATTTCACAACCAAGGCAATCTAGAGAAGAAAGATTTTATTTAGGTTGTGGCTCCAGAAGGGAAAGAGCCCATCACATAGAGAAGGAATGGAAGAAGACAGCTGGGGCAGGAAGCTAAGGGTTCATAGCTTGAACCAAAAGCACAAATCAGAACAAGAGAACTAGAATTGGTAGGAGTCTTTCAATTCTTAAAGCTCATATCAGTAACATACTTCCTTCAGTGAGTCCATACTTTCTAAACCTCCCCAAACAGCACCACCAACTGGGGGCCAGGAGTTTAACCATCTGAGCTTCTGAGGGGCATTCTCATTCTAGCCATTGTAACCACTAAGCTAAATCCCTAGCACCACTCATTTCTTGTTTTGTTTTTCGGGACAGGGTTTCTCTGTGTAGCCCTGGCTGTCCTGGAACTCACTCTGTAGACCAGACTGGTCTTGAACTCAGAGATCTACCTGCCTCTACCTCCCAAGTGCTGGGATTAAAGGCGTGCGCCACCACTGCCCTGTGCACCACTCATTTCTTAATGGTGTCTGGATACATTCGGCATCATGAATCAAATTGACCATGTTCAAACATCATAGAGTATACTAATAAATACATGTATGGTACTTAAGCCACTCATTTAAGATGGTCTTTGATGCAAACCAGAGACACAGTCAACAGAACCCATGAGAAGCTGCTGCCTAAGTAATTTGTCATGCTGCTCTACAGCAAATGTCTTTATTGTAGGCAGAAGGAGTTTGGTTTAAAGGATGATACATGTACAAAAGTAAATATACCAGTCACACCACTTACAATCAGCATCAGGTATTTCACACTGTGCATAAGTAATTGCTACACATTTATATGACTTGTAGGTGGGTCATTCACAGCAGCACCAGGGCAAACATATGAAAATCTGCGGTGATATGGTATTAGGATGGCTACAATGACACTAAGTTAAAAGAATGTTACAGTTCCAGTACAGTCTTAAGAAGACACCACTGAGTATACACTTCATCACTAAACACAATGTTGTTATAAAGTATGTGAGTGTGTGTAAGTTGTAACAACTTAGAAAATGACTCTTGTGCCTCCACAGGGGTAGATCTGTTGAGTGTCATCTGTGGCTCCCAGAGACACATCAGCCATGTAACCCAATAAACAAGACTTCTGTACGTCATACTGGTGTGCACAGGCAGGTGAAGCATTGTTTACTATAGAATGGCTAGCCTAGGAGACCTGACAGAGAAGAAGGCAGAAATGAGATCCCTGCACACTGCACTGCTCACTACTGAAACAAAAACAAACAAACAACAAAAATCCATAGGAAGTCAACCCTAACGAGAAGCTTCATATTTGTCCTGTGAAATCCAAGACACTGTCTTTTGTAGACAAAGTTGTGCTCAATTATCTGTTAACAAGAAACAGAGACAATAATCACTCAAAGGTAGACTTGAAGTCAGGTAGCCTTGGTTGAAATATTGGGTTGGCTACTTATTGGCTGAAGCTTTGGGGAGTTTAATTAACATCTCAGGACTTCTATTCCCTCAACTGAGTCCCCAGTTAATATCTGGATGAGGATTCTATGACCCACTGTGAACAGAATACTGAGAGGACTGCTGGGCAAAGGTCAAGGCTTCACAGATGCTCACTGTGCAGACCAGGTGCTTGGGTGGTCCTCTGTGCAGACTCACCTCAGAGCCCGGAAGCTTCGGGTAATGTTTTCCAAGGTTTTCAATTGTGCCTTTTAGAATTCCTTCAAAAACTGATATTCAAGAAACAGAACAGAGTTGAAGATTGCTACATGAACAATCAAAGTTGTCTAGTGTGTTGTTTTTGTTGGATTCTGAGAGGAAAGAGTAGCATGGAGAAGGATGGAGTGAGAGATAGAGGGAGGGAAGAGGAGGGGGGAGGGGAAAAGAGGAAAGGGGAAGGGGAAAGAGAGATTGTAATATAAACTAGGGGCCCATTTGCTGCTTCTTCTCAGACCTGAGTCTAACGAGTAAAACTTGCGTGCTCTAGAAAGAGAAACATGCAAGCAGGAAGACTCCAGGGATCCTGTCTGACTGAGGGTTCTACATGATTAGAGACAATTTGAGGTTGACAAAATGGCTCAGTGGGACAATGTCCTTTCTGTCAATACTTTTGACTCGAGTTTAATCTCTAAGACTCACATAGTAAAAGGAGAGAATCGACTCTTGCCAATTGTCTTCTGACTACACATAGCATATGTGTGCACACACAAATAAATGAATACCTTTAAAACTGAAAGTTACATGTTCCCAAACCAAAGAAATTGAAGTTGGGAATGTAGACAGTAAATTTAGTTTCCTTTCCTTGAGTGTTTAAAGTGCTCTAAAATTGATTGTGGAGATAGCCAGACAACTATACAAATATCTCCTATATCTCCTATTAAAGCCATTGGACTACACATTTTACATGGATGAGTTATCTGATAACAGATATCAGAATCTTGGTTGGGATCCACGGTCTATTTGTATTGAACACTTATATGGATGTGGGAAATGTAGATGGGTTTTAAAAGATGAATTGGCACCTGAGGCTAATATAGACAGAGAGAGGTTGCATTCTACTTTGACAAACTCACTCAATGTTGGAAACAAAAAATCCCAACAGCAGTTCCATCTGCTTATCCTGCAGTAGCTTCAGTTGACACAACTGTGACAGGAAGGATTTTGTGAGGGGAAAGTCACCCTTTACCCCAAACATGCTTGAACAGCCTGGGCTACAATGAAATCCCTTGAAAAGAAAGAAAGGAAGGGGAAGAAAAAAGAAAAACAACAGCAGAATCCCGGGCTCACTGTCAATTGACTGAGCTTGACATGGTGTCAGAATGTGTGACATTTTGAGGAAAGCCTGGGCTACCCAATGAAATTCTGTCTCCAAAAATATACACATAAAGCAAATACAACAACAATTCACTTGAATGTGCACATCTGAGAAGACCTCTGCTCTCAGGCAAGCAAAAGCTTCTCCAGGAGGGAATGCTGACTTCTTCTGTCTTGTTTGGATCACAGTCTATGACACCTCATCCCCCTGCTCTGTTGCCAGTGAGCTGTAGTTCTTATTTGTCGTGAAGAGGAGTGTTTTGTGTCTTACCCAGAGCCCCAAGTCTCTAATATTGACTAATTTCTCGATGTATAGAATTTAAGGTCCTGTAAACCTGGAACTCTGAGCCACCTGCTAGTCGTTAAAACAATTACATGGTTTAGAGCTCACAAACAAAGAATTAATAATGGGCCTGGGTTGGGTTACCTTCTAGTCCATATGTAGGAGGACGAATTATGTCCTTGTGCCACTTAGGAGCAGTGACTCTGGAACAATGGCACATACAGAAAAGGAGAATGGAAGGGGAGAATTCTTCCTGGCTTTTTCTGCCTGGACACTGAATTCCTATAACCCCTCACTGACAACAGGCTCCTTCTCTTGTTTAATTGACAATTTTTACTTTAATAATCTTGTACTGTGTGCTTTTCCAATTGTGAACAAATTAATTTTAGTTAATTAACTGACAGCTGCTTGCTTAGAGGGCCCCATTCTCAACACTAGGTCTGCAGACGAAGAGGTCAAGACTCACACTCTGTAGGAGCTGAGTCTCTTGATTTTGTCTGACTTCATCACTGCTCTGCAAGGGATGGTGTTTTACATGAGCAGCCAGCAATGCTGTCGAGTTTTCTTTCTTGGCGGTGATATGCATGATGGTACCAAATATTGTGTGCCATGCTTCAGAAGCTTCAAGGTATTCTGGTCCTGTCGGTGACTGTGTTCCTCTCATGAATCACTGTCTCTGCTGAGACTAGTGCTACATGGCAGGCATAAAAGACTTTCTACAGGAATCCTCAAACTAGTTTGTGACATTTCAGACAGTTTGGGGGGAAAAAGCAACTGGGCCTGGTGACTGAGAACAGTCACCTTGAAAGCAGAATGGATTGATTGGACCCCAGAATGAGTTAAAGTCCAAGTGCAGACATTTAGTGAGAACTTGTCTCCAAATAAGAAGGGAATAGAGAACTTACTGAATCCATTGATTTAAGGATCCTTGACTTTTTGGTAATATATCAAAACATGGCATTACTTCTTTTCCACATTCAATTTGGCCTCAAATGTAGGACTATTTCTGATACAGGTAAGTATAATCCAACTAATTTTTGAGAAATGTTCTGATTGTATAGCAGCTATAAACCTAGCTTTGAAGTCAGAAAATAATATGTTTAAAGTCAAGATACTACTGCTGTATGGATGGATGAGTTAATGAGTTACTCAAAGGTTCAATTTCCTTGTGACGAAAATGCCTCAAAGATATTTGGACCACTCACTTGGGGTGTCTTGAGTATCACTTAGGATAACTCTTGTAAGTGATCTGTAATCTATGGATACTTGTAAGTAGACACACAACAATAGCCTGGTGCTCTGCACTGATTCACTTGCACTATAATTCTGTCATACCTTAACAATGTGTAATCATATTACTTATTTCTCTGTTACTGAGATAGAATCAAAAAGCAACATAGGAGGAAAGGTTTTACTTGGGCTTTCAGTTCCAGAGAGATAGAGTCCATGATGGTGAAGCAGAGATAGCAACAGACAGGGAAGGCATGGAGGCAGATATAGGAAGCTGCATATAGGATTCAGGTCTGGGGAAAAGGAAGTGGCATTGCGCTATTAAACCTCAAAGCCCACTCTTTGGTATGCACATTCTTCCTTCACAAAGGCTTACCCTCCTAAAAGATGCATAACCACTCCAGTGTCATCAATTAAAAACCAAGCAATCAAATACATGGGCACACAGAACATTTCTTATTCAAACCACAACAGTATGAGACTAGCATGATCCATAACTTGTCTTCCTGAATGAATAGAGGTTAATTGACACCAAGGAAGTTATGTTAAACATCATTAGTCATTAGGGGCATGCAAATCAAAACAACCCTGAGATTTTACCTTACACCAGTCAGAATGGCTAAGATTAAAAACTCAGGAGACAGCAGGTGTTGGCAAGGATATGGAGAAAGAGGAACACTCCTCCACTGCTGGTGGGGTTGCAAATTGGTACAACCACTCTGGAAATCAATCTGGTGGTTCCTCAGAAAACTGGGCACTTCATTTCAGGAGGATTCTGCTATATCACTCCTGGGCATATACCCAGAGGATTCCCCACCTTGTAATAAGGATACGTGCTCCACTATGTTCATAGCAGCCCTATTTATAATAGCCAGAAGCTGTAAAGAACCCAGGTATTCCTCAACAGAAGAATGGATGCAAAAAATGTGGTATATATACACAATGGAGTAATATTCAGCCATTAAAAACAATGAATTCATGAAATTCTTAGGCAAATGGATGGAGCTAGAGAATATCATACTAAGTGAGGTAATCCAGTCTCAAAAGATCAATCATGGTATGCAATCACTAATAAGTGGATATTAGCCTAGAAAATTGGAATACCCAAAACATAATCCACATCAAATGAGGTACAAGAAGAATGGAGGAGCGTCCCCTGGTTCTGGAAAGACTCAGTGAAGCAGTACTCAGCAAAACCAGAACAGAGAAGTGGGAAGGGTTGGATGGGAGTACAGGGGGAGAGAAGGGGGCTTATGTGACTTTTGGGGAGCAGGGGTGGGGGGATGGGGCCTGAAAAGGGGAAATCACTTGAAATGTAAATAAAAAATATACTGAATAAAAAAAAATTAGAAAGTTTGTAAAAAAAAAAAAAAAAAAAAAAAAAAAAAAAAAAAAAAAACCTCCACTGCTGGTGGGGTTGCAAATTGGTTCAACCACTCTGGAAATCAGTCTGGCATTTTCTCAGAAAACTGGGCACATCACTTCCAGAGGATCCTGCTACACCACTCCTGGGCATATACCCAGAGGATTCCTCAGCATGTAATAAGGACACATGTTCCACTATGTTCATAGCAGCCCTATTTGTTGTAGCCAGAAGCTGGAAAGAACCCAGGTATCCCTCAACGGAGGAATGGATACAAAAAATGTGGTATATATACACAATGGAGTACTATTCAGCCATTAGAAACAATGAATTCATAAAATTCTTAGACAAATGGATGGAGCTGGAGAACATCAAACTAAGTGAGACAACCCAGTCTCAAAAGATCAATCATGGTATGCACTCACTGATAAGTGGATATTAGCCTAGAATACTGGAATACCCAAGACGTAATCTGCACACCAAATGATGTCCAAGAAGAATGGAGGAGTGGCCACTGGTTATGGACTCAGTGTAGCAGTATATGGCAAAACCAGAACAGGGAAGTGGGAAGGGTGGATGGGGGAACAGGGGGAGGGAAGAGGGCTTATGGGACTTTCGGGGAGTGGGGATCCAGAAAAGGGGAAATCATTTGAAATGTAAATAAAAATATATTGAATAAAAAATGCAAAAAAAGAAGACTTAAAATTCACAGTAACGCAATGCTGTTTTAAAGTGTGAAAACTATAGGAGCAGGGACAGTAAGGCTGAGTCTTATCATGGCAGCTGATCAGAAGGTGAGCTAAGGCAAAGCAAGTCCAAGAAATCTCAGGCTCAAGGACCTCCACATAAAACCAGATGCACTGAATCTAGTAGAAGAGAAAGTGGGGAAGAGTCTCGAACACATGAGAACAGGGGGAAAGTTCCTGGACAGAACACCAGTGGCTTATGCTCTAAGATCAAGAATCAACAAATGGGACCTCATAAAATTGCAAAGTTTCTGTAAGGCAAAGGACACTGTCAATAGGACCAAACAGCAACCAACAGACTTGGAAAAGGTCTTTACCAACCCTCCATCCCTACATAGAGGGCTAATATCCAAATATACAAAGAACTGAAGAAGTTAGACTCCAGAGAACCAAATAACCCCACAAAAAATGGGGAATAGAGCTAAAGAGAAAATTCTCAATTTTCTGAGGAAACTTGAATCCTGAGAAACACCTAAAGAAATATTCAACATCCTTAGTCATCAGGGAAATGCAAATCGGAACAACCCTTAGATTGCACCTCACAGCAGTCAGAATGGCTAAGATAAAAACTCAGGTGATAGCAGATGCTGGCAAGGATGTGGAGAAAGAAGAATACTCCTGAATTGTTTGTGGGATTGCAAGCTGGTGCAACCACTCTGGAAATCAGTCTGGTGGTTCCTCAGAAAATTGCACATAGTACTACCTGAGGACCCAGCTATACCACTCCTGGGCATATATACCCAGAAGATTCTCCAGCAGGTAATAAGGACACATACTCCACTATGTTCATAGCAGCCTTATTCATTCCATCCAGAAGCTGGAAACAACCCAGATGTCCCTCAACAGAGATATAGAAAATGTGTTAATTTACACAATGGAGTACTACTCAGCTATTAAAACAATAAATTCATGAAATTTGTAGGCAGATGAATGGAATTTGAAAATATCATCCCAAGTGAGGTAACTTAGTCACAAAAGAACAAACACAGTTTGTACTCACAGATAAGTGGATGTTAGCCCAACAGTTTGGAATACCGAAGATTCAACTCGCAGACATATGAAGCCTAAGAAGAAGGAAGATCAAACTGTGCATGCTTCTGTGCTTTATAGAAGGGTGAACAAAATATTTACAGGGTATAGTGGCTATTTCTGGTTTTCAATTTGGTTATATCTGGAATGAACTGCAATCAAGAATTGGAAGGATCACCTATAATCCTAATCTGGAGGTTCAGAGATACAAGTTTCTGACCTGAATCTTGGCATGGAGACCTTGAAGCATAGTGGGTATGAATTCCAGAAGATTAAGACAAGGAGATCTCTGAGTTCAAGGTCATCTGGGATTAAAGGCATGGTGGAACATGAGTTTAATCTGAGCCATACCCTCTGCTGGAGACCTATTTAAGGACATTGGAAGAAGACTCACTCACTCACTCTTCCTTGCCTGCTTGCCTTATGGGCCTGAGTAACTGATCTTTCATCCACAGCTGCTGTTGAGCATTGTTGGGGAGTTAGACTACAGATTGTAAGTCATCAATAAATTCCCTTACTATATAGAGACTACCCATATGTTCTGTGACTCTAGAGAGCCCTGACTAATACACAGGAAATATGGAGACAGTGTAGAGCAGAGACTGAAAGGAAAGGAAATCCAGAGACTACCCCACCTCAGGACCCATCCCGTATACAGCCACCAAACCCAGATGTTATTGTGGATGCTTCAAAGTGCTTATGAGATGCTCTGCCAGAGCCCGACAAAAACAGAGGCGGATGCGTGCAGCCAACTATTGGACCGAGCTTGGGGTTCCCTGATGGAGGAGTGGGGGAGGGGACTGAAGGAGCTGAGGGGGTTTGTAGCCCCTTGGAGGGTGCGACAGTGTCAACAGACCAGATGCCCTGGAGCTCCTGGGGACTGGACTACCAGCCAAAGAATTCGCATGGAGCAACTCATAGCTCCTGCCACATACTTGGCAGAGGATGGCCTTGTTGAACCTCAGTGGGAGGAGCTGCCCTTGAGCCTGAGGGGGTTCGATACCCCAGTGTAGGGGAATGCCAGGTGTTAAGACCGGAGTGGGTGGGTTTGTGGGAAAGCATCCTCATAGAAGCAGGGAGAGGGGGATGGGATAGGGGGTTTCTGGAGGGGAGACCTGGAAATGGGAAAATATTTGAAATGTAAATAAAGAAAATATGCAATAAAAAAAGAAAAAAAAAAAAAGAAAGTTCAAGTTAAATGCCAAGAAAGGCTCCAACAGTTATCCTACCTGGGGGCAGCTCAGGATGAGCGCCATGCAAATACCACGTTACTAAGAGTATTAGTAATTCTACATTAAATCCATCAGACTGTACTTTAAATCTGAAATCATAAAAACAAATATGAGAAAAGGTCAAAAGAAAATGTTCATTTATATAATAAACCCAAATTTCATTTTAAGCATGCAAAATACATCATGGTATATTTAGCCAATCAATCATGTCTTGTTAAACTTTTAAAATTTACTGTTAGCCCAGGAAATAAAGCTTCAATCCCCATTTAATCATCTAAGCAGAATAATTCAGTGATTTCTACGTTAGTCAAAGTGAAACACATCAACTAATGAAATTGCTGTTATAGCATTAAGTAGCTCTAAAAATATTTAAAGTTAAAGTTTACTTAGTGTATAACTTTACACATTAAAGATTAAAAGACATTCTAAAACTTGTTAGGAAATTCTTAGCTTTGTAAGTTTAAGAAGTTGAACTCTTTTAAAGTTCTATGCTAGCTGAACGGAGCCTAGGGGAGTTAATTTCGGAGGTGAATGAGCGGCCATGCTGGTGCCTTTCTCTCCTTGTGGCAGCAGGAGGCAAAAGGACCTGCACTGCTGCTGAGACACAGTGGCCTCCAGGACATGCAGTGATTCAAACTGCTGGGAGTTTCCTCTCTATAAAGCATTCCTCTATATGGACAAAACTAACTAGACTCAGTAGGTTAGTGTGTGTCTTTCTGCATCTGTGTCTGTGTCTGTCTACCTATGTCTGTGTGTCTTTAAGTGTGTGACTCTGTGTGTATATTCCTGTGTCTGTGTCCATGTATCTGTGTGTCTCTGTGTGCGTGTCTGTTTATGTGTTCATGTCTGTGTTCGTGTGTATGTCTGTGCATATGTTTGTATGTGTCTGTCTTTGTCTCTCTGTGTGTCTGTATGAGTGTGTGTCTGTTTGTGTGACTGTGTGTCTCTCTGTGTGTTTCTGTTTGTGTGTGTATAAAACAAAAATAATTATAGAAGAAGAGGTGCTTATTTCAAGAGCAGATGGTTAGAAAGACACAGAGGAGTTAGAGAGGGGAGAAGGAAGGATGAAAATAAGGTAAATGCACTGTACAAGTAAATAAAATCCTCAAATAAAGCCAAACAGTCCTGAAGTAAGTAAAAACACTGAACAACATTTATCAGCATTTGCATTTAATGTATACATTTCAGCAGTTCATAATGATTCTGACCTCTAATCTCAGCATTGAGAGGCTGAAGCAGGAGGATTACTGTAAGTTCAAGGCTAGCCCAGGCTACTCAGTGAGTAATTTTAGGCCAGCTTGAGCTACACAGTGAGATCTTGTCTCAAAAATAAAATGAAACCAAACTTTATTAAAAGGTTAAAAAGTACACAAAAGTATAGTATTCAAGAGTTTATGCTAAGTGTGTGGAATACAAATCAGCACAGATATTCACATTCTAACCCACCAACAACCCACATTTTATACTTAACAAACAGTATCTTCTGATAAATAATTTTCTTTTAAAAATAGCACAGAGAAATCTGGCTGACAAGTATTTGCAACTTTTTAAATTCTCAAAATCTATTTCTACATCTCAAATTAATACTTTCCACATGCATGGTACCCGGCATTTCCCAGAACTGACAAAATGGAAGATTGTGAACCTTTTTCCATTTCTACAACTCTGTAAATGGCTAATCACATTTTTTTTTGACAAATGCATCTCTTCTAACAATAAAAGGAACTGAGGCTTTCTTGGGGATATTGTTCTTTCTCTTACTAGCTGGCAGTGAAAAAGTCAAACTGCTCAAGGTTGATCAGCCTCATCTGAAAGAGAGGAAGTTTACCCCTCATTTTCCAACAGATTCTCTTTAATTTTGAAGTAACATTGACAGGTGGCCTCAACACTCAGGGCATTACAGACCACCTTGAAAGTCTCTGAGTCAGTGGCCTTTGAAGTTAGAATAATCAACAAGTCATCCGATACCCCTCAGACTGACTGGCCCTGAGGAGAGTAAGGCCATCTCTCAGGTAGACTGATTGTCTACAAGTAGGGACAACTTGATACAGCTTGCTGAGCAAATTCACAGACTTTAATGGAACTAGGGATGTTCAAGGGGACTAGAAATATAATTTACAAACTTCTATTCAGGGCTCTTACTTTCCATAAAAATGCAAACATATATTTTTGTATTCCAAGAATACATAGCTAGCTATAAGTTGATGCTTTCCTAATAATGAAAAGAAAAACTAGTTTGTGGTTCATGGTTCTCTTTTTTATAGTAAGTGCTAAATTGTTTGATCAAATACTTTTGAAAGGCCATCTAAAAGTCATGCAAAAATTACAAAGAAAAAAAATAAATGTCTGTCCAAAATGATTGAATGAATAAGGTGGAGGAAAATTTTCTGTTCTTAGGAAAGATTGGAACAAATTTAAATTTCCTCCATATTAAATGCTCTCAAGCTCTAAGAATGAGCACTAAGCTTCCCACTTACAAAGCCCAATTCCTGTTGCTTTCACTAAGCTCTCAGTTGGGTGAGCCTCTTTCACGTCCTGTGACCCACCCTAGGGATTAATTTATTGTCAGTTGTGTGTTCATGAAAGGACCTACCATCATTCACACCTGCATTGGTCACACGCATACTCTACTCGTCAACTCAACTTAATACATGATGTCTAAGTCCTTGGTTTTCATGTGTTAAATTATGTGTTTGAAAGGGAGCCCCATGGAATGCTATAGTCTTCTTATTAGGATTCATAAATACCATAGTCATGTCTACACAAAAGAAAATAGTTTTAATGTTCTTTACATAGACATAGGTCCCAGAAAAGAAATACCATGGTTTAGTTTACAGAAATTCCTAAACTTCCATGGTAAGAAAGCATTCCCACTGGGAAAGATGCACTGAGAAACTGGTGTTATTGTTAACATGGTATATATAACTCGACTGTACCTCAGGAAGCTCAAACTTGATAAAGCAAAGGGGTAGAAAGAGTGATTCTTTAACTGTAAATCAGTGCACTTGCAGTGTTCCAGAAGAACAAGGTCTTCACTCTGTGCTGGCTGCATTCACTGACCACTGGCTTTATTAGTGAGCATTTGTCTCTCAATGTGATTCCTCTAATGTGACTCTGGCCCATGGCAGAGTCTGGCCATGTCTAGTTCTAACTTGGCCCAAGTACTTACAAGTTTACTGAACTCAAACTGATCTTTGAGTGTTATGAGCCTTCTCAACAGCAAATGTGCATATAACATCCTTACCCCACATCTTCAGAAGCTACTGTGAAGGTGAAGAAGATACGGATAGCATGCTGTTCACAGAGCTTCATACACAATCACGGTTGCTACAATTTGAGTGAGAAATGACCCCCATATGCTCAAGTGTTTGAGTATTTGGTCTCCAGCTGGTGATGCTGATTTGAGAGGTTGTGGAATCCTTGGGAAGTATTAATCCTTTAGTGAAGGAACTGGATCACTGGGGATGGGCCTTGAGATTCTATAGTCGGATTTACTGTCTGTTTGCTCCTGGATTCCTGCTCAGTCAAGAGCTGAGAAGGTAGGACACGCCCAAGGCCATAGAACCGCACCACAGGCCTGTCCTGCCTGTGATGAACTGTGCTCCCTCATACTGTGAGACAGAGTCAACCCTTCACTAACTTGGTTCTTTTAATGTATTGGGTCACAGCACTAGGAAAGTAAGTAATGTACATGTTTCTTGTCAGTCGAGCTTCTGTTTGTATGTGGTAAATTTCATTCAGGTATTCCTTGGAGTTTCTTGACAGAATGTGCGGCTTTTTCAAAGATGCAGACAGTTTTAGGTGGTTGCTGTGCAACTATTAAGCCACTAATGGCTCTGCTCCTATTTCCCGAAGCTTTCCTACCTTTGATAACTCAAGGAAGATGTGTCATGAGGAGATGAATACAGATAATTTTGAACACTCTGCCAAGGGGGAGAAGGAGGAGGAGGGGGGGGAAGAGGAGGAGAAAGAGGAAGAGGAAGAGGAGGAGGAGGAAGCAACAGCTGCCTGAGTTCAGACTACAGAGGCTGTACACAAAGATTTTGTAATTTGAACAATGGAAGAAAAGTTGAGGGTAAAGAAAGTTAGCTGAATGCACTAAGCTAAGGACAACAAGAAGAGGTAAGAAAACCTATGGCAGAGGCTGTTAGAATAACCCAGATGTTAGCTGCAGGGAGAGGAGTCCTCAGAAGGAAGGGTTAGTCACAAAGAGCAGCAGAAGAACAATTTGGGAGTGAAGGAAGGTTTCCGTGTCTTGATCAAGTAGACAGATCTTGATCTATGTCTGAGGTCATGTCCTATATTCTTGCCAACATTTGTTAATGGTAAGAAAAGATAAGCTACTTACCAGATGGGACTTCAGGCTCAAGACACAGATTTTCCCAGAGATAGATAGTGCTGGAAAATGTAGATCATTGGCATAGGATTCATATTACAGAAGAGATTTAAGAGGGTAAAAGATGTCTAACACCTTGGCCCCCTTGGACGCATGAAGAAACAGAGGTCAGATGGAAAACTGAGAGAACACAATGAAAGGGAAAGACCAGGAGGGAAAGGCTGTGGGAGGCTGAGATTACCCAGAAGGCCTGTGGCTTCCCTTCCATCCTCTTCCTGGTGGTGCTGAGATTTGAGACATGTAAAAGATTTGTACGTAGCTTCATCCTTCCTATAGTAGTTTCAATATAGCATGTCATTTTCTCCTGCTACTTGTATATGAAGATGGTGTACATATGTGTCCACACATGTACATGTACGTGTGCATGTAGATGCCTTTCTCAATCCCTCTCTGCCTTTGGCTCAACTAGCTGAGCATCAAGTCTCAGGGATCCTGCTGCTTCCCTCTCCCCAGTGCTTGGATTATAGGCTTGGGCAGCCATGCGCAGCTTTGTAATGTGGTTGCTAGGGCTCTAAACTCAAGCCCCCATATTTTTGCAACAAGCGCTTCTCCTCTGAGCAATCTTCCAGCTACTCTCCTGACATTTTTGAGGCCCCTGTCTTTGGCTTACTTGCCTGGTTTCAATAGGTTATCCATGGTAGTGTGAATCTAGCGCCCCCATGTGGGCTCAGGGAGGAATAGAGGGCTCTTGAAATATTTAAAATGCAAAACCCAGAGATCTGTGCTGCTCTGAAACGTGTGTGTGTGTGTGTGTGTGTGTGTGTGTGTGTGTGTGTGTGTGTGTGTGTATTTTATCTGTTCCCCATTTTTCCTCCCTGGAGTAACCAAGGGCCTGTCAATTGTCACATTGAATAACTATTCAAGGTTAATGTAAAAGCAGAAATATTAATGAGTGGAAGTAATAGTTGAATGAGTTCTACTTCCAGAGGTGTTCCAGTCCATTTGTGTCTTTCATTCATGCATGATTTGTTCCTGTTCAAATTCTAGTTTCATAACAGGAGGGGGTGGAGGAGGTCTAAGACTGTTCTGTGTATTCCTAAGTTCTCACTTAACAAACGTCATTCATAAATCCATTGCCAGGCTATTGACCACTGACAGTGAAGCTATACAAACTAATTTGCAATAGTGTTTTCAAGGGGAAGCCTGGGGACATAGAGGTTAAATAGTAGCAAGTTCAAAGCCATTTTTTTCATGAAAAGCCCCAAGAATTGATGAAATTTGACATATGTCGTACAATGATTGCCAATTAAGTGAAAACCCTGCAGAGATGCACATAGAACTTTAATAGCAAAAATAACTCCTTGTTGTAAGGAACACTGCAGCAAATCTCATGATTTCCATTATTTCTAATCGGACTTAAATGCCAAAATCCCTGGCCTCCAGACGGGGTATTAATTTCACAGCTGACATTTGTTTTTAACTCAGTTACTGCCCGAAAATGATCACACAGGAAGAAAAGAGCTTCAGGATTCTGCTCAGTTCAGGGTGCTAGCCTTGAAACGCTGCTGTTCTCCCCACAGACAAGTGAAGCCCCTTCTCCATGCTTCTTAGAGCCATATGGCAAAGCAAAAATGTAATCATATAATTGTCGCTTGTCCCTCTAAGCCATCTTGAGAGTGGGAAAGTGCTGAGGCAAACCAAAGTGTGAATTTCCACACTCCCAAGCAGTCAATAAAGCAATAAATTACTTCATGTTATCCATCCTTAAATGGATACAAAATGGCTTCACCTTTGACTCCCAACAATGCTGTCCATTCTGTCAGCATTATTCCCACAGGCTAAGCACTTCCAGGTCTGCAATGATTTAATGAAACAAAAGTGAGCTGGCAGAATGTGTCTAACTTCTCATCACATAAGATGACCATAGAGGCCAATGGTCTCAAGACCGGAATTTATAGCATTTTTAAAGCTACCATGGCACTTACGTCATGAGTTTGTGTGGAAGATGAGTAGTTTCACCAACAGACACTGTGCTGCTGACTTAGAAAATGGAAGTGTGGATGAGTCGGCGCAAGAGTGCTACCGTGACCTGAGGAAGACCATTTTGAAAGCAGGACTTGTTTAGATTCAAGGTTTCAGTCACTCAGGTTGGTCCCATTGCAAAGGCTTTGAGATGAGACCAATCTTGGCATCATGACAAGGACAGGAACATAGTACAAAGTATAAAGCTGCTCACCTCATGGTGGTGTGAACAAGAGAAAGAATAATGAAAAGAAGGAGAAGAAAGTGAAGGGATCTGTAGGATAAATAGACCTTCCAAAATCACACAGCCAGCAGCCACTTCCTCTGCTCAGGCTCTTCCTCCCACAGTGCCCGCCACCTCTGGGGCTCCACTCACTTGTGGATCTATTCATAGATGAATCCATTGATTGTATCAGAGCCCTCGTGACTCATTTTCCCAAAGCTACACTTCTGAGCATTGGATTGAGCACCAAGATTTCAACACGAGAGTCTTTTCAGAGAAGTTTATGTCAAAACTCTAACAACGGTTTCTGTTTCCAATGTTCTTTATGTTGAGTAATAACAGCAAATATCTGAATAGAAACTAGTAGTTAAATAAATTATCCTTACCTTTGACCTATCCAATACTGAATACATAGAAATATATACAACAATAGACACAAGACTTTCCTTGTTAGGTTTTAGGATCCTTTGGCATTTACTGTGAGAATTCCCTTGCAACAAGGACTAGCTTAGATAAAGAACACTGGAAGTGCACAGCCATCCTTCAAAGTGATGGTCAAATCAGAAAAGCAGGGAGTGGATCCAGATAGAATTTAGGAATCAGCTATAAATAGGAGTTATGTGAAACATGAGTTTGCTATGTTTTTGAATGCAGAAAAGGAACAGAAAGGCCAGGCTAGACATTGACTAATGGTGATGCTGAAAGGTGTGGACCTCACATCTGCAGTGGGCTCTTCATCATCATCTGGATACACTCTTGGTGCCTACTCCTCCTTCCTCTCCTGCCCACCAGTACTATACATAGTGTGATGGCTATTCCTAGTTGGCAACTTGACTGAAATGAACTAACATCCAGAAATGGAGGGTACACCTGTGATTCACATCTTGTGGCTGGAAGATGCAGGCTTCTGCCCCAGATCTTGACTTGGGATGACACACACTTTTGATCCAGATCTTAGGGCATAGTGGCCACGAAACACTTAGGCCCAGGTAAGGTAGTAAACGCCTTGAATCCCAGGAGACTGAGGCAAGCAGATGTCTGAGTTCAAGGTCAGTCTAGAACAAAGCAAGTGCCAGATCCAGGTCTACACACCTTTAATCTGCGCCACCTCAGATCAACCTTCCACTGGAGGCCTGCGTAGGACATGGGAAGGAGGGATGCTCAGTTTTTGCCCACTTGCACTTACCTGCCAGCACATCTGTTGCAACCTGTTTCTTCAGGATTCCAGCTTACACATGGAGATCTTAAGACACAGTGGCCCCAGCAGGGAAGAAAAACTATAGGAAGCATCAAAAGAAATAGGTGGCTATATAGTGACAAGTGAAGTTGAAGACATGTAAGAAGCAAAACCATCTAGGAGGGACCACTCCCAGGATAATGAGTTAGAGAGAGCTAGAGGGATCAGGAATTGGCCAGGCTTCTTTTGACACAGGACTGATTCTCAGATTCTTTCTTCTGTCCATCATATTTTTAATAATTCATTTTTATTTTATGTGTATGAGTGTCAGACCAGCATGTATGCCTGGGCACCACCTTCATACCGTGCCCTTGGAGGCCAGAAGAGGACATCAGGTGCTTCAGAACTGAAGCGACAGAAGGGTTGTGCGTTGCCATGTGGATTCTGAGAACCGAACCCCAGCCTTCTCAAACACCAACAAGTGCTTTTCATGTTACCCTGCCACCAGTGGTGACATAAATGCTTAATGTAGCATTTGACAAGATGACTTACCAGCTAACTGGAATAGTTGAGAAATTAAGGATTGATTACAGTTATGAAGATTGGAATATACTTGAGCTTTGAATATCTTTTTATAGAATACTGAATTCATACTTGGATCAGACTGACAATAATATGTTCTGTCATCTGTGATATTCATACCAAGGCCCCCCCAAAATCACCCCAGGTTATTATGAAATATAATTGTGTTCTGAATGTTCTACATAGAACTGGCACCTACTTTTTGAGATATTTTAATAATAATGTATATTATTGTTTTAGGGCAGGCTGCCAAAGTTATATGCACTGGGGAGGAAGAGTGGGTTTAGGACAATTTGACTGTCTAATCAATTATTCAAAAGAATTTAATAGAAAAAATTGCCAGCACGCAGTCATATGCATGTATTATCCAAATTAGGTCACCATAATGCTATTAAAATGAGATCAAATGGGCAGGCCAGAATGATAAACCATAAAATATAGGCCTCAAAGACAACATGCATACAATAAACAGATCTGATTTGCATTTATTTGTCAAAAATAAATTGGGCAGATGAAAAAGTAAACTTCCTTTCTATTATCTATAAAACAGAATATGAAAGGTTCAATCATAGTTTGAAATCAATACTGAAGAATGAGTGATAGGCAGAAGACAGACAAGGGGTTACACTGCGAACAGTGTGAAAGCAGATCATCTACACGCCTCAGTGGTTTCCAGAGTAAATATCAGCCACATATCTCTTAGGTATACGAATATCTACCACAATGGTTTACACAAAACTAAGAACTATTGCAACATGAGCACAGTGTGTGTGTGTGTGTGTGTGTGTGTATATGTGTGCGCGCGTGCGTGTGCATGTGTGCGTGTGTGTGTGTGTGTGTGTGTGTGTGTGTGTGTGTGTGCATATGGTTATTATGTACAAGACACCATGTTGGCGGCTGAGATTTCCTGGACGGATGCTGTATTTTCAGACAGATTATCCTATCATTCTCAATTCATCCAGACACTGGCAGCCACTAGCCTTCAGAATGTTCTCCTCTGGTCCAAGTTCCTGATTAGGTGAGAGTGAGGGCTTGGTGAGAAGGGGCGCCCTCTGCAGAAAGGAAGCCCTCGGCCATCTGGGGCTCTAAGCTTTCCATGTAGCTGTTTTGCAGGAAGCACCTGAGATGACTGGCGATGGAGCCATCACGCGGCCACTTAACCATAGCTCCATTTTAGCAAATCCCCACTAGTTCCCGGTGCCTCCCACCTGTCAGCGCTGGTAAGAGATGGAGCTCACTAAGTGTGTGATCATGAGCTGAGACACAGGTGCCAGGGACACACACATAGGTCACTGGAGTCCTAACTGTGGCTTGAGTGTGTGGTGGACAAACTGGAAAATACTTAAAACACTGGGGAGGATACAGACACACATTATGGCTGTGGGAACTTGATCTGGAAAGAAAAATGAGCTGCTGGTACTGAATGAGCAGAAGAGACGGCCCTGGCGGGGAGCTTGATGGGGTGGACTCTGTTTATGACGGTAGCCGCTGCACGCGGTGCAGGGAGGCACAGTTCAGGAGCCTTGCTCTGCAATAGCGCAGGTCGAACGTACACATTAGGACTTCTCTAAATGAGATCAATGAATGTGCCTGCCAAGGGTGCTCCTCAGTGAACAAGTGGGACCATGTCAAATTTAGAGGAATACTTATTTAACTTGAAACTTGCTGCCAGAGAGTCCAGAAGAAAAGCCATGTATTGTTATAAAAAAGAAAATAAATCACGGAAAATCCCCAGGATAAAGAATAACGCCCAGAAATGCAACACAGAAGCAAGAACTTGGCTGAAAATGAAGTGTGTCAGAAAAACAAAGTAGTCAATTTCTGGAGACTGCGTGCTAGGGTTAAAGCTGGCCACCAGAGTTCAAACTGCAGCCTCGAGAGGATTTCTGCCTTTGTCAACACGTCTGAACACTAATTGGAACCACTGAATGGTCAAATACAACAGGTGGAAAGAAAGACGAGACGTGTTACTGACCCGACAGCTCCACATAACCTATCGGATACACTCTTGTGGGAAATGGCGGATGACGCTGAGTAGCAGGCTGAACTCTCAGAAGCTAGCTCATCACAGGAAGTGTAACTGATGGAAGCAGCTTCTGTTCCTTTCACTTGCCTCTGAAATAACATGTGTGTGTTTGTGTGTGTGTGTGTGTGTGTGTGTGTGTGTGTACCATGGATAAATGGACAGAGGTATGGCCAGAAGGGTGGGCAGATGGACAGATGGACAGATGGACAGATGAACAGACAAACAGAGAGAGACAGACAAACTTGCATGGAGGTTACATAAAAAATCAATACATATTCCAGATGTAATGCTTTTGCATAGTTTGTATGTAATGATTTCTTTTGCCTTATAGTTTTCCCACTATATTAATATATTCCAGGGTCAGTCCATATAGTGTTACTTCTCTACATATGCTTTCATGGCTGTCCTCTTAGTATTGACTAACCAATTTCAGGGGTGGGTTCTTCCTTGAGGAAGACTTTTTCTTCCAGGCTCAGCATTCTTTAGCTGATTGCAGTTCTTTGTTTAGGATTGAAATCCCTCAAGATTGCATGTCTCTTGGCGTCATTCATGTTCAGATATTGTTTAAGCAGCCATATTAAGGAGACTTCATGGACATTTCTAGGAGATGGAATCTCACAGCAAGCCAGTCCTCCTGGCTCTTAAGAATTGCATTTGCCTATTTAGGAGTAGATGGTGGTTTGAATGAGAATGACCCTCAGAGGCGATTGCTTCAAGCTCTTTAGTCGGTGGAACTGCTTGGAAAGGATTGGAGGTATGCCACTGTGAACAGGCTTTGACGTTTCAAATAACTCACGCTTTTCCTAGTGTGCCCTAGTGTCTATCTCTCTCACAGCTGCCAAATTAAACACGTTCCTTTATAAGTTGCCTTGGTCATGGTGTCTCATCACAACAAAAGAAAATTAACTACGACATACACACATATATAACATATGCATATATATATATATGTATATATAATTTTCTGTCTTATTTTTTGAGACTTTTCTTTGTATCGTTCTAGCTTCCCTGGTACTCATTCTGTAGACCAGGATAGCCTTAAACTCAGAGATACACCTGCCTCTACCTCCTGAGTGCTTGTATTAAAGGCATGAGCCCCCATGGCCAGGCTTGTACATAGAATATATATACATATATGCATATATACATGCATTTACTTATATATGTATAGACATTTATGTGTATAGATGTGTGCATGTATATGTATACACACATACATATTAAAAAGAGGCCATGAATTTGAGAGCAAGTCAAAGCACATAGAACAAATTTGTTGAAGGAAAAGAAATGAGAAAATGGAATTATATTTTAATTTCAGAAAAAAATTAAAATCAATATTACAAAGACTTTTCACATTGGCATATTCCATATTTCCCCATTTCATAACTTGTAAAAGTGCAAGGGACAAATATTTGCAGAAATCTTTGATAAAGCTAACAGTTTTCAATACATTAAACATTGTCCTCAAATGTTAGATCAGACACAGCAGCAAAGTACTACAGAGTAAAGTCCTTTTATGGAATGAAGTATATAACAAGGGAATTTTAAAAGGTTTTATTCACTATCTGTGGTGAAATGTGATTTATGAAAATAAAAACAAGGAAAGCATATACTTAAGAATATAACTTTGCTCAATGGACCAAGACTGAGATGACAGACTTGGTTGTAAACGTTTCAGAGGAGAAATGGGATATTGGAATGTTTAAATTCAATAACCCTAAGGACTTGTGATTTTGAACTGCACCAATGGACAACTTTGTAGGAAGCTGGCTCAAATGTAAGAGGGAAAATATGCTTCGAGAAAATCCCAAAGCCAGCCATGGAGACAAATCAATGAGCAGAAGGAAGCAGTGAGGCCGGCCTGGGAGAGGTGAGGGAAGAAAGGGCAGAGGGCGTTACAGAGGGAAAGGAACTCACATATTCCGTGTTTTCTTGTGTACTGACCTTGAGTTCTTTGTGATTCACACATCTCAATGAAGCAGATTTCCCCTCCCTCTGCTTTCATATTACCCACCCGGCCAAGCTCCATGTATGAGAAAGGCATGAGAAAGTCCTTCTGAGTCTGGTTCATTTTATCTAACAAGACATAGTGTTTTGAATGAAATCGTCCCTCCAGACTCATAGTGACATTACTGGATGTGTGGCTTTGTTGGAGGAAGTGTGTCACTGGGGTGGGCTTTGGAATTTCAGAAGCCCAAGCCAGGCCCAGCGTCACGCTCTCCCTGTTGCCTATGAGTCCAGAAGGAGAACTCTGGCTCCTTCTCCTGCACCAGGTCTGCCTGTGTGCTGTCATGCTTCCATCATGATGATAATAGACTAAACTTCTGAACTGTTAAGCCAGCTCCAATTAAATATTTTTTATAAGAGTAACAGTAGTCATGGTTTCTCTTCATGGTGACAGCTGTAAGACACAAGATAATCTTTACTTCCACTCTTTCCTTAAAATGAAATTATTTTGATCTTCTTTACAGTGAGATAATCCATCATGTAAATGTAGTCCACTTTTGAAAACCATTGAGCTACAAAGAGTTACCTATGCTGACTGCACTGCTAGGCTATTATGAATAAGGTAGCAGTAAATAAGAGTATGTGAGTACCATTAGAGTAAACTGACTAACATTACTTGGGATATACACACAGCAGAGGAGTAGCTGGATCATACTGTAGTTTGTTGTTTGCTTGCTTGTTGTTTTATCTCCACACTGATTTCCACTGTGGCTATACTGGTTTGCATTCCCACCAATATACTGGCATGCTTTCTCCCAGACCTCCATCCACAACTCTACTTTTAACTTTGCTTTATCCCATTAACAATAGCTATTCTGACTGGGATAACAAGGATCCACTGTGTAGTTTCCATTCCCATTTCCCAGATAGCAAGGCTATGGACCATATGGGCCGTGTATACGTCCCTTCTAAGATGCACCTGTCAGGACACTTGCTCATTTGGTTATTGAATTACTCTTCTTGTTAAGAGGTGAGCATTTTACATATTCTGCATACCAATTTCCTGTTGTATGAAGAGCTGGTGGAAAATCCCCTCTGCTGTGTAAGCTTTCCCTTCTGCTGTTTCCTTTGCTGCAGAAAAGCATCTTGCTGCCAGTTCTTATAACCCAGTGGACAGGTCTCACTGGGGAAGCTCTTGCCACTGCCTATATCTTAAATGTTTCCCCATTTTCCTCCAGCAATTTTACATTAAGGATGTATGTATGTATGTATGTATGTATGTATGTATGTATGTATTAGAATTGACTTTGTGGATGGGGATGGTTTTTGGTTTGGTTTGGTTTTGTGCAGTGTGAGTGTAAGCCACAGGAGTCTAGCTTCAGCCTCTACATGTGAATTGAGTTTCCCCAGCTCCCTCCCTCCTCCCAGTCACCCCCTCACACAGCCTCTCCCCCATCCCCTACTCCTTTTACTCTTTGAAGGGGGAGCCACTCCCGAGTATCACCCCACCCTGTCACAGCAAGTCACTAAGACTAGGCACAACCTCCCCCACTGAGGCCAGACAAGGTGGCCCAGTCAGGGCAATGGGATCCACAGGCAGGTAACATATTTAGGGACAGCCTCGCTCCAGTTATTGGACCCACCTGAAGACCCAGATGCACAACTGCTATATATATATATTCTTATTTCTTACTATGGAGTCTGTCTTTTCTCTAACATGTGTCTTTTGCATCTTTATTAGACTCCAGTCTTATTTTCTCCAGATAAAGTATTTTTTGTCCCGTTCTCTGAAGCCATATTTAAAGTAGTCATTGCTGTTGTTTATGTGTAAGCATCTCTGACTTACATATTTAAGGCCTGATCTCTGGTGCTTGAGAAGCAATTGGATCATGGGATGCTCACCTCACCGTTCTGGGAGCTGGGACCTAACCGGATAAAGGAGACCACCGAGGGAGCTGTTAGACCCTTTGTGCTTCACCACACCCTCTGCCAGGATGATATGCTTCCCCACGAGCCCAGACGCACGGCATTTTGACCACACTCTGAAGCCTCTGTAACAGTAATTCAAAATAAACTTCCTCATTTAAACTGATTTCACCCCCCTCCTACTATTCTGTCCTGGTAATCCCCTACAATGCTAGAACAAGCATTTTCAGGACCAGGGACCTCACTTTCCTCCTTCTTGGGAGTCATTTGATATGTGAATTGTGTGTTGGATATTCAGAGTTTCTGAGCTAGTAGCCGCTTATCAGTGACTGTATTCTAATTGTGTTCTTTTGTGAATGGGTTACCTCACTTAGGATATTTTCCAGATCCAACCATTTGCCTAAGAATTTCATGAATTGATGTTTTTAATTGCTGAGTAGTATTCCATTGTGTAAATATACCACATTTTCTGTATCCATTCCTCCATTGAGGGATAACTGGGTTATTCCCAGGTTCTGGCTATTATAAGTAGGGCTGATATGAACATAGTGGAGCATGTATCCTTATTGCATGCCGGGGAATCCTCTGGGTATTTGCCCAGGAGAGGTATAGCAGGGTCCTAAGGAAGTGTCATGTCCAGTTTTCTAAGGAACCGCCAGACTTAGTTCCAAAGTGGTTGTACCATCTTGCAATCCCACCAGCAGTGGAGGAGTGTTCTTCTTTCTCCACATCCTCGCCAACACCTGCTGTCTCCTGAGTTTTTAATCTTAGCCATTCTGACTGGTGTGAGGTGAAATCTCAGGGTTGTTTTGATTTGCATTTCCCTGATAACTAATGATGCTAAACATTTCTTAAGGTGCTTCTCAGCCATTCGAAGTTCTTCAGGTGAAAATTCTTTGTTTAGATCTGTACCCCATTTTTAATAGGGTTATTTGGAGAATGGGCAGAGGGAACAGGGCTTAGGGAACTTATGGGGAGGAGGGAACTGGGAAAGGAAAATCATTTTGAATGTAAACAAAGAATATTGAAAATAAAAAATTATTTAAAAAAATGATTTCACAGGCGTTTTACAGCAACTGACAACTAACACGGGCATAACTGAAGAAAACTTTGTGAAGTCACAAGCTAGGTGCCTGGGGGTGACGAGCACCCACATCCACCTCACCCTGGGCACTCTGGGAAGGAGGAGGTGGGCAGCTTAGGAATGCGTTCTTATGCTTGCAATTTCAGCACAGGAAAGCAGAGATAGGCAGACCTCTGGGCTTTCCTGGCCATCAAATCTATCCTACATGATTAGTTCTAGGGCAACAAAAGGCCATGCCTCATGATACGGTGGGCAAGACAGACAGCCACAGTTGGCATCTGACTTCCAAACACAACTGCACAAGTACCTCCACATATGCAATCTCTCCAATCTTTCTCTGTTTTTGTCTTCTTTCTCTCTCTCTCTCTCTCTCTCTCTCTCTCTCTCTCTCTCTCTCTCTCTCTCTCTCTCTCTCTGTCTCTCTCTCTCTTTTGCACACGCACATACACAGGAGCACACAGTAATACATTTCTGCTTTTCTATCACATGTATCCCATTGTCACCTCTCCCAAGATCTCTTCTTCCCCTCCCATGTCTCCTTTATAGTTTGTTGAGATATACATAGAGTTCACATGTAAAATAAAAGAACATATAACATTTATCTTTTGGACTCTAGCTCATTTTGCTGAACATGATATCTAGTTGCATCCATAATGTTCCGGTATATGCTATGGTTTCACTTTTCATCATGGCTGAATACAACCCTGTGCTCTATTTGAACCACATTATTTTTTTTTGTTTATATGTTTTTCACCATACTTACTCTTTCCCTAACACCTACCCTATAATTCTTCTTCCCTAGCCACCCAACTTTACATTCTTTCTCTCTCAACAACAACAAAAACCATTTAAAGACATCAAAACAAAACAATAAAAATGCAAAATCATGGAGCCTGATTTTGCTGGCCAACTACTCCTGAACATGAGGCCTACCCTGAATTGTGGCAGATATGCCCAGTGTCATCCATTTCAGGAAATCAACTATCCCTCTCTTCACAGGTATCAGTTGTAATTATCTTCTTGGTGAGGGATGGAGCTCTGTGCCCATTTCCTGTGATCTGTGCTAGGAGTTTCTCTGGCGTAACTTGTCCAGGTCCAGTGCATGCTGTCATGGGCTCAGAGAGGTTGTATATGTGCATCAATCCTCTCGTATCTGGAAGACACCGCTCCATTCGAACCATCTTTGGCTTTAAAGGGAGTCTCTTTCTGCTCCTTCTACACAGCTCCCTAAGCTTTGAGGGGAGGGCTGTGATAAAGGCATACCACTTAGGGTTGAGTGCTCTAGGATCTCTTGCTCTCTGCACACTGTCCAGCTGTAAGTCTCTGTGTTAATCATCATCTACTCCAAAAAGAAGCTTCTTGGCTAAGGAAAGAACATAACAGTATTAGATATCACATATGCATTTCATCTCATGGGAGTATACCTTAAATCTAGTAGAAAAGTATTTGGTTTCTCTGATAACTGGCCACTAGTTTGCCATTATGACTTGCAGGCTTGTCACTATTATAGCTCACAGGTGGTGTATATAGTACCTTCCAGTGGTAATAATGCTAGTTATTACAGGTGAATTTTCTAGTGGGGCACAAGCAGGACTTCTCAAAGACTTAAATATGTACTATCTTTAACAGTAAGGTCTTATCCTCAGGTTGTGGAGGGTAACCAATAGCATTGGCAATAAGATGGCAATAACCAAAGCCAAAGATGGTTGAATGGAGTGGTGACTTCCAGATACAAGAGGATTGATGCACATATACAACCTCTCTAAGCCCATGACAGCATGCACTGGACCTGGACAAGTTAAGCCAGAGAAACTCCATAGCACAGAGCACAGGAAATGGGCACAGTGCTCCATCCCTAGCCTGTAGTATTGGGAGGGGTTTCTATGCGACTCTCTGGTCAGTGGCTCAAAGAAAACAAAACAAAACAAAACACTAAACCAAACCAGCCAAGCAAGCAAACAAATAAAAAGCAATCCATTCCTGGCACTGAGGGTCAATTGGCTGTGTATGATGAGGCATTGTCTTCCCCATTATATGGTACTTCCAGTAAATTTCTTTAAATATGGATGTATTTAAGAAATATGCCTCAGTAATAGATTATGATGAGGCCTTAAGAGCTTCAGTGGAAGTTGTCCCTCCCTATGATCCTTCTGTTACCTAGTCCTCCCTCTTCGTCCAAACTTATTCCTCCTATTCTACTTCTCTATTCATCCTTTTATAACACTGAATTCATTTCCCCTTCTACACTCAGTTTCTGGCTACTATCTAATATCTGTGAACATTATGAATGAAACATGAACACCTCAAGCTTAGCATAGGAATTAAGAACAATGACGAGTAAATGGGATTTTCTGAAGCTAAAAAGCAGTCTGTTGAACAATGGAAACCATTTGAGCAAAGAAGTCTACAGGACAGGAAAAATATTTGCTGATTATACATCTATGCAAACATCTCATATATGTATATGTATACATATGTGTGTGTGTGTATATATGTATAACAGGAGCTTAGTATACTGAACCAAGAAAACCCAATTTAAAAATGGTGTTTGTTTTGTTTGTTTTAGAGACAGTCTCACACATCTCAGGCTTGCCTCCAATCTGTTGCATAAGTAAAGATGACCATGAGCTCCTGATTTCTCCTGACTCTACATCCCCACTAAGAGACGATCATTATGTGTGGGTCCACACACATGCATAGGGAGTGCTTTATCTTTTCTATGATCTCATAAAGACCAAGTGTGCACATTGGGCCTCAGTCCTGCCTGTGACTGACAGGTGGTGGAACATGTGTTTCCTGACTATATGTGCACATGTGCTTCATATTTTGATATTCTCCTACATCACCTTGGAAAAGGCGGCTTGCTGCTTAGGCCCAGGTCTTCTCAACTGGACACGATTGGTGCCTTTCGAGAAAACCCCTCAAACACTTGATGTTCCCAAGTCTCCCTCAGGGTTTCTGTGTGAGGTTTCTGGGATATCATTTATTTTCTTTCTTCAAATGCTTCCTTAGGGCACAATGAATTTCCCAGAGGCCACATGACATTCAACAGTGTCGTCACTCTTAGTGTATGCCTAGATATTCTTACCATTTAAGTATCAATATACGTTAAACTCTAAGAGGGCTCTCAATTGTATAAATCCCGAGACAAGAAAAAGAAGGAGAGGGTAGAGGAGGAAGAGGAGGAGGAAAAATTCTTTAGATCATCCCTGCTTCTGTTATGATAGCTAACTGCTATGGCTACGTATAAAATAAATAGCTTTAAATTATTATAATGATAGCAGCAGTTAGATAAATAATATTTAAAATTTCTACTTGGTAATATAAAATGTTAAGAATCTTTGTGTCCTTTAAAAATGTGCTACTGGTTTATATATAGGCAGTCTGGTGTACACATCTGGTTACCAACTAGAATTCAATATTCCGACATAGACACATGTTTGTCGATGTGTATGGTAATCAATTTAAGAATCTTCAGTGATGCTCCTATCAGGTACATCTATGAGCTTTGGAACTTGTATGTTGGACCCCATTGACATCAGCTGGTATCAGGGCTCTGAGAACCATGGAAGATCATGAATCCTCCTGTCTAGAACAATGAATCAATCCATCAGAAACAGTTCCTTAAGACACTTCCAAGAGCAAGGCTTTCTGGAGCAAAGACACTTAAAAGGCTTGAAGCCTTTGTGACACATTCAGGGGTCTTTGGGGTCATTGGTGTAGTCAAGATCTTTCCAAAGAAGTGAGCTCAACCACTACACAAGCATCTGGAGGAATATTATTAGCATATGCAGGAATTGTTTCAATATGATAATGAGTGGTCTCAGTCACCTGCAGAGACTCTGGAGTGTCTCTGCAGTAGCTTTTCTTCCTCATTGGGCTTTAGAGGACCTAGCTGGGAAATGTTTGCCTTCCTCTTTGGTGTAGGCTGTTTTTGCAAGCTACTTTGTTTTCATTGAGTAAGGCCTTTTGAGCTTCCCTTTCTACCCCACTCCCCTGCTCCTCTAGCTGCCAGTGTGCTGAAGAGGCACTCTCTTCCAGAGCTAGACTCCAGGCTGGCAGTGGAACCTCCAAAGTGTCTGTGCTTGCTGGGAACGTAGCCAGTGAAGCTCCCACTTCAGCAATCCCCCAGTGCTTAGCCATCTTTTCCTTACCTGGCCTTTCTCTGGTTTCTGACCCTGAGATCTGGGTGGGCAGCTTACTCCCAAAGAACATCAGCTTAAGGCGTTCATAATAATTGCTTAATGTGAGCTCTTCCCACCTGGACTTAAAAAACAAAACTGCTGGCAAAACCCAGTACAGGACTGGCTGGATCTCTCTCTCTCTCTCTCTCTCTCTCTCTCTCTCTCTCTCTCTCTCTCTCTCTCTCATCTCCCACCCATCCCTTCCTTCCTCTGTGACGGAGCACTTCTGCGAAACTCACTGCTAATTTTTTTAACAAAAAGTTTATGCTTGATTTAAAAGACAAAACAACCAAGGAAACAAATGAACAACCCAGCAACAAACTGACATGGGAAACTAGGATTCGTTTGCCCCTTTGATCTACCATGGATATTTACCACAATGGGAGATCTGCTAATTGAGTAGCTCCAGGTCACTCTAATAGTGCTGGAGAGTAGTATGACTTTTCAGCCTTCGAATGTCCTCTTTCACTGGATTGTCAATGTGTACCAGTTTTTATTGTGAAAAGAACCACTTTTTCTTCCTCTCCATTACCTCAGGCTTTCTCCTCCTCACTGGACTGACAAGGAGCCTTAAATTCTCAATGAAAGATGATGTAATTGAGTCTAGTGATTTCACCAAAGGAAAATCTGAGTTAAAATTCTGGCACTTTCTCCTCTTCATTTTCATCCTTAGAGTATATTGTTATATTATGGCACAGTGATGCTATAAAGATGACAGAGCACTGTTTCTGTTGGCATCTTAGATGGCATCATTCATCTAAGCCAGGGAGAGAGAAATGCTTTTCCGCATACATTCCACGATGAGGGTGAAAGGTCTAGGCATCAATTTTCTCCAAGTGCCAATCAAGCCAACAGCAATACAAATGAGGTGATCAGAAGTATGCCGACCGACCATTGACTGGTAGGAAGCTGTAATTAACCTAATTTCTTTGGAGGGATTTGGACAGAGAAGTAGAACCTGTTCTTCCTGCTGTAGTGTTGACTTCATTCTGGCATTGGTTTCAAAGGTGGGTAAAACAGCTTCGAGCAGTGAGCAGAGAGCAGGCTTTAGATCTGATACAGGAACCAGGCTTTTCATCCACTGCCTGGGAAAGGACAGGCCAAAGATTTTTCAGGGCATAGACACTTTGATCCCTCTAGAACTTATTATGCTTCTGTGGAAGAACTGTCCACGCAGTGACATCCCACTATAGAGTGACAGAATCCACAGGGATGGGGTTGGTGCACGTGAAACAGGAACCCAGACCCCTCCCACTGGTTGTCAGTAACATTCCCTCTCTGAAGTAGGGACAAAAAAAAATCTCCAGACACTGCCTAATCCTCCTCAGACAGTGACAAATCATTCATCCAGAGTCATGTATTGTTAGCATTAGAAGACTGTTTCTTCAGAGTCAAAGCTGTATGGAGACAGCACTGGATGCCAGCCAACTGCCCAGTAAGAAGCAGTTGTATTTCAGTGGTTTTCCAGGCTTCCTCTTAAGTTAGAAGAAAGTTCTCATGTAGCATCTTTGACACCAGCACCATTTTGCTCTTATTTAGTGACACTGTTACATTTTTATGATATCTATTTTAAGGAAATGATACCAACTCTCTACTTGATTGACTTGGTGTTTCTGTTTTTGATGAGCACATTCTCTAGTCATGTTAGAAAACATCTGGTTGACAGGCAGTGGTGACACAAGCCTTTAATCCCAGCACTTGGGAGGCAGAGGCAGGCGGATTTCTGAGTTCGAGGCCACAGCTTGGTCTACAGAGTGAGTTCCAGGACAGCCAGGGCTACACAGAGAAACCCAGTCTCTAAACAAACAAACAAACAAAAACAAAGAACAAAAAACAAAAAAAAGAAAAAGAAAAAAGAAAAGAAAAAGAGAAGAAAACATCTGGTTAGAGCACAGCTATCGCAGATGTGTAGGCAACAGAACTGAATCATACTCAACTAAAGGCACACGAAGATTGCTCAGCAGCCTGGTTTGATATGATCTACAATTGAATGTCCTTCCACGATTGAGCACATTGGAAGGAAGAAACATACAATGTGCATGACTCTTACAGATGACATGCTGAGTGAAGAAGAAATCCAAACAAAAAAGGCTGATCTACCGTAAGACTCCATGCATCAAAACCAAAGGCAGATGCTGCGCATGTATTCCATCAGGAATCCAAGGACATTTGCACCCACTTTAATAGTGTTTGCTGAAGACTGGCAGAGTGTTCTGGGGGTGCTGGAGAGGCACTGCTTCCTAATCTGGTAGAAATAACACCTAAGATCTTCAGTTGATGAAACTCTGTCCAGAATCTAGTGATGATTCAAGTTTATGTTTCTATATCTACACAGAGAGACACATACTTTAATTAAATTTTGAAATGAAAGTGCTTGTGAAATTGCATGTTGATATAGCAGTAAGCAATAGGAGATAAATAGCTGAGCAGAAAAGTAGCTGGATTTGGGGAAACCTTGGTCCTGTATCATCACTCCCTGTTATAAATGGAGCCACCTAGAGCTGAAGAGGGGCAGAATGGTGACCAAAGCTATTAGGCAACAGGTGGCTAGCAGCTCTGTGACTTCCACAAGAGCTCCCACCTCTAGTCGGAACACCTTGTCTGATGAAACAGAACTTATACCAATGCCCCTCCCCCTGTAGCCCCCCAACCTCTGGGAATCCCTCCTCATCTCCACCTGATCTCTCAGTCACTAGCTAGAGATATCCTGGAACCTTGGAGTTCACAAGTCTATAATTTAATAAGTCTTAAAGTTTAGTAAGAAGCTTTTCCCTTCACTAGGATGAGAAGTTCAGATTTATGTGGCTTCTAGTTGTTATGCAGCCACAAGGAGGGGGAACATTTTGTAGTAGTTTTTCCCTGACTAACAATGCTGCATTGTAGAAATCCAACTAGCTCTAAAGGAGGTCTCAATATTGAGGGAGTTTCAATGTGTATATCTCACAAAGCAATTCAATATTGGTGTTGGAAATCAAACAGACAGCACACTAAATGACTGGGCTCACACATCCCAAGTGCTGCTAAATCTCTTTACATACTAAATCTGGATAACAATAACATTGATCTTAGGTCTATATTACACTGAGCTTTGACTTTAGAGGGTAGATTTTTTAAGCCTCATTGGTATGTGTGTACATGCTATTTTTAATTTCCTAGATGACAACTCTGCCCAGAGCAAGAGTAATCAGTATCATGTCTGTGTGTTTGGGGACAATTAAAGGCACTCAGTTTTTACTCATGTGTGACAGTTACATTGTCCTGAATGAAGAGGAAGAACTGCTCTGATGAGAAATGAGCCAGCAAGCAGAGACAATGCTTACACATTTACAAGTTGTTGGGTTCCTAATGGCAGGAGGGGAAGCCCTGGGGCTGCAAGGTGCCACGGAATTCTGCAGCCCTTCAGCAGACCTGCTCCAAACATCATCTCAAACACAAAAGACACAGTTGTTCAAAAGACTGTGTACCTCCAGGCTGGGAACTGTATCTTCCAGATGCACCCACCGCTGCTATAACCACTCCTGTCAAGAAGGAAGCCTTTGAATTCTTTCAGCTCATAGCCTGAGTTGATCTTCACAGTGACCTTGAGAGACAGATCACTTCTGCTCTTCAACACTTGCAGATTCATCTCTACAGTTCAGCTTCCCACAGACTGTCAGTGGCACTGTGGCTTTGTTGGAGCCATCCCAAGAAGGCTAAGGCAATTGAGCTATTTTTGTAGATGAATTGGTTTGCGGTCAACATTTTGATGGGAGTTACAGAACACAGGAGGCTACTTACTATTAGAAAACGCATGCAAACTGTAAGTAGAAATCAATATATTTGATACCATGTAACAACTTCAAATTTGTTAAAGGAAAAAAGTAGAAATTAAACTCTTCTGTTTTCTTAACAAAATTGAGCCAAATCCAGGATTTGGGGATTGGCCTCAAATGGTTCCCTGTAATGGAAATTGGAAATGAAAGAAACAGAAGGAAACAACCTAAAGGCCATGAAAACCAACTTTGATTTAAATAAAGCCCTTGGAAAGAGTGCTGTCTTTTATTGCTTTTACCTTTTTTTTTTTTTTAAATCTCCTTTGGAGGCTGGAGAGAGCTCAGGGTTCAGAGCACTTGCTGGTTTTGCAGAAGGTGGAAGGTGGGTTCCCAGCACCTCTAGTGGGCAACTTGTAACTGCCCCAAGTCCAGCTCCTGTCACTCCAGCACCCCCTTTTGGTTTCTGCATGTACTGCACTCCACAGACACATACATGTACGGTACATATAATTAAATTTAAAATCCTCTCTTACTTAGGCCATGTGAGAAATCGCACAAAGACTACTGAAAGAAAAGAATTTCATTTATAGGAGCTGACTGAAAGAATCCTTCTGAGCAACAAAGAAAACTCCAGGGTCCATCAAAGATGTCGCTTCAGACCAGAGCTATCAAGAGAGGTGTTTGGGATGCTGTGGGCTGTAGCCCGTGTCTGGTCACTGGCCTGAAACAGGGCAGAGTTTCTGAGAACTGCAATAGCATCCTGAAAGTTCATATTTCATTCCATGTTTTCATGCAACTCTGTGTTTGGGGGCTTCTGTAACCAGTAGGTGTTTGGAGTGTCAAGTGTGTTTATTTTCCTTTGGGCAAAAAAAAAAAAAAAAAAAAAATCACATAATGTAAAATGAGCCATGGTACAACTCAGTGACGTTTTAAATCACATTAACAACAAGTGCAACCTTCATTTCTTTCTAGTTCTGAAACATGGTTCCTTCCCAAAGAAACCCCATCTCTAAGAGCTGTCACTTCCCACTGTCCCTTTATGCCAGACCCCCGTCCCAATCTACTCATGTCTATGGATCCTTGATCTATATATTTCAAAATGGTGCTGTCTTTTTGTGCCACGTTCCACACTTTAGTGTACTATGCACCATGTTTTATCTATAGTACAGCTGTTAGCACAGACAGACCAGCGAGGACTAAGACCACACTAACCTGAAGCAGCTGCTTTCTCTACTCTCAACAGCTGCTGCAAGCGAAGACAGGTGCCTTACAGGGACTGTGCGAGTCTGCAGTCCTTACTAAAAGGTTGAAAAGCTCCAGAGTATCCAGGCCCTATGAGACTGATGAGAACCTGAGTTGTTATTGTTGTTGTTACTGGTTGTTGTTGATGTTGTTGCTGTCATTGACACATATGAAAGCAGGAGGGTGTGCAGAGGTCGGACAACCTTCACCAGTCTGTTTCTCCTCCCACATGAGTCTGTGTGCTCATTAACTATGTGGCTTAAGGTCTGACTACCCCCTCTGTAAGCTGTTAGAAGAGGCCTCTGTCGTCTCATGGGCCTGAACCCTGTTTAAACTCCCCCTCCTCATTGCTTACCTATTCATTTAGGAATTTCCCTAATAAATGTCTGACCCCGAGGAGCAGTATCCCTCCGCGCTGTATACAGTGCCTTCAGAACGCTGTTGAAAGCTCTCCCTGCGTTAGTCCTCCCGTCTCTGGCCAACACTTTCAGAGCGGGAAACATAAGCAAGTGTTTCAGGTGACACTTTGTCCTCCATCATCCAAGCCAAGGAGAGTGAATGTGTGAGAATTCTGTCTCCAGAAGCCAGAGCAGGTTGTGTTCTGCGTCAACAATTGGGAAGAAGCAGATCTGTGCCCAGGCCTTGAGGAACAGCAACAAGAGAAGTTTGTATGAGCTAGAGTGAACTTAAGTTAGGATGCCAGACTCCAGACAACCATGGCAGAGGTCCTGGCAAGAGTTTGACTGTTGGTGACTCCTAACACAGTGCTCCAGGGCAGGGAGGGCCAGCCTAGGGTCATGTCCTGTCACTAATCTTTTTCCTGCTTAGAAAAAGTAGTCAAGCGGTTAATAATGTAAGCACTTGGGAGGTGAAAGAAAAGAGGCCAGGGTTCAAAGCTAGCCTTGGCTAAATAGTAATTCAAGGCAGCCTGGGCTGCTTTCAACTCTGTCTCCTAAAGCTCAATAAATAAAAACATAAAGGAAAGTTAGTGGTGTGCATAAGCACCAGGCACAGGAAAAGCTCAGAGGGCAGCATGGCGCCTCAAGCTTGGCCTGGCTGTCAGACTAGGGTCAGGGGTTCCTTTGGGTTTTCCGTGCTCTTCCCAAACATGCGCCACCTCTTTATGATAGCTTTCCACAAGTGAGTCAGATGTCTGTTCCCATGGCAGCCAGAGCCCACCGCAACAAACAATAAAAGACCCAGCACTACTCACAGGCCCGGCGGAGGACCACCGGCCCTCATCTGAGCCCAGCGGCTCTTCAAAGGCCGTGGCTTTTTCAAGGGTTGGGATTGTACCTCCTTCCTCCGAAGGCGTCTTCACGCAGTGAACATTAAGCCGGTTTCCCATGAAAGGCCTCCTAGGCACAACTCTGGCTAGAATGACGCTATGCGGTAGACACACACACAAGACCCTTTTGTGGACTTTCAAAGTAGAGCCAGATGTGCAGTGCTGCTGCGCGGCGTCTAAATGAGGTTTCAGGTAAATCAGATCTGTGCACGATTATACAATCGCATGGTCCATTTCAGCAAAATATGCACCGACGCAGAACAAGATCTCTGCGGTGCAGCTTTAAAACATCGAGAGGAGGATTTACCTGGAAATATTTTCAGTTTACCCGGAATAGTATTTATTTAGGCAGAATAACTGCCGAAACTCACCAGTTTCATGATATTTGTCCTTGGACCAAGGAAACAGAAGAAACAAGTGTTATTAGAAGTATAACAAAAAAATAAAATAAAATGAAATTCTCTGGCAGAGAGAAAGACACACACACACACACACACACACACACACACAGAGAGAGAGAGAGAGAGAGAGAGAGAGAGAGAGAGAGAGAGAGAGAGAGAGAGAGTAAAGAAGATATAAATAGCATGCTAGGGGACTAAGAAGAAAAACTTCTGAACTAATCTATTTCCTGCACGTAAGAATGGTAAGTGTTCCTATTACAGACGATACCCGGGACTGGATTGCCTGTAAGTAAAAGACAGTTACTTGGCTCACAATTCTAGAGGCTGAGTCGGTGGCCATTTCTGGAATAACCCTCCTCCTTCAGCTTGACGCTAAAGCAATGGCGCTTATAGGAGAAATTCTGGGAGGATCTGGGGTAGCCTTCAGGTACCTGGCTCCTCAAACAACCTGGTCAGGCGCCAGAGAGTGGGACCCAAGTCCTGGAGATCATTACTGCCTCTTTCTTTAGCCAACTTGTTCCTTAGGGGTCATGAGCTCTCATTTGAGAGAAATAATATCAAAACTGTAGCAAGCATACACTCTGAGGTTTGGGAGTTTGTGACTTCACAGAAGCCCACCTTTGAGGGCCGTCTCTAAAGAGGGCCACTGTGGAGCTGACACAGCCCCAGCAGGTGAACATGTGGTATGAGGTGGCCTCTACGCTATGTTGTTTAGAGTTGTTCATTAATTCACAAAATTTTCTGAATGGCTTCTTGAAGACGGTGTTATATTGTCTGGTTATAAGTTAATCTGTAGAATTAGTTTAGTTAATAGCCTGTATCGGCAAGGAATCTCCTGTGGAGATTAATTGCAGAGTTAATGTATCTATGTGGTTTTATTTTGAGATTAGGTTATCCTAAACTTTTTCTTCTCCTGTTCAAACTTGGAGTAGTAAATCCCAGAAATTTACCTTTATCCTTCCTGGAAGAAAGGGTAGATCCTCAGAAAAGCAAAATAAAACAACAAAAGTAGTTTAGCAATGATGACAGTTTTCTCTATCTTGAGTTAGTATTAAATGAGAAGAGACTGCTTTGTTTTTTAAAGTTGTTTCTTTGCTGATGTAAATAAAATCCACCTGACCTGGACAGGCTTTGGTGCTAGTTACCCTTTCCTGTTTCTGGGACGGTATTCAAAAATTCACCAGTTTGTAAGACTCGTTCTCTCATGAATCAGAGAGAAAGTTTAGAACAGAATTTCTCTGGGGAGAATTTCTTCCAGAGAAGAAGAAAGCTTAAAAATAAATCTGAACAATCCTAGCATCCAGGAGTGCTCTTAAAGAAAACACAGAGACCCGCATGTGAAACCCACTTGAAGGTCTCCAGGTTTAAAGAGGTAGGAAGAGAGTCGCACTTCTGGCCATTCCTCCACTGGTGTGCGGAGAGCCCCAGTACTGTGAGAGCTCCCATGAACTGTGTTGTTTCATGCCAAATAAAACAAAAAAGAACAGATTGCAAAAGAATTCCTCATAGTGCAGTGTCATCAAGAAATATGTTAAAAGATCATGTTGGGAAACATGCCAAAACAGATAACCACAGCTTGAGCACATCAGCAACTCTGTCCTTTACGTTGTGGCTGGAACTGCGGATTCTTGGTTAATTTTCCTGGCTAGGGGGTGAGTGTGTAGTGACCCCTCACCTGGTCTTTTCTGGACCACCTTGGAGTGATGAGGGCTGGGAATTTACAGAAACGTGGGGGAGGCAGTGCGGTTAAGAACAGGAATGGAGTCACAGCTAGTTGGTCCAAGTTAGATCTGCTGCTGCACAGATCTCTAATAAAGAGGGTTACCTTAGGAAGCTTGGGAGACCCCTGAAACTTATTTTCCAGTTTCTAAAGATATTTGATTATTTTGATTGAGGTCACCCTTTAACAATATCAAAAAGCCCCTCTGAAGGGTGATCAATAAAGATACTTGCAAGGAAACTCAGTCCTACTAAGTATAGTTCCTGTGTGCCTATAGAAAACAACTTTAACTTCACTCAAAGAAATTGCATGCTCGCTACAAACAGGACGGTTGAAGACAGCTGTTGACAGTCTGAGGGTAGATGAGATCTTGGACAAGTCAATGCACCACCCACATTCAGGACTTATGGTCTAAAATCCGTCTTGCTCATTCACTTAGAAATGAAGTTTTCAAATTTGTTTTGTTTTGCTAATGATTCATCAATATTGCCAATGAGCTCCTGAGGTAAATGGTTTCTATTTGAAAGCAATGGCTTCTGTTTTCAAATAAATAGTTTACATGAGACTTCAGTGACTATAGGATGTTCATACCAAAGCTAACTCCTGTGTCTTGGGAGAATCCAGGCTTCCTATGAAACCTAGCACACATTTAGACACCACAGTTCTGGAAAAACCTCCAATATAGTTGCCAAATATGTTCTCCTCTCATAATATTTCAACATATTTCATGGAAATCTAATCCATATGTTTCTGACCCATTTATATTTGAATCATAAACTTGTTCTTTTTAAAGATGGATTAAAAGTCCAGCAGCTCCTTGTCACTTATAAAGTCCATATTTTTACAATGTACCCACTTGAAAACAGAAAAATCTTCTTTAAATGAACCCATAGAGAAAACAGGTACATTTCTAGTACATGGTGACTGTTGTGAACACAGACTCAGTTTGGCAAAGGACACTTCTTACGTGTTAGCTATTCATTATGTTAACATTAGAAGTGTTATTATTAGTGTTCTCGTGCATTCCCTGTATGATTATTAACTTTACTGCCATTGTGGTCCTGTTAATTCATTCCACACATTCAGTATCCTCTGGGGACCTCTATTTTTTAAGTATCATTAAGCTTAGGCCACAGGGGGCTTGCAAAATGTGGTGTGGGATGGTTTTGCTTTTTTTGGGATATGAATACACTTTCAGCCAGTAATTTCTCCACAAGTGTCTGCCCTGGTGTGGTCCTTGTCCAGTTCTCAAGCATCTGCCCTCGTGTGGTCCTTGTCCACTTCTGAATTCTTTGACATCATTTTAGAAGCAAACAAAACAGATAGCACACCCATTCTAGGAAAACCTTCAAGGGGACCAAATACACATCGATGCAGTCTTTGATTTAAGGTAACTTGAATAGGAGCTCACCACTCCCACCAGGCTCGCACATAAAGAGGGAAAGGTTAGAACCCTGTCAGCAGAAGCATTACATACACATCGCAGTGTAATAGCCAAAAAATACAAAGTTTGAGGGGTTTTTGTTTGTCTGTTTTGTTTTTCTTTTAAGAAATATCTTTCATTTTCATTTTCTCCAGAAGTCCGTCTTGTTTACTTACTTCCAGCAATGGCCATGGCCATGCCCCACTGCTCACCGAACCCACTCTGATTAATGGCTTCTCTGTGTTGCAGCCACAGTGACGTGAAAATTGTCTTTGCTGTAAGGTACCAGGCTGTTTACTTCAAGAAGAGGTTTTAACTACCGTATCTTTGTCTTATCTTATCAAACTCTTGATGTAGTTAGTACCAGTGCCCAGTTTGTAAATCTATCTTAAGAAGTAAAATGTACCCAAGAGTCTTCAGAAGATTAATTACTGTTGGCCCCATAAGTTATTTTATGATCTCTATATTATCTGACAAGCTATCTTCCAGTGCATATTTAGCACAGGGTATAATTTACACATGGCAAAAATACCCAGACTCCATTAAGCTGTTTAACTCAATATTTTAAAAATCATTTTTCTCATCAAAAAGAATCCATAAACATTTGCAACGTCTACAAGAGTTTGTTTGGGTTCAGAAGGGTATTAGAGGGCAAAGTGAAATAGCTGAGCTTGTGTCTACGTGATAGACTACTTATAGCTTTCTTACTTGTGAATCTTCAGCAATTCAAGTCAAACCAAACAAAAGGCACAGTCACAGAAGTGGTTGCTGTAGGTGGCCTCACCTCTGAAGTCTCATCCATGCATTTGACAGAGGCCATCGCAGGACTTTCTGTTCTCACCTTTGGGTCCGCCTTTGCAAAGAGACCGTGAGCATACTCTGTGACTGAGGAGCAGCATTTCAGGCACTCTTACCTGTCAGCCTCCATAAAACAAGTCAGCACCGAGGATGGCATAGGCCCATCTTAACAGGATACAAGATGACTGAGGTCATCTCTTATTGGCCCACAGAGATTTGACTTTGACAGTGAGATGTTGCTTTTGTAGTAAATGCCATTATGGTTCATTTGTATAGAATCAGTGTGGCTAGAAAATCATCTCACTGAAATAAAAGAAAGAGCCTGGGATTGTAATAAAAGACAGAGGTCAGTGGGAAGAAAGGGCAGGCTGAGAAAGAGAAGGCAAGGTTCCGTGGAGGGAACTTGGAACTTACGAGAACGGAGGTGTGGGGTCAAGGGACTTCTAGTCTATGGTGCTTAACAGTTGACTCCACAAAGTTCTTCCCATTGCCATGCCACGGTGCCAGCTCTTCATAAGGTTACCTGTTTTCATGCAGTCTTACATGGTAATTTAGCCAGCAATAAAGAATCAAGCCTTGTTCTGTATGAGGTACAACCTTGCCCACCAGCCATACAAAAGACAGCAGTCCTGTGAAAAGAATGAAGGATCCTGAGTAACCGGAGTTGTTCAGTAGCATAGCTCCGAGTAGAACAACAGCACACCTGTAGATGGAGATGGCCTGTGTGGGGACAGGTGTCATTATGACAAGAATTAGAGTAACTCCAGCTGACTGTGTGGCAAAGCGTCAAGAGAGCTCCTGATGAGAGTTATCACTGCAGTTAAGACAAGCACCTGCTCTTAAAGGCGTCGAGTGAGCAGGCTGGATACTGGCTTTAAAATTGTGGCTTATAAATCCAGGCCCATCTCCTCGGGCATGGGCCCAACTGCAAACGGCAGGGATGTGTAACCGTGGTGGCTCCCATTATGGCTGGAGACTGGCAGTGAGCAGAAGCAGCGGGCGCAGTAACTGCGACAACTTCCAGGCATGTTCGCAGGGGCAAGGTAACTGCGACAACTTCCAGGCATGTTCGCAGGGGCAAGGTCACTGCGACAACTTCCAGGCATGTTCGCAGGCTTTTCTCTTTCCTTATGAGCAACAGGATCTGTAGCCATGTGTGAGTGAAGCTTGACAAACCTCTGGAAATTGCCCTAAGTGTAAAGGCTTGCACAGTGCTGTGTGGGGTCTGTCAAGCAATGCGGCAACACAGCAGCGCTCCGCTAAGTGTGTGCAAAGGCACTGTCTAACTGATGCCTGCATTTTATTATTTTTATAGATTGAATTTTTCTTTATTAGAACATTCAGCACAGGTGAGTACTGATTGCTATCGTGATATTTAGTAATCATGATCACATCTTTCTTTTTTTCCCTATATTCTTTGTTTACATTCCAAATGCTTTCCCCTTTCCCGGTTCCCCCCTCCCCATATGTCCCATAAGCTCTCTTCCCTCCGCCCATTCCCCAAAGACCCCTCCCATTTCTCTGTCCTGGTAAAATGCCTGCATTTTAAAGATACTCTCATTTTTTTTTTTTTAATTTGGACATAGGGTTTCTCCATACAGCTTTTGCTGTCCTGAAGTTCGCTCTGTAGACCTGGTCTTATAGTTATCAGTTGTAATAGAGCAAGGCCAATACTGAGTGTTATGTGAATTATTTTATTGACCAACAGGCCTAAAAATGTAGAGGGCTTCACTGAATTGCTTTCCATGACTAAAAGAGTAACAACAGTTATTGGCAACTTACCTTGACTCATCTCTAGATTATCCATACTTATCAAATTACCCATAGACAGTGGCTTATGGTGATAATTACATATTCTTTTATCTCCTTTCAGGCGATCTTGAGAGTGAGACAATTAGTGGAAATCTCCATAACAGTTGACAGACACCCCAACACAGCCATAAATGAAGGTTATCACAACATACATATAAATCCTATAGTGCCCATTTTTTTTAAAGAATTTATTTATTATGTACACAGTGTTCTGCCTTCAGGCATGCCTGCACACAAGACAGGGTGCCAGATCTCATTATAGATGGTTGTGAGCCACCATGTGGATGCTGGGAATTGAACTCAGGACCTCTGGAAGAGCAGTCAGTGTTCTCAACCTCTGAGCCATCTCTCCAGCCCAGTGAAGTGCCCATTATTTTCAGTATATGATAATCCTACTCCCTGACCACTCAGCTATTGCCTGATGCTTACTGCGAAGGAAAAGGACAGGGCTGAGAGAAAACTGCAGCACCGTCCTAGGGATGATAAAATAGCAAAAGAGTTACACACATAGGCTCATGCCTAAATCTCAATACCCAGGAGGCTGAGGCAGGAGGATTGTTGCAAGTTTGAGGCCAGGCTTTACTCTGAGTTCCAGGACAACCTAGGTTAAAAGGTGAGACTTTATATAAAAATATAAACCTCAAAATAAATGACAAGAAAAAAGAGCTTTGACTCAGGATAGAATCAGCTCCCCCCACTGCTATGGAAGGCAGCTATGTGGTTGCTAGTACTGCAGATTGTACAGTTGCTGGACTGCATTCAGTTTCCATTGGAAAAGGATTTTTGTTTTGCTAACCACTCCACAGGACATGACTTATGAACAATCAGTGGGAACAACAACTCCATTTGGTGCAATTTATTCCAGTGGGTTAAGGCACATTCTCTTGAGGACATTGTGATGTGGGCATGTTGTGAGTCTGTTTGTCACCAAACAGGTACTGACATTGGAGGAGGAGGAGGGCTAAGAGGAACTAATTGATTCCACCACTAGGGTGTATCTCAAGTCCTTCAGCTGCCAGCACCCAGGCTGTGCTCACTACTCAGAGAGTTGTAGAAACCACAAATAAAGCCCCCTTTCTCCTGAGGTCACACTGCTTGTGGAAGGACAGATTGCCCCGGTTGTGGTCTACATTGTGACATGCAGTGGTGAGCAGGAGGTGGGGGAGAGTCTGACTGGCTGGCACTGTGGACTGTTGGGCCAGCTGTGGGGCATCACATTACGCGGAAAACAACTCTCTGCTTTCCACTCCCATGAAGGTAAGGGCAGTCATTCCTGGGCTCATTACCCATGTCTATAAAACACGGGAACGGGAGAATGTGCTGGAGTAAATTTCAAAGCTGTTAGGAATTTGTGGCCTTGATATATTCAAGGAGATATTTCTCATATATGCTTTATAAAACCATTAGCATGTGTCCTCTGTGACCACTGTGCTGGGGAAGCACTTACCTTCTGGCAGACTTTGGGGAAATATAGTGTGACTAGACTGGCACACTGTCTTCAGTAAGAGCTATTCACATAGAAGTGTTTCCAAGGTAGGTATTGTTAAGGTAAATAAAAAAGAGATATTGCAAAATAAATAATGTATATATTATAATATATAATATTTCATGTTGTATTATATACATGAACACACACATATTTTGCCATAAATGATATTCATATGGGAAGTCTGGAAAGGCACATGCCAACAATGGGACAGTTGGTTATCTCTGTCAAGTTCTATATTCATTCACTGCCCTTTCTGCTACCATTGTATAGCAGAGACTAGGGTGTTGTCCCCTCTGCTCAGTAGACAGATGGTGGCTTACAAAGTTAGTAAATGTCTCCATACCCCAGTTTCTTTGTTTATAAGAACGGGAATGCTGTGGAGTCACCTAGCTCCCCAATGCAAATGGCAGACAATGAGAATTGGCAACTTTTAAGTCAGCTTAAGAGCCAGTGAGGCTAAGGAGTATATTTCATTTTCCCCTCCTAAAATCATTTAATAGTATAATAAACATAGAACATAACCATTTCCCTTGAGTGGCTGTCAACACAAACTACTGTTTAAAATAAAATTTCCAAGATCTTCCAGTTTGATGAGCAAGTCATTAAGTCAAGGTCATTCTTTTATTTCCATTTCCTCTCTTTCAGACAACATCTTACTATGTAGCTCTGTCTAACCTGGTACTTGCTTTGTGGACCAGGCTGGTCTTAAACTCACATAAAACTGATTCCAGAGTGCATGAGCCACCATATATAGCTTATTTCCTCTTTTAATTAGTTAATTTATTTATTCAATTATGAAGCTAAATAGTAACCATATAGAAAACTCTAGTTTCCTATGGTCCTGTCCATTAATAAAACAGTGCTAGCAGTGGTTAACTATAAGATTTAACATATTCTTTCAGAATTCTGTCTAGATACATGTTAGTGTAAATAGGTGCTCCTATCACTATCATTGACATTGTTGTCATGTAAGAATGGCACAATTGTGTAATTGTCTCTTTCAATTTCAACTCAACCATCTACCTGAGTTGTCTCCCCATGATGGTAACCACAGATCCAGTTTAATCCTTTTACAATATGTATATTATAAATTTAAATAATCTTTAAGTGGATCTTTGAGTTATTTCCTATCATTTCAAATATTTCTTTATATAGTATCTTTTCCAAATGTCAGTTTTGCAATAACAATTCATATATGTACATTTTGTTCACTATTTCTACTAACAGATATATGTAGCTGTTTGAATGCAAAGAATAAATGATAACCTTCTTTCAAATATATGTATGTTTGAATGAAAAGAATAAATGATAACCTTCTTTCAAAAAACAAAATAGGAATGCTAAGTTATACATCTACAATATTATTAGATACTTGTAGGTAGGGAAAGAATTTAGCTCATGCCTCAGTTCTTGGGAAGGATTTGCCAAGTGTCTGTCACTGATCACAAAGGACTGTTGTGGCTTTTTTTAATCATTACTGGGATACAGGATTTTGTGGGTGACATTAACAGGGGGTTTGCCTCAGACATGCCATTACATATTGTGCCGTTCACAAGCCTTGTGGCCTGGGGTTGTTCCAATATACAAATTGACAATTGTTAACTTTTATTCATACTGCCCAGCAGATAGGTCTAGCCCATACTCAAAGAAAAATCATATATTCCTGTTTTCACTTAAAGAAGACAGACTTCAAAGCCTGGTGTCTGGTGCCTGGATTTCTATGTACTTTCAAACCCTCCATGGTCACATGCATACCACAAACAGCATAACAAAGACCCTTGGGGAAAATTCATCACTGAGCATCTCATGTCATCAAGTCCTTTGATTCAGTGGAAGGAGAATGGGCTGAGCAACAAGTCCTACAGTCAGAAAACCAAACGGCATCAGGTTCAGGTGAGAACTCTCACAGGTAAAGTATGTTTTAATAGAATGTGGGAAACCACTGCACTTGACAGGCTCAAAGCCTGACATTTGGAGGAGGGAATTTGAAAAGTTGGACTGGTTTCATATTTCAAATTTCTCTTCAAGATTCAACATATTTTACTTGAATCTCCTCTCTGCAAACTATTTAACTATTCATCTGGAGAATGGATTTTGTGTACCAGTATTTAGCCACTGATATGATTCCTAAAACCTTACCAAATCATATCTTCTAAAACATAGCTACTCGCCCATCTGCCAGAGGCACCACTCTATCTGCCTTTAGTTGTCTCATCATGGGATATAGTGCCTCAAGGATTGTGGGGATATCTGCACACCATGCCTGGGAAATCCCTTCTGTTCTAAGGTCATCTCATTGAATGAAAATGATCTGGAAGATCAGTGAGGACACAGAATCTGCTCCAGACAGTGATAGTTACATGACCAAAGAATGGGCTGGAACCTGGCTATGTCATTCCTGAGACTTTTCTAATTTCACAACTTAGTGCCCTATAAAAATGCTCTACACTTGGGTGCACCCTTGAAAGCACTAAGACTTTCTTATATGATTAACGACAGGTTAGAAATGTGTGTCTGGGAGAAAAATCACAGGTGCTGAGCTTCTAAAAATACTAATTAGCTAGCTGGATACTAATCATTCACAGGGACACCCAGTTTGTGGGGCTGGGAATTGTCTCCATCAATAAAGTCCTGGGCATGGCACAAACACAAGATCATGAGTTCAATGAAAAAGGCAGGAATGGTAGCATGTGGCCCCAGTACTAGGGAAGTAGAGACAGGCAGATTAGTCTAGCCTAGTCACTGTCCCAGTGAGAGAGCCTGGATGAATAAGGTGGATGGTTATAGGGGAATGGCATACTTGAAATTGAATGATGGCCTCCATACACCAACACATAGAAATGTGAGAGGGAGAGTAAGACCCAGCTTCAATGTCAGACTGATACACCATGATGGAACTAGATGTCCCTCCTCTGTTCTATAACCATGTAATAGCAAAGTAGTAAAATTCTGTTGTACAGCCATGAGCATGGTCCAGAGACGCTCACTGCCAACATCTTTCTTTTCTTTTTTTTTTTTTTTTTTTTTTTTTTTTTTATAATTTATTTACATTTCAAATGATTTCCCCTTTTCTAGCCCCCCCCCACTCCCCGAAAGTCCCGTAAGCCCCCTTCTCTTCCCCTGTCCTCCCTCCCACCCCTTCCCAGTTCCCCGTTCTGGTTTTGCCAAATACTGTTTCACTGAGTCTTTCCAGAACCAGGGACCACTCCTGCTTTCTTCTTGTATCTCATTTGATGTGTGGATTATGTTTTGGGTATTCCAGTTTTCTAGGTTAATAACCACTTATTAGTGAGTGCATACCATGATTCACCTTTTGAGTCTGGGTTACCTCACTTAGTATGATGTTCTCTAGCTCCATCCATTTGCCTAAGAATTTCATGAATTCATTGTTTCTAATGGCTGAATAGTACTCCATTGTGTAGATATACCACATTTTTTGTATCCACTCTTCTGTTGAGGGATACCTGGGTTCTTTCCAGCATCTGGCAATTATAAATAGGGCTGCTATGAACATAGTAGAGCATGTATCCTTATTACATGGTGGGGAATCCTCTGGGTATATGCCCAGGAGTGGTATAGCAGGATCTTCTGGAAGTGAGGTGCCCAGTTTTCGGAGGAACCGCCAGACTGCTTTCCAGAGTGGTTGTACCAATTTGCAACCCCACCAGCAGTGGAGGAGTGTTCCTCTTTCTCCACACCCTCTCCAACACCTGCTGTCTCCTGAATTTTTAATCTTAGCCATTCTGACTGGTGTAAGATGAAATCTTAGGGTTGTTTTGATTTGCATTTCCCTAATGACTAATGAAGTGGAGCATTTTTTAAGATGCTTCTCCGCCATCCGAAGTTCTTCAGGTGAGAATTCTTTGTTTAACTCTGTACCCCATTTTTTAATAGGGTTGTTCGGTTTTCTGGAGTCTAACTTCTTGAGTTCTTTATATATATTGGATATTAGCCCTCTATCTGATGTAGGATTGGTGAAGATCTTTTCCCAATTTGTTGGTTGCCGATCTGTCCTCTTGACGGTGTCCTTTGCCTTACAGAAACTCTGTAACCTTATGAGGTCCCATTTGTCAATTCTTGCTCTTAGAGCATACGCTATTGGTGTTCTGTTCAGAAACTTTCTCCCTGTACCGATGTCCTCAAGGGTCTTCCCCAGTTTCTTTTCTATTAGCTTCAGAGTGTCTGGCTTTATGTGGAGGTCCTTGATCCATTTGGATTTGAGCTTAGTACAAGGAGACAAGGATGGATCAATTCGCATTCTTCTGCATGCTGACCTCCAGTTGAACCAGCACCATTTGTTGAAAAGGCTATCTTTTTTCCATTGGATGTTTTCAGCCTCTTTGTCGAGGATCAAGTGGCCATAGGTGTGTGGGTTCATTTCTGGATCTTCAATCCTGTTCCATTGATCCTCCTGCCTGTCACTGTACCAATACCATGCAGTTTTTAACACTATTGCTCTATAGTATTGCTTGAGGTCAGGGATACTGATTCCCCCAGATTTTCTTTTGTTGCTGAGAATAGTTTTAGCTATCCTGGGTTTTTTGTTGTTCCAGATGAATTTGATAATTGCTCTTTCTAACTCTGTGAAGAATTGAGTTGGGATTTTGATGGGTATTGCATTGAATCTGTATAGTGCTTTAGGCAAAATGGCCATTTTAACTATATTGATTCTACCGATCCATGAGCATGGGAGGTTTTCCCATTTTTTGAGGTCTTCTTCCATTTCCTTCTTCAGAGTCTTGAAGTTCTTGCCATACAGATCTTTCGCATGTTTGGTAAGAGTCACCCCAAGATACTTTATACTGTTTGTGGCTATTGTGAAGGGGGTCATTTCCCTAATTTCTTTCTCAGCCTGCTTATCCTTTGAGTATAGGAAGGCCACTGATTTGCTTGAGTTGATTTTGTAACCTGCCACTTTGCTGAAGTTGTTTATCAGCTGTAGGAGCTCTCTAGTGGAGTTCTTTGGGTCACTTAGGTAGACGATCATGTCATCTGCAAATAATGATAGTTTGACTTCCTCCTTTCCAATTTGTATCCCTTTGACCTCCTTATGTTGTCGAATTGCCCGAGCTAGTACCTCAAGTACAATATTGAAAAGATAAGGAGAAAGGGGGCAGCCTTGTCTGGTCCCTGATTTCAGTGGGATTGCTTCAAGTTTCTCTCCGTTTAGTTTGATGCTGGCTACCGGTTTGCTGTATATTGCTTTTACTATGTTTAGGTATGGGCCTTGAATTCCTGTTCTCTCCAAGACTTTAAGCATGAAAGGATGCTGAATTTTGTCAAATGCTTTTTCAGCATCCAATGAAATGACCATGTGGTTTTGTTCTTTGAGTTTGTTTATGTAGTGGATTGTATTGATGGATTTCCGTATATTGAACCAACCCTGCATTCCCTGGATAAAGCCTACTTGATCATGGTGGATGATCGTTTTGATGTGTTCTTGGATTCGGTTGGCAAGAATTTTGTTGAGTATTTTTGCATCGATGTTCATAAGGGAAATTGGTCTGAAGTTCTCTTTCTTTGTTGGATCTTTGTGTGGCTTTGGTATCAGCGTAATTGTGGCTTCGTAGAAGGAATTGGGTAGTGTTCCTTCTGTTTCTATTTTGTGGAATAGTTTGAAGAGTATTGGTGTTAACTCTTCTTTGAAGGTCTGGTAGAATTCTGCACTGAAACCATCTGGTCCTGTGCTTTTTTTGGTTGGAAGACTTTCTATGACTCCTTCTATTTCTTTAGGCTTTATGGGACTGTTTAGATGGTCTAGTTGGTCCTGATTTAATTTTGGTATTTGGTATCTGTCAAGGAAATTGTCCATTTCCTCCAGATTCTCCAGTTGTGTTGAGTACAGGCTCTTGTAGTAGGATCTGATGATTTTTTGGATTTCCTCAGTTTCCGTTGTTATGTCTCCCTTTTCATTTCTAAGTTTGTTAATTTGGATACTTTCTCTGTGCCCTTTGGTCAGTCTGGCTAAGGGTTTATCTATCTTGTTGATTTTCTCAAAGAACCAGCTCCTAGTTTTGTTGATTTTTTGTATGGTTCTCTTTGTTTCTACTTGATTGATTTCGGCCCTGAGTTTGATGATTTCCTGCCTTCTACTCCTCCTGGGTGAAATAGCTTCTTTTTGTTCTAGGGCTTTCAGGTGTGTCATTAAGTTGGTAATGTATGCTCTCTCCATTTTCTTTTTGGAGGCACTCAGGGCTATGAGTTTTCCTCTTAGCACTGCTTTCATTGTGTCCCATAGATTTGGGTATGTTGTGTTTTCATTAACTGATATATATAGAACATTCTATCCTAAAACAAAAGAATATACCTTTTTCTCAGCACCTCATGGTACCTTCTCCAAAATCGACCATATAATTGGTCACAAGACAGACCTCAACAAATATAAAAAGATAGAACTAATCCCATGCCTCCTATCTGATCACTATGGAATAAAAGTGGTCTTCAATAGCAACAGAAACAACAGAAAGCCCACAAACACGTGGAGATTGAACAATACTCTACTCAATGACACCTTGGTCAAGGAAGAAATAAAGAAAGAAATTAAAGACTTTTTAGAACACATCTTTCTTTTCTAGAACAAGCACCTCTGCTAGTGTGCATCAAACCAAGACAGAGTCACTTCTTCCTTCCAAATATTATTTGTGGTGACAAGCATTTTTCTAGGTCTTTATAGATGAGGTGACCCTAACAGGTCTCCTCCACAAAAGTAAACAATAGCAGGATATTTCACACTCTTTATTCAAGGCCATCAGGATCCAATTTAGATTATCTCAAGTATTCTGCCACTGTTGGAAGTTCCCTGGACCAAAGTGGTTCCTTTGCAGACTAGAATGCATCTGTGTCCAACATTACTAATAGAGTCTCTTAGAAGAAAAGGATCTTTAAATACACAGGACTGATGGGGATTCATGGGGTGGACAGGGAAGCTTACAGTTTGACTGCAAGTCTTCTGAGGATACCATGGTTTGCTCATGGTCTCACAAATGAACTTATCCAGGTACAGTGGACACTAGTTGGCCCAGTCCTTCAAACCTTCAAGGCTGTAGGTTTGGCTAAGACTGTGATGCTTTGACAGATGCAGGCAGAGACTTCATGCTTCACTCTAAGGTTCTGGAGCAAAATCCTACATTGATAATCATAACATCTAGTGAATGGTATAGTGAAAACAAATGTTATTTTTTAATTGTTCATGAAAAATTGTGCTAATAATTACTCAGGCTACAAAATGAAATCTTGACTTAAACACTGAAAAGAGGCTGACTGGATCCTTTAGGTCTGCACCCTGCACCCTGCACATCTGCACCCTGGAGCTAAGGCTGTTCTACAGTCCTCTGCACCCAAATCCTGCCAGGAGAGAGCTGGTCTCCCAGAAGTGCTCTCACTCATAAGCTCAGAGGCAAGATTGCCACTTTCATTCTAATAACTGTCCAAAGGGGGATCTTCCAGGAGCTAACAGGGCAAAGGAACAGTGGAACAGCTGGGGGAAGGATCCTTCCTGTCTCCATCTGCAACCCAGAGCTAAGGCTGTCGCACAGCCCTCTGAACCCAAATCCTGCACAGGAGAGAGATGGTCTCCCTAGAAGTCCTGAAATACCTAAGATCACAGGCTCACAGGCCCACAGGAGGGACAAGCTCTGGTCAGAGACAGCAAAACCAACTAGCACCAGAGGTCACAAGACCATGAAAGACAAGTGGAAGAACCTAAAAAGCAGAAAGCAAGACTAATTGGCATCATCAGAACTCAGTTCTCCCACCACAGCCAGTCTTGGATACCCCAAGACAATGGAAAAGCAAGACTCTCTTTAAAAATCATATCTCATGAAGATGATTGTCTTAGTCAGGTTTTCTATTGCTGCACAAGCATCATGACCAAGAAGCAAGTTGGGGAGGAAAGGGTTTATTCAGCTTACAATTACAAATTGCTGTTGATCAACAAAGGAAGTCAGGATTGGAACTCAAGCAGGTCAGAAAGTAGGAGCTGATACAGAGGCCATGAAGGGATATTTCTTATTGGCTTGTTTCCCCTGGCTTGCTCATCCTGCTTTCTTAGATAGAACCCAAGAATAGCAGCCCATAGATAGTACCACCCACAAGGGACCCTCCCCATTGATCACTGAGAAACTGCACCACAACTGGATCTCATGGAAGCACTTCCCCAACTGAAGCTCCCTTCTCTGTTATAACTCCAGCCTGTGTCAAGCTGACACACAAAACCAGCCAGTACAACGATAAAGGACTTTAAGAAGGACATACATAACTCCATTAAAGAAATACAGGAGAATGCAAGTAAACAGGTAAGAGCCCTTAAAGAGGAAATACAAAATGCCTTAAAGAATTACAGGAAACACAACTAAACAGGTGAAGAAATTGAACAAAATCAACCAGGATCTAAAAATGGAAGTAGAAATGATAAAGAAATCACAAAGGGAGACAACCCTAGATACAGAGAGAAAACCTAGAAAAGTGATCAGGAGACATAGATGCAAGCAGCAGTAATAGAATACAAGAGAAGATCAAATCCTGGGGGCAGAAGATAACATAGAAAACAATGACACAATAGTCAAAGAAAATGCAAAAAGCTCCTAAGCCAAAACATCCAGGAAATCCAGGACACAATGAGAAGACCAAACCTAAGGATAACAAAGAAGAGAGCAAAGATTCTCAACTTAAAGGGCCAGTGAATATCTTCAACAAATTATAGAACAAAACTTCCCTAACCTAAAGAAAAAGATGCCCATGAACATACAAGAAGCCAACAGAACTCCAAATAGACTGGCCTGGAAAAGAAATTCCTCCTGTCACATAATAATTAAAACACCAAATGCACAAAACAAAGAAAGATTATTAAAAAGTAGTAAAGGAAAAAGGTCAAGTAACATATGAAGGTAGGCATATCAGAATTACACCAGATGTCTCATCAGGACTATAAAAGCCTGAAGATCCTGGGCAGATGTCATATAGACCCTAAAAGAACACAAATGCCAGCCCGGGCTACTATACGCGGCAAAACTCTCAATTACCATAAATGGAGAAAACAAGATATTCTAGCACAAAAAAAGTTTACACAATATTTTTCCACAAATCCAGCCCTTCAAAGAATAACAAATGGAAAACTGAACAAAAGGAGGGAAACTACACCCTAGAAAAAGCAGAAAAATGATTTTCTTTTAACAAACCAAAAAAAAGATAGTCACACAAACATAAAAATCACATCAAAAATAACAGAAAGCAACAATCACTATTCCTTAATATTTCTTCAAATCAATGGACTCAATTTCCCCCTCTAAAAGACATAGAACAACAGATTGGCTACATAATCAGGACCCAGCATTTTGCTGCATACAAGAAACGTATCTCAGTGTCAAAGACAAACACTACCTCAGAGTAAAGGGTTGGAAAACAATTTTCCAAGCAAATGGTCCCAAGAAACGAGCTGGAGTAGCCATTCTACTGTGGGATAAAATCTTTCAATGAGAAGTTATCAATAAGGAAGTCTACTTCATACACATCAAAGGAAAAATATACCAAGAACTCTCAATTCTGAACATCTATGCTCCAAATGCAAGGGCAGACACATTTGTAAAAGAAACTTAACTAAAGCTCAAAGCACACACTGTACCTCAAACAATAATAGTGGGAGATTTCAACATCCCACTCTCAACAATGGAATCACAATCTAAACAGAGACACAGTGAAACTAACAGAAGTTATGAACCAAATGAATTTAACAGATGTCTATAAGACATTTCATTCTAAAACAAAAGAATATACGTTCTTCTCAGCACCTCATGGTCCCTTCTCCAAAACTGACCATACAATTGGTCACAAAACAGGCCTCAACAGATATAAGAAGATTGAAACAATCCCATATGTTCTATCAGATCACCACAGACTTAGGCTTGTCTTTAATAGCAACAAAAACAACAGAAAGCCCACATACACATGGAAGTTGAACAATGCTCTATTCAATAAATTGGTCAAGGGGGACATAAAGAAATTAAAGATTTTTTTTAGAATTTAATGAAAATGAAGGCAAATCATACCCAAACTTAAGGAACACAATGAAGGCAGTGCTAAAAGGAAAACTCATAGCTCTGAGTGCCTCCAAAAAGAAAATGGAGGGAGTATACACTAGCAGCCTGACAGCACATCTGGAAGCTCTAGAACAAAAAGAAGCTAATACACCCAAGAGGAGTAGACAGTAGGAAATAAGCAAACACAGTGTAGAAATCAAGCAAGTAGAAACAAAAAGAACTATGCAAAGAATCAACAAAACCAAGAGTTGGTTCTTTGAGAAAATCTATAAGACAGATAAGCCCAAGCCAGACTAACCAGAGGGCACAGAGACAGTATCCAAATTAACAAAATCAGAAATGAAAAGGGAGACATAACAATGGAAATGGAGGAAATCCAAAAAATCATTAGATCCTACTACAAAAGCTTATACTCAACAACACTGGGAAATCTTAATGAAATGTACAATTTTCTAGACAGATACCATGTACCAAAGTAAAATCAGGATCAGATAAATGATCTAAATAGTCCCATAGCCCCTAAAGAAATAGAAGCAACCAGGACCAGATGGGTTTAGCACTGAATTCTATCAGACCTTCAAAGAAGATCTAATACCAATACTCCTCAAACTATTCCACAAAATAGAAACAGGAGAAACACTACCCAATCATTCTATGAAGCCATAATTGCTCTCACACCTAAACAACACAAAGACCCAACAAAGAAAAAGAACTTCAGACCAATTTCTCTTATCGATGCAAAAATACTCAATAAAATTATCGCAAACCAAATCCAACAACACATCAAAACGATTCACTTTGTGATCAAGTAGGCTTCATCCAAGGGATGCAAGGATGACTCAAAATATGAAAATCCATCAACGTAATCCACAATATAAACAAACTAAAAGAAAAAACACATGATCATTTCATTAAATGCTGAGAAAAAGCATTTGACAAAATTCAACACCCCTTCATGATATCACTTCATGATAACGTCTTGGTAAGATCAGGAATTCAAGGTCCATACGTAAACATAGTAAAAGCAATATTCAGCAAACAAGTAGCCGACATCAAACTAAATGGAGAGAAACTTCTTCCAATCCCACTAAAATAAGGAACTAGACAAGGCTGTCCATTCTTGCCCTACCTATTCAATATAATACTCAAAGTCCTAGCCAGAGCAATTAGACAACAAAGGGAGGTCAAAGGGATACAAATTGAAAAAGAAGAAGCCAAAATATCACTATTTGGAGATGATAAGATTGTATACTTAAGACCCCAAAAAATTCTATCAGAGAACTCCTAAACCTGATAAATAACTTCATCAAAGGGGCTGGATATTAAATTAAACAAATCAGGAGCCTTCCTCTACTCAAAGGATAAACAGGCCAAGAAAGAAATTAGGGAAACAACATCGTTCACAATAGTCACAAATAATATAAAATACTTTGGTGTGACTCTAACCAAATAAGTAAAAGATCTGTATGACAAGAACTTTAAGTCTCTGAAGAAAGAAATCCAAAAAGACCTCACAAGATGGAAATATCTCCCATGGGTTGGCTGAATTGATACAGCAACAATGGCCATCTTGCTTAAATCAATATGCAGATTCAATTTAGTCCTCATCAAAATTCCTACTCAATTCTTCATAGAGTTAGAAAAAGAAAATTGCAAATTCATTTGGAATAACAAAATCCCCAGGATAGTGAAAACTATTCTCAACAATAAAAGAACTTCTAGGGGAATCACCATCCCTGACCTCAAGCTGTATTACAGAGCAATAATGATCAAAACTGCAGGGTATGGTACAGTGACAGGCAGGTAGATCAATGAAATAGAACTGAAGACCCAAAACTAAATCCGCACACCTATGGTCACTTGATATTTGACAAAGGAGCTAAAACCATCCAGAGAAAAAAAAAGACAGCATTTTCAACAAATGGTGCTGGTTCAACTGGCTATTAGCATGTAGAAGAATGTACATTGATCCATCCTTATCTCCTTCTACAAAGCTCAAACTCAAATGGATCAAGCATCTCCACATAAAACCAGTTACACTAAGTCTAATTGAAGAGAATGTGGGGAAAAGTCACAAACACATGGGCACAGGGGACAATTTCCTGAACAGAACACCAATGGCTTATGTTCTAAGATCAAGAAGCAACCAATAGGACACCATAGAACTGCAAACCTTCTGTAAAGCAAAGGACACTGTCAAAAGGACAAAACAAGTAATCATCAGACTGGGAAAAGGTCTTTACCACCCCTACATCTGATAGAGAGCTAATATCCAATATATACAAAGAACTCAAGAAGTTAGAGTACAGAGAACAAAATAACCCTGTCTTAGTTAGGGTTTTACTGCTGTGAACAGACACCATGACCAAGGCAAGTTTTATAGAAGACAACATTTAATTGGGGCTGGCTTACAGGCTCAGAGGTTCATTCCATTGTCATCAAAGCAGAAACATGGCAGCATCCAGACAGATATGGTACAGGAGGAGCTGAGAGTTCTTCATCTGAAGGCTGCTAGTAGAAGACTGAATTCCAGGCAACTAGGGTGAGGGTCTTAAGCCCACACCCACAGTGACACACCTACTCCAACAAGGCCACACCTCCTAATAGGGTCACTCCCTGGGCCAATCATATATGAACCATCACAAACCCTATTTAAAAATGAGGAGTAGAGCTAGACAAAGAATTCTCAGTTGAGGAATACCGAATGGCTGAGAACCACCTAAAGAAATTGTCAACATCCTTAGTCATCAGGGAAATGCAAATCAAAACAACCCTGAGATTCCACCTTATATTAGTCCAAATGGGAAAGATCAACAACTCAGGTGACAGCAGGTGCTGGCATGGATGTCACAAAAGAGGAATCCATTATTGGTGGAATTGCAAGCTGGTACAATCACTGTGGAAATCAGTCTGGTGGCTCCTCGGAAAATTGGACATAGTACTACCTGAGGACCCAGCTACACCATTCCTGGGCATATACCCAAAGATGCTCCAACATATAACAAGGACATATGCTCCATTATGTTCACAATAGCCTTATTTATCATAGCCAGAAGCTGGAAACAACCCAGATGTCCTTCAACAGAGGAATGGTTACAGGAAATGTGCTACATTTACACAGTAGAATATTACACACCTATTAAACACAATGACTTCATGAAATTCACAGGCAGATGAATGGCATTAGAAAATATCATCTCGAGTGAGGTAATCCAGTCACAAAAAACACACATGGTATGCACTCACTGATAATTGGATAGTAGTCCAAAAGCTCGGAATACCCAAGATACCCACAGACCACATGAAGCTCAAGAAGAAGAAGGAAGACCAACGTGTGGGTGTTTCAGTGATTCTTAGAAGAGTGAACAAAATACTCACAGGAGGAAATAAGGAGGCAAAGTGTGGAGCAGAGACTGAAGAAACAGCCATCCAGAGACTGCCCTACCTGGGAATCCCAAATCCAGAAACGAACCTGATATGACTGTCTCCTGAGAGGCTCTGCCAGAGCCTCACAAATACAAAGGTGAATGCTCTCAGCCAACCATTGGACTGAGTACCAGATCCCCAATGGAAGAGTTAGAGAAAGGACTGAAGGAGCTGAGGGGATTTGCAACCTCATAGGAAGAACAACAATATCAACCAACCAGACTCCCCAGAGCTCCCAGGGACTAAACCACCAAACAAGGAATACACATGGCTCCAGCTGCATATGTAGCAGAGGATGGCCTTGTTGGACATCAATGGGAGGAGAGGCCCTTGGCTCTGGAAAGGCTCAATGCCCCAATGTAAGGGAATGCCAGGGTAGGGAGGCTGGAGTGGGTGGGTAGATGGGGAGCCCCCTCGTAGAAGCAGGGAGAAGGAGGATGGGATAGGGAGTTTTCCAGAGGGTACACCTGAAAAGACCGTGAAGGGTACTATAATAGTATGTATACATTTTTTAAAAGTCTGAAATGATGGAATACAAAAAAAGTGTTAAAAGCACAGAGTGCACAATACAACATGCGAGTCACTCCTCAAGCCATCTGAGCTGTGCCAGTGAAGACTAACACCAAGACACAGGATTTTCTTGGTCATTCTTTGCTCCTCCTCATGAAAGCCATTTTAGAATGAAGAGACACTGTTTTGCTCACTTGTAAGATCTAATCACAAATGTCGATGGGAAAATAGTCAAGGACCCTGTTTACGAAGGCTTCCCATTCTTTTATGCACTCATTCCTGTACTCATGTTCATTCCTCTACTCAGTGGGTTTGGATGTTGAGTCCCATTGCTAAATAGTCTCCTCTTCCCTGGCAAGGATGGGCTCACTTTGCCAGGGGCATCATGGCCCCTCTCTTTCCCCACTGCCCACCCTTGCCCCACCAGCACAGGCATTCTCTGAAGGCCAAGTAATACCTACATCATCAAAGCAACCCTCTGAGCACAGGAAGCTCCCGTTTCCTCTCTGACGTCCCTGGGAGGGTTGTCTTGGTTAAGAGTAAATGTTTAATAAAATGGGGTGAGTGGTCTAGTGTCTCTGCTTCTCTGATGTTTGCATCGTCTATTCCTGAGCAGTGGCTCAGGGCTGAAACACTCCACGCAGGCCAGTGATGTCACCTGCTGACATGGCCTTTCTCCCACTGCTACTTTCTTTCCAGCTCTCATTACTTCCAAGTGTCCCCTGCATCACTGCTTTCTTCTCAGGAAGCTTAAAGTCCTCACCTTGGGTCTCCAAGTCAGCTATACTCTGCGGATCTCCTCTACTTGCCTTCTGCTCTGACCTGTCCTCAAACACCTTCTCAGTCAGTCCCAATTATAGACATGGCCTTCCTTACGTATGAGTGCCTTCCTTCTGTCTAGAATATTCTCGCTTGGATCCTATGGCCACCCCATCTCACTGTCCTACCCACCAGTGAAGGCTCATTTCTACAGAATCTTAATTCATATTTCCCTTTGTTCCTCCAGGAATATGAATAAAATTTACTCATAGCACTCATCGCTTTCCCACGTTTCTGTTCTGTTATTTGTCGACATGTCTTAATTTCTGGGAGACGATGTTTCACTCCGGGGCATTTGCGCCTCCTTTCCTTTTCTGCCACAGGGACTAGCAAGTGCCTTATACATTTCAGGTACTCTATAAATCATTTTGAGTTGAGTGGAACACAGAAATGTGATACAGTCCTTATAGCACAGAATTCTTTCACATTAAGGCCTTTCCCAATTGGGATATTATACATTATTCACATAAGCACGCATACATAGAGCTCAGCTTTCTCAATCAGCAGCCTAACTCACAGGTCTCTTCTAACATCCTCATTCCAATCAGGAAGAAGCCCGCCAAGCCCCTGGAAGTTAACAATATCCTTTCAAGTTTGCAATATGCCAAATGCTCTGCTAAATGCTTGATATATGATTTACCTGGAGTCCTGGTCACCTGCAAAGTAGACAGATATAAAGGGGCATTCTATAGCTAAGACACTGGACAATTTGTCTAAAGTTAGGTAAAGCCAGGAGGAAAAGACAGCATTCTCTAGTCCATGGTGGGAGAATGTGTCCAGGCCGTTCAGTTAGTTTGTGACAACTCTAACCTCCGTGTATCTGCTCTGTCTCTTTCATTTGTCACCAGTTTTTCTGGTAAACAGACAAGTTCTCCAGGGCCCATAAACTACAAATTAAATTTCATACAATTGGGTATCATATGTGAGTAGTAGAAAGTCTTTCTACTTTTTCACACAATTTGATATCTTATGTGAGTAGTGGTAACGCCTCTTTATTTTTCCAATAGTTCCTATAATTTTCCATCCATTTGAAATTCCGTATAGTTTTACGTGCTGTGGTTGAAAAGCAAAGCAATGCAGGGATTTATTGTCCTTTAACACTATACCAGGGGCACGAGGAGAAGAAGGGCTATGGCACAAAATCTTTGTTGAGCTTTACTTTATCAAAATTATTTCCCTGCAAAAAAATTTGGGGGCTTGCTTTTCCATTTTGGGTTTTTGGTGTTTTTTGTTTCTTTGTTTTTTCCTTGTTTGCTTTTTATTTTTGTTTTCTGCTGATACTCTTCTAACAACTCAATATTAAGTCTAGGTGATGAGTTTTCAGCAAAGCTCATCAGCAAGAAAAGTTAGAGCTGTGAGGAGAGGCTGAAGAAAGCTGGGTTCCTCTGGCAGGCATTGGCTGCCCCCTGCTGGAAATGTGTCCTTTACAGGTCGCTGCCTCACTCCACTCCTCTCTGACATGGAGCAAAAAAACCAAAACCCCCAAAAATCATAAGGTAAGGTTTTAAACCGCATCTAGAGTCTGCCTCACGTGCTTCATATTCTGATCGGATTGACAGGTTGAAGTGATAAGTTGATTTTGTTCTATGTGTGCCTGAAAAACAAAGGCCTCCCTGTTCTACCTGTTCCTCTCCCTCCTCCCCTCCTCCCCTCCTCCCCTTCCCTCCTCCTCCCCTTCTCTCCTCCTTCCCTTCCCTCCTCCTCCTCCTCTCCCTCCTTTTTCTCCTTCTCCTTCTCCTCCCTCCCCTCTCTCCTTCTTCTTTCTATATTTTGACACTGTATTTCCTGTAACTTAGGCTATGAAGTCAAGAGTAACTTTGAAATTCTGAACCCCCTGCCTCTACTTCCCAAGTGTTGGGATTATAAGAAGCTTGTATCACCACACATTGTGCAATTTGTGTGGTTCTGGGGATTGGACACAGCGCTTCATAAATGCTGACCTAGTCGCATTTGAACTGGGCTCTATCCCAGCCCCGCTATGTCCCTTACACTGGCACCTTGAATGGCACTTCTCAGTAATGGAGGATCAGACCCATTCGGCATGGCCTTTCTTATGCTCTCCCTTTAGAATGAAGGGACATCCTCACACAGTGACGGACAGAAGAGACAGGGCTTCCATCTGATCTTCATCATTATCATATGAAAAGGGAGACTAATAAAATTACCTCATGAGAGGAACCATACAGAAAGATCAAGAGAATCAACTAACCTGGACCCTTGGGGGGGGGGGCGGCTCTCAGAGACTGAACCACTAACTAAAGAGCAAGCACAGGCTGGACCTAGGCTTCTGTGGACATAAGTAGCAGATGTGCAGCTTGGTCTTCATGTGGGTCCCAAACAATAAAGCGGGGCTTATCCTAAAAGCTGTTACCTACATATGGGATATATCCTATTAGCTGGGCTGAAGTGTCAGGGTGGGGGAAAACTCAGGGGCCCTCACCTGCTCAAAGGAGGAGAGGGAGGATGGGGGAAGGATTATGGGAAGGATTGAACAGGAAGAGGGCAGTTAGCAGGGTGTAAAGTGAATACATTAAAAAATAGTTAAAAAGGAAGAAAGAAAAGAAAAATAAGTAAACCAAAAGGAGGAGGTAGAGGAGGAAGAGGAGGAAGAGGAGGAAGAGGAAGAGGAGGAGGAGGAGGAAGAGGAGGAGGAGGAGGAGGAAGAGGAGGAGGAGGAGGAGGAGGAGAAGAAGAAGAAGAAGAAGAAGAAGAAGAAGAAGAAGAAGAAGAAGAAGAAGAAGAAGAAGAAGAAGAAGAAGAAGCAAAACAACAAAAACAATAGCAACAACAGAAGTAGAAGAAGTAGAAGAAGTTAGCATAAAATTGTGTCAAGAGATGTTGCTGTCCCACCAGACTGGATAATATTCATGAAACAGGCATGGATCAAGCCTGATCCTATGATACAGAAATATTTTCATATCATGCATACCAGATAAGATGTTCTGTATTATTTTTAACCTTAAATTATTTACATTGTAAAAGAGCAGTTAACATCAGTACAGACTTTTCTCTTGTCTTCAGAAATAAGTGGAGACATTGTTGGTGTTGAATATCCAGTTGTCCATGGCTTGCTTAGCCTCTGCAGAGTGTTTCTGTTATTTACAAATAAAAATTCTTGACTTATTTTTAAGCGACTCAATTTTGTTAATATATTGAGAGAAATCATCTTTTAAATGTCAAAACAATATCTTTAAATATCTAAAGAGAAATACCTTATGGGTACAGTGTTGCCATAGCCTGCCCTTCCGCCATGTGCACACACACAGGTGGGTAAAATGACCATCCAGGCGACAGAGGGATCCTGACGCTCTGTACAGGTCACTTGTGCTCTTCCTGTGGAATGCACTCTTCCAAACCCAGAACCAACTCTGACTCTCTTGGAGTGGTTACATCGTGCAAGGAAGAAAACATTGTTCTGAGGTTTATAGTTTTTGCTTCTGGTCTCCTAGGTTGGCATCTCCTTCTCCATTCACCTAGAATAGAAAGCGGTGGTAACTTAAGGTAGTATGCACAGCATCAATACAGCAAGCATTAAGATCTTTGGGGATTTAATTTTCAAAGGTATCAATAAGGAATGTGGCCAGAACACCATTTGGCACGCAGCTCCAGCTCCCACCACCAGATCCCTTTGCAAACAATTCAGAAGCATGGAATCATGTAGGGTTATTCATTTGCTGGTTCCTGGTGTTCAAATTCTCCTGCATTTTGAGAATCGAAATGCCAAGCCTGAAAGACCAATACAGCAAACATGGAGAACCACAAGGCCTGGCAGACTGAATTAGCAGCCAATGCCTCTGCCTGTCCCTAACCACACAAACTAGTTCATCCTTTGGCAAACAGTCAAAGCCTGCTGCCATGAGATTCTTTCCTTTTGTAAATTCATAATGTCTGTGGTTTTAAACAACCACCTTTGCTAGTCCAGAATTGTTTCCATCTATACTTTGAAGTACATGGGATGTTTTTCTCTTCATTGAGAGATTTAAGTGACTTGCTGAGAAAGAGACTCCCAGGCAGGGCTTAGCCATACTCTGGGGACAGGGGTATCTCACCTCAGCCTGGCTTTCACCTCACCATTCTTCCCATCTCATCTGCTGATCCTTAGATACCCCACAGTTGTGTGTTCACTCAGTGCCCATCCTACAAGCTGGTGCTTTTGTTTGTCATTTTGGATTAATGCTGTTGATGCTCGGAAGCCCTTCATAGTCGCCCCATAATTCATTTCACAGTACGTATTCTCATAGTAGAATTTTGTAAAGCACAAGGCAAATGTGTTTATGCAATAGCTATATAAGCTAATGTTTATTGTGGCAATTCTGTAATATGTTTTACATGCATTATTTCTATGAATGTAGAAAGACACGAAAGCTACGGTAGAGGGATTAAATGTTGTGGCTGTTATTACCCTTCCATGTGTGTAGAGAACAGATGCAAGCTCTTGTCCTTCCAGTCTTCCACAAACTTGCTATGTGTGGCTGTTTTACAATGGCATCCTATCTATCTCAGGCACATATAGATTCCTTGATAGGTCTCTTGCGTTAGGCTAGCACCTATATCTAATATGCTGTCAAATGCATGCTAAGTGAATGAATGAAATCAATGGATCCTTGAAAATCTTTTTCAAACCAAGGTCAATGTTAAAGTTCTTATGTTCAAAATCTGAGGAAGGTTCTCAAGAAGAGTCAATATGAACTTCTCTGTGTTCCAACCCGCTTGCTACACTCTTCCTCAAACCGAGATGCTGAATGCAGAATGCCTGGCTCCTCCTGAGCTGTGGTGGCATCGGGCTTCTCCATGTTTTCTTCTTATTCACTCAGTGCTTTCTGGTTTCCATTCTCTCAAACTGTGAAATCTGAGCCCCTCTCCCAGCAGCAGCAGCAGCAGCAGCAACAACAACAACAACAACAACAACAACAACAACAACATGCTTTCCAGGATTAACTAATTACAAAGTACCACTTGGGTGGGGTAGCAGTACTGAAGTGTCCAGGAATGCAAGCACTCAATCCTTCAGGAAGCTCACCAGCTTAATAAAGAGTGGGAAAACAAAGTCAAGATACTCTAAGGTCCTCTGCAAGGTTTTATGTTCAGTAGATGATTAGTGGGAAACCCTATCCCATGGAACTGCCTAGAAGTTAGCTCTCTAGGGGGCAGCTTCCATGCATACTCACTTAAGCTAGGGTAAAAATTTTGGTGACAACAACTCTCTTTGAGGACCCCATGCTCCTGAAAGTAACCCCAATAAACTCACTGACTCATCAAGCTCGACTTGAATAGAATTATCTTTTGTCATCCATAATCCATCCAGAGCAAGTAGACATTTGTTAATGGCTTCCCAGAAAAAGCCATGAAATGGAGTAATGATTTCATAATGCAAATGTCACTCTCATGACCTCATTACCTCACAAAGGTACCATTCCCAGCCATTGTCATGCTGGGGGCTAAGCTTTCAATGCTTGACTTAGGAGAGACACGCAAACACTCAGCTCACATTGATAGGGCCCTTCCTTTTCACTCTTGCCCAACTAAAGTGAAGTCTGTCCTGGGTTGAGCACTCCAGCCTCGGGGCCTCAGTAACTTCCAGTTCAGTTGTTATGTTGAACTTATTGGGACACCAAAACACCACCTTTCCACAAAGGGCACAGTGCATATCACGGTACATTGACAAGAAGAGACTCTGCTAAGCTCCAGTTCCCTCCTTAAATGCAGAAAAGAGAGTGGCGGCATTCTTGGAGTAGGAACTCACCCTAGCAAGGACATCGTGATGGGAGAGAGTGTGTTAGTTGAGAATAAATGCAAACAAAATTTACAAATTATTGTTACATAACTGGAAAGTTCAATGACAACTCATCACTTCAATTTACATGCTAGAAACTTGAGGACATGATATTTGTAATATAAATTGTCTCCTTAGCCACATATTCCAAGTCTTTCTCAGTGGTCAACAGTATTTATGTAGGTACCCAGGCAAGAGGTCTAAGGGGTGTTTATTGAAGTTAACCTTGAAAGTAACATTCACAATTTTGTAAGTTAACACATTATCCTCAAGAGGAAAATATGGACAAGAGGCAATGAGGTGACCTAGGCCTCTGTAGCTTTGTACCTGACATTAAGCTTTTCAAACAGAATAAGGCTTTACTACAGCTGGGTATAAAAGACATTTGCTTAGCATGCTTGAAAAATTAAAGCAAGATCCAATAAATAATAAAATTGCTGTCCTTTATGTTTTTATCCTGAATGTTATGGACTTCTTTGTTTTAAATGGTTCCATACGTTTATTTTCATTTTTTATTGTATTAAAAAGACTTTTCTCAGACAATACATCCAGATTATAATTTCCCCTCCCTCTACTCCTCCCAGTTCCTCCCCAAGTTCCCTCCCTGCGGAGCCACTTCTTTTCTGTCTCTCACTAGAAAAGCACAGGCTTTTAAGAGATAGCCACTAAATGTGTCAAAATAAAATATAATAAGATGAAGCAAAAACTATCGTATTGAGGTTAGACACAGCAATCTAACAGGAGGAAAAGAATCCTAAGAACAGGAAACAGAGTCAAAGACCCACTCATTTTCATAGGCAGATGTCTCATAAAAATACTAAGCAAATAGCTATAATATTTACATAGAGGACTTGGTGCAGACTTGTTTAGGCTCCATGATTGCTGCTTTAGTTTTGTGGCTTTGATGGAGACCTCTCATTTAGACTCTCTCTCTCATTCTCTCTCCCTCTCCCTCCCTCCCTCCCTCTCTCTCTCTCTCTCTCTCTCTCTCTCTCTCTCTCTCTCTCTCTCTCTCTCTCTCTCTCTCTCTCTCTCTCTCTCTCTCTCTCTCTCTCTCTCTCCATGTTGATTGGCTGTGCATCTCTGCATTTATTCCCATCTGATGATGGAGAAAGCCTCTCTGATGACAACCGAACAAGTCACTGATCTGCGAGTATAGCAGAATATGATTAGAAGTAATTTTATTGATTTTTTTAAAAGACAAATAGTGTTTGGTTTTAGCTCAGGACTCTGCTTTCTAGACTCTGGTTGTTAGCTACCTAAGCAGTGTTGGGTATAGGGTCCTTTTTGTGGAGTGGCCCTTAATGCAAATCAGACATTGGTTGGCTACTCATGCAGTTCTGTGCCAACATTGCCCTAGCCTATTTTGTAAACAGGGCAGAAAGGTTTGGTGAAAGGTTTGGTGGCTTGATTGATGTCATGGTTTTCATTCCACAGCCTGCAGAGTACCTTCCTTCACCAAGAATACTAGAACATAGGGGCTAGTAAGGGCTCCATGTAGGCACCCTTCTACTTCTCCATGATCAGGGAGGTGTGTGGGTGTTGTCTTCAGCAATGGAACCCCATTGTGAGTTTGTGGAGAGCAATCTTTGTCCTAGCAGCAACCTGGCTTGGTTGAGATTTTCCATGGTACCCTCTTGGCCACAACTCAATTGAATACAACCCAGTCCTGGAAACCTTGCCTGGCTGTAAGAGATGTCCAGTTGAGACTCCATATCCACCATTTCAAGGGATCCTCATAGATTCCAGAAAGGTTCCACATACTATGCTTCCACACCATCCTGCAAATGCCTGCCCCCTTTCCAGCCATTTCTCCTTGCACTCTCCCCCTCCTCCTCATCTCCCTCCTCACACTTGATCTCCTTTCCTCCCCATCTCTTCCTGTCCCTTGCTTTCCCATAAAAGTCTATTCTGTTTCCCCCTTCCAGGAAGATCTTTGTCTTTCCCTAGACCCCTGCTCTTTACCCAATGTCTCTGGATCTATGGATTGTAGCTTCATTATTATTTATGTAATGGTTAATATTGTTTTATAAGTAAATGCATACCATATTTATTATTCTGGGGCTGGATTACTTCATTCAAGATGATTTGTTCTAGTTCCATATGCTTGAAAATTTCATGATTTCATTTTTAAACAGCTGTGTAAATTTATTTTTTTACCACAATGTATTCATTCTTCTGTTGAAAGGGAGACTTATATGTGTGCTTCTTTCCCTCCAACCTTCATTTGCATATAGAACCCTGTAAAGGGTTTTGTGAGTCTAAACTTTCCTGCCTTCATGATTGTTGTTAGATTGGTTAGCTTCCTGTTTCAGTTCAGAAGAAATGGCTATATAGCATGTCCCTGTCAGGGACACACAAGCTAGTATACCCTGCCCCAGCCCCTGCCCCAGCCACAGCCACAGCCACAGCCCCTGCCCTAGCCCCAGCCCCAACCCCAGCCCCAGAGCCAACCCCAGCCCCAACCTCAGCCCCAGAGCCAACCCCAGCCCCAACCTCAGCCCCAGCCCCAACCCCAGCCCCAACCCTGCCCCAGCCCCAGCCCCAGCCCCAAACCCAGTTCCAACCCCAGCCCCACCCCAGCCCCAGCCCCACCCCAGCCCCAGCTCCATGCATTTCATTTACTTTTGCTGCTTGCTGTTCCTTGCCAAGTAATATCGCTCTGTCTGTGTTTACAGTCTGTATGAAAAATGTTCTATTTAATAAATAGAAATCCATTCTTGGCTGCATATAAACTACGGTATTTATATTTACGCTAAGCAAACTGAAGTCCTTTTGACAAAGGACGACCTAAATAGGGGAGGTTATGGTGGGGGTGGGGTAATGCACATGCATCAGAAAGGAGGAGCATCCAACAAACTGACCAACACACACACACACACATACACACACACACACACACACACTTTAGAACTTCACTCTACAGCCGTGCTCACTGTTCAGGACGTCACTAATAACCATGCCACCAAGAAAGCTGTTGCTGTCACATCATAGCTGCTTCATAACAGGCATAGGTCAGAAACAGAGACTGAGGTCCGACCTTTAAGTTGCTTTCTGCCAGGCATTCGGGCACAGCAATGAGAATAAAAATTTACGCATAAATCAATCTGAACAACCCTAGGCTGCATTGAATCAGAGCTAAAGCTGCCAAAGGGTTCTAGTTGTCCACCCCCCCAGCCCACCCCCCATCCCCCCATCCCCGATCCTGGGGACTCGGCTTATGAACAGTGATGTATACAAACTTTAATACATCCCAAGCCCGTTGAGAAGGACCCTGGAGGGTGGGTATAAAGGGAATGAAAACCCAAGTTTCAACTCAAATGAAATCTGTAAATGGAATCTGTCTTTATGCCCATAAAAGGAGATGGGGCTCTGGGACCAGTGGGTAAAAAACGGAGGCAGTGAGACTTCAAAAGAGACACAGGATGCAGCAGAGAAGAGGAAGCAGCATCCAAGAGGATACCACCCTGGAGGTCAGGGTTAGCCAGCCTGAGGGTCAGAAATGGAGCCCTTCAGGAGTGGGGAGGAGCCACCCACTTCCTCACAATTTCATTCTGTGGCTGCTCTGAGTGAACTGAACACTGATTTTAGAAAACAGAAAGAAGGTAACAGTGCCCTCCGCCTTCATCCTGGGGTTTCGAAATGGTGACCAGAGGTTGTTGCCAACCAGCAGGACAGTCCCTCTGACATGGCCATCAGAGAAGAGTCAGAGCAAGCAATGCCAATGTTCAAGTTCCTTTTAGGCTCTGCCCAACAGTTACCTGGCAACAGCCAGACAGGCCTGGCTTGCTGTTGGCCCTTCCTCGCTCTCTCTGCACCTTCTCTCTCTCTGACTTTCTTCTCTCCCTGACCCTCCATCTTCTTCTTTCCCTCCTCCTCCCCCTCCCACTCCACATGTTCCTGGCCAGGTTCTCCTCTTCTCTTTCCCTCTCCCGGTCTGTCTGTCTGTCTCTGTCGCTACTCCTTTCTCAACTCCTTCTCCTATGCCCTAAGTAAACCCTATTCTACACTATACCTATCCTATGGCTGGTCCCCTGATACCTCAGGGGGCAGGGATGGCCCTGCTCGGGCCCACAGAGGCACCCCTCTCTCATGTCACCATACCTTGCTCTGCCAAAAATGCCCTGGTCTATTATAAAACACAACAGGATTCTGTTGGAGACGCATGCTCCTGCTTTAAACAGTCCTTTCCACATTGTTTCCTGAAAATTAAGATGTTCTGTATGTACAGGAAATATTAAAAAAGAGCTGACAAGTTTCGTGCTTTATCTAGCTGCTCTCTGCCTGCCAACTCTCTGGCGGGACCAGAGCCTTTGCTGCCACACCAGCCCCGCGCAATGACCGTCCACCCTGCAGTCAGCCACCACAGCACCCAGCAAACCGGAAGAAACAAAACTCTAGAAGCTTATAATTGACAAGTCAGACTTTTCACAAGATGCCCACACAGTAATTTCAGAGCCAAGTGACAATGATACAAGCTGTCCACCTAGATCAGACAGGTTATCCAATTATTCTATCCCTGTATGATATTCAAAATTACCTGTGGCTATTAAAAACCACAGGGGATCAGGATCTTCTTCCTGTCTGTCTGCCTCTGTCTTGGCTTCCTCTCCTGCCACCTCTGAGCCACTCTCTGTCCGTGCAACTTTTCTGTCCGCCTCCCTTTTCCCTGTCCAATGACAGGCTTCCGGCTACACTATTATTTTAGTGTAACTGGACAGAGAAAATCCTGCCGCAGTGTTCTTTTATTTAGGAGGCTGGCAGTTGGATACTAGTTGTTAAATGCCAGAATTGGGGAGGGGTGCCAACTTCATTTGTGATTTTTCCCCCTTAAGAATTCTGCTACCCCGCAACCTCCAAATATCAAAAGCACAACTTTAAATTATAGCTGTAGAAAAATATGATGAACATGCGTTATTCAGAGAAACACACCTCAAAATTATTGCCAACCATTTATTATTTCTAATAAATTCAGCAAGGAAGAAAATGTAGGTTTTATTCTGATTCAATGTTACAAATAGTTTGAAATGTTTTTTATAACTCATGTGCATATTTTTATATAGAGAGGTTTTAAAACTGCATACATGTGTACTTATATCACATATACCTATGACTTATAGTGGATAATAAAATGATTAAATTCCATGTGGCACTATGTCTTTCTGACTTGCTTCTATTCCTGAGATAATATTATTGACCATAAGTGGGCAGTATACACACAGATTGCAATGGCCAACTCCTGATTTATCCATGTTTTTCCTTATCTCAGGCTGCCAACCAGTCTTGCTGCTCATGGTGGTCTGGAAGTCTTTATCAGTTTAATACGGACGAGTCACCTGAGAAGCGGAAACCTCCACTGAGAAACTGTCTCCACAAGATTAGCCTGTGTCTGTGGGGCTGTTCTGATCCTCCTCTGATGGCCACCAGGGACTGTCCCTCCAGCTGGTGTGCTCCATTCCCACAGAGCAACCTCAGAGTGACAGTGTGGGGGACTGACAACGCCCCCCACCCCCAGAAGGGCCTGTTCTCAGGCCAGCAGCTCACCCCTTCCCTCCAGGGAAGCAGCTTCTCTGTATTTCTGCCCTGTCCTTGTTACTTCCTGATAGATGAAACTTTTGCAGTTTTATCTTTTCTGTTTCTACCCAAAGGTCCCAGACTCCAGTCTAGTCCTAGGAAGGTCATTCACGGGCATGAAGGCAGACTTCTTCTATAAGAAGCATCACTTTCTGGATTGTTGACTAATGTAGGAGGGTCCAGACAAGTGTGGGCATCAGAGGAGTGGAATCTGCGTTCTACCTCTGGCCTTCGGAAGGGCCTGGCCATTCTACAATGCTTCAAAGGTGAGGCAGACGCTGCTCCCTGATTGCTGGGGAAATAATCTCAGCTGAGGATCAGCCTCCTTCACACTGGCCTGCGGGTATGGCTTTGTGGCATCTTCCTAATTCCTTTTTAACCAGGGAGGGTGTGCCGGACAACAAATATGATCAGTCTTGTCCAGGTGGGCTTAGGCTGTGTGTGAAAAGCATCTGAGGCAAACCACAAGGAGTGTATTTGTTCCTTCACAGCCTGGGCCTCAACTTCACTTCCTACCTGCAGAGTTCCTGCCCTGGATTGCCTCAGTGATGAACTATGATGAAGACGTTGTTTTTGATCAGAGTGTTATTGCAAAGTAAACAAGGATGCCTGCCCTTTTTATTTCTTTAGAAGGGAAGTGTGTCTCAGCAGGGAGGCGTGTCTCAGCAGGGGGCGTGTCTCAGCAGGGGGGCGTGTCTCAGCAGGGCCTCTGATCAATAGCCATGGTGCAATTTGTGCTCAATGAGTGAAGATGGAGGCGGAAGTCCCTTTCCATGCATTGCTTGCACGTTCTCCCGTTTCTATTCATGACTGCACATGGATAGAATATGGAATTCATATGAGGAGAGTGGCACAAGAGTCTTCTAGAAAACAGTATATCCACACCTGGGCTCTCCTGGAGTCACTGGGTAAGCTGACCTCCAGGAATGGAGCTGGAGCCGCGGAAAACCCTCTCTGCTTCTCAGCGCCCCCACTAGCACCAGCACTATAAGGAGACTGGGTAAGCCACGGGGTCCTTGTGACAGTCCTGCTAAGCCCCCTTGCACCTGCAACCTCCTAGGTCCCAGGTCCTGGGTCCTTCTTCTCCCAGGCATTTCCTGGCCCTGGTGCTGCAGCAAAGGCCTCATCAGGAGTCTGTACAGGTCTCGAAAACCCAAAACCCAAACAAAAAACCAAACCAAACAAGAGTCTGTACAGGTCTCGGGGGTGGGGGGTGGGGGTGGGGGATCTGTACACATGCCTTTACCTTGGGGATCTGTCTACTAGGAGATCAGAGCTCAGACTTTTGATGTTAGTAGTCTACAGCCACACTGAGTGCTATCCCAAACCTTGTACTCCTGAGGAGTGATCTAAGTCACCTAGGCCTGGGGGAGCGCCTGGGGGAACAGGCAGGGCCTCTCTGTGAGACCTATGGGCTCTGCCTGAACATCGCCTGCGTTCCAGTACTTACCACAAGGTGGCGAGCTAATGACACGCTTCTATGAGCACTACCACCACTGAGCGCTCACAGGGACTCCGAGCGGACTCAGATGCCTAAGGTTTTGGCTTACTTCAATCTGCTGTTTGTCCTGAGTAGCAGATTCCCCAAGAACTGAAAGGTGTGTGTGTGAGTACTGTCCATGGAGGTGGCTTTCGAAAGTCTCCTAATTTTCTTGAATTTGGTGACAGATTATTGTGGTCATAAAATAAGTTAAGTGGCATTTAATCACAAACCCTTCCTAAGTAGTTATCAACTTGAAGGAATCATAATTTTAAATTCTTGCACTCGACTCTGTGCATACGTAATCTTCTTAAGTGTTTAATTAGTTTTTATTACAATTAGTTTTAAGGCCATGTGATGAATAGATCATAAATTGTGTAGGGGGCTCCTTGTAGCTCACAAACTTTATGATTCTATGTAATCTCTACCACAGATGTCCCCATAAGTACAGAAATGCTTACCTTCTGATCCCAGAAGCCATCACACATCTCCTTGGTGACTTTCTTTAAGTCTACTGTAACTTCCACTTCAATACAGACTTATTTTCTCTTTGCCACAGGTGAAACTTGGAAAACTCTGGTTCACCTGTGAGGAGCAGAAAGTGTCTTTATCCTCAAAAATAAAAGATCTACTAGGAGAATCACCATTCCTGCCTTCAAGCAGTACGACAGAGCAATAGTGATAAAAAAAAAAACTGCATGGTATTGGTACAGTGACAGGCAGGTAGATCAATGGAATAGAATTGAATACCCAGAAATGAACCCACACATCTATGGTCACTTGATCTTTGGCAAAGGAGCTGAAACCAGAGGAAGAAAAGACAACATTTTCAACAAATGGTGCTGGTTCAACTGGCAGTCAGTATGCAGAAGAATGCACATCGATCCATCCTTATCTCCTTGGACAAAGCTCAAGTCCAAGTGGATCAAGGACCTCCACATAAAACCAGATACACTGAGTCTAATAGAAGAGAAAGTGGGGAAGAGCCTTTAACACATAGACACAGGGGAAGTTTTCCTGAACAGAACACCAATGGCTTATGCTCTAAGATCAAGAATCAACAAATGGGACCATAAAATTGCAGAGCTTCTGTAAGGCAACGGGCACTGTCAATAGGACAAAATGGCAACCAACAGATTGGGAAAAGATCTTTACCAATCTCACACCTGACAGAGGGCTAATATCCAAAGTATACAAAGAACTCAAGAAGCTAGACTCCAGAAAACCAAATAACCCTATTAAAAAGGGGGACAGAGATAAACAGGGAATTCTCAACTGAGGAAACTTGAATGACTGTGAAACACCTAAAGAAATGTTCAGCATCCTTAGTCATCAGGGAAATGCAAATCAAAACAACTCTGAGATTCCACCTCACATCAGTCAGAATGGGTAAGATCAAAAAACTCAGGTGACAGCAGATGCTGGCAAGGAAGTGGAGAAAGAGGAACACTCCTCCATTGTTGGTGGGACTGCAAGCTAGTACAGCCACTCTGGAAACCAGTCTGGCAGTTCCTTAGAAAAGTGGACACAGTACTACTTGAGGATCCAGCTATACCACTTCTGGGCATATACCCAAAAGATGTTCTGACATATAATAAGGACACATGCTCCACTATTTTCATACCAGTCTTATCTATAATAGCCAGAAGCTGGAAACAACCCAGATGTCCCTCAACAGAGGAATAGATATGGAAAATATGGTATATTAACACAATGGATTACTACTCAGCTATTAAAACAATGAATTCATGAAATTCACAGGAAAATACCATCCTGACTAAGGTAACTCAGTCACAAAAGAACACACAGTTTGTAATCACTGATAAATGGATACTAGCCCAAAAGTTCAGAATACCCAAGATTCAATTCACAGCCTTATGAAGCCTAAGAAGAAGGAAGATCAAAATGTGGATGCTTCAGTGCTTTTTAGAAGGGTGAACAAAATATTTATAGGGGAAATATGGAGACAAAGTGTGGAGCAGAGATTGAAGGAAAGGCCATCCAGAGGCTGTCCCACCTGGGGATCCATCCCATATGCAGTCACTGTACCTGGATGTTATTGTGGATGCGGGAAGTGCTTGCTGTTGGAAGCCTGGTCTGGCTGTCTCCTGAGAGGCTCTGCCAGAACCTGACAAAGACAGAGACAGAAGCTCGAAGCCAACCATTGCACTGAGCTCCAGGGTCCCTGATGGAGGAGTTGGAGAAGGAACTGAAGGAGTTAAGGGGGTTTGCAGCCTCATGGATGGAGCAACACTGTCAGCAGGCCAGACTCCTGCCCCTGGAGCTCCCCGGGACTGGACCACCCACCAAATGGAGCAACCCTTGGCTCTGGCAGCATGTGTGGCAGAGGATACCCCAGTGCAGGGGAATGTGAGAAGGCAGGAGTGGGTGGGTGGGGGAGCCCCCTCACAGAGGCAGACAGAGGGGGGCGGGATAGAAGGCTTCTGGAGGGGAGAACTGGAAAGGGAATAACATTTGAAATGTAAATAAAGAAAATATCCAATAAGAAAAAAAGTATCTTTATTTGAAACCCATTTAAACAACTCCTCCATGCAAACTTAGCTGACAGTTGTAGTCACAGCAGGGAAGCCCACCTGGGCTTTAACTGACTCTGCCTTCCTCTCTTCCTTCCAGAAGCTAGGCTCCCATCTTCACATTGGCCACTTTCTGTCTGTGCTGCTGGGTTCTCCAGGACTGTTCACAAAACCCTTCATGAAGTTGGACCTCTTCCCTCCAGAGAGCACAGAGAGAGTTGGTGACTTTACACCGTTCACATCAGCAGAAAAAGAGGACAACAAACTAAAAAGATTTGCTTAGAGACAGAAGTCTTTCCTGGGTAGCTTTGGCTGGTATCTCCTGAGAGAGAGAGAGAGAGAGAGAGAGAGAGAGAGAGAGAGAGAGAGAGAGAGAGAGACAGAGAGAAACAGAGATAGAAACACACAGAGAGAAACAGAGAGAGAGAAACAGAGAGAAGCAGAGAAAGAAAAACAGAGGGAAACACAGAGAGAGAGAGAGACACACAGAGAGAGAAACAGACACAGAGACAGAGAGATATCTGACTCATATTCTGGACCCCATTCTATTTTAAACTCTTTAAGCTAGATGTAGTTCTTTAACTATTGTTCTTAGTTCAAATCCAAGGTAAAGTTTAAGTTCACAGAGGGAGCTTGGCCTGGGTGGCCATTGTCTCCACCTCTACACACAAATGCTTTTCTCTTGATTCTGGCCTCAGTCCTTGGAGATACAATGGGGTTCTGAATTAGAAGGGACAGGTTTAAGCTGTGGCTACCATTTATCCAGGGTAGCCCTTGGCACATTCCTAAAGACTTTGATCCTCAGATTTCCTATACATAAATGAAAATAATCAGAGGCACATTGCTGTATTTTATGGGTGATTAAAAGGAATGATAATAACTGTGAAGTATTCACATAGGGCTGAACACATTTTTTTTTTCTGATTTTGAAGCTTTTTTTTACTTTTTCCATCCAAGAAATCTTTCAAGTAGTTAGAAAATAGAGCTCCAGTACTCTCTCCGTACCAGGTAGGGAGAGTGACAGCCTTGTTTAGTCCCTGATTTCAGTAGATTTTCTTTAAGTTTCTCTCCATTTAGTTTGATGTTGGCTACTGGTTTGCTGTAGCTTACTTTTACTATGTTTAGGTATGGGCCTTGAATTCCTGATCTTTTATCATGAATGGGTGTTGGATTTTGTCAAATGCTTTCTCAGCATCTATTGAAATGAAAATATGTATTTTCTTTGAGTTTGTTTATATAGTGGATTTCATTGATGGGTTTCACTATATTGAACCATCCCTACACCCCTGGGATGAAGCTTACTCGAAGTCCTAGACAGAGCATTTAGAAAACAAAAGGAGGTCAAAGGGATTCAAATTAGAAAGGAAGAAGTCAAAATATCACTCTTTGCAGATAATATGATAGTATACTTAAGTGACTCCAAAAATTCCACCAGAGAACTCCAAAACCTGATAAACAACTTCAGCAAAGTGGCTGGATATAAAATTAACTCAAACAAATCAATAGCCTTCCTATATTCTTCCAAATCAATATTCTTCCAAAGAATAAACAGGCTGAGAAAGAAATTAGGGAAATGACAACCTTCACAATAACCACAAATAATATAAAATACCTTGATGTGACTTTAACCAAGCAAGTGAAAGATCTATATGACAAGAACTTCAAGTCTCTGAAGAAAGAAATTGAAGATTTCAGAAGATGGAAAGATCTCCCAGGCTCATGGATTGGCAGGGCTAATTAGTAAAATTGTCCATCTTGCTTGCCTAAAGCAATATACAGATTCAACGCAATCTGCATCAAAATTCCAACTCAATTCTTCATAGAGTTAGAAAGAGCAATTTCTAAATTTATCTGGAATAATAAGAAACCCAGGAGAGCGAAACTGTTCTCAACAATAAAAGAACTTCTGGTGGAATTACCATCCCTAACCTCAAGCTATACTACAGACCAATAGTGATAAAAACTGCATGGTATTGGTACAGTGACAGCAGGTAGATCAATGGAATAGACTTGAAGACACAGAAATAAACCCTCACACCTATGGTCACTTAATCTTTGACAAAGGAGCTAAAACCATCCAGTAGAAAAAAGACAGTATTTTCAACAAATGGTGCTGGTTCAACTGGCAGTCAACATGTAGAAGAATGCAAATTGATCCATTCTTATCTCCCTGTACAAAGCTCAAGTCCAATTGGCTCCAGGACCTCCACATAAAACCAGATACAATGAATCTAATAGAACAGAAAGTGGGGAAAACCTTGGAGGACAGGGGAAAATTTCCTGAATAGAACACCAATAGCTTATTCTCTAAGAACAAGAATTGACAAATGGGACCTCATAAAATTGCAAAGCTTCTGTTAGCAAAAGGATGTTGTCAATAGGACAAAACAGCAACCAATAGATTGGGAAAAGATATTTATTACCCCTACATGCAAAAAAGGGTTAATATCCAATATACACAAAGAACTCAAGAAATTAGACTCCAGAGAACCAAATAACCCCATTAAAAATGGGATTCAGAGCTAAACAAAGAATTCTCAACTGAGGAGTACTGGATGGCCTAGAAACACCTAAAGAAATGTTCAATATCCTTAATCATCAGGGAAATGCAAATCAAAACAACCCTAAGATTCCACCTCATACCAGTCAGAGTGACCAAGATCAAAAACTCAGGGTACAGCAAATGCTGGAGAGGATGTGGAGAAAGAGGAACACTTCTCCATTGCTGGTGGGATTGCAAGCTAGTAAAACCACTCTGGAAATCAGTTTGGCGGTTCCTCAGAAAATTGGACAAGTACTACCTGTGGACCCAGATATACCACTCCTGGGCATATACCCAGAAGATGCTCCCACATGTAATAAGGACACATGCTCCACTATGTTCATAGCAGCCTTATTTATAATATACCAAAGATGGAAACAACCCAGATGCCCCTCAGCAGAGAAATGGATACAGAAAATGTGATACATTTACACAACGGAGTACTACTCAGCTATTAAAACCAATGAATTCATGATATTATTAGGCAAATGGATGGAGCTAGAAACTATCATCCTGAGTGAGGTAACCCAAATACAAAAAAACACGCATTGTATGCACTCGCTGATAAGTGGATATTAGCCCAGAAGCCTGGAATACCCAAGAGACAATTCATAAACCACATGAAGCTCAAGATGAAGGAAGACCAAAGTGTGGATATTTTGATTCTTATTGGACAGTGGATCAAAACACCTGTGACTCACAGCCAACCAATAGGCTGAGCATAGGGTCCTCAATGGAGCAGCTAGAGAGAGGACCCACAGAGCTGAAGAGATTTGCAGCCCAGCATGAGGAACAATACTATGTACCAACCAGTGCCCCCCAGAGCTCCCAGGGACTAAACCACTAACCAAAGAGTACACATGGAAGGACCCATGGCTCCAGCTACATATGTAGCAAAGGATGGACATTTCAGAAATCAATGAGAGGAGAGGCCTTTGGTCCTCTGAAGGCTCAATTCCCCAGAACAGGGGAATGCAAGTCAGGAAACTGGAGGGAGGGGAATGAGTAGGGGGAAGGAGGATGTGATAGGGGTTTTTTGGAGGGGTAACTAAAAGGGGATACCATTTGAAATGTAAATAAAGCATAATAATAATAATAATAATAAATAATAAAGAAAATAGAGCTCATGACAAGTACTAATAACTGACTGTGCACTTTCCTAGGATCTGTGATAACTATGTCAGGTGATTCAAAGTCAAGAAATTCTGAAAATCAGCATCATTTTATGAAGGAAATTGAAAGATCAGACCAGAGAGTAATAATGCCTTTCAATCTAAAATTAGATATTTAATCATCACCTATTGCATACCAGATAAATTGGGTTTATAATCTTAGAAGATGCAATATGTAAGTACATTGTCTCCACTCTGAAGATGCTTAGGTCCAATGAAAGAGAAGGGTCATCCTCACACAGAGCTAAGGCAAGAATCTTTTCCCCCAAGCTTTACATCTCTGCTGTGCAGTTTGCTTGTCAGTATACTCCTTTCTGACTACTCTGCCTTGATAATAGTCCAACGGCTATCGTCTTTGCAAGCCAATGAGCAGCAGGATCCATTAGTGTGTGATATATTTTCTGCATTCTCGATTTTTTTTAACTTGCCCTTGTACACATGAGTGGTAACCCATGACTCATGGGTTCTCCCACGAGACTTTAATGTTCTCCATCTGGCCCAGGCCAGAGCCTTCGCAGTCATCATCTCTTCTCAGTCTTTTATCACATCCTAATAATTACTAATGGAAAGCCGCCCTATGGACTTCTTTCTAGCCTCCATCTGTCTTCTGATTCCATCACTCCAGTCCTGACACCATCAGGAGCCAGGACTGCCTCAGATGCCAGCTCAGATGAATCACACCTGATGATAGGAACCACTTTGAAAGGTGAGGTCCTTGGGCTGGAGAGATGACTCAGTGGTTAAGAGCACTGACTGCTCTTCCAGAGGTCCTGAGTTCAATTCTCAGTAACCACATGGTGGCTCACAACCATCTGCAGCGGGGTCTGATGCCCTCTTCTGGTGTGTCTGAAGAGAACAATGGTGAATACATAAAATTATATATATAAAGGTGAGGTCCAGGGAGCTCTGGGAATAGCAGAAGAAACCAGAGGAATGCAATTATCACAGGAAAGCAAGAACAGCATTCTGCCTTGAGACTGTGTTTATACTTTGTTTCAGCATGTCTTGGCTTCCAAGAGCTCACACAAAGACAGTTGTTGTTGAGGTACCTCTTCCCTAGGGTGTCCATCTTTCATTTGTGTTTTTGTGGGTTCTTTTTTTGTTTTGGTTTTTATTTGGTTTTCTTTCCAGGGCAAATCAAGGTGACCTGCTGAGATTGGAGCCCGCAAGTTTTCAGACTTCACCTTGAAGTCTGGAAGGAGGGGTCTTCCCAAGCTATATATTAACTAACATTTATTAAAGTTTGAGTCTTGATCACACGATGTTGTCTTGACTCATTTCTCTTTTCACCATTTCCCCATCCATCTCTAAGTTTCTCTTCCAGGAACCAGTCCCCAATAACAACAGAATACATCTATTGAGTTTGAAGTTAAACTCAGGTAAAATAAAGTTTTCTTTCATCACAAAAGTGAACCCAAATGAATGCTTTCATGACAACTTTATTTTCTAAAATATTTTAATAGGGAGCATGGCATGCTTTTGTATTTTTAAGTATTGTATATAACACATTTGTTTTGAAAACCCTTTTCCTGTCTAGCATATAAAAATGTAGCGACTTCCACCTCCCACCTTCCTATTTCATCTGGTTGTTGTGTGTTATCTTTGGCTAAAATCCATCTTACCGGGACATGCCGTTGTACATAGCAGATATATTTCAATGGTAGTTTTGGTTGGTCATAGATATCCTTCTCTGGACACTCAAACTCCCCCAGATTGGCTTCTGAGAAGCTTGTTGGGACACGGACTCTGGCATGGTTTCGGTGAGTCTCTCACACTAAGTGCACTTTGTTGCATTCTAAAATGTGATTTTACCCTCGTTCATAGTTTTCCATAAGGAGTGCTATGACCGTACCTGAACTGCCTATATTTTTGTTTTTTGAGACATGGTTTCTCTGTGTGACACTGGCTGTCCTGGAACTCACTCTGTAGACAAGGCTGGCCTTGAACTCAGAGACCTGCCTGCCTCTGCCTTCCAAGCGCTGGGGCACTTCACTTTTAAGATAAAGACAAACAAAAATTTCTTCTCAGTGGCAAAAGAGACCAATAAAGGAAAATTAGATAAGGTACAACAGAACCTTTGTTAAAAGTAGCAAAGGAGAGGAATAGAGCTGATTCACAGATTAAGATAAAGATGAAGGCATCTCAGTTATTATAGGAAGAAAATGAAGACCTTTATGTTGAAAACGATTATCCGTGTAGTGCATAGTGCCTATGCTGAACAAGGCCTCATTTTTTTATCCTCTTTCCCAACTGTGAGTGAGGACTGGGGTCCAGAACATTGTGGGCAAGCTTCTCCAGCAAGCATAAGGCACCAGGTTAGACCTCAAGTTCTAGAAAATACACCAGGTGAGTGAGGAGGAACGTCCCGGGGTATCCACCTCATGCACTATAACCAAGGCCATACGTGCAGAGTCAGAAGCAATGGGGACCAGACACCACAGGGTGGGAACACGCTCAATCGCCTTTTCATTTAAAGCTTTGTTTTCAATGGTGCATATATATGTGTGCGTGTCTGTGCACACGTGCGCATGTGTGCGAGCGCCCTCCCTCGGGGACCAGGTATAGGATCCCATGGAGCTCGAGTTACAGCAACTGTTCCAGGACTTACAATTGCTTTATTTAAAAAGCAGTTTTACAAATTGAAAAAAAGATGCATAAAAACAATCTTTTTGGTTAACATACAGAGCAATTTTCTCCACAATCTGTCTGTATGTACACATCTGTCTTCGTCTCTCCCACCTTCCCTACTGCCTGCTCTGCCTTTTGCGAGCCCCCTTCCTCCCTCTGGAGTCCTCCTTTCCTAACACATACATTCCTTCCTCCTCCTTTGGATCTCTTCCTCTCCTCATTCACCACGTGTGTAGAAATTTAAATCTAGGCCCTACATTTGAGTGAAAAAAAATGCCACCCAGTCTTTCCGAATGTGCTCATTTTGCCTGACACGATGATTTCTAGCTCCAGCCGTTTTTCTTTATAGCCGCATAAGCGTCTATTATGTGCACACACTGCCTTTTCCTTATCCAGTCACATGCTGATGGCCATCTAGGCTGCTCCCATAGCTTACCCGTTAAATAGTACAGCATGAAGCTCAGGTATTTTAAAACAAATGAAGCAGAGGCAAAGGCAGAAGCTTCTGCTGTAGGCTCACTGCTCCATCCATTGCTAAGAGAGGAGGCTGTCCATGCTGACAGTGTGTGTTTCCTCCCAAAGGCAAGCTCTTGCTGTTAATTGTTCTATGGTTCTTCTGATCGACGCAATGAAGAATACAAAGGTGTTTCAAATAGAATCTTTTTTAGGTAAAAGGGAAGAATGGCCCGGTTTTTATGTGCTAGGCAGCTGTTCTCCCAATTACCTACATCCTCAGATGTCTCTCTTTTATTATGGTATCTATCTACAGTGTGTGTGTGTGTGTGTGTGTGTGTGTGTGTGTGTGTGTATGTGTGTGTATGTGTTGGCACACACATGAGAAATGCACACTGGGGCTGGTCAGTGGATAATGGACATCTTAAGGAAATGAATTCCTTTCACCACGTGCATTCTGGAATCCAACTCTAATTATTAGGCTTTACCCACTGAACCATCTTGCTAGTTGACCTCAGACTTCTTACTCCTAATTTTGAGGAAGGGTCTCACTGGGCTGTCCAGGATGAACTTAAACTCATTTTGTAGCCCAGGTAAATCTTCTGCTCCTGCTTTAGCTGCCTGAGTAGCAGCAGGCCTTCACCTGGCGACAAAGATATCGAAGGCAGAGGAGAAGGGGGCCTCATGTTACCAGAGCTTCCAGAGCCCCTATGCTGATTATGTTCACCAGGATGCACTGATTCCCTGCTCTGTCTACTTTCTGGACATTTTAAAAAAGTCATGCGTTTAAAGATTTCTCTGTATCAAGTTTCACTACTGGAGAGAAAAGAAAAATAGCCCCTAAGGCTACCAGAATACAGAGATAGACTTTTAGTGGCAAGTGCAGAGATGGGATCCCTGTTTGCCCCCAGTGGATAGGTCTATACTGAAGCAAGGTCCCATTGAAAGTAGATCCAGCCAGACACTCAGTTACAAAAGGAGCCACATGCTAGGTTTCCGGCAGCGAGAAGCCAGTTACTGGCTTTATCTGGTTTTGCTAACTATGACTAAGATGACTTTCTGAGTCATAAGCTGAATATCTTCCTGGAGAGTCAAGCAAAATTCCCTTCTGGTACCTGTTAAAATCCGATATCTTCCCCTCAGTTCTTCTTTTGACAGGAGGGGGTGGTTTTTATCTCCTCTCTGATGAAGCAGTTTTATCACCAAACCAAACAAAAATCTTGTGCCTGGAAAAAAATCCCTTTAAAATTGCAAAACATCACTGCTGTTGCTGTCTGTGAAGGAGCCACCAGACTAAAATGAAAAAAACTTGAAGCCCAGAGCAAAAGATTATATACAAAATCAATTCAGCACCCAGGACCAAGGAACGCCCAACGTTTCATAATTACAGTGCCAAAATTACTTCTTCTGATACACTCATCTTAGGAAGAGTCTGTGGACAGGGACTTTCTCTCCCTTGATGAGTCACCATGGCTGGACCACCATTAACGAGTAAGGAGCTCTGGGCCCTCAGAAAGGCCCAGCAGAGAGCTTTTAGTTTACTCAGCCCTTGCTATTCAGCAACTTTAACACCATCAGCCCTTACCCTTTTATCTCAGCAGAATCAAGATGGTGGGATCCTGAGCATGGGCTCCTCAGGGGCTGCTCCATTCTGCCTACCCTCCAACCACCTCTGCATGGTTGCCAGTTCCCACTTCAGCATTTCTCATTCAGAAACAAAATGATGGAGGGTGGGAGGGGATGGAGGAAGCTTTAGGATGTCTGTCTGTCTGTCTGTCTGTCTCTGTCTGTCTTTCCTCCCTCCATCACTCCATCCCTCTCTCTTTCTTTCCTTTTTTCTAAGGATACAGCATGTGTGAGCCATAGAGGCAAAGAAAGGAGAACTTCGAGGTTCTCCATGATAGCTGCTGTTGCCCTAGAGATTCAGCAGTCTAATCTAGGGCTTATGAGAAATGGAACACCTCCTTTTTTTTTTTATCTTGGGTTTCCTTTATTTTTTTCCCTGTTCAGAGTTTTTGTTGCATTGTGTTTGTTCATTCTGAAGGCCCGGAAAAGCTGGGGATGACTGTGCTCCTGACCCATCGCTGGAGCTGCAGGTATATGAGACACCCATGCTCATACGCTGCTCTGGACTGAGCACAGCGCAAGGGTTTCTGACCACCGGGCAGTAGCGGTAACTCTAAACTACAGCTCTATGGCTCTCCTTCATCATTACTATATCTTGCTAGAAACTTTTCAGTAAATTTATGACGCAGAAAATTCTCGAGATTTTTTCTTCTGTATCAATGATAGAATTACATACAGACTGCCATTAAAAGCAAATTCCCAGGACATGATCGCAACATTGTCCATGTGAGTCAGTGGGTTGGCAGTTCATGTACTTGCTTGCAGGGTACCCTGAGAGAATGAAAATATGAGACAATAACCCACTTTAAATAGTGAGCTTTGAAAATCTGCTCCATCTCTTTACTTACCCAAACTCTTACTATTGCCGGTATTCAATGTAACTTCTTTTGTGGGTCTGTTTGCTCCTTTGAGACACTTACTGCAAGAGCAATCCCAACACTTCCCTGTGGGGTTTTGTTTGTTGTTTGTGTTATATAAGCTAATGTCCTACAGCTCTGGACAGTGGTCAGCTTGCAGTCTTTCTTCTCTAGCCTCTGAGGCAGTGGGATGACAGGCTGTAGCACCCACCTGGCTTTGAACTATTGAAAAAACGTCCTCTTACCTAAGACTTGCCCCTGCCCCTGGATTTCCTTTCCTGGTGAGTTCTTCCAGGGTCACCGGCCACAGAAGTGTTGTGTTTGCTGGACTACGCTCCAGTGCTTGCTCCCAAAGCACTCTTTTGACCAGGTTCAGATGAAGAAATTGAGTTAGAAGGAATCACTTTACATTCACTGCATATAGTGCAGTGGTAACAGACTTTAATATGGGCTCTGAGGGATAAATTTCTGTTATCTATCCCTATTATCCAGGGTTACTATGGCTGTGGCTATTACCATGTGCTGGGACAGGAAAAAAACTGGGAAGGAAAGGATCAGCTTGCACTTCCACATCATCACCATTCACCACTGAAGGAAGTCAGGACAGGAACGCAAACAGGGCAAGAGCCTGAGAGCAAGCACTGATGCAGAGGTCATGGGACTGAGGCTTACTGGTTTGCTCATCTTGGCCTGATCAGCTTGCTTCCCATAGAAGGCAGGACCGCCAGCCCAGGGACGGCCCCACCCACAATGGCTGGGCCCTCCCTCATCAATCACTAATGAGGAAAATGCCCTACAGCAGGATCTTATGGGGGCATTTTCTCAATTGAAGTTCCCTACTTTCACTTGACTGTAGCTTGTATCAGGTTGACATAAAACTACCAAGCACAATTGACCCTCTGTCAACTTGACATACAAACACGGAACTGTTAAGCCATAACCTTTCCTTTCTGGTTAGCCCCCAGGATCACAAGTAAATATCAACATTACAATATTAACATTTCAAATTTAAAGTCTCACAGGTTTTAACGATTCAAACATTTAACAATTCAGTCTCTTTAAAAAAATATTCAATCTCTTTTAAAATCTAGTCTTGGTAAAATTTCAAAATCTCATTAAAAGTTTAAAGTCTCTTATTTGTAAAATAATTTTAAAAATAAGTTAAATAATTCCCTACTCTAAGAGGGAGGAATTGGGGAACCGTTATAGTCAAATCTAAGCAAAACCAAACCTTAACCGTGTAAATTACTCAGTGCCCAATGTCTGGTATTGACATACAGTCTTCCAGGTTCTCCCAGGAGGCCTGGGTCACTTCTCTGGCTTTAACCTCTGCAGAAGGCACAGCTTGTCTTGTACCCTCCTGCTGACTCTACTCCGCTCCGGCTGCCGCTGCTGCTGTTCTTGGTGGTCATTCTGTGGTACTGGTATTTCCAAAATGCTGGGATCTGTGCAGCAACAGGGTTGTGCTTTCACCAGTAGCCTCTCCTGGGGTCTCTTTCCTGCACCAGGTTTCAACTTCTCTCACGAACCCTCCAATTCTGGGATTTTGACGGCTGCTGAGGCTGCCTCTTCTCCGAGGGCCCATTCTGGCCTCTCATACTGCCAAGCCTCAGCTGCTTTTCATGACTCCTTCATGCCTTCAAAACCAGTACCGCGTGGGTGACTCTCACACTGCTGAGGTCCATGGCCAGCAGGATGACCATCCTTGGCAGCCTCTAGAGCACAACTTCTGGGGAAATTCTGAGGAAACTCTTCACATTATCTCTGTGAGGCTGAGGTCTCTCCTTCATCACCACTAATTTCTCAGCTCTGTCAACTATCTCAGTAAAGCAAAAGTTTCACTTTAGTGCTTCTGGTTTCTTGTTAAGCACAGACAATTTTTCGGGCCCCAGTTAACCAAAACCATAGATTCTTAATGACTCTGGTAGCAACTCTCAAATCTCCTTCTGGAATTTTATAAGGCAAACCCTCCATCGTCTGCATTTCTCCTACCATTCTTATCTTCCATGTTCCCACAGAACAGCTTAGTGAGCTCTCAGATCAATGGCTTTTCTATCGCAGAGCTCTCAAACCTTCCCACAATCCTCCCTGAAACACGTGGCTATGTCTGTCATAGCAATACTCCACAATGCTGTAACAATTTCTGTTCCAATTATGGTTAGTATTGCTCTCATAAAATATGGTGAACAAAAGCAAGTTTGGATGAAAAGTGTTCCCTTGGCTTATATTTCCTTATAATTGTTCCTTATTGAAGAGGTCAGGACAGGAACTCACACAGGGCATAGACCTGGAGGCAGGAGCTGATGCAGAGGCATGAAGGGGTGCTGCTTACTGGCTTGCTCCTCATGGCCTGCTCATCCTGCTTTCTTATAGAACCCAGGAGCACCAGCCCAAGGATGGCCCCGCCCCCAGGGCTGTGGACCCTTCCTCATCAGTCACTAATTTAAAAAAAACGTTCTACAGCCGGATCTTGTGGTAGCATTTTCTCTGTGGAAGTTTCCTCTTTTCAGATGAGTCCAGCTTGTGTCAGGTTGGCATAAAACTAGCCTGCCCACTCTTTTTTGAAGTCTGATTGTTTGTCTGTTTTTTGAGACAGGGTCTTATGCTGTAGTCCATGCTGGCCTAGAACTCACGGCAATCCTCCTGCCTTCTTCTTCTTCCACCATGTTTGGAAACATTCTTTTTTCTTATTTTACATACTGCCCACTGCTCCCTCCTGGTTGCACCCTGCCAAAATCTTTCCCCTCTCCTCCCTCCCCTTCTTCTCTGAGAGGGTGGGACCCCACTGTGCATCCCCCTACCCTGGCACACCACGTCTCTGCAGGGCTAGGTACATCCTCTCTCATTGAGATTAGACAAGGCAGCCCAGCTAGAAGAGCATATCCCATGGTCAGACAACAGCTTTTGGCATCAGCCCTGCTTCAGTTGTTTGGTGCCCACATGAAGACCAAGCTGCACATCTGCTACATACGTGCTGGGAGAGGGGTTTCTGTTCAGCTGTGTTTGCTCTTTGGTTGGTGGATCAGTCTCTGAGAACCCAAAATGTCTGATACCTGAGAAGGGTCCGAGTTAGTTGACTCTGCTGGTCTTCCTGTGCATTTCTTATCCCCCGGGGCGGCAACCCTCCCCCACCCCCAGCTCCCCTGTACTCTTCCATAAGAGTCTGCTTGGAAACATTCTTACTTTGTATTTTAAAATTTGGTTTAAGATAGGGACACTCCTTCTGAGGCTGTGTGATCTTTATACTCTAGATGACCATGTGTGTTAGCCTGCCAAGTGCTGGGGCGGCAGTCTGAGTAAGCCACTGCCAGATAACTCAGGTTCTTAACCACCATACCAGGCAGTGAAAGGGGCCAGGCTTGCTGGGACCTTCAGAGATCATCTTCCCTGAGATCTGGTCCTCTGCTGTTCTGACCTCACAGCTGAATTACCCAGCATGCCTGCTGTTCTTACCATTAGTCATTTTGGGTTTCTTTTGTCTGAATGCCCATGGTGCCACAGAAAAACCAATCAGTTCTCAACCTCTAGCTCCTAACTGACCCCAGGACCAGCCTTCTGGGGACTGAGTACAGTCCCCAGAAGCTGTATCAAGAGGCAATTCTCAGGGGTTTGGGTTGGGTTTAGTTGAAAACAGGAAGTCATACACCCCACCCCACCTTACCTCTTAAGAAAAATCCAGCTGTGTTTTCTCAATGGTCAAGAAAACAGTATTTCAATTTTAGAAAGTCACAGGCAGAATCTCAGTCTAGCAGATATTTAGGCTCTGTTATCCTTCACAGTTTTAAGGTGCTCTAAAAAGTGGGTTTTTGTTTTCAGAGGGCCTGCTGTCTGAAAAACAGTACAGAGCTTGTAGCTCTTGCAAAGAGAAAAAAATAGGCCATGATGCTGAAAATGTGGTGGGATTGAAAACCCCAGGGCAGGGAGGAGCAGAGTACAATGCAGATCGATTTCCTGTAGCTTTATTCTCCCAGTCAGATCTAAGAGCCGTGGACTCCAGGGTGGGGATGGAGGAGTGTTCTCGAAGGACTTACCATTATGAACACTAGATCAGGCTGGAGAAGGTGTGAGTGAGTGTGTGTGTGTGTATGTGTGTGTGTGTGAGAGAGAGAGAGAGAGAGAGAGAGACAGAGACAGAGACAGAGACAGAGAGACAGAGACAAACAGGCACAGAAACACAGAGACAGAGAATGAGGATGGAAAATTATTAATTACTACATTCTATTTATTTTAGACGTGATTGTATCCCACTCCCAACCTCTAGGCAGCCCTGATCTCACAATGCTTCAGCTTTCCAGGATGTTCTCTGGGAAGATGAGAACCGCAGAGTATTTTGATTTGATATGGTGGCTCATTCTGCCAACCATGCTGGTAATCCCAGCACTAAGGGGACAGCATGAAGAGGATTATGAATTCAGCGCTGGCTGGGCTCACAGAATGGGCCTCTCATACATGCCTGTATACAGAATGGAAATAAGAAAGGGAGACATTGGAAATCTGACTAAAGATTTACGTAGGCCATCTTTCGTACGTAAGGACAGCCAATTGAAGGAGGAGAGTCCTACCTATATACAGTTGATTTTCACACCAAACAGCCTTAGAAAAGACTTTTACAATGCATGTTTTGTTCATAAAAAAATAAATTTATTTACATATGTTAGTTACCATGGTAGTGCAGCATTGCCAGGACCACTAAGCACCAGGTACTGGTAGAAACCAGTATAATCGACTAGCCCCAGCCCCCCCCCCCACTCACATCCTTGGACCAGGAAGAATAGTGCATCCCTGGAAGAACAGGAATCCCACAGAAGGCTGTGCTGTGGTAGGGTGTCCCAATTAGAGGGGTGAAGCACATGTCCCCAAATGGGCAGTAAGAAAAGACTTCAGGGGACAGTGTGGGTGGGCAGGAACTGAGACCCCATAAACCAGCAGCACTCACTGGATGGAGACCAGCAGGGCAGGTGGCCCCAACACTGATTAAACAGAGGAGGGAGCTCAGGAAATGAATCCCCCAGCCTGCAGGGATTGTGAGCAAAACCAGCACCTGGTGGTATAACCCTCCATCTCACTTGTCCTGCCCAGAGGGAGTATGCCACTGTCCTTAGCAACACTTCCCGCAGTGACAGGCCTCTGCCAGCTCTAGAGCCAAGGGCTTCTTTCTAGTGCTGGGAAACAGCTGTCAGCCAGGTCACACAAGGACCTGGCTGTGCAAGACCTTGCCGCCAACCATAAGGAAAACCTAGATTAGTTTTAAAACCAAGCCTTTTGTTTCAGATGGCAGGCAGGCAGGGGTTGTGCTCAGAGCTCAGGACCCACTTTTGCAGTTTGCATCTAGGCCAGCCTTGCATACTTCCCCTGAGACCTGGGAAGCTTTCTTTGGCTACAGAAGTTTTCATTGATTCCAGGCAGTCATGGCCACCTGTGCTCCTGAGCGCAGCGCACTGCACTGTGGCCCGTCTTGTTCTCAGGCTCAAGGGAAGGAGAAGGTCCAGAATCCTTGGCCCAGTCCTGTGCCTTTAACACAATCCATCTACGTGTGCTGTCCCTCTAAGCGGAGGTTCCGCAAAGCCTGTTGGCTGCAGAAACGTCCTTGGTGTCAGAGTCTGGGCGTCCAGAGACCACGAATGGCCACGTCTGAAAAAATTGAAATGAGCATCCGTTACCGAGGAGAAATAATCACAGAATGGAAAAAAACAAAAACAAAAACATGCTTTGCCAAGGGAACCTGGGGGTCCCTCGCTTTTATTAGGGTTCTGGAAATGCGCACATCTTGTCCTTTGATTAGAATTTTAATCCTACTGGTTAGAGATCATCTGAGACCGACAGCGCCTTCATGCTTCCTCATGGGCTGCCCACATGATTTTTCTGTGAAAAGTGCAAGAGTTTAGGATTCTGTGATTTAATGGCCCCTCCCTCATACACACACGCTGCATTTCATTTCTGAGTAAGTTTGGATGAGATTTTTCCCAAGCCAAGCTCAGGGAGCTGGCAGGTTAGACAGGGACTTTCCGGACAGTGGAGTCCTGGGAAAACTTTCCTGAATTAGTAATGTTTTCTTCTTTCTTTCTTTCTTTCTTTCTTTCTTTCTTTCTTTCTTTCTTTCTTTCTTTCTTTCTTTCTTTCTTTCTTTCATCACTCACTTTTATTTTAAAACATTGGGTCTCCCCCCATCCCCCCTTTTTAATGAAAGCAGCACTAGCGATTCAAACCTGCTAGGCTGATGTCTGGAAAAAGTTGGGCAACTGAGTGTTTTTGTTGCTGTTTTGGATTTTGTTTTTCTAATTTGGCCTAAAAATGTAGACATACTCCCAAGTGGGGAGCCACACTTTATCCCGGAAGTAGGGTGTTAACAGATAGCTGTCACCGGGCAAAGGACCAGGACATTTTCGGATAGCCGGATGATTTTCTCCCAGAAAATGGCGGGCTCCTCTTCCCTCGCCTTCATTTGGGGACCACTAAACCAGATTCCTTATCACCGGTTCCAGAAACCTCCCCTCTTGGCTCTTCCTCTGCGGCCGAGCCAGCTCTGGGCCCCGGTAGCGCTCTGGGCTGCTGTCCCCCGGCCTCGGTAGCATCCCTACCAGGTTCACGGGGTGCACGTAGCTGTCCTCATAGCGGTCCTCCTGCAGCAGCTGGCGCAGGTGCGCGATGTAGCTGGAAGCCAGGCGCAGCGTGTCCAGTTTGGAAAGCTTGGTGTCCGGGGGCACCCAAGGCAGGCTGGTCTTCAGTCTGGAGAAGGCTTTGCTCAGCACGCGCATCCGGGCGCGCTCGCGGGCGTTGGCCGCGTTCCTCTGGGACTGCTTGCACTCGGCGGCCGAGCCCTTGGGCGGGAGAGGCTTCTTCCCCGCGCCGCCCGCGCCGCCACCTGCGCCGCCCGCGTCAGCCCCACGCGGCCGCTTCCTCTTGCATCCTCCCGCGGTTCCCGCGGCTCCCAGGGAGCAGGGCTCCTCTTCGCCGTCGGGATCCTCGTCCTCCGCAGAAGAATTGTCGCTGGGCGAGGCGTACCGGTGCTCCGTGCGGAGCAGGGGCGGCCTCTTGGAGGCGGGGGCCGGGTAGACCCGCTGCAGCCCCCGCATCTCCGTGTCTTCCGGGTCACTCACCGAGCCGGTGGACATGGCCTGTTCCCCCGCGCCCACGCGCGCCCGCCTTTCTCCTCCCCGGCCAGTCTCGCCTTCCCCGGCTTCTTCTCCCTGACAGAGGATGGGTGTGGGAGAGCTCAGGGGACGAGCAGAGACCAAGGCTTGCCGCCGCACTGCGACTCCCTGGGAGCTGGCTGCCTGAAGCCGGCGCGATCCGCTGCTGACCCTGTAGCCCGGTCTCTGCTGAACTTGACTCCAGAAGTACAGCTGCCTGCGAGCTGCGCTTTTTGACAAGACTATTTATCTGTACTCTTGGGGACAAACCACCCCCCTCCCGGCAAAGTCGAGGGGGCTTGAAAGGGGGACAAGAGGTGGGGCAGGGGCGTGGAAGGGGTGGGGATCGTTTTTCCTGAACCCCGCGGTTAGCGGGGCGGGGGCAAGGAATGTTTGCGCTGCAAAGCCTAGACTTGGGCCTCTACACCCACGACTGACCCTTGGAGTATATGTGCGAGGTTAGTGAGATTTGGGAACAAAAAGACAAAAAACCTTGTTCCTCCTCATCCCATTTCCACCTGCAGCTGGCCTTAGCGGGCACTGAAGAATCCAAGCAGGCCCACTGCTGCTTGTCTCCCAGTCTGTTCTGCTGGACTGGACCTGTCGTTCAAGTTCACTCACGGCGTGTTTGCTTATCCAAGGCTTTGCAGAACGAGTGCAGAGAAAGCAAAAACCTAGAAGCAGCTCCAACAACCTGAATCTCTTGACCCCATCCCTGTCCCCTCCCCTCCGCCTCCCCCCCTTTATGATTCACAGGGAGGCGAGTTTTTTCTACTTTGGCTCATTTCATCTTCAAGCAACATCTGAAACTTACATGTTATTATGTCCATCTTGCAAAATCACTGGCAGAGCAAATAAGTAGGACCGGGAATCTGTGTAGAATTTCAGTAGCCACAAGCCTCCTCACCACACATCAAGAGATGTTATTTTCCACTGTTATAAGAGTTCCCCCGCGTGATTAAGTTGTGGACTCTGACCCAACGCTTTGAAAGCAAGTTCTTGGATTCTGAATAGTATGTCAGCAAAAAGGCCAATAACAAAACAAAAAGGACGACCAAGCAGCCCCTAGAACTGTGCTGCATTTTCAAGTGACAGCAAAACACCTAGCCTTCCCTAACCCCAAAGGAGACAAACAAGGTTTGCGCACACAGGCACTCACTTTTCTAAGGTGGAAGGCAGCCTGTGTGTGCTGGAGGGGAAGAGCTTTGTGAGTAATCAGAGACAGGTGTCAGCCAGGGCTCCTGCTGTGCGGCAGCTTGACGACGGACTGCGCCCGCCCTGAGAGGGTTGGGGTTAGCCTGGCCTGGCTGACCAGAAGGAAGCTAGCGGCTTCTAGCCTGTTCGGCTGTGCGGTCTTTTGGCTCACAGGTTCCAGGCAAGAGGGGGTCAAAGCAGAGAGGCAGGAGGCAGAAGCTGCCTGACAAATTCTAGTCTTTACAGCAGAACAGAGAGCAGAGCCCTGATCAGGCCCGAAGTATCTTAACAGGTGGATCACCGGTGATACCTCCTCCCACTTGGCAGCACTGTGCACAACCACTCCTGCTTGCTACCATTTCGGAAGTTTTCTTGTACATTTTGTCTTTGGTTGGGGGTAGGCTAAGAGAGGTTCTCATCGTGAGACAATTTGAGTAGAAGAGTCCTCGGGCCCTCAGATTTTCTGGGTTGGGGAGAAGCAGCTGTATTTGGGAGAGGGTGGCAGGTTTCTTTTGGACTTCTTAAACTTTACTGTCAGCAAGTCTGACCAGCCGGGCAAAACGGGGTGGGGCGAATGTGGGGGTGCAGGCAGAGAGATGGAAGGCAGAGGTGTTACATATAGATGACTTGAAGCTATCACTATAAATACATACTCTCACACATTAGGGGCAGGCATATAGGTTTTAAAAATCTGGGTTGTTTATACAGGTGCAGAACAAAGCCTTTCCTTAGGAAAGATTAATGGTGGGGGGCATGCTGCGTTTCTCTAAACAGTTCCCCAAACTGCCCAACCTCAGCGCTGAGAATCAAGGGCAGTCTCCCCTTCCTGAAGAAGCACATTCTCCTGAGCACCCTCCTTCTCCTCTCCTCCCAAGCGTTCGTTTTTTTGCCCTCTTCCTTCCCTGGGACTGACTGTCTTTTGGGAATGAAACCTCTCTGCACACCTTTACAAATCCTACTCTCCCTTCTCCTCTTTCATTTCTATGACCATTTTATTTCTAGTCTAGCTGTGGCTTCATCCCTTCCCTTACTTCAGGTCTTAGATGCGGGAGGGGCATCCGTGGACGCCTCCACCTTCCATCTCACAAGCAGCTGCGGTTTGTGCTGTGTTTGCACTGCCCAGCCTTTGTCCGTCTTCACACCTTTACAATGCTTGGCTTTTCCTTCTCCCTGCAGTGTCCTGGGCACCCCGGGCGAGCATCACAGGGAGCACAGTGCAGCTCATCACAGCACAGTGGGGTTTTCCTCAGTGCTTATGTCTCCCCATTGTTCTGATGCTACCGTGTGTTGTGGGTGGACAGTAATGTCTTTGTTTTTGCATTAATAAAGCACTCTGAAATCAATTGTGCTTGCCTACAATTTAAAAATTATAGATTTGTAAAAGCCATATACTATTATTTATAGTCAGTCTTGATGTTTTTAGTTACATTTCTTCTAACTGTGCAGTGGTGAGTGGGGGCAGTTGATATTATATTCTAAAACAATATTAATACGTTTTACTATATTTATTACCTCATTCTTGTTTAATTGTTGCCTTCATTTGGTAATTACCTTTCATTTATCTTTTTTTTTTCAACCGAAGTCTTGCTATGTAGCTGGTTGCCTTTTAGATATTCCAGGCTGGATACAGGTAGGACACTCCTTCTGTCTCAGCATCCCAAGGGTTGCCAGGACACATCACTGTACTCAGCTACTGAAAAATAGATACACATAATTCTAAAATAGAAACTATTTATTTATAAAATATAAGAGAGAGAGAGAGAGACAGAGAGAGAGAGAGAGAGAGAGAGAGAGAGAGAGAGAGAGAGAGAGAGAGAGAGAGAGAGAATAATATGTAATTCTGGACCTGGAACCCAGGCCTCACATGTGCCAGACAAACCACTGGGCGATGCCCCCAGCACTGGGCTAACCCCAGCTCAGGTTAGCTGTTTGTGATGAAAAAGGAAGCTTTGGAGCAACTGCCAGTATAGGAATTGATCGCAGTATAGGAATATTGATGCCAGTATAGGAATTGATGGCAGAAGATCACTTTGTGCTAATTTCTGTCCTTCCTCTAGAACCTTGTCTATTTACAAGGACAATGCTTGTGCCTCCCCCAGCCCCTCCCTCAACATCAGGGCTTGCTCTGGGCTCTGACTAGCACCAAGGTGTTTAAGGTTTACTGCCCCATCCCAAACAGTTCCCACAACTCCCATGAGGGCCCCCACTGAGAGAAAGGAGAATGGGTCTTCATTAGAAACTGTCTCCCCACTCCAGTCCTTGCATTACAAAATAGATGCACTTCTTCAATTCTTTCCAAAGTGGACATAAAAAGGGGGGTGGGCAGAGGAATAAGTCCCTCTCTGGGTGACTTGTTGTCATGAGTAAAAAACAGTGGGATGTACAGGAGGGCAGCTTTGTGGCATAGAATGCTGAGAAGTCCGTATGTTACAAAACATTTGAAATGCAGAGCTTTGAAGGGAAGCTGGGGTGAGGACACATTCATTGTCACCTCCCATCCTGCTCTGAGTTGAGTCCTTGTATAAACCACTGGAGATGGGTGGAGATGGGTGGGGCTCCTCTATTCTCTGTGGCCAAATGAAAACCATACAGTATGCAGTTGCAGACTAAACTCTTGTGGGGAATGTATCTAGGTGGGCAGTCCCCTTCCTATATGAGTCTTAGAGATGCTTCTGTCCACAACTTCTTTCTGTCCTGTTCTGTCCAATTGAATGAAAGAATTTTGCATACAGTTGTATCTTGATCTAGAAAATTGAAAATTTAAGAGCTTTCTTAATAAATGCTTTACGTAAAAATGGTCTACATAAAAGACATTGCACTGGTGGCTCGTGAGTGTTTGCAGGGTCACTAGCCAAGTAGTCCAATGCACTGACTTTTGAAGATGTAAACGAATGAAAAAATGGGAAATGCTTCATCAATGAACCAAGCATGGTACGCATTTGGGAATAAAATACACTAAAAAAGTCACCCTTTTAATTATAAGGTTGTTGTTGAAAACTAAAGAATTATCTAAATTTTTGATAAAACTTACATTTCTTCTGTCCGACTATGCAGCCGGGAGCTGAGCGTCCCGTTTGCTGTGACAAGGCATTTGTGACGCTGACTCCTGGCTCCGGGGAGGGCACATTCTGGAGGAAACCCCGAGAGGCAGTGCACAGCAGAGAGGAATAGCTTTCAGTCTCACTTTTCCTGCATCTCAGCACCTGCACCTAACCATAGGGAACTCTGCAGCTCTAAGGGCAAGCAAACACTTCTGGTGGGGAATTACAGAGCCCTTTGTTAGAGGAATGTAAACACACACCACACACACATGCACACAAACACACACATACAAAACATACACACAAACACATAACACACACATACATACATACCATATACTACACCATACACACACACACACACACACACACACACACACACACCACATACTACTCACAAACACACACCATCACAGACACACACACAAAACACACCACATAGCATACACCACACCATACATCTCTCTCTCACACACACAATACCCCATACACACAAATACACATATAAAAACATACACACAAACACATAACACACACATACACACAGACCACATACTACACCATATGTACACACACCTCCCACATACTACTCACAAACACACACCATCACAGACACACACACAAAACACACCATATAGCACACACCACACCATACATCTCTCTCTCACACACACAATACCCCATACACACATTGCACACACATACATATACATACATGCACACACACCACGTACAGACATGCGCACCCACACCTGCACATGCTCATGCACACATATATGCACTGTAGATGTAGATTTTAGTTCATAACGCTCAAAGCCAGGGTCACAGTGCCATGCTGTTTGCTTTCCCAGGATAACACCTGCCTGCACGTGCCATTCCCAAGAAAGGAAGAAGAAAGATAGGCAGCAGCTACTACCATCATCGTGTGGTATTCCGGGCACATGTGGATTCTTGTGCCGGATCCTCCTGCCTGGCACAAGGTTAGGCTGAGGTCTCCACAGGCTTATGTCCTTTTATGAAGCTGGACTGGAAGTTGTGTGCTGCCTCCAGGTTCAAGTCAGCCTTTGTGTTGCTGCTGCTGCTGCTGCTGCTGCTGCTGCTCCTGCTGTCCCCACTGCATCAGAGAGAACTGTTCCTGTGAATGCTGCCTTCAGAAGGTCACCAGCCGTGAGGCCTGACAGGGGCAATAGCTGGAATCTATGACATAATCAGTCTCAAGACGTAAATAATGGCCATACATCCCTTTGTGGGTGGGGGGTCTCTCACTGTTCTGCCCCTAGACAAGGTGTAGCAAGAAATTAATTGCTGCTGAGAGAGGGGCGTGACTCTTCCCCAGGGATGGGCCTTTAATTGGTTATCTAATACCAGGTGCTCAGATGGGGCTCCAGCATATGGTATTTACATATTTATTCATGTGCTTGTAAGGATACTGGTTAAAAAACAGGGAGCGTGACAGGGAATGCGAAGGGTCTGGAGACGAAGAGGAGAGGAGAATTATGTAAATTAAGAACACACATATGATAAGCCAAGAATGAAGATGAGGCTAGCCATGGCGTTCCAGCACCCAGGAGGTTAAGGAAGGAGGATCACAAGTTTAAGGCCAGCCTGGGCTATGTTAACACAGTGTCCTAAAAAAATAAAAACAAACAAAAGACCCCTTTATTCAAAATAAGTAATAACAAAATGCTGAGTGGGTAGTTAGGGATAGGGAGATGTGTCTCACACCTGATTTTCTCTCCAACTTAAAATATAAGCAAAGTAACCCATTGGTGTTCTCCTCCATTGTCATGATGATGCCTAAAGATTCAACCAGTGTTGGAAGTAGGTTTGTTGAAAGCAATATCTTTCTGATTTTAGGGAGCTTCAAACTCCAGAGTGCTTTCTGTATATCGCTTTGCCTACAGGATTAGCCTGCCAAGGAATTCCAGTCCCTGAGAAGCATGCCTCTGAAATGAAGGTCCCCAAAGGCTTTTGTGCCTTTGGAACAGCAAGAATGATGTTGGGGAATCCTGAAAGATGAGATGCTTTGGCTTCTGGGTCTGAGAACAGTCTATTTAAAAAAAAAAATCTTTTAAAGAAGTCTTTAAATTCTTAGGCAAAAGCTCAGAAAGTCCCATCTCTGGGGGATTTCCTCCTTCTTTAGTTCTTTTGGTTTTATTGACAGCAAATTGGAAGTGTGAAAATAGTTACTGAAATGTTTCTTGAAGCTGTAATACTTCAGTGTTCAGTGTGTGGTCTCACGTCTTGTTTGGTAAAATTGTGCACTGCTTGGGAAGGCAATGTTGCCCGACCCTGTGGCAGGTACTGGAGAGAGCTCCTTCGAAGGTGGACATTGGTTTACCTCTCTGCAGTCACTACTTGGCCTACCTTTCACTATCTGCTAAGCCTCTGAGAACATGTCGCCTATGTACAGCCTGTATGTTGAGGGTCCAGAGTGGCGATGTGCAGCTCCAGTCATTGTAGGGCACTATACAATGTTACTACAGTCAGTCTCAGCCTCGTCTGCCCTACAGTGGTCCCCTCTCCTCTCGCCTTCTCGCCCATGTCCTGGGCTGTGTTCACAGGACCTGCATTTAAGAAACCCTCTAACACCATGCTCACCTTAATCCTTGGCTCATGCTTCATGGAAAACCACATAAAAACTAGAAAAGCTCCCAATGCCAGAGGACGTCCTCATGTAGTAGATGAGAAAATACAAACAAAAAGGATGCAGCGCTACCTTTCCTTTTCAGTTTCATTCTCAAAACTCGAGGACGTTGTTGAAAACAGAGACAAGTAAGTCTTGTGATGTGTTTCATGTTCCTGTCCTTAGGTTGCCACATCGTAGCTATTTCTTCGAAGAAAGACAGAAGTGTTAAAAGCAAAACAAGAAAATGAAATTGTAAGCTCAGTGGTGGCAGAGAGCACCTTGTGCCCCAGGACTGATGGCTCAGGAGAGGAGCCTCCTATGTAACGGATGGTTGAAGTGCAAACACATGCACACTGAGCACCATCTGCAAATAGTGGTTAATGGGAGCTACTCTCAAGCATTGCTTGTCCTTTGTCTAAACAGAGGCCATGTCTACCTGTTCTATCTACTCTTCTGCTGACACTTAACTGTGAGCACAGGTCTCACAGACTGGAAGGGCCCTGAAAGGACATTGTGCATTTATTTCATGGACACAGTGCGCATGACTGTAACAGACACAATCTAAGTAATTGAAGGATCGATCGCATTTATTGTTAATGCCAGACAAACCTGTTTTCTCCTTATAAATGTGAAATCAACCTTTAAATAGTGTTTCTCTCGTAGAGAAGAATTCTGAATTTTCATAAAATTTCATGGATGGCCCGACCTGGAAAATCTTATTTAAAAACAACTAGCATAGATTAAGAAGAAAAGGTCAATTGTAGAGCCCTATAATGTTCACATATTTCAATGGTAAGAGGGAAGAGACGGACAGTCAAAGGAAGATGGGCAGGAATCCGAGCTGTGAAAGCCAGTCAAGCCTAAGCAGTGTCAGTGGAGGGGAGAGAGGAGCTGACAGGCGGGGCTGACAGTTCAAGTCTGGTGTGGCTGCACTGGAGGCCCTCCCTGGGCTCCACAACAGCAATGAGAAACAGGATAGAAAAATGGAAACTAGAAAGGCAAAAGGTGATGCGTTAAAAAAATATCTCCAGACCAACTGTGGAGCAGAATGTGAATGTCTATCCTCTGCGTTGGCTCCAGGCCAGAGGAAGTTGAATTCCTTTCTATACAGGAGAATGAGATGATCCCGTGAGTGTAGAGAAACTGTCGCAGGTCTTTAGACAGGGAAGGTACCATGGAGAGGCAGGTCCAGTTAGGCTCAGGCAGGTCCAGTTAGGCCCACATGCTTTCCTGAGACTGGGTCAATGCAAATAAATATTTCTCTTAATTATGGGCTATACTTTCCTCTTTTCTTGCCTCCCTGGTAACTTTTAGTTAAATGCCAGACAGTGAAACTTGCCTACTTGCCTACTTGGTCCTGGATATTTTGTATTCCTATGAATATTACTTACCTTTGTTCTAGGATGCAGATCAATTACTTAGAAATAGTATGATGTGACACACACACACACACACACACACACACACACATTTAGTCAGTGTTCTAGAGGAACACTGAATGAATAGAAAGAACATATAATAAACTTGTATTATTTATTAGATCAACCTACACTATGTGGGCTGAACAGGCCAACAATGGCTGTCTTCACACTAGAGATAACGGACTGTGAACTTCTCCAGCCATGATGCTGGATAGATACTTCAGTCCCAACCTGAAGGCTGGAGGATTCCTGAGAGCCACTGATCTTGAGCGCATGTTGGAAAGCTGGATTCTGATGGCAGCGAGGGATGGTGTCAGATGTGACAGTGGCAGTAGCAGCGGTAGAGTAGATGAACTTAGGAACAGGAGAGAGTAACTCCCAGCAAGATGTAAAGACAAGCAGAAGCGAAGGCTCCCTGCCCCTTGGCTCTTCTTGTCTGGGACAACAGAGAAGGGCACTGCCTCCCATTTATGGTAAATTTTCCCACTCTAATTAACAAGTAGATCCTCTACAGAGGCTGGTATCATGGATGGTTCCAAATTCAGTCAAGTCGACAATCAGGGTGAGTCATCACAGAGGCATGGCAAGAGTCAGTCAAGGATTCTCTACAACCATTCCAAGGTTGCTCTGGACTGTGAGCCCAGTTCCCTGTGAGCTCTGAGATTTCCAAGTCTGGAAAAGCCAGGTGCTATTCCTGGCCTCTCTGAGTGCCTGGTATTGTCCTCCTTGTCCTTGTTTGCTCCGTCTTTCTGTCTCTCTGTCTCTCCCTGTCCTCTGTCTATCTGACTGTCTCCTTTTTCCCTTCTCTCTCCCTCTCTCTCTCTCTCTCTCTCTCTCTCTCTCTCTCTCTCTCTCTCTCTCTCTCTCTCTCTCTCTCTCTCTCTCTCTCTCCTTTTTGTGACTGGCATTATAGGCAATGGTTTTCATTACGGCATCCTCAAAACACAAGTGATTATTTTCGATTACCTTTCTCCCTTCTTTCAGAGAGGATCTTCCAGAGAGGATCTTTTTCTTTCCTATTAAATGCTTTCTAGTAACATCTCTATTTCCACCTCCTTTAATATCGCCTTCTTTCCTCCTCTGAACCACTTTCTAGTTCAACAATGCACAAAGGCACATATATGAATGCAGACACGCATGCATAGGTGTATTTTAGATCTAGACTCTGTTGATGAGAGGAAGCTTCTAGTTCTTGTTTTTCTCCATCAGGCTTATTTCTCTATCATAATGATCTCATGTTTCACTTTCCTACAAATGCCACGATTTCATTTTCCCTGCATGGCTGCATAAAATTTCATTTTGTATGTGTACATTTTCCTTGTCCATTCATCTGTTGATGGCTGGTTCTGGTTCTTAGACAGTGTGAGTAGTGCATCTATAAACATGGACGTCTAAGTATGTTGGAATGGCGACTTACAGACCTGGGATAAACACTCGGGAGTGGAATAGCTGGGTCATAATTTTATTTATTTTTTAAAATTTTCCATTTCATTTTAGCTTTAATTTACATTTTGTTAATGATTTGCAATGTTGATCATCTTTTCATGTGCTTATTGGCCACTTGTATCGTCTTCTAGAGGAAAATGTCTATACCAACATTTTGTCCATTTTTGAGTCTGTAGCTTATTCTTTAATACCTTTGCTTTCTAGGAGTTCTCTATTCTCTATCCTCAACATCAATCAACATTGAAGTGTCCTTGCATTCCAGAAATTAATCTGACTTGGTCGTGGTCTGAAATGGTATTGAATTTTGGTTTTTAGCATTTTGTGGAGAATTATGCAGTATTGAGCATAAGAGGTATTTATCAATAGTTCTTTCTTTTAGGAACATCTGTTGGGGGTTGGGGTCAGAGTGATGCTTATCTCTCATTGGATGAAGTAGGAAGCTTTGCATCCTCTTTATATAACAACATAAAACAGCACAACAGCAACAACAACACAACATCAGCAATAACAGAAGTATTAGAGAGGGACTAGTCATAGTCGCTTAATGTTTGGTAATTCATAAGTGGAATCTACAGATTCAAGAAATTGTTTTATTACCAATATATTTTTAATAAGATATACATCTATTGACACACTCTGTTTCTTCATCATTTATTTTTGGTCATTTTATATTTCCAGGACTTTGTTTTGCCTATGCGTTCTTTTCAGTCCTTGTATGTTTTCAATGTACTCATAATTTGTTTATTTCCAAACCATCAATAGTAATACCTACTTTCATTTCTAATTTTAGTAATTATAGTCTTCTCCTTCTTTCCTTTATTCATGTAACTTAAGTTATATCATGTTTGTTGGTCTTTTTAAAGGACCAATGTCTGGTTTCATCAAGCCACTTAGGTTCATACAGCTTTGACTTGAATTGATAGCACATTAATGATCTTCATTTCAGCATCACATAAAACAACGAATCTTTCTGAGCTCCTCTCACACCACTACCGGGTATGGGGGACATAACATTCCATCTCGACACATTGCATAGCCAGACCTGGACTTTATTTTCTGTGCTACATTTTCTGGTTCTAATTTCAGTGATCTCTGCTCTAGTCTGCATTTACTTCTTACTCCATTCCTTCTTTGGGTTCACTTGTGCCTCTAGTTCATTAAGTTGTGACACTGGTTGTATTTAAATTTGGTGCTTCTGGAGATCCAAGCCAGGACTGAGGTGGTGATATTAGACAAGCGCTCTGCCATGTAGCTGCAGCCATAACCACTTGCTTTCCTGTGCCTATAGCAATGAATTTCTCCATTAGCACTGATGGTTTGGTGTCGCGTAAGTTCTGACACAGTATGTTTTTATTTTTACTTTTCTGTTAAGTGTATTTTAACTTCCTTTTAAATTTAATTTCTACTTTAATCAGTTGTTGTTTAAAACTGCGTTTTTAAATTTCCACAAGTTTGAATTTCAGATTTCTAACTCCATTTAAGAATATACTTGCTGAGTTATGCTTTTAAACATATCGATACATAATTTGATTTTTACGTGGTCTCTACTGCAAAGGATTCCATGTACTCTTGGGAAGAATGTATATTCTATTGTTAGCAGTGTTCTGTATATGTCTGTTAAGTCGACTTGGCTTCTTGTGTTATTAGGTCTTATTTCCCATTTATGTTCTGGAGAAGGACAGGCTGACGCTGAGCCAGGAGGCCATTTAGTTCTCCCTGTATAATTACGTTCTCTGTCATTAGCATACCCAGTGGTTACTGTACAGATATCTCTTCTTTCATTTCTGTATACTTTTCTTTGCATATTTTGTTGATCTTTTAATTAAATCAATATTTGTAATTATTATACTGATTATTCTTTACTAGTATTTACAAACATACTATCCTTTGTTTCTTGTAACATCTTAGCAATCGCCATTTCTTTGGGTCTACATTAAGACTTTTGTAGAGGACATACACCTTGATTGTTGCTTAAATGTTTTAATACTTAATAGCATCCTTGTTTTCTAATTTATTTTCTTAACTGTCAGAGCTGAATCTACTTATACGTAAAGGAATTACTAATATGAAGAGACTAATATCGCTCTCCTCAGCTTTGTGGCCTCTCGCTCACGCCCCGCTTGACTGTGTTTTCCCACCAAACCCTAAGTGCACCCCACTCTCTGACGAACTTACAGCAGCATAACTGCCTCCATCCAATGCCACGCGTGTCTTCATACTTCTAGTCTCGCGATTTTCAGTTTGGAGGACACAAAATCTCTTCTTTATACATGGCATAGCCCCAAACTATAATGTTTTGAAATGTACTCATCTTTTATATTTTATACAGATTTAAAAAGAAATGGGTGAAGAGACCAAGAGCAGCAGTGCTAGCTTTTAGGCTGACACTTTTATTTTAATAAACAATGTTGCCTCTTAAAGTGGAAAATGAAGTGCACAGTTACAAACCATCACTCTATGTAGTGAATGGATTTTGTTGGTGCATAGGTATTAGTCTTTATAATAAAATCCTTTTCTCTTTATGTGGCTTCAGGTCACTTCCACATCCTTTCTTATCACACACGTGTCATTGAGCATTTTAATTCAGGGCAGGTCTGGTGGCGATGAACACCTTGGTTTCTGTTTATTTGGATCTGTTTTAACTCCACCTCACTTTCCAAGGGTAGCTTTGTGAGATACAGACAGGAAGGAATTATAATGCAGGTCTCTCTCTCTCTCTCTCTCTCTCTCTCTCTCTCTCTCTCTCTCTCTCTCTCTCTCTCGCATGTGCATGTCTGCATGTGCTTGTGTGCTTGCATGTGGATGTCAGAGGAACATGTTCCTCTTTGATTTTCCACATTATCCCCATGAGATGGGGCCTCCTACTGGACCTTCAGGCTGCAGCCAAAACACCCATCTCTGTTCTCCTCGTAATGGGCTTCAAGTGCATACAGCCACACCCCACCTACCATGAGGGCTCTATGTATCCTTATGCTTGTTGGGCAAATGCCTTCCCCTCTGAGCCACCTCCCCGCCCTTCTTAACAGTGCTCAGTGTTGTTTTACATTTACTTGAGAAGAGTTTACTTTTCAGGTACCGGTTCTTTCTGATATTATCCGGCATGGCTCTGAATCCTGATGTACATTTTCACATCATGAAGCCCAACCTGCAAGGTATTCACTGTGTACTAATTATCCTGCTCCCCTGAGCTAGGAGAATACTGAGGAGTGACAAATGGTCCCATGCTCGCCCTCTCTCTGGACTTTCAGCTTTCCCATTGCTCAGGAGTTAGATCAGGGCTGAGGAGGTGTCCCTGTGGCATGAAGACCTGAATTCAGCCCCTGCAATCCACATGCACCAGTTTTTTGTTCTCCACATGAAACAAATATCACCTAGAAAGAAAGAATCTTAACTGAGAGAGAATACACCCATAAAATTGGCCTCTAGTCAAGTCCATAGCATGTTTTTGGCTAATGAACGATGTAGGGTGACCCAGCCCACTGGTTGGTGCCACTCCTGAAATTCATCCTTATATTTTAAAAAAATGCTATGAGGATTAAGCAAGCTGAGTGGTTACATTCCTCTTGGTTGTTGCTTCAGTTCCTGTCTCTAGGTTCCTGCCTTGCATTCCTGCACTGACTTCCCTCAGTGATTGACTGTGATGTGGAAGTATAACAGGAGCAAACTCTTTGATGCTGTTGGTCATGGCATCTATCACAATGATACAACACAAACTAGATTACCAAGTAAGAATGCCAGGCATGGCAGTCCATTTGCAGAGAGGGGTGGATCCTTGGGGCTTTCTGGTCAAGTAGAAGAGATTAATCAATACATTCTAGGGCACCTAAAAACCCAACCTCAGAGGAGGCAGGCAACATTCCTGAAGGTAGCACCTAGTGAGGTTGTCTAGTATGTATTCATACACACACACACACACACACACACACACACACAAATATGAGAAAAAGAGTCAGTGGAGGTAAGAAACCAGGAATCAGCAATGACATCCCAGCATGGCCCGTCTACCTCACTTGTCTGTGGAGGCAAACCACACTCGTTGCATTTCATTCTTGTCTCTCCCTCTTCCTCTGCACCTTCTCTGTGGTTAGGTTTCCCATGGCAAGGGCTGAATCATTCCAGCAATCGAGTCTGGCCTAAAGACAGCTGTGTCTGCAAAGGCTTCTCTCCAGCATGCAAGAGCAAGAGCTACTTGGAGGCATGGGCTTAAGTACTTGTGTCTGTGATTACAAAGTAATATACTTTAATCCTTTTGTAAAAGTTTCCAGGTGAATAACAATAAATAAAATGTCTTTAGTTTCTGTCTTGCTCTTTAATCTTTGCAGTAACTTTCTAGACAACACAAATCTCCCACTGTGATAAAAACACAGTCATTTTTGAACACCCAATCAATAGATGATGTAATAATCTCAATTATTTTCATTCTATTAATGAGAAAGCCAGTTAAGGAGATATGGTGGTTAATTCCTCCATTGACATTCTCATAGTGTTTCCAAACTGTCCTGGTTTCTCTGCATTCTGATCACAAACCCTGTATTACAGAGGTGGTTTTATTTGGACTTCCCTTAGTTCATCTACAACACAGGGCTAAGTGATTCAGATGTCACAATACTCAAGACTGTTCCCCATTCCCTGTTTTTGTCTTTGTTTCTTGCAAACATTTGGAGAAAAAATAAACTACTCAGAAGAAAGCAATACTAAGTAAAACAGTTCAGAGCATCTGTCAGCATGAGACAGGGCAGGGTATAGTGTGTACAGAATGGCCATTGGAGTTCTTCTCCTCTTTTCTACTAGCTTCTGCTAATCTTGCACAGGTTCACACACCCACACACATACAGAAACGCATTCAGAACCAATATGCAACACTAAGATTTGACAAATATTTTACTCTTCAAAATCTCCATCTCTATATCAGATACATACTATGTAACCTTAATGCACATATCCAAAGGGCTTGTTTTGCACAGTTGGCAATTTCCTGGCTAAGTGGCTCAGGCATAGCCAGGGACGAGGCTGGCTTATTTAATGTCTGCCACCTTATTTTTTCTTTGGACATAGTGGGACATTTTTGACATGTAGCTTGATACTCTGCTATGTGGGAAAGAGTGGGAACACTGACAGCTGCCCAGAACTGCTGCAGGAGTGGACAGCTGGGTGCAGGTGCATGGACTGTCTCAATTTGACAGGCTTTAAGGCTTGCATTATCTGAAGTGATATTTAATATCCCACCCAATGAGGTACTTAGAAATAACAGAAGCTGCACAGTCACACACACACACACACACACACACACACACACACACACACACATTCAGCAGCACATAGGACTCCAGAGACATCACTCTCACTGTTATGGATGAAACACTTGTCAACTATTTTGTGACTTTTTGATCAACAGTGTCATGATAGTTTAGAACACATGCCCTAGGCATTGTGATCCTGAGTTATGCAATTTTCTTTTTGCCAGGAATTCCTCCCTGTATGTAATGATAAGGATGCGTGGATTTTCATAGGGTTCTTGAAAAAATGACAGAGTTACAGGAACTAAGTGCTGGATGAAATGTTCTGGCTATCATTTGAAGTTCAAGAATGTGAGTGCCTCTGGGTTTGAGGGTATGTCGCCAGTGAGTACTGACTGGCACTAGAACCTCCAAGCTCCCATTATGGACAAGTCACCTGCCCTTTCTGAATTCCCTTGGTATTCACTGAAATTAAGCCTCACCCTGTTGGTTATCACAAGCTGGTTTGGTTTGGAGACTGGAATGATCTATGGACTTTGGGAATAGCTAAAATGACTTCTCAGAGGGAGAAGAAACTTCAGGGTTCCAACTTGTAGACAGAGGAATGGGGGTTTCGTTTTTATTAGAAAAATGAGTAACCAGTAAAACTCAGGGATCTGAAAATGTGGCTTGGGTGTGAGGCCAAAGTCATGCATTCACTGTGACTCAATTATAATCTCTGTGTTTGCTAAGTCGTTCAAGTCTCAAGGCTAGCCCTCTTGCCAATCTACATATAGTCCAAGGACTGTTTCAACTAGTCAGGAAGAATTGCAACTAGAGAGATCAGCAAGTCTCCCACTAAAGGCATAGACCCTTCCTTACCAGATGATTTCAGATACAGGAAATACAAAGTCTTGAAGCAGGGCAAAAGATAGAACTTCCTGCATGAACGCAGCACCATTATAGAGAACTAGATACCAGGGCACCAGGGTGCAGTGCGCCGAATTCTATCAGATAGGGAAACAAGGTTGAGTGGAAGCTTGAGTTTTATCTTCCCTTCCTATAGAGAAGGGAGAATGAGATGGGGATTGAGTTCATCTCTCTCCTGAGTTAGGGAGACTGGAAGTTTCTCCTGTGCGGTTTTATGAGAGAGAACAAGCCACCCTTCTCACACAGTGACAGGGAAGCCAACAATCAGGTTAGGCTTTGCCTTTGCACTGTGCTTCAACAGAAAGTAAAATCTTGATTATAAAACATACGCTCAAAATTGCTCTTGTAGGAAGAGGGCTGCCTTGGCTGGACGATATCAGTGGGCCAGTTCTCATCGGGGAGGGGCTGGGATGCAGCTGCTAGAAAGCAGAGTGAGAGCTGTGGGTACCCTGGGAGCAGGGGAGGGGTTAAGGAAAGGACTGTAGTTTAGTTTATATGTAAATTAGTTTACAAATTAAATTACAGTTATAGATGTTTTGGATAATGAAGACAAAATCAAATAGCAAACATAATTGTAATTGACCAAGAAGAGGTAGGAAGTTGTGTGTGGTTAAGCACAGCTGTAATCCGTGCACTTAGTATGAAGAATCATGCCGGTAGGTTTTAAGCCCAGGGCCACGAGGATGATCTTTCCTGTCTCAGGAAAGAAGGAGGAGGAGGAGGAGGAGGAGGAGGAGGAGGAGGAGGAGGAGGAGGAGGAGGAGGAAGAGGAGGAGGAGGAGAACGAGAAGGAGGAGGAGGAAGAGGAGAACGAGAAGGAGGAGGAGGACAAGGAGGACGACGACGAGGAGGAGGACGAGGAGGAAGAGGAGGATGAGGAGGAAGAGGAGGATGAGGAGGACGAGGAGGACGAGGAGGACGAGGAGGACGAGGAGGACGAGGAGGACGAGGAGGACGAGGAGGACGAGGAGGACGAGGAGGAGGACGAGGAGGAGGACGAGGAGGAGGAGGACGAGAACAAGGAGGAGGAGGAAGAGGACGAGGAGGAGGATAAGGAGGAGGAGGAGGAGGAGGAGGAGGACAAGGAAGGAGAAGACATCATATGCTTTTTCCCTTCACTGTCCTTTGAAGGCTCAGTAACTTCAATTCTTTTGGTGCAAACAGCAGTCATGGATCCACTAGGAAAGCACCACTCTGAGTGCTAAAGATCAGGCTGGACCACCTCCATCACTCAGGGGTGATCTCACCTTGTTTTGGCTAGGCAGAGCATTTCATTTCCCTGATCTTGAGAACCGTCCCAGAGAAGGATGTGTGATCTAACACAAGAAAAAGCCACTTCTTTCTGGCCCCCTGGATCTTATTAAGAGTATTAGAAAATCTAGCAAGAACTGAAGAAGCCCTCACTGATGGTCACATCAGGGACCACCAGTCTGCCTCAAAATTCCTTAGTATTATCAAGTGTACAAGCAGGTGCTCTTCACTTTTATTCAGTCCCGTCCTCTTGAATCACAGATCCACCTCCTTTTGTGTCTTATGTCATTCAAACCACAGCTCATTGGCAGTCCATCCTGGATGCCTGTGATGAAAATAAATTTTATGGTTATAACATAATGGGAAAAAACAAGAGCTGTGCGTAATACTCATGCCTGGAATTGCTAGACTCTGGAAACTGCTGCTGCTATGCCCACAGCCAAGCCTGTGGCTTTGCACTTGGCATAGGGACTCCTCAAGGCTACTGCTGGAAGTTTTGTCTGGGCAGTTAATGAATTACCAACCTTCTTCCAGAGCACCTATACTTTGTTGTGTAGTATGTGTGTTTTGCCACTTTTTCCTGTTGCTTGACAAAACAGTGATTTTCAAGAGGCTTCCCTCTGTAGAGTGCTGTAAAATGGTCACCCCTTTGTGTTCTTTGATTGTTAGAGAGTTGTTTTCATGTTGTAAAATCTCTTGTGTTGCAATATTGAGGCAATCTGGAATGTGGATTTGCAAATCCTGCCCTGAGCAGCAGCCAGCTGGAGCTCTGCATAGACATCTTACTCCACCACTGTGGGAAAATGGAAACCTTTTGCACTGCTAGTGACCCTATAGGTTGAGCAAATTCAAAGAGAAATGTGTTTAGTTAAAGCTAACGGAAGTCTCCACTATATTTCTTTTAAGGATTTTTTTTTAAAACTTAGATATTTGGGAGGAACAAGAAAAAGATGACATTATAGAATTATTTTAAAATGTTATGATAAAACCAATTAAGCTCAAGGTAATGGTGTCTTTTTGATTGCTTTTCAGATTTTAAGACCAGTGAGGGTGAGGAGCTCAGTGCTAGAGAACACTTGCCTAGCATGCATGAGGCCCTGAGTTCAAGTCTCAGCCCTGAAAGCACAGAAAAGAAAAATTAAGATATATTTAGGGAAGGATGTTGATTTAAGAGAGGATGTATTGTGTTGTAATTAATACTTAATAACACACTATGACATTTCCATGATAATTCAAGAATTAAACCAAATCTATTTGAATGTAAAAAATAAACCCACATTTGTCCATTATGCTATAACTTATAAATGCATTTCCTCATGGACAGCCAAGATATTTTGCCAGTGTGTTGTGTTTAGAACATGTCATGTTCCATAGTCATTGGGCATCCATACTACATCTGTTTATTCCTATCCATTGATTGGTGGACATGAACTCTTCTGATATTCTCATACATGGAATTATTCAATGGATAATATTTCTGTATTGCCTTGAATCCCTCCAAAGTATACACGTAACTCCCCAAATTCAAGCATGTGTTTAACAGTAAGTTAATTTACTGTCATAATGCATTACTAATAACAGTAATGCATTAAGTAATTTTCTTTAAAATTACTTAAAAACAATGTAATTTTCAAATATTTCACAAGTACCATTATGGAAATGCTTTGGTCCTCTTATGTCATGAATATTCTTACTTTCCACTTATTCTCTTTGATAATATATTTTTTATTGCATTTTGAAATGTATGGGTATGTGTATATGCCATTGAACATATCTGGGAGTTAGGTCTTTTCTTTTTGTGTGGGTCCTGGGTATGAAACCTTTACCCATGAAGTCCTCTCACGTGCCCCACTTATGTTTGAATAAATTTCATCAAACAAACATAGTATTTTTAACCTAATATACAATAGGCATAAGGATCTTACTTAAGCAAGAAAAGCAATGAGTGGACTGAGAGAAGCACAGCGCTTTATGGTGAGATGGGTTATACAATATTGTATCTAGTGTTGATCATGATGTATATTTATTCCTTACTTCCTTAGTGAGTTACAATAGCAACTATGAAAAACATCTACAATGAAAAAGAGCCTGGACTGCTCTTAACATTAAAATGCTGCTCAGCTGTTACTGTTGAACAGCCGCGCACATCGCAGCATGAGATGACTCCATTACAAGAACTTTATATTCTCATGTTCAATGTCAAGTTGTCTTACAGAGGCTCCCAGCATGGTTCACTGAATGGAAAGGCCAGGCTCAGAGTAAAGGATGTGATTTACCCGTAGTGAGTCTTTGATGCCTCTACTCCATTCCCTGTGATCATTTTGACTTGGATGAAGACAGTTGTGTCATTAGCAGATGATTGTGTCATTTTGGGCTATCAAAAAAGACATCTGCAGTATAAAAAGAAGTCTGAAACTCACCAACCATTTGTTAAGTTGACCTTTTCAAGTTGTGAGAGTGTTTTGACTGATTAAGACACATTTTTTAAATCTCATTACCATATGAAGAGGCAGAAAGTTTATAAATATCTACCCCTCATAAACAAGAGGTCCTTCCTTCCTTTCTTACTAATAATAGAGAGGTATTTAGAAAAGGAAGAATATTGTTTTTGAAGGCACTAGAAACAATTCTAGTATCAACTTATGTTCTCTGTTGATCTCTCTAACTTGTCCAAGTTAATTCTGAAAATTAAAAGCTGATATTTACTTTTTTTCCTTAAAAGTAGGGCCAGATCTCAACTAGATTAGCTGCTTTCGCATTTGTATTTCAGTTCTCATTGTAGTTTTAATTTTTACTCAGTTGAAAAACATGGAGCTTGGCAAGAAGTTCAGATTCTTTTCCTGGCTAAGAAAATAAATTTGGTCATGGAAAAGAATCCATTTCCGGACTATCTCAGATATTTGCCATCGTCCTTTTACAAATTCATTGTTGATTCATGATTCATACAGAGTGTGAAAATGTTCATTCGTGAGTGACCTTATCCAAGACATTACCTAATAAAACAGCTGGTATTCTTGTTCAGATTCATCCTGAGCTGCAAGTGTTTGCAATTTTCACAAGACTTTGGCCTACACTATAAGCAGAGTCTGAGTCCTTTATTCAGTCATTTATCCTATTATCTGTTGGTGTAAGTGATGAAATCCTTCACAGAAGGCATAGTAGCCTTTCCAGAGATCAGCTGACTTCTAAGTTACATGCTTGGTTTAATGTCAAACGTTTTGTAACTATCTAAATGCATCTAAATCCTGTCATTCATTATTGTATTTATACATCTCTGCTTAGATAATACTATCCGTTTGCCCAGAGCATAGACATACTTGGGTTTATAATCCTGTTAATTCTAGAAAGTAGTGCTGGAAGTGTATAAAAATACAGAAATACAAGAGTCTGTAACTGGTGAACATTTCTGAACAGAACCATACCATTTACAGCTGTCTCTCATGTGCAGGTACATTGTGGGAAAGTGGCTTGTCACCGAAGCCCCATAAGCTCCTTACTTCTGATGGTCACATAGTGAGGGATTAACAGCGCTGTATCTCCTTTCGGTCTGATAGCTCTCATATTTCTGACTCTCATGCTGCAGGAATGCAGTAGGTTCTGAGGACATACTCGCATAGCCTCATTAATCCCTGTGCTCCAGGGTGATTCACAGGAGCACTCACACTCAGTTGGTATCATGTGTTCCAAGTTGGGCCTCACTAACACAGGTGCCATCCTTGAACTTGTCATCTGCTGAGGTATTGAGTTCCGTGCTTCACTCGAGGACATGATCTGAGGAATGTGGCCACTTGCCATTTCTGTCTCAAGGTTGAGCACATGTCTCTGCATCTCATGTTCAGCCTTAAGATCATTTCAATCATAAATGACTCAACAGACAAGATAGTAAATCACTAAAGGAACTGCGAAAGGTAAACCTGGAAGTGCTGTTTACTTCCTAAAGTGTGGTGCTACGAATGGAACCTTCCTCACAATGACAAGCTCTTAACACATTTTTGTTACTATAGCAAGTTGATAGAAAAATCACTTATTTTTTCTTAGTGTGTGTGGATGTATAAGAGAAAGAGACACACACACACAGACACAGAGAGAGCACACATGTGCAGGCACACACTCACATGCACAAACAGGTGTGCACATGCTCTTGTGAATCAGTTCAGTCTCCACTCTGAGGTCCTAGGCTTGGGGTGGGTGCTTTTACCTGCTGCGCAAATCACAGGTGAAGATATTGTTGACTTTTAATTTAAAACAGGATCCTGATGTGTAGTATAATACTTATAAACAGTTAATTTTCTATATCTATAACATCACACAGCTTTTTTCTAAAATATCTATATGAAAATGTCATGCTGAGGTTCATTGTGCATGATTAATGCATACCATCAAAAACATTTTATTAGGTATATTCTTTATTTACATTTCAAATGCTGTCCCCTTTTCTGATTCGCCCTCCCTGAAAATCCCATAAGCCATCTTCCCTTCCCCAATCAACCGCAATCACTTCCATCCATTTGTCTAAGAATTCCATGAATTCATTGCTTTTAATGGCAGACTAGTACTCCATTTTGTATATATACAACATTTTCTGTATCCATTCCTCTGTTGAGGGACATCTGCGTTCCAGCTTAGGGCTATTATATAGGGCTGCTATGAGCATAGTGGAGCATGTGTCTTTATTACATGCTGGAGAATCCTCTTGGTATATGCCCAGGAGTGGTATAGCTGGGTCCTCCAGTAGTACTATGCCAAGTTTTCTGAGGAACTACCAAACTGATTTTCAGACTGGTTGTATCAGCTTGCAATCCTACCAGCAGTGGAGGAGTGATCCTTTTTCTCCACAACCTCTCCAGCACCTGCTGTCTCCTGATTTTTTTTTATCCTAAATGAAAAGAATATACCTTCTTCTTAGCACCTCATGGTACCTTCTCCAAAATCAACCATATAGTTGGCCACAAAACAGACCTCAACAGATAAAAGAAGATTAAAATAATCCCATGCCTCCTATCAGATCACAATGGAGTAAGGGTGGTCTTGAATAGCAACAAAAACAACAGAAAGCCCACATACACATGAAAGCTGAACAATGTACTACTCAATGATACCTTGATCAAAGAAGAAATAAGGAAAGAAATCAAAGACTTTCTAGATTTTAATGAAAATGAAGGCACAACAGATCCAAACTTATGGGACACAATGAAAGCAGTGATAAGAGGAAAACTCATAGCCCTGAGTGCCTCCAAAAAGAAACTGGAGAGAGCATACTCTAGCAGCTTAATGGCACATGTGAAAGCTCTGGAACAAAAAGAAGCTAATATACCCAAGAGAAGTAGAAGGCAGGAAATCATCAAACTCAGGACTGAAATCAATCAAGTAGAAACAAAAAGAACCATACAAAGAATCAATAAAACCAGGAGCTGGTTCTTTGAGAAAATCAACAAGATTGATAAACCCTTAGCCAGACTAACCAGAGGGCACAGAGACTGTATCCAACTTAACAAAATTAGAAATCAAAAGGGAGACATAACAACAGAAACTGAGGAAATTAAAAAAAAAAATCATCAGATCCTACTACAAAAGCCTTTACTCAACACAATTGGAAAATCTGGAGGAAATGGACAATTTTCTAAACAGATATTAAGTACCAAAGTTAAATCAAGATCCAATAAATCAATTAAACAGTTCCATAACCCCTAAAGAAATAGAAGTGGTCATTGAAAGTCTTCCAACCAAAAAAAAAAGGACAGGGCGACATGGTTTTAGTGCAGAATTCTAGCAGACCTTCAACGAAGACCTAACACCAAAACTCTTCAAACCATTTCACAAAATAGAAACAGAAGGAACACTACCCAACTCATTCTATCAAAAAACTTTGAAAAGAAAATTTGTGTATCTTTTAAGAAATTTGTAAATCTTTCTGAGTCTGTAAAAGTACTGAGATTTCAGGGTAAAGATATTAAACCCTAGTTAAAGTCAGGATTTGAGAAGAAGTACCTAACGCCCATGCCTCCACATGAGAAAGGGCATCTGGAGTTTTCTAATACATTTGCAAGGGCTGAATGTGGCCTGAAATTACTTAAAGACTGACTTCATAGTGTGTGAGTGTATGTGTGTGTGTGTGTGTGTGTGTGTGTGTGTGTGTGTGTGTGTGTGCATTTGTGTGCATGTCCAGGTTATACACTCTTTACAGAATCTTCTCATAGGAACTCAAGTAGGTCCTGTCAAGAAAGGTCTTGGGAGAAACAAAACTAAATGTTTCCTGAGAAGCAACCAGATGTAAGACACTAAAGCCCCTGCCATAGGGCTGCCACACGCATCTGTGCTGTCTCAAAGGAGTACCAGCATCACTGTGCAGGGATAAGGGGTAGAAACAGGGAGAAAGGCACCTGGGAGGTGTGGGAACGTGTGCTAGGCTTGGTGCAGCCTTTGGAGAATGAGCAGCCATAGCGAATGCCCTTCCCCAAGACTTGGGTTCCTAATGCTTGCATAAATCTGAGGCTGAGAAAGGACACTGGAAAGGTTACCCCCTTTCCCTCCTTGTTAGCTCCATCACTTTAAGTGACAAATAAAATTGACCATGAGCAGAACTGGGAGAGCCCCGAGAGACAAAATCTCCGACACGCAGGGAAAAGCCTAGCCTAGTGGATAGATATAGGCCAGGCCAGAAGCAACGGTCACACCAAGCTCTGCTCTTGACTCTCTACCTGATAAAGAGAAAGATTAAAGGCAGCCAGGCAGATAAGACATCTTTTAAAACAGGAGACAATAAATATGTTGTCTTTCATTGAATAAAAAAGAAACAAAATTACAGCCTGCTTTCTACCAAGTAAAAGGCATTGCCATAGGCATGAAGATGAAGTGACTCATTGACACAGACCAATGTATAGAAATATTGGTGTGAATATATTTAGGTAAAATATATCTGATGCCATTAAAACATTGGGAGCTCACATTAACAACTAATAAATAAACATGAATTTTAAAAATTTAGTTGCTATAAAATATGACTGCTGGATAAATAACTATGTTAACATAATTCTATCATTAATAAACATGCAGTAGATGTTTGCTAGAAAGGCACAGGAACCAGTGGGCTGAGGGATGCACTGCTACCCTATCTGTACAGTACTGTCACATTATTTTATGACACACTTATAACCATCTCCAAGTTCAATGTCAACAAAAAGGCATAAATCCTCTTTGAGGAAGGCAGAATCACTGTTGTGTTTTCTTTTTCTGTTCATAAATTGGCATCTCTGCCTCTTGATAAGAGCAGGATGCATTTAAACTACAACTAAGGTTATTAATAAAAGACATCTGACAAACTAGGCATGGTGGGTGGTTCATCCAGTGAAACTAGCCACAGTGCCATGATAAGGAAGAGACATGATGATGGAATTAGAGAACAGAAAGATTGGTTCAGATGCCTGTAATACTTTGAGAACCATTAGCTCCCAGTGGAAGAGACATGGAAACTTGGGGGTTTCAAGGGGAGAGTCTGCCGGGGATCTGTGTGGTCCTTCTGAGATGATTAAGCAGATAGCTCTTGTTGGATGGGTCAGAGAAGAAGAGGATGAAGTCATCATTGCAGATGCTTAAATCAATTATTTTAATACTTCAGTTGCTAGTTGTTCAAAAATAAAACTAAAAAGAAGGTAATTAGAAGACACAGAACCTTCAATGTTGAGCTAAATTCAGAGAAAATATAAAATGGGAAGGCTAAGAGAACAAAGAAAACATCTATTAATATGGTATATGTGAATTTAACTGAAAACATTATTTTAAGTGTCTAAGTGAATCAGAGAAAGAAGGAATTGTTAGAGAAATCTTGGCTACTTGCTATCTACCAGAGAGCCATTTTTAAATGTAAACACAGAAGTTAAAAGTAAAATGATAGTCCATGTACCTACCAATCACCCCCTTTTCCTTCTTATAAAACTACAGAGTAACCACATTGAGCTCAGTGAAGGTATGGAATACAGCGAGACATGCTATAAGGACTGGTATATCCAAACAAAAGCCTATGCACTTACTAACAAAGCTTCAAGATATATGAAGCAAAAAGAAAAGCCTCCAATCATCATGTGTGACTCCACTGAGCTATGAAATTGTTGGGAGGCTGTGGTGGTTTTAGGAAGTGGAGCTCATTAGAAGACTTCAGGACGCACAGAGTGATGGTTCTTTTGTGTGATGGCTATTCTTGGTTGAATTAACTTGAAATCAAGCTGTTGGGTACATCTGTGAGGGTATTTTCCCCTTAATTAAATCATTTAAAGTGTAAAGACCCAAATCTTCTGAAGTGAAAAGATCCACCTTTATTCTAGATCTTTTGAGGTGGGAAGATCTTTAATGTCCAATCTGGGACAGGGAAGAACGGAGCTCTGACTTTTTGTTCTCACTGGCAAGTCCATTTCTTCACAGGCATTAAAGCCTACTTCTTAGGGACTCCAATGTATACTGAAGACCAACTGAGAAATACCGCCTTCCATGCTGAACAACTACTGGATTCTAGGACCTTCTGTTTGTAAGCAGTTATTGTTGGATTAGCTGGACTACAGCCTGTAAGCCATTCTAACAAATCTCTCCCTCTTTCTATATGTTTGTGTGTATGTAGTTGCCTGTGTATGTGTGTATGTGTGCTCATTTTATCATTTCTCATCCCCTAGAGAACTCTGACCCATACCTATGGGACCATACCTTTGAAGATAATATTAGGACCCTGAGTCCTCTTTCCCTGTGCTTCCTGGTGTTGTGAAGTGAACAGCTTTCTTTTGCAATATGCTCTACATCATGACATGCTGGCCTTGCCAGAGGTCCATGAGTGGACCATAAAGTAAAACCTTCAAAACTGTAAGCCAAAATAATAATCCTCTGCTCATTTCTGGGTCTTTTCTCTTGTATTTGTTGCAGGGGTGGAGAGCTAATCAGAGATGAACGTACGTGGTTGGCAGGCCTGCTAGTTCCTCTTCTGTTTTCTGTTCTGCTTGATGCTGTCCTCCCTCTGGCTTCCTAGCCGCCTTATGGGATGTTTAAATATTTTAAATGATTCCATCTTATATAAAGTGCTTCTGAGTGTTTCTCTTTGCGGTCTTTTATACTGCTCACCCAGACTGTAATCATATAAACACATGACTTATAGTAACAACTTAGTAGTCAGCCACTTTGAAAGGACTGTGGGCTTTGTTTACATCCATTTCCCTTCCCATTTTAAAGAATCTTTGTCTTCACTATGAGCAGTAATACAATTCCTGCCGAAATTCCATGTGATTTATCAACTCCTACGAACAAGCGTGACCTGCCGGCTGTGCCCATAGTGTTATTCTTTCTGTCTTAGACTCCAGCATTCCTTCTTTCACTGTTTTCATTTTTGCTTAAATGTATTTCTTTTGTAAACCTTTAAGGGACGTTTGATAGTAATAAAATCTTTTGTATTCATTTGTCTTCCTTGGGTTATCTCCGCATCATTGCAGCAGGAGTCACACCATCTAACAGTTTTCCGGATGTTTACTACTCCTAATGACTATGTTTTTGTTCACTGACCTACTATTAATTAAATTATTTTCCTCAGATAAAGTCAGATTTCTGGGGCTAATTTTAAACCTTTTCTTTCTGTTAATTTTCAGGGGTTTAAGTATGATAAAACTTCAGTGTGGGTATCTTTGAGTTTATCTTGTTGGTTATTGTTCTGTTTCTTAGATCTATAGGTTTTGTAAAATTTGACAATAGTTTTGCCATTCTCTATTTTTCTAAGTTGAACATATTTTAATAGGAAAAATATTTAGAAAAGTGAATTTCTTTCTTCCTTAGAAAATAAGATTAAAAATGTATATGATCCCAGGAAAAAATGGACATAATGTACTGGTTTGAATTTTTCATATGCAATAAAAGAAAAGGGATTTTTTTTATCCATTTAAATAGTTTTTAAAATGAAAATATGTACACAAATATTTACTCTTTACTAGTGCATACTAATTGTAAAAAACAAAACCCAGTGAACGTCATTAGGGTATTTTGACATATGTATATAAGGTGCTTTGACCATACTTACCCCATTTATTTGTACTTCCCTTCTGATTGATTGCCTTCATATTTCCTATTGTGTAAGCTGTCCACATTAAACATGGTTATGTGGGGTGTGAAAGGATGGACATATAATAGAAAGTATACAATGTGTTTTAGACCTTTCTGAATCTGCATACTATCATTTAGCCGGAAACTTCTCTATCTATAATTTTTTTTCTTTCAGACAACATGATTTCACTCTTATAAACATCTGTATAGCACTATATTGTCTATATGCTACATTTCTTTATCCATTCCCTAATGGACATCTGCACGGATTCCATAATTTTGCTTTTGTGTGACTTGGACACGTTAAACACGGTTACTAGGGATATTCTTTCTTTATGTCAACTTTGATTCCTTTGACTGCAGATCCAGTAGGGGTACAGCCGGGCCACATGCCAGTTCTACCCTTACTCTTTTTTATTTTTAATTTATTTTTTTAGTTTTAATTTACTTCTTTTTTGTAAAGCAAGTTCTTTTATTGAAAAAGGAAGTAAAAACATGATAAAATTGAAGATTTACATGGAAAATATTTCTGATAAAATACAAGAGATATATAAAAACACATTAAAATTGACAATTTTCATGGAAAATTAAAGAGTAAAGTGATAGACATAAAACATTGCTAAATTAATTCAAAAATAAAATAGAAACATTTTATGGTAGAATTGAAGATTTATGTGGAAAATATTTCTGATAAAATTCAAGAAATATATAGACAAACACATTAAAATTAACTATTTCATGGAAAATCATACAGATAAAAAGGTAGATATAGAAAACCTTTCCAAATTAATTGATGGTGGAATTAAAAATGTTTCATGATAAAATCAAAGATTTAAATGAAAAACATTTCTGATAAAATAGAAGAAATATGTAGAAAAACATGTTAAAATTGAAGATTATGAAAAATAATGCAGATAAAATGGTATACATAAAAACTTACTAAATTAATTGAAAGGAATTACAACCATTTTCTGATAAAATTGAAGATTTACATGAAAAATATTTCTGTTAGTCTACATCTTTTTATTGGGGAATTAAATCCATTGATGTTAAGATAATATAAGTAATAGTGATTGTTGCTTCCTGCTATTTTGATGTTATTTTTATGTTTGTGTGGGTATCTTCTTTAGGGTGTTTTTGGAAGAAGATTACTTTCTTGCTTTTTCTAGGGTATAGTTTCCCTCCTTGTGCTGGTGTTTTTCATCTATTATCCTTTGAAAGGCTGGGTTTGTGGGAAGATATTGTATAAATTTGGTTTTATCATGGAATATCTTAGTTTCTCTATCTATGGTGATTAAGAGTTTTGCTGGGTATAGTAGTTTTGGCTGGTATTTGTGTTCTCTTAGGGTCTATATCACATCTGCCCAGGATCTTCTAGCTTTCATCATCTCTGGTGAGAAGTCTGGTGTAATTCTGATAGGTCTGTCTTTATAAGTTACTTGCCCTTTTTCCCTTACTGCTTTTAATATTCTTTCTTTGTTTAGCGTATTTGGTGTTTTGATTATTATGTGCCAGGAGGACTTTCTGGTCTGGTCTGGTCCAGTCTGTTTGGAGTTCTGAAGGCTTCTTGTATGTTCATGGGCATCTCTTATTTTAGGTTAGGGAAGTTTTCTTCTATAATTTTGTTGAAGATATTTACTGATCCTTTAAGTTGGAAATCTTTGCTCTCTTCTATACCTATGATCCTTAGGTTTGGTCTTCTCATTGTGTCCTGGATTTCCTGGATGTTTTGGGTTACAAGCTTTATGCATTTAGCATTTTCTTTGACTTTTGAGTCCATGGTTTCTATGGTATCTTCAGTACCTGAGGTTCTTTCTTCTATCTCTTGTATTCTGTTGTTGATGCTTGCATCTATAACTCCTGAATTCTTGCCAAGGTTTTCTATCTCCAGAGATGTCTCACTTTGTGATTTCTTTATTGTTTCTACTTCCACTTTTAGATCCTGGATTGCTTTGTCCAGTTCCTTCACTTGATTGTTTGTGTTTTCCTTCAATTCTTTAACAGGTTTTTGTGTTTCCTGTTTAAGGGCTTCTGCCTGTTGACTGATGTTCTCTCTATATTTCTTTAAGGCAGATATTTAAGTCCTTCTTGAAGTCCTCTATCTGCATCATGAGCTGTGATTTTTAAATCCAACTCTTACTTTTCTGGTGTGTTGGGGTATCCGGGACTTGCTGTGGTGGGAGAACTGGGTTCTGATGTTGCCATGTGGCCTTGGTTTCTGTTGGTAGTGTTCTTGTGCTTGCCTTTCACCATCTGGTTATCTCTGGTGTTAGTTGGTCTTCCTGTCTCTGACTGGAGCTTGTCCCTCCTTTGGGCCTGTAAGCCTGTGTCTGTACTCCTGGGACACCAACTCTCATCTGGCAGGGTCTGTGCCTAGAAGGCTATAGCGTTGCTCAGCTCCCTGGTGCAAATGGAGGCAGGAGGACTTCTGTCCCAGCTGCTCTACTGAACTTATGCCCCATGTGCTCCTAGCTGTTCCCCTCCAGAGAGAAGCTTGTGATCTCACCTCTGTGCTCAAAAGTCAAATCACTGCTGGGAGATCACTTTCTCCTGGTGGGCTGTGTACAGAGGGCTCTGGAGCTGGAGGCTCCCCAGTGCAAATGGTGGTGGGTGTCTCTTAAAAAATCTTTTAGCCACATTGCCCAATTCATTTTTTTCTGAGTCTAATAGAATGGACATGAGATTTTGAAGACTGTTACAACTATATCTATTTTTTCTTTGTTTCTCAGTTTGCTTGAATTGAATTATTTGCTTTTGAGTTTTTGCCAGTATATTATTTTAATTCTGGCAGCAATGGTGCTTCCCATAGCTAAGATGATCTTTCCACCTAGGTTATCCCCATTCAAATCTCCCTCACAGGCATGCCTCTGTCACCTAGGTGACTCTAAATCTTTTCTAGAGTTCCTGTTGACAAACAATGTGAACCATTACAGATATGGAAGGTTTTTTTTTTAAGTTGCTACTTTAATTTTATTTCATATTCTCCATTTTGTTTTTTATTTTAATTTTGCTGATATTTTCTAAGCGATGCTGTGATTGAGTATTACACAACTTCTCTCTACCTGATTCATCTTGCTACATGCATTGACTGATGGCAAGTTCACATTCAAAGTAGATTTCCCTCTTCTTTGTGTGATGTCTGGTATTTTATTCCCTCTATCAAGTGAAAAGTATAACAGAGAGAAGCAAAATTATAAATGATCAGTTTCCTTGGAGAAAAAAGTCATTTCTTAAAGTGAGATATTAGAAAATGGAATCTGTAAATGTTAAGTAATCTAAGTGTTAGGTGATCAAGTATACCTTTTCCCTGTGAGTTCACAAACACTCCCGTAGTTGCTTTTAAACATAGACGTGCTATTGTGGGATCTTGCATCAAATAAAAGGATGAAGATTCTACTGGAGTGTGAACACAGGAGACTGCGAAGTATCCAGTTTCCACTCTGATGACTCACTGGGTGCTCTCTTCTGGCTCCTTGATGGAAGAGATCCCATATCTGTTTCAAACATTTCCCAGTGCATGCTTTGTCTCAGGACTTAGATTATTTGTACAAACAGAAACAGATACCAATAAAGCCAGGATTGAACTTCTCCAACTAAAATGATCAGACCTTCATAATCATGTGAGGGATAACTGATTTTGTGTGGTATTAATTCTACCATGCAACTTATCAATATTAGATGTAGAATACTTTAAAGCAATACATATAAAACATACCTTAATGTATCTGTGGAAGGAATTCTTTTTAGTTCTGAAGCCTGTTTTCTGGTTTGAAAATTATAGCCATAACTTTAGTCCTATGCTGTGGCATTGAAATTAATGTAGCCAGATAGACAGACAGTGCTACCTAACATAGTTTAACACTCTTCCACTTCACTTGTGTATTCTTGAGGTCCTGTTGTTGAATTCATTCATCCATCTGCCTAACTGTGGTAGGATGTCTCTCATTCCTCTCTGCCCTTCACTCTGTCCTTCATTCTGAGGATTGCTCCGCCCTTGTTTTGTAGCGTCTCCTCCATAAGGATGTTGTGGAGTACGTTCTCTTGCCTTGATGAGTATTTATTCTTCTGCACTCTGTGCAAGGTCAGGTAGGAGGCATGGGAGAAATGGGTTGTGGTCTCTTATTGCAGGGTCGTATCCTAAAACCTCTCCCTGAAGTGATGCCTCTCTCTTATTTCCATAGTTCCTTCTCACTGTGGTTCTTCCATGGTCTTCTAGGAGATACCGGAGACATATAATGTGCTGTGCTGAAAATAACTTTTCCTCTCCTTATCCAGACATCGCTGATTACAACACAATGCTCTGGTTGGTGTGATTTGCTTTTTACAGTTCAAATAATTTTTTGAATAATTATCTGTATTTAGCATATATGTCAATGACAACTGCTAGAGAATTGTAAACACATACATAAGTGCATAAGTATAAAAAAAAAGTAGATGAGTTCACAGAAAGAACAATTCCACTTAAGCACCAATGAGAGAAGTGAGGAAAAGCTGTGTAGAGAACACAGAATTTGAATTGGCACTCCACAGTATTTTTAATGTATCTTCCATATTTTCAGGACACAGTTCCAAGTCTTATAGATTCTATGGTCTGGTTACTTTAGACTGGGTATGTACGTCTGTTCAGAGGAAGAGATATGGGGACTGAGGTGGGACTCATGGCCAGCAGCCAAGGAAGAGCACACATAAAGTCTTTTATATGACAATGCTCACGCTCTTTTAAAATTGTTTTTAGTCCTTTAAAATCACGTGTGCGCGCACGTGCGCGCGTGCACATACACACACACACACACACACACACACACACACATTCTAATTGCAATGCAGTGCTGACACATAGTCTTAAGTGTGTCCATTCGGCTATGTTGTGGGGAGCTGCAGGACCCCCAAGAGCTCTGCCCACCCTGCTGTAATTGTGGGTGGGGAGGGGCCATGGCAATGAAAGGAGCATAAAGTAAACTTGTAAAGAGCTTCTTCATGTGTCGCAGACAAAGTTGAGCATGTTTATTATAACTGCCGAAAGCCGGGGATGGATTCTTATGTAGACTGTTATGACCTCACTGTGTAGTGTATCTCACTTAGGTCTGGAAGCACTGATCTCAGTATCAAGTCATCAATTATACAAGAAACATAAAAGAGATCAAAGAGAATGGCATTTTAACTTCTTAAGGAATTAATTGGTGACATTGTTGAGAAGAGCAATATGAGTCAAAAAAGATGATGAATGTCACAGCACAGATTGTGGCATCATGATAAACACACCGTTTCTATCTTAAGGAACATACATAAAGTACGTGTGCATTTTAGCAAAAAGTCAATGAAATGTGGTTATCTCCCCACAATGAGGTGATGAACTGGAGTTCCCCGTGTTCCAGATTCTGCTTCCATGCTTGGGTCTCCTCCTCGCCCTCTCTGACTGTGAGCTCAACAGTTATACCTGGCAGTCATTCACCTCATATTTTATCACCTATGTACAACACATGCTATAAATAATTTTGTGTATGCTGTTAACACATTTGTAAATGAAAACAGTGATTTGATCTCCTCATCCTCAAACTTATATTAAGATTTAATCCTGATTAAGCTGAGATTGTACATATTTAATGCTATATAACGGTTATTCATAATGCCTCACAGTTAATTTTATATGTTCCAGTTACAGCGAACACACACATACATATATTTCAGTACTTGCTCTTAATGATGCAAACACACTCAATGTGGAATAATTTAAAAATGCTATTTCAATTTTAAGTGAATCTTAAAATAGATTTTAAATATAAAAATTATGACTCTCTAGAATAGTATTTTATCAAATGATCATAGTTTTAATTTGATCTATATTAACTTTGAAATATGATAGAAATACATTGAAAGAGATCTATTTTGGTATGTTATGCTTCATTCAATTTCACTTAAAGTTCATGGTTATGATTCTCTGGGTTGATTTAATGAGCCCCTGAGAAGCCACTGCTGGTCAGCAGTCATGTTAGCTCTCATATTTGTTGGATGGTGACACGCTGATTATTCACACCTGTACTAAGTCGCTGTTCCAATAGCATGTATGCCTAGTGGTGGAGCCAAATCCCCAGAATGCTAGACAAACCCTTGCTCTACACTACGCTCCTTTCCCACAGCCTCTCAGATGACCTTTCTCTTCACAGCTTTGTTCATGTAGGATGTTGCATAATCTTTTAAAAAATGAATATCTGATGACAGTATACGTGTAAATTTAATTTATCCTAAATGTTAGGTTTCTTAAGTGAGCTGTAATCAGAAGTTCCCCAGTGCACCTCTTCAGGTCTCAAAATGCTACGAAACTATGAAAAGAATAAACCTATTGCCATTAAAATCTGCTTTGAGTTGTAGTCTGAATAAGTAGGAATTTTGGCAGTGCCTGTCAGAAAATGAAACCTGTTTTGGGATTTTCAGCAATCAGATCTACAATATACTGAAGGAATTTCTGTGTTGTCTTTCTCTTGATTCCATTTAAACTTTTGCAAAACTGTGAGTCCTGAGGTTTCACATGAGGAATGACAGGAAGCAATCAGATTGCTGTTTCTTTTGCTCTTAGTTCTAAATTCCTGAGATGAATTTTGGATGTGTGTGCTACTCACTGGTGGGGATTTATGGGGTAAGGGCCAAGAGCTTGAACTCTACACCTTGTGTCTCTGGCAGGCACTGGGAAGTATTGCAGGTGAAGGCTCAGGAGCTTGGTTTGCTAGGACTTGATCTTCTAGAGGCTTCCAAAGATGATGTTCCCATCTCCCTATTCTTTCCAGTGCTGAGACAAATTTTCAAGGCTAGCAAAGCCAGTTACCTTCTTAGAGGCAAACCAATAGCAAATTCTTTGGTTCATTTCCAGTCCAGAATACTGTTCATACAGATCTTGTTGTTGAGGAGAGGCAAAGAGAGCAGGACAAAACCCTGAATAGTGCACCTCAGCTCTAACGGTGTCTTCTGCAGGTTTGGAGGAAAGGTTTTCATCTGTCGAAAAGGCAAAGCATTCCTAACACTGACCCCAGCTCTATCCTGCCTGGGAAATGCTGGGCTTGGCATTGAAGAACACTGTTCACCCCACACCGCCCTCCTGAGAACCAAACAAGCAGGGACAGTGATACCATAAGCAAGCGGGACACCCAGGTCCTGGTGCTGTCCCCACTGGCAAACAAGCATTTACAAAGACAAAGCTCAAAGGAAGCTTCCATTTAGAACTGTGCAAGCTAATCTTAAAGCCATAAATGTCCATCTTTGCCAGCAAGTCAACTGAAAGCTAGCTTTGGATAGTTGCCTCCTGGATTGTGGTTTTTCTTTCTTTCTTTTTTTTTTTTTTAAAGAAAGAGATACAATTGTGTTCTCTTATTTTACAAAAGGAATGGTGAAAGGAAAGAAAGAGGAGGGGTATTTGAAAAAGAAAGGTAGAAAATAAAGAAGGGACGGAGGGAAAGGAGAAGGGAGAAGGAGGGAGAGGGGAGGAAGAGAGAAGGGGTAGTTGATTTATTTAGCTTGTATGTGTGGGGTCTTGGATTTGAAGTTCAGCACTGCAAACTAGTAAGGAAACAAGTAAGATCTGTATGTGTTTTCCTTCAGATGACTCTGTGCTCATAGCACTTAGGGATTTAGGATATTGTTTGCGAAATACTATTTATGTTTTAAAGAAATGACATTACTTTAAAATGCTTATCTAAATGCTGGAGAAAAAATATCCCTAACAAATTCCATCTTACAGTCATGTTTACTAAGCCTAATGCAATACAATTCAGTATTAGCTCATTGGTTCCATGCATCACTGTACCTGACAGTTGCACAAGGTGCTACCTGCTGGGGAGAATTCCCATACATCACTTCCCTCAAGTCCAACGGAACTCTTGACAGTATCTTAGTGTCCTCTCAGGTTGGGTGGAGATTGCTACTGCTGAAATACTGGATACTTGCTTTGCCAGGCTACAGCTGAAAGATCTGCTGGGGCCAGGGAGGCAAGTAGCCTTAATGAATAGGTGTAGGCATAGGTCTCCTATCCCTCCCATTAGCCTCTCCAGAGCCTTTCCCCATCATCTGGATGAGATGGTTCAAGGATAGCCCTGATGTGCTGCTGGTAACTTACTGTTCCACTCCTCCTAGGAATACCCACCGGAATGCTGTGGAACAGCCTGAAGGAATCTACACGCATCTCATGGTGAAGTTCTCTCTGTGGTAAAGACTGGACAAGGAAATATTTTTGTGTTTTTGGCTTTACCTCATGCCATGCTATAGAAACAGCAAATCCTGACTCTGTATGCAAGACATGGAATCACAGATCGACTTGCTTTGAATTGCCCAGTTCTTGCCAAAGTAGAGTTGTCATCTATTTGGAAAGGCAGGTGGTACCTGTTCATGGGAGCTCTGACATTTTCAAGCACAGTATGCAAAACGAAAGTAGGATTTGGAGTTCACCACTCAGAGGCTCCCAGCACAACTTTATGGTGACCATGCAAGACTTGGTCATTTATTCCCTTGGGTTTTAAAACATAAATTCAATGAATTGCTGTACAGAAATGCCGTCTGGTGAATTAAGAATGATCTAGCATTGTCTGTTGGAAGATGTTAATGGTTTACAAAAGTTATTTTCATCAATCTGTAAATATTAAGTCCAACTCTTTGGTAATCTCATTACCTATTTATGTCAAGAAATCAAGAAAAGCAAAGATAAAGAATAGTTAATTAATTTTTCTTCCAAATACATGTTCCAGCTGATTTTTCATCATTCATAAACACATGGAAAAATAAAGGACATTCTGTCTGCATCCTTCATTGGACTCATCAAGTACATCACTGGTTTGAGGAAAATAAGTATCTTCCTTCATTAAAGCCTTAACCTCCAATATAGAACAGTGATGCCATCTATTTCCCAGTAGAGGAAACTTAGGTAATAGTTTTTACTATTGACTAGATTTCCTTGTTACTGTTATTCATCCTTCTATAATAGCTGCCAAATGAACTATTTTTACAATTATTTATCTTTGATACATATAGGAAACATCTCCAGGTGTTGATATTAACTTGAAAATATCATGAGGGTGTTGGAGGGAGAGAATATCTTCTCTACTCCTAAGACACCCAGAATAGCATGTGACACATGGTAATATGGCAAGGCTCATAAAATAACCTGCTAGCAAGCAGACTCATGAGTTGCACTGAGACAAGCTCACCTTCTGAGTCTGCTTTTCTTCTAAATCCATGCACTTGATATGATTCTGGCAAGGTCTGATACATAGCTGGCATGGCTGTTCACATGTACTTGAGGATATTCTGTGTGTAGCAATAGACTCCATGGAAAGAGTTGCAAACCTTCCATACCCTCTTTCTTGGAAGAACTAATTGACACAGATACTCTGTCACCCCCAGGAAAGGGGAGAAAAGGAAAGGAGCAGAGAAGTGAGCTTCGCACAATCACAGATGGAATAGAGAAATGTTAATGGCACATGTGCCTTGGGGTAAGGAAAGACCACATGCATCTTCGCTCAGGGATGCCATCATGCTATAAGAGCGCAAGCCACTAAGGACATGATGTCAAGCATTAAGGAGGAGGATTAGCCAGAATTGTTCATTGCTCTTAGGATGCAGGTCAGAAAGAGCAGTTCCAGAAACAAACATAGACACAGAAGTCTTCTAAGTTCCCTCCATCCAAACAGGGTCCAGGAGACTCTCCGGGGAGTTCACCCAAGTTGAAGTGCAAAACGAGTCAGCTGCCGCTCTCCTCATGTTCATATATGAGCTCAGTATGAGTCAGCCAATGCATCACTGAGCCACAGAGCTTTATTTCCCTCCAGCCACTAGGAGAGCCAAATGTGTCCTTCACCATACTCTCTGCTGATGGTTGGGGCTGATTAGAAATATAAGTGTGGTTGGTAAAGATCTTTTCCCAATCTGTTGGTTGCCCTTTTGTCTATTGACAGTGTCTATTGACAGTGTCATTTGCCTTACAGAAACTTTGTAATTTTATGAGGTCCCATTTGTCAATTCTTAATCTTAGAGCATAAGCTATTGGTGTCCTGTTCTGGAAATTTTCCACTGTGCCCATGTGTTCGAGGCTTTTGCCTACTTATTTTCTATTAGTTTCAGTGTGTCTGGTTTTATGTGGAGGTCCTTGATCCCCTTGGACTTGAGCTTAGTACAAGGAGATAAAATGGATCAATTCGCATTCTTCTGCATGCTAGCCACCAGTTGAAGCAGTACCATTTGTTGAAAAGGCTATCTTTTTTTTCCCCACTGGATGGTTTTAACTCCTTTGTCAAAGATCAAGTGACCATAGATGTGTGGGTTCACTTTTGGGTCTTCAATTCTATTCCATTGATCTACTGTACCAATTGTCACTGTACCAATACCATGCAGTTTTTAACACTATTGCTCTGTAGTATTGCTTGAGGTCTGGGATACTGATTCCCCCAGAATTTCTTTTACCACTGAGAATAGTCTTAACTACCCTGAGTTTTTTGTTATTCCAGATGAATTTGAGAATTGCTCTTTTTAACTCTGTGAAGAGTTGAGTTGGGATTTTGATGGGGATTGCATTGAATCTGTATATTACTTTTGGCAAGTTGGCCATTTTTACTGTATTAATACTGCTAATCCACAAGCATGGGAGATCTTTCCATCTTCTGAGTTCTTCTTCCATTTCTTTCTTCAGAAACTTGAAGTTCTTTTCATACAGATCTTTCACTTGTTTGGACAGTCATATCAAGATACTTTATATTGTTTGTGGCTATTGTGAAGGGTGTCATTTTCCTAATTTCATTCTCAGCTTATTTATCCTTTGAGTATAGGAAGGCTACTGATTTGTTTGAGTTAATTTTATATCCAGCCACTTTGCTGAAGTTGTTTATCAGCTGTAAGAGTTCTCTGGTGGAGTTTTTTGGGTTGCTTAAGTATACTATCATATCATTTCCAAATAGTGATAATTTGACTTCTTCCTTTCCAATTTGTATCCCTTTGACCTCCTTTTGTTGTCTAATTGTTCTAGCTAGAACTTCAAGTACTATATTGAATAGATATGAAGAGAGAGGGCAGCCTTGTCTAGTCCCTGATTTTAGTGGGATTGCTTCAAGTTTATCTCCATTTAGTTTGATGTTGGCTACTGGTTTGTTATATATTGCTTTTACTATGCTTAGGTATGAACCTTGAATTCCTGATCTTTCCAAGACTTTTAACACGAAAGGATGCTGAATTCCATCAAAAGCTAATATCCAATATATACAAAGAACTCAAGAAGTTAGACTCCAGAGAACCAAATAACCCTATTAAAAATGGGGTACAGAGCTAAACAAAGAATTTTTAACTGAGGAATATCAAATGGCTGAGAAGCACCTAAAGAAATGTTCAACATCCTTAGTCATCAGGTATCAAAACAAACCTACGATTTCACCTCACACCAGTCAGAATGGCTAAGATCAAAAACTCAGGAGACAGCAGGTGCTGGAGAGGATGTGGGGAAAGAGGAACACTCCTCCACTGCTGGTGGGCTTGAAATCTGGTACAACCACTCTGGAAATCAGTTTGGCATTCCTCAGAAAATTGACCATAATAGTATGGGAGGACCCTGTTATACCTACCACTTCTGGGCATATACCCAGAGTATTCTCCAGCATGTAATAAGGACACATGCTCCACTATGTTCACAGCAGTTCTATTTATAATAGCCAGAATCTGGAAAGAACCGAGATGTCCCTCAACAAAGGAGTGTATACACAAAATGGGATATATTTACACAATGGAATACTACCCAGCTATTAAAAACAATGAATTCATGAAATTCTTAGGCAAATGTGTAGAACTGGAAAATATCATCCTGAATGAGGTAAACCAATCACAAAAGAACACACACGGTATGCACTCACTTATAAGTGGATTCTAGCCCAGAAGCTTGGAATACCCAAGACACAATATACATATTAAATGATGCCCAAGAAGTACGAAGAACAAACTCTGGTCCCTCTTAGAAGGGGGAACAAAATACCCACAGAAGGGGATACAGAGACAAAGTGTGGAGCAGAGTCTGAGGGAAACACCGTCCAGAGACTACCCCACCTAGTGATCCATCCCATATACAGTTACAAAACCCAGATACTATTATTGATGCCCACAAGTGCTTGCTGACTGGAGCCAAATATAGCTGTCACCTGAGAGGCTCTGCTAGTGTGTGACAAATATAAAGGGAGACACTCTCAGCCAGTGTGTCCCAGGGACATAACCATCAACAAAAGAGTACACATGGAGGGACCCATGGCTACAGACACATGGACAGTAGAGGATGGCCTTGTTGGACAACAAAGGGAGGAGAGGCCCTTGGTCCTGGAAAGGCTGGATACCACACTGTAGGGGAACACCAGGACAGGGAAGCAGAAAAGGATTAATTGGCGAAAGGGGGAAGGGGATATCTATTATGGGATTTTCAAGGGGGGGGGCAGGAAATGGGACAACATTTGAAATGTAACTAAAGAATATATCAAATAAAAAATCACAAAAATAAACATTTTCTGATAAAATTGAAGATTTAAAAAAATAAAACAGGATCTTTTGTTGTATATAGTTTCAAAAAAAGAAAAGAAAAAAGAAAAATAAAAAAGAAAGTCCATAATGAAATTAAGCCTTAGCATCATAGTTTTAATATAATGCTTTAAGGCTGAAGTAACCTCTTGGGAACTTTCACTAATAAAACATAGTCTTCTACATTAAAAAATAAAAAGAAGAAATACAAGTATGAGATCTCTGTGGAGTACAGTTGGAGCTAAAAGCCTCCACTTTCCCAGTGAAGAGGGCTGTGGCTTCCTTTTTCTTCTTCCTTCTTTGTATCATTCTTTCTCCAAGGGAAAAGGAGAAACTAAACATCAGAATCCTTGTCCTGATGCTATTGAGTTGCTGAACTAAGGATAGATGCCCACCTTCCAAGTTCTAAGATAAAAATAAACATCTATTTGCTGAGTCTATGGTAAAGAGTTGGATATTGGTTGTTGGTTCACTCCTTATTACATGCAATATGCATTGTATGAGTTTTCTCTTAAGTGAAACTTTCATACAACTCTGTATTAAAATCTGTAGTGCCAACTTTTCAGCATTCTTAGAAACTGAGAAATGTTACCAAGCTGGTGCTCTTTGTTGGTGTTCTGTAAAACCACTGGGAGTAATTACTGGGATTTTTTTTTTTTTTTTGCATGAGTGAGTTACAAAACAATGAATGAAGTGTTTATAGACAAAGTTATTGGTTACAATTTTGGAGTAATTTTCCACCAAATTTAGTGTTTTTATTGCTTATCCATTAGAATATCCTTTCCTTTTCTGGGGTTTGGATGTAGTCGCCCATCCTTGTAATGCTGAAGCTAGCAGATCCTTTAAACAGTGTCAGTAGAGGGCATTTCGGATTGAGAAGAGAATAGAGAAATAGGAGTTAAGGAAGTGAGAAGAAAAGAGAGAGCAAGTGGGGAGAGAGGATATGATGGAAGGCTAGACAGTGCTCCAAGAGAATGGTTCTATTTATGACTGTTTCCACTCAACATTTTGGAACATTTTGAATGAGATAACATTCTTAATTTCAAAACACCAACTTCATCAATGTTATTGTTGGTTTATTTTAGGTCAAATGTCCAAAACTTAATTACCCTAGGGAAACTTTTCTTGTGAAATTTCTTTCCCCACCCTCTCAGACCCATAAAGGACAAGATGTGCACAGGGATGTGCACGAGCTTTGATGCACCATTAAAGCTGAAACACTGGGGACCCAGTTAGACAAGTGAAACCCATGAAATGAATGACGAGACACATTGGGTTATGTGGTTTGCTAAACACGATAAAATAATCATAAAACAGCTGTTCTTTGGGTGTTTGGACCTCTGCAAAGGTTTTCCCATTCAGCTTAACTGTGTTGTTTCTTTTCCTGTGTCAAATTTGGCAAGACCTCAAAAATTGTGTTTCCTTGATGTGGGAGAGGATATGAGTGAATGAGTTAAAGCTGACTGGAGGTGGCTTCTAAAGTTATCTCAATGTTAGTCTTTCCCCTAAACAAACGAATCTTCACATTGCTTTGTGTTAGAAGACAATATCAAGAAACAAAAGAACAACCCAGCAGCACAGGTTTGTCCCTACAGTGGTTTTCTGGAGCGCTCAGGGTCCTCCGTTAGCTCAGGGCCTTCCTGGAATGTTGCTGTTACACTTTCTGAGGATTTTAAGGGGATTCACATTGAGCTGGTTTGATAGTTAAGAAAGATGACCGAGGCTCACAGGTATCTACCAAGCACATGAACAGTTTTAGATGGCATAGATATTACTTTTAATTTTTTCTATTTTAGCATTCAAAGAAATGGGCTTGGCCATAACCTCCATGCCTTGTTTTCATTGACTCCTTTCCCTGACTTTTGCTCCCTCTCAACCTGTGGCTCATTTGCTTCCTTTCTTCTCCATAGTAACCTTTGCTCCTGCCTTCCTGTTCCATGCACTCCACTGTGGTTTTTCCCCACCTCTCTTAAGATGTCTTCCCCTATCTTATCTCCTGTCTCTCCTCTCTCTGTTCTCTCTCTTTCTCTGTCTCTCCTCTTTATGCACATGAATGCACATATAGAGCTCTATAATTTTAAAGATTTTATTTTTATGTATGTGAGTACACCATCACTGTCCTCAAACACATCAGAACAGGAAGTCAGATCCCATAGAGTCAGCTGTGAGCCATCATGCTTGCTGGGAATTGAACTCAGGAGACCAGTCAGTGCTCCTAATTGTTGAGCCATCTAACCAGTCCCTATAATTTTAAGTATAGATCTGCATATAAGACAAAATCAGGGATTTTTCACTTTGAGTATAGCCGATTTCACTTAAAACAACGGTTTCCAGTTGTATCCCTTTTCTTGCAAATGTCATTTTTCTATTTTATATGTTCTTGTGTAGAGGAATGTCAGGACAGGGAAGTGGGAGTGGGTGAGTTGGTGAGCAGGGGAGGGGGATGGGATAGGGAGTTTTCAGAGGGGAAATGAGGAAAGGGGATAACATTTGAAATGTAAATATAGAAAATATTTAATAAAAATTAAAAGTTATTTCCAATATAGCCTAAAATTAAGAAAACAAATAGCTGTAAGCTACATAGCTTTGAACATACATTATTTGTATAACGTGTTTATAGGTTTAGTTTAGCCATTTTCCAGTTCAGAACTTATTCTGGTGCAAATCTGAATAGAACCAGGATTAGATAATATACCTGAAAAGAAATTGCTTTACCTTTCCAGAAACAGTTTCTATTCAACTTGCCCTAGAAGGAATGGGCTAACTCTGATGTCAAATAAAACACTAGACATTCTAAAAGTAGTTACAGATTCGGGTTTGGCAAGGACACATCATGTAAAAGACTCCCTGTAGTCAATTCAGTTTCCTAGAGGTGGCAAGAAGCATTTTATAAGTATGTATTTCATCTACAAAACTTAGATAGTTCTGAAGATTTAGTTTTTCTCAGTGATTGTTTATAAGCTTGAGATTTTAAAGTTTTGGTTTTTAGATTTACTTAATTTATGTGTATGAGTGATTTGCCAGCATGTAGGTATATGCACCATTTACACAAATATTGCTCACAGAGATGCGAAAAGAGCCTCAGATTCCCAGGAACTAGAAGTATAGGTGATTATAAGCCACCAGGTTAGAAATGAGCACAATTCCTCCCAAAGAGTAAGAGTATTCTTAACCACTGAAGCATCTCTCCAGCCTAAGTTGGTGGACATATGTGAACCTTCAGAAAAGCAATACAGAGACAAGAAGCAGACAATCAGAGGAATCGTTCAAGCAGCTAACATGGGGAACACAATTGAAACCTAATTCCAAGGGGCTGTTGGTAATGTGCACATTTCTTGTAATCCTTCCTCTGAGAGGTGATGGAGTGTGTACTGATGTGTCAGTTTCCACCATTTGGACTGATTCCTAGAGACCAGTAAATTCTTTCTCTTGTACTTCCATGTCTCTGGAAGGAGTCCTGTGCACCGAATTGGACTGTAGATATTGGAAGTCATCTGGAGCCTCTGGAGAAGTGAGGCTCAAGGGATATGACTAGGACACAAGCAGAACCTGATACAGCTTCAGGAAGAGTTACTGGAATGGTCCATACATCTGCACATGGGAACAGTTCTTCTATACAAAGAATCCGTATCAATGACTGAATCACAGAGAGCCAGAGGATAACCTGGTATAACTCCCATGACTTAATATTGGAATTAAAATCTAGACTTTCAACGACTGGCTAGATTCATAGACCAACCATGGCATAGTGATCTCATGGTGCAATATATTTTAATATATTATTTGGTTATTATTAAGTTGAGAGCTAATTTTAAAAAATACATGCACAAGCAGGTGTAGGGGACCCAAATCTTCCAGTCTCTGTTCTCAGAGCCTTTCTTAAGAACTCCTGCCTGGCCTAGGTGGCATGCCTTGATGATCTCTGATGCTTAGAAACACGTTCTTCTAGAAAGGTCCTCTAAAATATATCTCTCAAATTTTACTTAGAACAAAAGTAAATTGATTGCTTTCAATGTGCAAATAAATCACTCTATTCTATATTGAAGTACTGTTCACTAATAAAAAAGGTCCTCTTTAAGCTATGGTAATAAGCCTTAATATTTTCAGGTAATATTTAGATCAAGAAGAGCCCAAGCGATGGGTGTGGCCTGGAGAGTGGTTGGTGTGCGGGAGTGGGATGTGCTAAGATATTAATCAGCACAGCAGATTGTCATCCTAGCAAGCACTTAGTTCCTGGCTCCTTGCAGCCCAGGCAGCAAGGACTTCTCCAGATCTACGTTCATCAGTTTACCCACCTTATCATTCTAGCAAGGACCTCAGCTCCTATTTGCATTTAATTTGTTTATTCATCCAACAGTAAGACACTCTTCTCTATTCAGGGGAATTGTCTGCATGGTCAAGACTCAAGAAAGAGAAACACTAAACTTTGATGCAAGCAACCTAGAAAATGACTGCTCAACTCCTTCCCAGTACTCTAAAAAGAATTGTTTTTGCAAAGTACATGGTGAATTAAATCCAAAATACTGATGCTGATTAAATGTGCATTGAAATATTGAATTTTAGAGGTAAAACATTAATTAAAAAATGAATGGCTGAGGGAGGAAATCAAGCAGGGAATGATGAACATTCTTGTCTCCTTTTACCTATGCCAGCAGGAAGGGCTACTGAGCTATCCATGTTCCTCGTTTAGGAAGATTGCCAGAATCAGACATACCCTCAAGCAAGTGCAGAAAACAGTATCTGGAGGAAAGGCTTTGCCCTTTCCTGGGCATCTGCTGGGTAGCCCTGTTATGTGGCTATTGCTCAGGAAAGGAATGCATGGGCTCTGTTAAACGGTTTCAAAACAGAACTAATGAATGCTGAAGAGAAACTTCTAATCAGAATTCTTCCCTAAGTCAAAGATCTCTTGCAATCCAAAACTTTATTTGTGGCATACTAGTGGACCTGGGCTTCTACACAGACTTCGGTGAAGGCAATTTTGTGCTAAGTGTTAATGCTAAAAGCAAGACCTTGCGTCGTGGAGTTGAGTTGTTCTTTGTAGCTTCTTTTGGAATTTTTCAGAATTCTGGATACAATATTTTTGCAAAGAATATATTTTCCCCTTCATGGTTCAGGAAATTCAGTCATGTAAACAAGTTAGCCACAACTTCTATCCAGAGGTACACACATCGCAGGTGCTGCTCAGGGTGCTCAAGCTGGCTTCAACAACTTGGTCGTGGTTATATATAGCCCTGGAAATCCTAGCATTCCTTCAGGACCTTCATCACTCACTTATGTTGCTCCATAAAATTCCTCTTGGAATGTTTCTTTGCCAAGTTTAAAATGGAACATATTCTAACTTATAATGGAGAAACAGCATCTTCTTCATTTTAGAAAGAGGTCAAAAGTTTCCATTCTTCATCCCCCAAAAAAGTTTCTAAATGTAAATAAATGTAGAAATAACTACACCCAGTTACTATGAGGATGCAAACAACAAAACTGTTGTTAACTAGAAAAGTTATCTAAGAAAATATCTGTATTTTATTGTTTTCATAAAACTATGGGAAAGAGGAAAATAGAAATTTAAAGCACAGACCACAATTTTTGAGCATCCAAATTGTTAATTACTACATTGTATCTTATACACACACACACACACACACACACACAAACACACACACACACACACACACATGCACACACACACACACACACACTAATACGTAGTACTGGTTCCCTACTTTCGCTTCCTTTCCCTGTGCCTAGCAGTGCTCTTCCACTCACCATATTCTGAGATACATGAACTTTTCCTGAGAAGATGAACACGTGTCTTCTCTCCCAGACAGTGGCCAATGACAGACCAGAGTGTGATTATACCATAGTCTAGACTAGTGAACTGGTGAGAGGCCATTGGGCCTCCTTATATATCATGAGTGAGAGGCTGGGTGACCCCCAAACTGCTTCATCGCTCCCAAATCTCATATCCACAGCCTGATGAGTTTCTCACAACTGCATAGACAGTCTTCACTGCACTTCTCTTTCCATCCCCTCCATCCCCTGTCACCCGAGACCTATGCAGAACACAAAATTATATACAGCTAAGAGGGAAGTGTTGGCATCATAGGTGGAACTGCAGGAAGTAGTCAAATGACATCCCTACCCGGTATAAGAGAAGACCAGCAGGCCCTTTCTTGGGGATACCTTGCAGAAAGCCACGCCTACACTGATGAGGATGGTGATAGAGTTATTGTCATCAGAGTGCTTCAAACACTATGAATTTTAAAATTGTAAACCTTTCACTAAAACATAAATATTTTAACAGTCTTTCCTTTAAGTGTAGAGTGTGACTTTTCCCCACAAACCATAAGTGCCCATGTAGCCAGCAATCATATCCAGAACCAGATCAGTCTCAAAGAACAGTTATCAAGATCCCTGTCTTCTTCTGAGGGCCTCAATGCCATTCCCAGGCTGAAGTGTAAATAGATCACTACCTCTAATAACCAACTCTTATTTTTTCTCATCTAAAAGAACGTAAATCTTGTGTCTTCTTGTGTTACACAGTGACTAGCTCTGGCTGTAGCTCTACTGTGCATGTTTGATGATGAACTTGCATTGTGCTTGCATGGGTATAATTTGGCCAGTGGACGGAAGCGTCTTGACATCCTGCACTGTGCATCAAATCACACACAGTGCAGAGCACCAAACCACTTTAGGGAACTAGAGGCTTGCTTAAGGTAACCCTTCTTCAGACAGCCCCCACTTCTCATGAGAGACCTCAACAAACTGTAAAGGTCCACTGAGAAACATGCCACTGTATACACTGAAAGATATAACTTTGTTGATGCAACTAATCTTAGTGAAATTTTTGTTAACAAGGTTACTGTTTGAATAAGGGAATCAACACCTCCATAATGTTAAGGTTTGCAATGAAAGACCAGTTGCCCAGAGACTAGCCATGCCTGTATGGTTAGAAACAAGAGTGCAAGAGATAGGGTTGTGAGCACAAGTGCAAGAGATAGGGTTGTGAGTGCAAGAGATTGGTGGTTGTGAGCACGGACTGCTCTTCTAAAGGACCATGATTCAATACCCAGCATCCGTGTGGCAGCTCATCACTGTCTGTATCTCCATTTCCAGGAGACCTGACACTCTTCTCTAGCCTCCATAGGCACTACAAGTAAGCGGTGCACAGACATACATGTAAGTAAAACATCTAGACACATAAAACTTAAGACACTAGAAAGTCATGTAAAACGCAAAGCTGCCTCTTCCTCTAGCAACACAGGACAGAACCATCGTGCCGCTTTCCGCCCTGTTCTTCCTCCAACTGAAACCGATTCTGGTTAACGGAACAAGGTGTTTTGATTGTTTTATTTTTGGAAATGGGCTCTCTCTATACAGCCTAGGCTCACTTTGAGTTTGAAGACCTTCCCCTCCCCCCAGTAAATTTAGGATTTCAGACAAGACAATTTGTATTAAGACTAATAAACCTGTGAATACACAAAAGTATAATTACAATGTACACCTTGCAAATGAGAAAACTAACACACAGAGATATTAAGTGAATTGCTCAGTCAGAGATCTTCCAAGATGGAGAATCAGGCTTTGAATTACATGGGCTGCTCTACCTCGAACTTGATCTTTTGATCATTTGGCCTCATTTGATCATTTGGTTATAGTTACCTATGTAACATTTAAAAACTAACATTGACCTCACTTAAACTGTTAAAGCATTGTTGGATGCTGACTGTCTTAGGATTTTACTGCTGTGAACAGAAACCATGACCAAGATAAGTCTTGTAAATGACATTTTATTGTTTGGCTTACAGGTTCAGAGGTTCAGTCTATTATCATCCAAGTGGGAACATGTCAGCCTCTAGGCAGATGTGGTGCAGGCAGAGCTGAGTTCTACATCTTCATCTGAAGGCTGCTGGGAGAAGGTTGTCTTCCAGACAGCTAGGGTGAGGGTTTTAAGCCCACGCCCACAGTGACACACCCACTCCAACAAGGCCACACCTCCTAATAGTGCCATTCCCTGGGCCAAGCATATACAAAACATAACACAGACTCCACTTTCTCCTTGAAAGTGGGATTTGAGGACCTGGCCTTAAATTTTTCAGAAAATTCTACTTTTCTTATTTTATCAATTGTCAACATATTCCACAGAAGAAGCAATCTAACACTGGCCAACTACAGTGCTACAGTATCTTTAAGACATAATCACTATTTGTCACTTACTTTAAAGTATGCTATGAGGTTGATTGCCTACACTTTTAGTGCATTTTAGGCTATTGACAAAGGAATGGCCTAGCATGTAGGACTAGTGTGCAAAAGTCCCTTAGAATTTTATTATCAAAAGTAATTTTCATATGAAGCTGGTTTCCTCATTACACCTCAGTCATCTCAGAGCTACGCACAGGTATTTTTTATCTATTGTGATGTCTCCATTCACCAATCCATTTTTTTAAAGATGTGTTTATTTATTATATGTAAATACACTGAAGTTGTCTTCAGATACTCTAGAAAAGGGTTTCACTTCTTTTTACGGATGGATGTGAGCCACCATGTGGTTGCTGGGATTTGAATTCAGGACCTTTGGAAGAGCAGTCAGTGCTCTTAACCATTGAGTCATCTCTCCAGCCCCTCACCCAGTCTATTTAACAGACCAGGAAGCTGAACTCCAGAGCCAAGCAACCATTTCCAGGCATAAAGCAGCCATTCTTAGCCACAGGACAGGGTATAGGAAGTCTGGACTGCTACTGGAGGCATTTATATATACTGTGACAATCCATGTTTTTTCTTGACAGAATTCTGAGGATTTCAAACCTGTGGTTCTCAATGCACTTCTGAAAGGCTTTGAATGGCTAAATGTCATTTCACAGCAGGATTGGTTCCCAGCCAGGATCAACCAGACATTGGCCTCCTTTCTGTGTAGTTTGGAAGAGTCTCTCTTCAAAGCTGCCCCTCTATATAAAATGTTTCCTGTTTGAGTTTCCTTTTTTTCTGATGAATGGATTTATTTTGCTAGAGGAAGAATTTTTCTGAGCTGTTCTGAGAAAAGCAAGATAAATAAAAGATTATAGATCAAACACATTTATTTGCCCCTGTCAGCTGAGGATTGGTTTATGTATTGACATGTGCTGTACGGAAGGCTGAGGGACACTGGCAGTCTCGGGAAGTCTCGGGAAGATGCACATTTATGGCACATATGGAACCATCACAGGCCTCAGAGTGAGCCAAGATGGAGCCCTCCATGCTTGTCATCAGAGTAAACCTGAGAGAACAGTATCTCTTGAAGACCACTGAGAACCCTTCCACGGACATAGTAGGAACTGGGTGACAGCCATATTGCATAATTCTTACAGATCCTTACAGTTTCATTAGAGGTGAACAAGCATTGTCCACAGTAACTGTACTTCGTTTTCCATATCTCAGCTTCAGTAAGTTGTTTGCTCATATTACATATCCAGTAACAGACAACCGGGATACACGCAGGCGCTCTATACAGGGCACTTGTCTCTGCTGCCTCAAGCTGGGCAGAGGGCAACTGCTAACATTCTAAGGTTAAGATACAAGAGAGAGCAGCCTAAATAGGGAGGAGGAAGCACAACTTAAATACGATCTGAGGCCAGAGCAGTTTGCCTATTTCTGGGTTATTGCTTGTGTAGGAAACTGGCACTGGGAATTTGGGGGGGGGGGTCCGAGGTTGATGAAGTAGAGCCGAGGTATGGACAGTGATGAATGATTTTTTTTTCCCTCATGGATTTGGAGCAGAGAAATAATATTCTGGACAAACTTTTCTTGAGAAGATAAATGAACTCTGGGGTGAAGTGTGGATGAAAACAGAGTGAGATCCAGAGGTGGGGGAATCATGGACCAGCTGCTACGAAGACCAAAGCTAGAGGGACAATTCTCAGGCAATTGTTATTTGACTATTTTTACTTAAAACATCCTTGAGGGTCCAAAGCGCTTAGATTATGTGGGGTTTGATTTATAGATGTTTACTGTGTTTGAAATTAAAACTGAGAAATTCTGAAGTTGTTAAGTCATCTTAAAATAATATTATACCAATATGTTAATCATATTAATAAATTTATGTTTGTCTCAATATAAAACATTTTAGGACAATAACTGTTTTACATAGTACAAGGATGATATTTTATATTTCTATAGGATCCTCTAATGTCTGTTTAATAGAACCCAGACAATTTGTCATACATTCAATAGTCACAAAATCGTATGTACTCTTCTAAGAGAGTAAAGGAAGACAAGTTAGAGAGTGACATCATGAAGATTTTTGATGCTATGGCATTGTGAAAGACTTGTGGGGACTCTGCTGGGACTTTGGAGCAAGGCTGGAGAAACAATGCACTAGAGGGTGACTGAGAAAAAGGAGGGAGATAAAAAACAACATAGAAAATCAACAGCTATAACTGGAGACGGAGCAGGGTTACAGTGTGCTACAAAGAAAGAATAGTCTATGCTGGAGCAGCAGGCACTGGTGAGCTGGGGAAGCCGCAAAGCCGCTGTAGAATGGGAAACCCAGAAACCCAGAAACCCACCTGTGAAGCCGATTGGCTGGGCAGTTGGTCATTTCCGGTTTGGGTGACATCAATGTGAAATGACTGGAAATCCGTCCAGATAAAACACAGCTGGCCAAGAATCTGGTAGCATCTTTTGTTTTTAATGGAAGTAATATTGTAAATGTCAGTCTCAAAATAAAATAAAAATGTACAATATCATAATTTGTTTTTAAATTCATCACAAACTAGTTCTATTTTTATATTTTAAAGTGTGGATCATGAGAAAAACAGAACTTTCAGAGAAAAGTTCTATTTCTTTGACTAAGAAGTGGTACTTTTCACATCACTCTGCATTCATATTTCTGTCTAGAGTAATTATTGCGCATTTAGAAGAGTAAAGTTCACACTACAGTCTAATCCACACATGTAACACACATGGGTTTATCTGAAATACAAAAGAGAGCAAAAATCACATTTTATTTATAAACGTTAGTGATACTGACATCTCATTGGGATAGACAAAAAAGAAAAAAAACAGAAAAAAGAAGAAATCTGTACTGAACTCTGAATCTTGCATATTCTCTTTAAACATTTAAATAGAGACTTAGGGAGAAGGGTTCCTACATCACTGGCAAGATGGAGGAAACCATGGTGGAAGTGAGAAGACACAGTAGCAATTACAATGTAACAAAGCCATGTTTTAGTAGATGTTGTGGCCAATGACTTAGTCAGATTGGGAGGTCCCAGAGGAGTTAACATTTGATATGGGACAAAAAAAGTGAGAGAAACAGAAATTCCTGCAAATCAGGTGAATCAGAAGAACAAAGCAGTTATTGGGTATATTTGAGAGGAAGTAGCCCTGACACTTGGAGCCTGTCCGCTGAACTCAGCTCTGTGATTGGTGGTGTTAGACACAGGACTGTTGACTTGGGTGTAGTAGGAACAAATGAAGATCACCAATTGCCATAGCTGGTTAATATTTACTGTGTGCATGTGTGTGTGGGCTGTGTGCATTCTTGTGAAGAAAAAAAGTACTATGCCAGGTGTTTGCCCTCAATTTTGAGACTTTTGTCACTCTGGTTACAAGCATGTGCCACTACATCAAGTTCTGTTTGTTTGTTGACCCTAACACAGGTCCTCATGCTCCCCAGACAAGCACTTTGCAGGCTGAGCTATCTCCGTTCTCTCTAGATCTATCCAGGCTCTAGCTTTGAAACTTCTCTATGGAAGAAAATACAGCAGTTGATGATTTTCCAAGGATAACAGTGAGGGCTCATTCTTCTCAGCACCTTATGGTACCTTCTCAAAAATTGACTATATATACTCCGTCACAAAACAGACCTCAGCAGACATAAGAAGATTGAAATAATTATAGGCACCCTACCAGATCACCACGGACTAAGGCTGGTCTTCAATAACAACAAAAACAACAGACAGCCCACATACACATAGAAACTGAACAACATTCTACTCAACGATAATTTGGTCAAGGAAGAAATAAAAAAAGAAATGAAAGACACTTTAGAATTTAATGAAAATAAAGGCATGACATACCTAACTTATGGGACACAATGAAAGCAGTGCTAACAGGAAAACTCAGAGTTCTGAGTGCTTCCAAAAAGAAACTGGAAAGAGCATACACTAACAGCTTGATAGCACAGCTGAAGGCTCTAGAACAAAAAGAAGCAAATATACCCAAGAGGAGTAGACTGCAGGAAATAATCAACCTCAGAGCTGAAATCAACCAAGTAGAAACAAAAAGAACTATACAAAGAATCAACCAAACCAGAAGCTGGTTCTTTGAAAAACCAACAAGTAGGCTGGAGAGATGGCTCACTAGTTAAGAGCACTGACTGCTCTTCTGAAGGTCCTGAGTTCAAATCCCAGCAACCACATGGTGGCTGACAACCCTCTGAAATGTGAGCTGATGCCCTCTTCTGGTATGTCTGAAGAGAGAGATAGTGTACTTACATATAATAAATAAATAAATCTTTTTTTTTTTTAAAAGAAAACCCAACAAGATAGATAAACCCTTAGCCAAACTAACTTGAGGGCACAGGGCCAGTATCCAAGTCAGCAAAATCAGAAATGAAAAGGGAGACATAACAACAATTACCGAGGGAAAAAAAAATCATCAGATCCTACTACAAAATCCTAAACTCAACAAAAGTGGAAGATCTAGATGAAATGAAATGGGCAATTTTCTAGACAGTTACCAGGTACCAAAGTTCAACCAGGATCAGGTAAATGATCTAAAGAATCCCACAACCCCTAAAAAAATAGAAGCAGTCATTGACAGTCTCCCAACCAAAAAAAAAAAAAAAAAAAAAAAGCCCAGGACCAGGTGGGTTCAATGCAGAGTTCTATCAGGCCTTCATAGAAGACCTAGTACCAATACTCTTCAAACTATTCCACAAAATAGAAACAATGGAAGACTACCCAATTCGTTTTATGAACCCACAATTACTCTGATACCTAAGCCACACAAAGATCCAACAAAGAAAGAGAACTTTAGACCAATTTCCCTTGCTGATGTCTATGCAAAAATACTCAATAAAACACTTATCAACTGAACCCAAGAATAAATTAAAACAATCATCCAGCATGATCAAGTAGGCTTCATCCCAGAGATGCAGAGATGGTTCATTATGTGGAAATCCATCAATGTAATCCATTATATAAATAAACTTAAAGAAAAAAAACACACGATCATTTCATTAGATGCTTTGAAAGCATTTGACAAAATCCAAAACCTCTTCATGATAAAAATCTTGGAAAGATCAGGAATTCAAGGCCCATATCTAAACATACTAAAAGCAATATACAGCAAACTAGTAGCCAGCATCAAACTAAATGGAGAGAAACTTGAAGGAATCTCACTGAAATCAGGGACCAGACAAAGCTGTCACTCTGTCCCTACCTGTTCAATATAGTACTTGAAGTCCTAGCCAGAGCAATTTGACAATAAAAGGAGGTCAAAAGGATTCAAATTGGAAAAGAAGTCAAAGTGTCACTATTTACAGATGATATGATAGTATAGTTAAGTGACTGCAAAAATTCCACCAGAGAACTCCTAAACCTGATAAATAACTTCAGTAAAGTGGTGAGATATAAAATTAACTCAAGCCAATCAGTAGCTTTCATATACTCAAAGGATAAAGAGGATGAGAAAGAAATTAGGGAAATTACACCTTTCACAATAGCCACAAAAAATATAAAATACCTTGGTGTGACTCTAACCATGCAAGTGAAAGATGTGTATGGCAAGAACTTCAAGTCTCTGAAGAAAGAAATTTGAAAAATACCTCAAAAGATGGAAAGATCTCCCATGCTCATGGATTGTCAGGGTTAATATAGTAAAAATGGCCATCTTGTCAAAAGCAATCTACAGATTCAATGCAATTCCCATCAAAATTACAACCCAATTCTTAAAAGAATTAGAAAGAGCAATTCCCCAATTTATCAAGAATAACAAAAAACCAAGGACAGATAAAAGTATTCTCAACAATAAAAGAACTTCTGGTGGAATCACCATCCCTGACCTCAAGCTATACTACAGAGATAGTGATAAAAGCTGCATTATATTGGTGACAGGCAGGTAGATCAGTAGAATAGAACTGAAGACCCAGAAATGAACCCTCACACCTATGGTCACTTGATCTTTGACAAAGGAACTAAAACCATCCAGTAGAAAAAAGACAGCATTTTCAACAAATGATGCTGGGTCAACTGGCAGTCAACATGTAGAAGGATGTAATTTGATGCATTCCTATCTCCCTGTACAAAGCTCAAGTCCAATTGGATCCAGGACCTCCATATAAAACCAGACACACTGAATCTAATAGAAGAGAAAGTGGGAAAGAACCTGGAGCACATGGGCACAGGGGGAAATTTCCTGAATAGAACACCAATAGTTTATTATCTAAGATAAAGAATTGACAAATGGGACCTCATAAAATTACAAAGTTTCTTCAAGGCAAAGGACACTATCAATAGACAAAAGGGCAACCAACAGATTGGGAAAAGATCTTTACCAACCCAACATCCAATAGAGGGCTAATATTCAATATATACAAAGAACTCAAGAAGTTAGACCCCAGAGAACCAAATAACCCTATAAATGGGGTACAGAGCTAAACAAAGAATTCTCAACTGAGGAATATCAAATGACTGAGAAACACCTAAAGAAATGTTCAACATCCTTAATCATCAGGGAAATACAAGTCAAAACAACCCTGACACCAGTCAGAATGGCCAAGATGAAAAAGACAGGGGACAGCAAATGATGGAGAGAATCTGGGGGAAAGAGGAACTCTCCTCCATTGCTGGTGGGATTGCAAGCTGATAAAAGCACTCTGGAAATCAGTTTGGCAGTTCCTCAGAAAATTGGACATAGCACTACCTGAGAACCCAGCCATACCACTCCTGGGCATATACCCAGAAGATGCTCCAACATGCATTAAGGACACATGCTCCTCAATGCTCATAGCAGGCTTATTTATAATAGCCAGAAGCTGGAAACAACCCAGATGTCCCTCAAAAGAGGAATGGATACAGAAAATGTGGTACATTTATACAATGGAGTACTACTCAGATATTAAAACCAATGAATTAATGTTATTCTTAGGCAAATGGATGGAGTTAGAAACTATCATCCTGAGTGAGGTAACCCAAACACAAAAGAACACACATAGTGTGCACTTGCTGATAAGTGGACATTAGCCCAGAAGCTTGGAATACACAAGATACAATTCACAGACCACATGAAGCTCAAGATGAAGGAAGACCAAAGTGTGGATACTTTGATCCATATTGACTAGTGGATCAAAACACCCATGACTCACAGCCAACCAATAGGCTGAGCATAGGGTCCCCAATGCAGCAGCTAGAGAGAGGACTGACAGAGCTGAAGAGGTTTGTAGCCCTGCAGGAGGAACAATAATATGTACCAACCAGTACCCCAGAGCTCCCAGGGACTAAACCACCAGCCAAAGAGTACACATGGAGGGACCCATGGCTCCAGCTACATATGTCACAGAAGATGGCCATTTCAGACATCAATGAGAGGAGAGTTCATTGGTGCTGTGAAGGCTTGATTCCAAGAATAGGGGATGCAAGTCAGGAAATGGTGGGGGGGGGTGAGCAAGGGGAGGAGGAATGGGATGGGGAAAACAAAACAGTGAGCGCTCAGTCAGAACTCTCCCCCTGCTCTCTGCACCAGGGTATGGCGATTTCTCCCACAGGTAGTTGGTGCTGGTAGCCCAACATCCTAATTGCTGCTATTATAAACTTGGTGGGTGGGTCCCACAGTTGTCCTCAGACCTCTGCATAGCTTGGCTCTGATTCTCACCACTTAGAACATTGTTAGGAGGTATTCACGCTTCCCATCTGTGCATCTCAAAGAACCTTATTTTTGATGCCTTATTTTTATCCCTACAACTATTCCATATCTATCATATTACACTTTGTGGAAGGAATTATTTGTGGTTTGCCTCAGAATCACTCCAGATAGTTTCTAGGAGAGAGTTTAACCAGGCAATGAGTGAGAAGAAAGAGTATGAATTTTTTATGACACCTGAATATAGATATATTACACACTCCTGAAATTCTTAAAAGGTGTACGTGTGTGTGTCTCTGTGTGTGTGCATGTGCACATTCATGCATGCATGTGTGTGTAGAGGGCACAGGTACAGGGTTGGTCATTAGAGTATCTTAAGTCATTAATAAAGTCCTATGCAGAAGCAGGCTCCCATGTCCCTGCAGTGTTGGAATCTGTGGTCCTCTGGTGAGTCGACTCTGACCCAGGGCTCTGAGCTAGAGTTAAGCCGGGCACCTGAATAAACGAACAAACAAATGAGATAAACAAAAGATATCTGCAAAGATTTCTTAGATACATACCATGACTACATACAAACAGGCATAGCTGACAAGGACACTGACCTTTTGTCACCTATGTTTTGGTGCATGTTCAAAATCAGGGGCAGAGTTCAAGGAAAGCAAGATAAAAACTGCCTTCAGTCCAAAAGCCGAGCTGAGTGCCCTTCTGCTAGCAACTGTTTCACAAATACATGCGTTCTATAATCTTGTGTCACTCTTATTTTTGTGTGTGTGCCTGCAGTTGCTTTGTGACCTCTGTAGCCGTGGAAGGCTCCCACATGGTAAGTTCCCTTTAGTGCTTAATTACTAGAAATGCAAGGACTCAGAAGGCACTGCAGCTGTTCAGAGTTTCAATTTGTTTTCTGCTTATCTTCCAGGAATAATTTAGAGTGATAGGCTAAACGCATTCCTCTTTTATTTATTAATATGTTGCAAGTGTTGGGAAACATGAAGACGTGAAGAATCTTGTTCCCACACTGCTGGGCAGAACTAAAGAACTGGGTCATCCTCCTCCTGCAGTGTTCTGGAAGGACTCGAGAGAACAGCAGGGGCATTAACTACTGGAAACAATTGGTTTTGCTTAAACACCCAATAGTCCAGGAGCTAGGCTTGAACAGAAGGGCTTTAGGAAAGCCTTCCTGGACTGTAGCCAGAGTCTGTATTAGCAGTATTCCAAGCATTCACTGCTAAGGATTGGATCAACATGCTGAGTGCTAAGGCTCATTACTTTGTGGTGTTTAATTGGATCTTGGGCATCACATCGGTTAATTTGTTTAAGAATAGTGGGACTGAGTTCCGAGGACATTGATGAATATATCTAAATGGTGGTGTCTCTGAGTCTGCTCGGTCAGCAAGCTTCTATGACCTTCATGGCCCAGTCCTCTAGTCTCTGGAGAGCCATGTCCCCTCATCCTAGGACTCAGGCGTTCTAGCAGATCAGTACGCTCCTTACATTTCTGCTTGACACACCTCTGGCCTGCTTGCTTTTCTCCTACTACAAGATGATGCTTTCTAAAAGCATTATGTTTTATAGTAGTTCAATTTATTACACTTGAGAAATTCCTAGGTAACTTAATGCAACTTGTCAAAAATGTGTTTAGGGAACCATTTAGCTGAAAGGAGTAATTAATTTTACATGAGTCATAACTTGGGTTTACAGATTAAAAAACAAAACCCTAGGAAACTTTAGGGGCCACTGGTTCAGAACACAAGAGTTCTAATGTCATTCTCACAAGGCAAAGTTTATATATTTACATATTGCCTCATTAAAAATAATCGCTATGGAATTTCATTACTTTCTCAAATAGTGTTATTTACTAAAACGTTGACATCCATTCTTGTGTCATTGCTTATTTATATGAATGAATAATAAGAATAGCAGAGAATCATCAGTCACTGAAAAACTTTTGAAGGTCCTGCCCAGTGTGTGACAAGGACCACAGAAGATTCAGTGAGCAATAAGAGACTTGGACACTTCACATCAGAGCTTGTGCTTAGAGATAAACAGAGCATTCGCAGACCACAGAGCAGAACACTTTAGAAAACTGATAGTAAAAAGCACAAACTTGCTGAGTCCTAATGTTCTCAAGTCAAGAATCACCTGATAATTTCTTGAAAAATCACATGACCCCCAAATACAAAGAACATTGTCAGATACTCTCTACAACATCTTTCCCCCCACAGAATAACCTGAGACATCAGAATAACCTGTGAAATAGAAAATTGCACCACAAATTATAAAAGGAAAACTTGCATGGCATTCAGCTTGCTGAGTTTAAAATCATGTTTGCCTTCTAATAACTATGTGCACCCTATCAGGTGCACACATACACAGGAACCATCTGTAATAAGACTGCAAATTAAGCCCCCTCTGCTTTCCCTGGCAGACCCGCTACTCCATTAAAACAAGTGGCTTTTCCAGGGAAAAAAGGCCCTGGGATTTTCTTTGGTCATTAGATATCTCTAGGCCAGATAGAAACATAAAAATTTTCTTTGTGTGGGGAAAAAAGAGGGCTTTCCTGAAGATTGACTCAGGTTACAACACTGGGGAAGAAGGATTTAAGCTCTTTTATTTCAGTTCCTTTTCCAAACATGGAAAGTTAAATAAGGGTCCAGCCTCCATCTTTCAGGGGCAGATCTCATTGCAAATGTAAACTTCACTGGGCAACTCACAGCATTTCATACACAGCAAATAGCCTAGACTTCGAGGTTTAAAATGCCACATGTAAATCCTGCCTTCAAGTTGCAGAGGTGTTAGTGAGAAAGATCTAAAGCAATGGTAGGCTCTTAGCATCACTCTTGGCCTTATTTCTTTTTAACCTTTTGCATTAGAGCTCTCTATTTTAGCCTTGGATTGTAAATCAGATGGAAAGAAAGAGAAAGAAACCACTGGTGTTGCCATTCTTCATGGCAGACACTGAGGAAAGGAAAGGTAGAAATGAAATGGAAGCTCATGGCCATTGGAATCAGACACAAGTGCACCAGGGCACAGAGTCTCACGAGAGGCCCATGCTCTTATGTCTGCAGAGCATGTGAATCATCACCCGTAGGGCTTTGTGGACAAGCCTTCTATAAGATAGCGGTTGCTAGTACACACTGCTGGGAGGGGCCTGAAGACTTCATCTTAAGTTCTATTTCTATAATTTCAGTGATTCTGTGTATTTCACTGTCCCCAGAGGCAAAATCAGAATATTTGGTTCTCCTACACAGATCTTACTGTCATTAGGAATACAAAGATAGACTTGATTTTTTTTTTTTTTTTTTTTTTTGTCTTTTTTTTTTATTTGATATAATTTATTTACATTTCAAATGATTTCCCCTTTTCTAGCCCCCCCCCCACTCCCCGAAAGTCCCGTAAGCCCCCTTCTCTTCCCCTGTCCTCCCTCCCACCCCTTCCCAGTTCCCCGTTCTGGTTTTGCCAAATACTGTTTCACTGAGTCTTTCCAGAACCAGGGACCACTCCTGCTTTCTTCTTGTATCTCATTTGATGTGTGGATTATGTTTTGGGTATTCCAGTTTTCTAGGTTAATAACCACTTATTAGTGAGTGCATACCATGATTCACCTTTTGAGTCTGGGTTACCTCACTTAGTATGATGTTCTCTAGCTCCATCCATTTGCCTAAGAATTTCATGAATTCATTGTTTCTAATGGCTGAATAGTACTCCATTGTGTAGATATACCACATTTTTTGTATCCACTCTTCTGTTGAGGGATACCTGGGTTCTTTCCAGCATCTGGCAATTATAAATAGGGCTGCTATGAACATAGTAGAGCATGTATCCTTATTACATGGTGGGGAATCCTCTGGGTATATGCCCAGGAGTGGTATAGCAGGATCTTCTGGAAGTGAGGTGCCCAGTTTTCGGAGGAACCGCCAGACTGCTTTCCAGAGTGGTTGTACCAATTTGCAACCCCACCAGCAGTGGAGGAGTGTTCCTCTTTCTCCGCACCCTCTCCAACACCTGCTGTCTCCTGAATTTTTAATCTTAGCCATTCTGACTGGTGTAAGATGAAATCTTAGGGTTGTTTTGATTTGCATTTCCCTAATGACTAATGAAGTGGAGCATTTTGTAAGATGCTTCTCCGCCATCCGAAGTTCTTCAGGTGAGAATTCTTTGTTTAACTCTGTACCCCATTTTTTAATAGGGTTGTTCGGTTTTCTGGAGTCTAACTTCTTGAGTTCTTTATATATATTGGATATTAGCCCTCTATCTGATGAAGGATTGGTGAAGATCTTTTCCCAATTTGTTGGTTGCCGATCTGTCCTCTTGACGGTGTCCTTTGCCTTACAGAAACTCTGTAACCTTATGAGGTCCCATTTGTCAATTCTTGCTCTTAGAGCATACGCTATTGGTGTTCTGTTCAGAAACTTTCTCCCTGTACCGATGTCCTCAAGGGTCTTCCCCAGTTTCTTTTCTATTAGCTTCAGAGTGTCTGGCTTTATGTGGAGGTCCTTGATCCATTTGGATTTGAGCTTAGTACAAGGAGACAAGGATGGATCAATTCGCATTCTTCTGCATGCTGACCTCCAGTTGAACCAGCACCATTTGTTGAAAAGGCTATCTTTTTTCCATTGGATGTTTTCAGCCTCTTTGTCGAGGATCAAGTGGCCATAGGTGTGTGGGTTCATTTCTGGATCTTCAATCCTGTTCCATTGATCCTCCTGCCTGTCACTGTACCAATACCATGCAGTTTTTAACACTATTGCTCTGTAGTATTGCTTGAGGTCAGGGATACTGATTCCCCCAGATTTTCTTTTGTTGCTGAGAATAGTTTTAGCTATCCTGGGTTTTTTGTTGTTCCAGATGAATTTGATAATTGCTCTTTCTAACTCTGTGAAGAATTGAGTTGGGATTTTGATGGGTATTGCATTGAATCTGTATAGTGCTTTAGGCAAAATGGCCATTTTAACTATATTGATTCTACCGATCCATGAGCATGGGAGGTTTTCCCATTTTTTGAGGTCTTCTTCCATTTCCTTCTTCAGAGTCTTGAAGTTCTTGCCATACAGATCTTTCGCATGTTTGGTAAGAGTCACCCCAAGATACTTTATACTGTATGTGGCTATTGTGAAGGGGGTCATTTCCCTAATTTCTTTCTCAGCCTGCTTATCCTTTGAGTATAGGAAGGCCACTGATTTGCTTGAGTTGATTTTGTAACCTGCCACTTTGCTGAAGTTGTTTATCAGCTGTAGGAGCTCTCTAGTGGAGTTCTTTGGGTCACTTAGGTAGACGATCATGTCGTCTGCAAATAATGATAGTTTGACTTCCTCCTTTCCAATTTGTATCCCTTTGACCTCCTTATGTTGTCGAATTGCCCGAGCTAGTACCTCAAGTACAATATTGAAAAGATAAGGAGAAAGGGGGCAGCCTTGTCTGGTCCCTGATTTCAGTGGGATTGCTTCAAGTTTCTCTCCGTTTAGTTTGATGCTGGCTACCGGTTTGCTGTATATTGCTTTTACTATGTTTAGGTATGGGCCTTGAATTCCTGTTCTCTCCAAGACTTTAAGCATGAAAGGATGCTGAATTTTGTCAAATGCTTTTTCAGCATCCAATGAAATGACCATATGATTTTGTTCTTTGAGTTTGTTTATGTAGTGGATTGTATTGATGGATTTCCGTATATTGAACCAACCCTGCATTCCCGGGATAAAGCCTACTTGATCATGGTGGATGATCGTTTTGATGTGTTCTTGGATTCGGTTGGCAAGAATTTTGTTGAGTATTTTTGCATCGATGTTCATAAGGGAAATTGGTCTGAAGTTCTCTTTCTTTGTTGGATCTTTGTGTGGCTTTGGTATCAGCGTAATTGTGGCTTCGTAGAAGGAATTGGGTAGTGTTCCTTCTGTTTCTATTTTGTGGAATAGTTTGAAGAGTATTGGTGTTAACTCTTCTTTGAAGGTCTGGTAGAATTCTGCACTGAAACCATCTGGTCCTGTGCTTTTTTTGGTTGGAAGACTTTCTATGACTCCTTCTATTTCTTTAGGCTTTATGGGACTGTTTAGATGGTCTAGTTGGTCCTGATTTAATTTTGGTATTTGGTATCTGTCAAGGAAATTGTCCATTTCCTCCAGATTCTCCAGTTGTGTTGAGTACAGGCTCTTGTAGTAGGATCTGATGATTTTTTGGATTTCCTCAGTTTCCGTTGTTATGTCTCCCTTTTCATTTCTAAGTTTGTTAATTTGGATACTTTCTCTGTGCCCTTTGGTCAGTCTGGCTAAGGGTTTATCTATCTTGTTGATTTTCTCAAAGAACCAGCTCTTAGTTTTGTTGATTTTTTGTATGGTTCTCTTTGTTTCTACTTGATTGATTTCGGCCCTGAGTTTGATGATTTCCTGCCTTCTACTCCTCCTGGGTGAAATAGCTTCTTTTTGTTCTAGGGCTTTCAGGTGTGTCATTAAGTTGGTAATGTATGCTCTCTCCATTTTCTTTTTGGAGGCACTCAGGGCTATGAGTTTTCCTCTTAGCACTGCTTTCATTGTGTCCCATAGATTTGGGTATGTTGTGTTTTCATTTTCATTGTGTTCTAAAAAGTCTTTAATTTCTTTCTTTATTTCTTCCTTGACCAAGGTGTCATTGAGTAGAGTATTGTTCAATCTCCACGTGTTTGTGGGTTTTCTGTTGTTTCTGTTGCTATTGAAGACCACTTTTATTCCATAGTGATCAGATAGGAGGCATGGGATTAGTTCTATCTTTTTATATTTGTTGAGGTCTGTCTTGTGACCAATTATATGGTCGATTTTGGAGAAGGTACCATGAGGTGCTGAAAAAAAGGTATATTCTTTTGTTTTAGGATAGAATGTTCTATATATATCAGTTAAATCTAATTGGTCCAAAGCTTCAATTAGTTTCATTGTGTCCTTGTTTAGTTTCTGTTTTCCTGATCGGTCCATTGAGGAAAGTGCAGTGTTGAAGTCACCAACAATTATTGTGTTAGGTGCAATGTGTGCTTTGAGTTTTAATAAAGTTTCTTTTATGAAAGAGGGTGCCCTTGCATTTGGAGCATAGATGTTCAGGATTGAGAGTTCTTCTTGTTGTATTTTTCCTTTGACCAGCAAGAAGTGTCCCTCAGAGTCTCTTTTGATGACTTTGGGTTGAAAGTCAATTTTATCTGATATTAAAATGGCTACTCCAGCTTGTTTCCTGAGACCATTTGCTTGTAAAATTGTCTTCCAGCCTTTTACTCTAAGGTAGTGTTTGTCTTTGACCCTGAGGTGTGTTTCCTGTAAGCAGCAAAATGTAGGGTCCTGTTTACGTATCCAGTCAGTTAGTCTGTGTCTTTTTATTGGGGCATTGAGTCCATTGATGTTAAGAGATATTAAGGAATAGTGATTGTTACTTCCTATCATTTTTGACGTTATTTTTTAAATTTGATTGCTTAACTTATTTGGGTTTGATGAAAGGTTACTATCTTGCTTTTTTCAGGGTGGAGTTTCCCTCCTTGTATTGGTGTTGTCCTCCTATTATCCTTTTTAGGGCTGGGTTTGTGGATAGATATTGGGTGAACTTGGTTTTGTCGTGAAATATCTTAGTTTCTCCATCTATGGTGATTGAGAGTTTTGCTGGATATAGTAGTTTTGGTTGGCATTTGTGTTCTCTTAGAGTCTGCATGAGATCTGCCCAGGACCTTCTAGCCTTCATAGTCTCAGGTGAAAAGTCTGCTGTGATTCTGATAGGTCTTCCTTTATATGTTACTTGGCCTTTTTCTCTTACTGCCTTTAGTATTCTTTCTTTGTTTAGAACATTTGGTGTTTTGATTATTATGTGACGGGAAGTATTTCTGTTCTGGTCCAGTCTGTTTGGAGTTCTGTAGGCTTCTTGTATATTCATGGGCATCTCTCTCTTTAGGTTAGGGAAGTTTTCTTCCATAATTTTATTGAAGATATTTGCTGGCCCTTTAAGTTGTAAATCTTCACTCTCATCTATGCCTATAATCCTTAGGTTTGGTCTTCTCATTGTGTCCTGGATTTCCTGGATATTTTGGGTTACAAGCTTTTTGCACTTTGCATTTTCTTTAACTGTTGAGTCCATGGTTTCTATGGAATCTTCAGCATCTGAGATTCTTTCTTCTATCTCTTGTATTCTGTTGTTGATATTTGCATCTCTGTCCCCTGATTTCTTCCCAAGGCTTTCTATCTCCAAAGTTGTCTCCCTTTGAGTTTTCTTAGTTGTTTCTACTTCTGATTTTAGATCCTGGATGGTTTTGCTTAGCTCCTTCCCTTGCATGTTTGTGTTTTCCTGTAATTCTTTAAGAGATTTTTGTGTGTCCTCTTTCATGAGCTCAGCCTGTTGACCAAAGTTCTCCTGTATTTCTTTAAGAGATTTTTGTGTTTCGTCTTTCATGACCTCAGCCTGTTGAGCAAAGTTCTCCTGTATTTCTTTAAGTGTTTTTTGCATTTCCTCCTTGTTGGCTTTTGTATTCTCCTGGATTTCTTTCAATGATTTTTGTGTTTCCCTTGCAAGGGCTTCTAACTTTTGATCCATTTTCTCCTCAATGACCTTCATGTGTTCCTGTACCAGCATCATGACCAGTGATTTTAAATCCAAATCTTGTTTTACTGGTGTGATGGGGTATCCAGGACTTGCTGGTAGGGGAGAATTTGGTTCAGATGTTGCCATATTGCCTTGATTTCTGTTAGTGACGTTTCTGCGTTTGCCTTTTGCCATCTAACTCTCACTGGTGTTACTTGGTCTTGTCAGTGCTGGACTCACCAGTGCAAGCTGCCCCTTCCCCGTTGGCCTCTGGTGCACAGCTTACACTCTGCACTGCCTATAGACAGGGTGCTGTTTTCCAGGCTGTTCAGATCCCAAAGCAGGCACCTGAAGGCTCCCGCTGGGGCCCGCAGGATTTATCGGAGCACACCGACTTTTCCCAGCTGGCCGCCCGGAAGCCCCCACTAGCCTCTTGAGGGACCTGGAGATGTGGCGGCCACCCAGGCTGATCTGAAGCGGAGAGATTTGAGCTGGGGGCTTCTGCCTGAGGCCTTGCCCCAGATTGTGTCTGTGGACCAGGTGGAACCCGTGTGCACCCCCAGGGAGCTCCGAAGGTGAATGTTGCTGTGACCTCCCCTGTGCTCCGCTCACTCCGCTGGGCAGCCGATTTCCCCAACCAGGCTGGCGCACACTAGGTTAGCCTTGTCGCCTGGGCCCTGAGTCCAGGCAAACGCCTGGGAGGCCAAGGTCCGAGCAAAGTTCCCCTAGGGCTATGTCTGTTATTTGGGTCCGCCAGGTGACCCGGATGGCGGGCGTGCGCGTCCGCGCTCCGCGAAAGCACCGGGAGAGTCTGTTGTGCTAATAACCTCCTGGGCTGGTTGACACACAGATGGCCCACCAAGCCGCCCAGTTCTTGGGGTCAGTCCTGTGCCTTTTGGGGCCTAGACCCCCGTTTTGTTAGCCTCAGGCTACGCTTGTTAGCAGTCTCTGCCCTCCCGAGCACTCTGGCTCCTGTAGGCAAAATGGCGGCGCGTGCACCGGCCGGGGCAAAAAAAAAAACTCCTGGCTGGGTTGGCGCCCCGATGGCCACTTGAACAGCCCAGGGCCTGGGTGCAGGCCAACGCCCGTCTGGCTCAGACCCCTGCGGTGTTGGGCCTAGGATTATGTTTGTGTACCTCAGTCTGACCGATCTCTGGAGCCCGGGATCAAGATGGCGGTGAGTCTCTCCTGACTGGCGGGCAGCCGAGTTCTGAAGTGGCTTCCGTGCAGCGAAAGGCTCCGCAGAACCGCAGTTGCTTGCCGCCCGGCTGGTCAGCGAAGGTCAGTGGTCGTGGGCGCAGGGCCTAACTGGACCCTGTGTCGCCTTGGTTCCACTGCTGATGGCCCTTCAGCTGGAGCAGCCACTGCTACCGCCGCCGCCGCCGCCGCCGCCGCCGCCCTCCGATAGACTTGATTTTAAATGCAGAGTCATAGAGCCCCTCATGAACTTGCAACTCTGTTTTGGAAACACAGAAACATACTGATTATCAGGCTGCCTCCAAATATCCTGATCATCTGTGCAGAGCCACAATTGCTCAACTGAGAAGAATGAACTGGGCCAATTACCCACAGAGTGCAAATATCCTATTAGCTTACTTAAGAAAGTAATAGTCAATAGATCTCATTATAATTTGATAATTAAGTTGTTGTAGCAGTTAGGATTACGCAGGGACTGACAGTTGTCTTCTGTGCTCCACTGCATAGCTTGACCACACACACACACACACACACACACACACACATATATATACATATATACATATATTCATATACATGTATATATGCATATATAGACACAAGATATCTTAGGTTGTCTTATATTTTCAATCTAGAGTGGTTACCAACCCTTCCAGGAAGCTCAGGCCACTTTTCCACCCTTGGGATTGTCTTGTCAGCCCAGCCATTGTTCAACTGCTAAATTCTCACCTATGGGCTTCTCTCCTCCTACCAAACAGAACGCTCTAGCATTATGAAAGCTAACAGGAAGGGTTGAAGCCTCCAGGTCTGAAACTACCTAATTTCCACATGTTCTATGATTCCAGCATGCCATGTCTTCAGCAATAGAGGCCCACTGTCAAACTCTGGAGGTAATCAGGAACATCCTGTCACTAGGCTTTTATTTGTTAGTTTATGGTGTCAGCAGGGACACTGTCACTCTATTAATGTGTAATGTCAATTAAAATATGAGGAACAGAACTAAACAGATTTCTCAAAAGACAAAACCCAAATGGCATATACATATACACATACATATACACATATTCATATATACACACACATATATACACACACATATATATGCACACTTATATACATATATACATATATACATATACACATATATACATATACACATATACACATATATACATATATACATATATATTTAATGTTTTTAACCATCAGTGATATAAATGTACATTTAAATTCCTTTGAGGACGATAGTCTTACCCAGTTCAAAATGGCTATCACACACACACACACACACACACACACACACACGCATGCACACACACACACACACAGAGGGATGCTGGCATTGGTATGAGAATCCTTATTCACCTCTCTCCACCTGGTTAATTTCAGTTTATCTTTCAGCTTTTGGGTTAATATACCACACTCACTGAAACCCTCCCTGATTTTATAGCAATCTACTTATCTGTTACACATACTCTCACTGAACTTTGGATTCCTCCTTTGTGACACTGAATCCTAACTATAGCAGTCTGAATTTTTTAAATGCTCTTACATGTCTTCGTTTAATAAAAAATCCGGGTTTTTTTTTTTTGTTGTTGTTGTTTTTTTTTTTGTTTTGTTTTTTTTTTTTTTTTTTTTTTTTTTTTTGGTTTTTCAAGACATGTTTTCTCTGTGGAGTCCTGGCTGTCCTGGAACTCACTCTGTAGACCAGGCTGGCCTTGAACTCAGAAATCCGCCTGCCTCTGCCTCCCAAGTACTGGGATTACAGGGGTGTGCCACCACACCCAAAATCTGAATTTTTAATTATGCTCTTATTATGATCCTGCTGTTTTACCTGCTTATGTATGCCTGTTTGCCACATGTGCACCTGGTATCTAAGGACGTCAAAGGGGGCATTATGTTTTCTGGAACTGGACTTACAGATCATTGTGAGCTGCTATATGGGTGTTGAGAACGGAACCCAGGTCTTCTGGGAGAGCAGCCAGGGTTCTCACCCCTGGGCTGTCACCCCACAGCCTTGCATGTTGTCTCAGCACCCGGAATCGTGCACCTGACGCATGTGCCGGAGCAAGCAATGAGAACCAACGAAGTTACAACAAAGTTACTCTCTGCTTCTTCACCATAAAGCCCGCAGTTCCTCGCTCCAGAGACCGGGGAGTAACTGAGCAGTTTCACACTTCACAGCCAATTGAACAAGTAATTTCTCATATAACATTGGAGGACTGCAAATTCTGTAAATCCAAAAATGTTACAAATATGAGAAAATGCCCCATCGTGTGCTAATTAGGCCCTTTAAACCTGAAAGTAAGCCCCACTTTTCTCTTTTCGATCATAAGCCTCCCACGAGCTTAAACTGTTGTAGGACGTCTGTTTTGCCAAGTTATTTCCCACAGGGAAGCCGGCCTTTTGTAAGGATAAGAATATACATTTGTAGTAGCTAGACACAAAAACTGTTTTCTTCCCCTCCCCACCCCCTACTCTACCCCCCCTCCACCTCTCCCACCCACTCCCGTTGGGAAGAAAAACAAACATTATGTTTTAATGTAATGGAAAATTAAGAATCTTAAACAACATGTTCATCAATCAAAACACTGGAAAGTTTGAACACAGGTTTCCAGTTGCCAGTGTTCTCACCTGGACCTTGTTACTGGAGAGGGGAGAGTGCTCCTTAGAGTGCTCCTTTCTCCAGTTTCTCACTAATGTGCCACTGGGAGTCACACCAGGTGCTCCTTACATGGGTCCCCACCCCAGCTGCTTTATCTGAAAACCCATCACTTCCTGCCTCACAAATGCAGCCCTGTTCACCAAATCATTCAGTCCCTACGATGACGGAGACCAATACGAGTGGCTGCTCTTAAGCCCTAAGTGTTGAGAATGAGAACCCCAAATTCTTTTGCCTATTTGACTGTGTTAATGGGAATTCAAGCTGTTTAAACTGAAGGGTTTCTTTAAACAGTTGCCTTGTCATACTAAAGGAACTTTACAAACTTCTTTTTGCCATGTTAGCAATATTGACCTACAGTGAATGCAGTGGAGTATTTTGAAGCAAAATAATAATAATAAATATACAGTTATTGAAAGCTCACAAACAATACCCATTTGTCTCTTACCTTGTGTTAATGAGAGAAATCGCCACTTGACATGGACACAAACTGGCTCCGAATTGGTCTGGCGTTTCCTATCAAACTTGCCTTGTGGTTTTCTATGGCAAAAGCTGACTTCTAGTCACTGGCACTATGGCTTGGTAAAAAGTCCCTAGACACGTTCTTTCTTTTAAGTTAATGTAAAATCAGCCTTGAAATTGTTCTGTATTGTAAACTTCCTTTCCAAATTATAGACAGTCCTGTCAAGTGAGAATATACAACTGTACCAGACTGCACCACACCCTGTTCCTAGAGTGAGCTAGGATCTGTTGACTAGGATTTTATTACATGGCAAGTAGATGTGAATACCAAGAACACTGGTTCATTGAGAAGGCAGTACCATTTGAATGGTTTGGGGAAATGGGATACAAATAAGAAACTATTGCAAGGGTATGGAATTGCCCACTACTGGGTGAGTCGAAGGTTAGAGACAGGTAGAAGTAAGGCATTTGCAACAGTTCACAGCAGTGAGATAGAACTCTGAAGGAGACCTGCACATGGTGTTGTCTTTTTTAAGAAATTGGATATATTCTTTATTTACATTTCAAACGTTATCCCCTTTCCCGGTTTCCCTCTCTCAGAAAACCCTTATACCGTCCTCCCTCCTCTTGCTTCTATGAGGGTGTTCCTCCACCCACTGCACTCCCACATCCTTGCGTCAACTCCCCTTTGCTGGGGTATCTATCAAGCCTTCGTAGGACCAAGGACCTCTCCTCCCATCGATGTCTGGTTGGTTCATATTGTTGTTCTACCTATGAGGTTGCAAATTCCTTCAGCTCCTTTAGTCCTTTCTCTAACTCCTCCATTGGGGACCCGGTGCTCAGTCCAGTAGTTGGCTGCAACCATTACCTCTTTAAGTGTTAGGCTCTGGCAGGGCCTCTCAGGAGACAGCTTTATAAGGCTCCTTTTGGTAAGCATTTCGGCATCCACAATAGGGTTGTAGTTTGATGACTGTATATGGGATGAATTCCCAGGTAGGACAGTCTCTGGATGACCTTTCCTTCAGTCTCTGTAGTGTCCGTATTTGCTCCTGTGAGTATTTTGTTCCCCTTCTCAGAAGAACCGTAGTACCCACACTTTGGTCTTCCTTCTTCTTGAGCTTCATGTGGTCTATGAATTGTATCTTGGAGCAGTGACTCAGTGGGTAAGGACACTGACTGCAGATTCTAAGAACCCTGGTTCAAATCCCAGTGACTACTTGATGGCTCACAGCCTTCTGGCTGGTATTATCTCCTAAACGAGTGACTGAGATGTAAGACCAATCTTCCTAATGCTGTTCCTCGTGCAGTGGTCATCCTCAACAGAGGACTGTTTGTTGCTTCATCGTAATAATTTTGTTACTGTTATGAATTGTAATGTAAGTATCAGATATACAAGATCATGGCTGCAAGTTGAGAATCACTGTTGTAAATTACAGCTGGATAGTTTATTGAATGTGGCAGAATTGTCAGAAAATGGCCTTGGACTTCTACCTTCTCTTAGAAAAGATAAAGATCATTTTCTAAAATGATACCTGATGCATCCCTATGGCCTGGCCCACAGAGAGGCGTGTGGGGGAAGGAAGTGTTCTTGGTCTTTGCAGTAGTCAGGGGTCATACCTAGCAAGCAGGGGAGGAAGTGTGTGTTTTTCTGAGTCCCTTAAAAGGCAGTTTATTATTTTTCAAGTGAAAGTCACATGCAGCCCATCTGGAATAACCCCTAGCCACTTATGTTTATGGTTGTGAGAAAAACAAAACAAACAAACTCCAAAATATGTTTGTTTTATATTGTCCAAAGAGTCTTGTTTCCGGTTCCCCTTTGGTAGAACTTACCTATCTGGCTGCCCTGGTAGATGGCGCAGAGCTGAGGTTGGCTGTCTTTCCTGCTCCTCTCCCTGAGTGATTCTCTGTCAGGACAGGCATTGCAACGTCCCACTCTAGTACTCCATGTTCAGAGTCTGACATCCAGAAACCAGAGTACTGGCTCTGTGTGTGTGTGTGTGTGTGTGTGTGTGTGTGTGTGTGTGTGTGTGTGAGAGAGAGAGAGAGAGAGAGAGAGAGAGAGAGGCAAAGAGAGAGAGAGACAGAGAGAGAGAGAGACAGAGAGAGAGAGAGAGACAGAGAGAGAGCCTGCATGTTTGTGTGCTTGTGCACCTCTAATTTTTCCCTCCTTCAGACTCTCATGCACACACATTCCCAACCTGACTACCCCTCTGTCAGTCTCTAAAGAAAAAGAGTGGTTGTTTCTATCTAGACTTTCAGGTCACACTAAGGCTAGCATTTGAAGTCATTTACTCTCCTTGACCGACGAGGATATCTGGAGAGTCAGTCACAATGTTAGTTGGGAAGGACCTCCACTCATGTCCTTCTAAAGTCTCTAATATTCTCTGAGTGTAGTTAGCTGCCATCCAGGTACTTGTTCACATCTCTTAGATGAGGATGGCAGGCATCACTGATAGAAATGTGTTCCCAAACATCATTGAACTGTGCTTCCTCTCCATAGTTCTGGAATCACATCCACATGGTTAAGCTTTACAAACAAACACCAACCCTTTTAATCTACCAGGCACTAACAAAGGGCCACACTATTTGGAAATAGAAGTTAATCTTAATCCTAACAAAGTTCGTAATTTCTGACTGTATATGTATGATCCAATAGTCTGTGATATAGTAAAGAGGTAAACATTGGTTTTAGCTTTCATTTCAGAAACCCTTGGAGCTGTTTCTGCTCTTATCAGCCTTTCCTGAAAACATGAAAACTAAAATCAGGGTGATTAATAGTTCCTGCCCAGCAGGTTTTTGTTTGAGAGGGAAATCAAAGCAGGTCTAGTCGCACTTGAATGTGACTCTCCCATGTTAGTCTGCTGCCTGCCTTTAAAGAAAGATAGCATACATGTTCAGCGCTTAGCTTGCATTTACCACACCGGCATGACCAAGGCCTCCCGTGTACCCTTCTTAGTGACAGTTAGCTGCAGCACAGGTTCAGGCTGAAGCAGGTAAAATCTCAAATGGAAAGAGGACTAGGGATTTACAGCAGGCAGAGACTCATTTAGGCTTCTAGGCTTTGCTTAGATCAAGTCCTCCTCATCAGAGAAGGAGCGGGAACTGAGGAATCGAGCTCTGTTCTTGAGAGGCTGTGCATGTTCCAGGTAAGTCAAGGTCCAAACCAAAAGGAGGAAGAAGAAAAGAAGGAGAGAGGCACAGGGAGCAGAGGGAGAGGAACCGATGTGTGTGTGTGTGTGTGTGTGTGTGTGTGTATACAAATAGAACCCATTAGGGTCTCACACTAACTACCTGCCACCTGCTACAACTGTGGAAGGCCATGCCAAATAGTCTCTTTTGAGTAGGAGTGGTTTCAGAGAGTCTTGTTTTCCTTTCAACTTACTCTGCAAAAGCTAACAGTATGTAAGAGTGCACAGTGAAACCCAGGATGCTATACTTCGTTCTAGGGATCTCACTAAAAAGGTGTGCTTTTCCTTACCTCTTCCCACAAGCAGTGCTTTTGAGCAGATGAATTAGTTACTCTTCCTGTTGCCATGATAAAATCCATGATAAAAATCACCTGAAGGAAGGAAGGCTTTACTTTGTCACACAGTTCGACAGTAGAGACTATCCTGGCATGGAAGGCATGTTGGCTGCTGCTGATGCCACATCAACAGTCAGGAAAGAGAGGGAAGAAGGCCATGCTCCTTTCCTTTTCCTTTTAAGTCCATCCAGGACCAAGATCCAGGAGGTGATACCTCCATACAAGATGGGTCTTCAGAACTCAGTTAAACCTCTGTGGAAATGCTATCGCATACACTCGCTTGTCTCCTAAGTGATTCAGAATCTTGTCAAGTTGATAATATTGACCATTCTAGCTGATCCTGCCCTTTGGCTGGTCTGCACCCTTTCTACAGAATGGATAAGCCAAGCTTATACCAAGGCTCAGTCAAATGCTTGCTCCCAGCTTGCTGGTTTTCTATCACCCCATCCTCCTGTGCCCAGGCTGCAGCTGTTCAACTCTTGACTACTCAAGCTCTGCTCCAACCACGCAAGTTCAGTGCAGCCATACTTTCGGCAGACATTCACCATGGTTTCTCTTTTTCCTCTGACTGATTCTATTCATTTTTGTCCTCGAATTTATGTTTCCACTTAGCTTCTGTACTTTCATTTTGGTTGATATTTGAGGAGTCAAGCAAGCTGTGCAGGCACCAGCTTGATAGTTAGTGTAAGCTGTGGAAATGTTTCCAGCATCTTCTCTAATAAAATTTTCATTTGTTATAAGCTGCACAATCTCATTTTTTTGTTGGGTAGTTAATCTAGTGGGTAGAGATAAACATCAGAAATGGTGTCAATCTCCTTGATGAATCTTCACAAATCCACAGTCAGTAAAATAATGATTGTTAATTACCTCATGTATAAAAAGCATTGGGAAATTTTTTAATATGGTAAAAAAATACCATTTGATCAGACTGCTCAACATTATCAATATAATGATTTCTAGTGTTTGGTTGTGATCATGTATTGTGTGTTGTCCCGTTATTCACATTCCCAGTGACTACTACTTAGAGAGGACAAGCCAGTTTGATTAACTAACAATGTACAGAAGGTCCTTGCTTTACACCTGACCTAAAGATGCCCATATCAGCTGAAATAAAACACAACAACTTTAATAATTAATAGGAAAAACTGTGATCACTCTTTGGCTTTTAATGCCCTCTGCAACATATTGAACGCTCACTTAGTGTTCATTAGAGTAAATATTTAAGTGGATTATAATAAATATTCAGGAATATATAGAATATGCTAAAACTAATATATCCCGATTTACTGTAATCTAATTTGCTAGACATTTGCATAGTTAAGTTGTTTGTACTGCTGGACTACAGTCCTTATTTACGAAACCGACTTTGAATAATGTCTCCCTTCTTCTCATCTTACGTTGCAAATGTCTCTGAGTGTGCCGTAAAGATGAATGTATTTAACAACTTTCTTCTATATCTCCATCTTCTTCTATTCAAACTCCACTTCTAGTATTATCAGTTTTTGTATTGTTTCACTTCTATATTTTCCCCAGTTCTCACCTTTCCTTATCTACATATAAATATTACATGGGGAACAGGAGAACAGTACAAATTCATGATTTTCTGTTTAACAGACTAAACAGACCCATCATCAATAGACTATGAAGGACACAACACAGGTGGACCATCATATGTGGGCTAAAGAGCCAAAAACAAAGTGAGTGTTTCATATAATTACTTATGGATAATATAAATAGGATAACTGATATCTGCAAAAGACTAGTGTTGCTTTATTAAATGACAGCAACCAAAATTCATATATATAGAAACTGCACACAGTACAAACTGCCAAAATCATTCAAGGCAGTCAACTAGATGGTTACGGTTGTTAAAAAGATGTGCACTGCATGGCTGTACCAGGAGAGGTGCTTAAATAAGCAGGGTCACGGGGTAGGCTCCGAACCTTACATTGTGTTTCTCCAGGGCTTAGTGAAGTGCACATCAAAGGGCGTGGCAGGTTCACTTTGGTCTGGTAGTTACTTTGGCTTCAGGATGCCTCATTAGCTTATTAAAACTTTTCTTGGAAGGTAGTATCTTTACTTACTGAAGCTTTTTTACTTCCTATTTTCCTTCATAGAGCATACCTGTATCATGTTTCTGAGAGTTTCACCAATAATTGCAATCCATTTTTTATCTCATTCTGACATCTGCTTCTCAAAGAACTTAAACTAAGAGAAAGAACTGTGATTTGCTTCCAAGTCCATCACAGCCCAGCAGTGAACGGAACATAATCTTAAGCAGCACGGAGTCACTCCTTTGCTTCAGATTTCACAGGTGAAGATCTGAGACAAGGTTCCTAGAAACAACATGATCTGGACATTTGGATGAAGCCTTTAAAGACACTCAACTATTGATAAATGCTATGAGTGCCCTTCAGAGGGATAAGAAGTTTAGGGTCATCAATAAGGAATATAGGCTGATTAAAGAGGTATTTATTGCACAGAATAAGCAATGTAGCAAATCATCAGACTTCAGAAAGCCTGGGCCCCAGAACCACGGGAGACAGGGTATAAAGATGGCTGACTCTGAGGATCTCAGCTCTGCAGAACCCCCTAAACCCACAGAGCCTGCTTTGGTAGCCCACCCTCCCTTAGTATATACTGTAATAGCACAGTTAATATGAACATCACTGCAAAAATCACACCCAGAGGCACCACAATCCACCACTAGCTGCCCTGCCTGCTCTTCTGGCTTTTAGATGATAATCAGCCAGTTTTATGTCCCATTTACAATATGACCAGAAAGAAAATGATGATAATTTAAGCTGTAGGTAGGACAGAGGTGTGCATTTAATTAAGCCTTGAATGAAGGAAGGGCAAAGAGATCAGACCACTAAGAAAAGGTCAAAGCTAGCATGGCATACAAGCTTTTGTGGAAAAGAAGGATTCATAGGAATAATAAGGGGAAGAAAAAGGAGGAGGAAGAGGATAAAGGGGAGGAGGAGGAGGAAGAAGGGAAAGAGGAGGAGGAAGGAGAGAAGGAGGACGGAGGAGAGAAGAAGGAAGAGGGGAAGGAGGAGGAAGGGGAAGAGGAGGAGGAAGAAGAGGAGCAGAAGGAAGAGTACGGGGAGGAGGATGGGAAGGAGGAGGAAGGGGAGGAGGAGGACAGGGAGGAGGAGGAAGTGGCAGGAGAAGGAGGAAGAGAAGGGATCCTACATAGAAGGCGTGACATGTGCACAGGCCCGGGTGAGGCATTTTTGTGAACTGAGGATCACCCAATGTACTTAAAGCAGCAGGAGAGTGAAGCATTTGGTGAACATACGCACAGCCATTAGTGTGGTTCCCAGTCCTTACAAAGAATCTCTAATTTAAAGGGAGAGACAGAGGCAGTGCAAGCGTCTTGGGTGGTATGTGGAGTATAACTTACACGAGGGAGGAAAGAGTGGATACTGTGGGCAGTTAGCATTTATCGTTGGCCTCCCAGGGTCATAGAATTTTATGTGGACCCATGTAGTTAGTCTTGCTTTTAGGTGGCAGTAAAAATGGTTTTTTGAATAAACATACACACGACATAAGCTTTCATTTCGTAGTTAGATGGAATTAGAATTAGATCTGGTAATCCTGCCCCTCCACGCTATGGAGTTTGTGTAAGTAGTTTAGAAAACTAGTCATGGTGAAGTCCCTCACTTTCTACTCTGAATCCTGGATTTTATGGAGGTTTTTGTGTGGTTTCTTATTTATTTATTTGCCCATCATAAAAGCCTACCTTTAGCTTCTGAGGTTCACAGATATTTTTCATTCAGTTTTTGTTCTGATAATTGCAGGAGACTGGTCATAGAAAGCTGTTCGCTCAGGCTCAGAAGCCACAGGGGAATGCAAATTGGCAGAAAGAAAAGAAAAGAAAAGAGAAGAGAAGAGAAGAGAAGAGAAGAGAAGAGAAGAGAAGAGAAGAGAAGAGAAGAGAAGAGAAGAGAAAAGAAAAGGTGGCCTTGGAAGTGTAAGGCTGGTTAGGCAAAGTCTGCTTTTAAATGCTCCTTTGTGTTATCACCTGCCCTGGCATACAAACATCTTTTCTTAGAAATTTGACATTCAGACAACATGAACTGATGAACACGTCACTGATAATATTTTGGTGTTCTTTTATTTTCCTGTTACAAAGTATTTTTTAAATATATATATATAATATATATACACACACACATACATACATACATACATACATACATACATACATACATAAATACATACATACATATAGCTTTGCCAGGTGAAAAAGTTAACAGCTGAGAACTTGGTTCCCTTATGTAGCTGTGAAATAGCTTTACAGACATTTATCTGAAATCCTGTTGCAGCTGAGACAAGCGAGCACAGGGAATAGTTTAGCCACACAGGACTCCCCTTGCCTTGGGTTATGCACACACTCCTCTCTAAACAACGCACCTAGCAACTTGCACTTAGGATGCACCTGCGTGGATGCTCCTACACCTGCTTCAAAGGATGGAAACGAGTTACTCTCCTGAGGAATCCACTGATAATATCTCCCTGTGTTTCTATTCAAACACATCTTGAAACACGGTCCAGGAATTGAAGGAATGGACCCATAAAGCCTAGATTGGTACGGGGTGCATGCACAAGTTAAAACTGTGCCACGGGTGAACTTTTAAAAAGAATTTCCTATGCCCATGCACAATTGATGTGTGTGTGTGTGTGTGTGTGTGTGTTTGTGTGTGTGTGTGTATACACGTACATTTGTATGATTAAAATCAAATACACTATGCAAGGTGATATGTGCAGAGCCAAGAAAAGCCTTTAAAATCTAAGGCTGTTAACCAAAATACAGAACCCCCCAAATTATGTCCTAGTAATGGAGCTTTTTTTCTTGAACCCCAGAAAAAAGTCCAAACACTAATTAGGGCCCCGTCTTCACTCTCGTAGCCGACTTCCCTCCTGAAGCATAAGCCACTCCGTTCGCATCCTGTGTTTGGGAATAAAGTTTCCTTACTAGTTTGTGATCTGTGTGGCCTTTTTCTTTAGTCTTGAGCCTAGGAACACCAGGTAGAGATCTAGCCTCTGAAGCTGCAACTGTTGCTCGACGTTTTGAAGTTGGAGACACAAACAACACAATAGAAGAACAATATTTGTTTTTTCTTGCAAACATAGATTTGGGTTTAGTTGTAGTATAGAAAAATTGAGTCAAATTCCTTTATGCAGTTTTCTGTATGACTTTCTTGGGTGTGGCAATCAGTTCACCTAGTTTGTTTATATATGTATTTATTTGTGTATTTATTATTTTGCTTTTTCAAGATGGGTTTTCTCTGTGTAGCCCTGGCTGTCCTGGAACTTACTCTGTAGACCAGGCTAGCCTCAGCAGTTTGGGCTTATGTATTTGTTGTTTGTTAATGAGACATTAAAAGTAGACTTGATGAGGCCTTGAAATGTCTTCAGAATAGGACAACATTTGATTGATCAACAGAAAATATCCTTTTCATGGTTCCAAATGGATTCCCCATGAATCCATTAATCCCCATTCCAGATGCTTCATAAAGCCTTCAGTGTAATGAATTAGATAGAAATATGAATCCTTCGTATGGTGTATTTTGATCCCAGCTGGGAATATGACTGTGACCTGAGGAAGAATTTCCAGAAGTACTAAATGCAACTGGAAAAGCAGCAACAGATATTAGTCTCAGCTCTCATGATATCAGATTTTCATCTCTGCCAGCCTGGGCAGCCGGAGGAATCCAAGCAATCCTCTGAGAGACTTCACAGGACTGAAGCTGTCAATGTTCTAACTGCCCGTCGAAATCCATGCTCGCATCATAAAAGAATAAAAAATGAAAAATAAATGCAGCGAACCTGGAAAATGCGCTGGGAAAAGAGAGTCGGGATAAAATCCTGAGTTTTGTTAGGAAAGTTTCAGACTTGTCTCTCAGTGCGGGGGCACTGACACTAGAGCCAGCCGCAGCCCCCAGGTCACAGGGGAAGAGTTAAAAGATAACACACAGCTGTTGCCCTTTCTCCAGAGGATGGAGAGGAAATGGAGTTACACCGAAGCCGAGGGATTTAGGCTGATCTAGGAGAGCAGAGCGCAAGGTAGTGCTTTCTCAGATGAAACCTAGTGTCTTCCCAGGGCTGCTTAGTGACCAGGGATTCCCCAGAGCCCCAGAGGCCCCCAAAACGACTCCGTTATTCTCTGATGAAAAGACTCTTTTAAAATAAGATACAATTTGTGTGGGATTGTATCAGCGTTAGTATTAACCCAGTGGACAGCTGCTCTATTTTGAAATAATATGTAAATTGAAATGGGGAAATCAGTTGTGATTTCATTTTTATCATTTGTTTTTGGTTAAATTTGTTTTTTTTTATTTTTTATTTTATTTTATTTTATTTTATTTTAGAAAATCGGTTCCAGTGGGAGGAAATGGACACTGAAGAGTTCCTTGGTCCTCTTGGTCCTGACAAGGCAGGAAGCCATTTGTTCATGAGGAGGAAATAGTTACACTAGACTCAGGGTCCCTGTCCTTGCAGCTTAGCAGTCCCCACCCTCACCTCACCCACATGTGGCCTTGGTGTTCCCAGCACCACGCTTTGCTTTGCTTATTTAAAAACAAGGAGAATACTCAACTTGATAACACACATTTTATAAGAGAAATTATCTAAAAATGAGATAATTCTGTCTTCTTTGGTTCTGAAGACAGAAACAGAGATACATTTTGTGGAACAAATAATCAAGTGCATAAAACCATGAAAAAAATTAGAAAATTCTTTTCATGAGAGCTCTGAAACACCGCTATTCTCTCTCTTTCTCTCTCTCTCTCTCTCTCTCTCTCTCTCTCTCTCTCTCTCTCTCTCTCTCTCATAGCATGACTCCAGTCAATTCTGAGACTGAAGGCTGGTTTAATAATTTCCAATCCACTTTTACACCAATTTAATTACATGCAGGAATTAAGATCGATAGCAGTACAATGAGGAACAAGCAAAACAGTAAACGCAAAATTGTTAAGGCCATAAGCAAAGTCCGGTGACAGTTGTTTCCAAGTGCTTGTCAGAATAATCAAAATCTCTGAGCCCACTTCCCTGCCCAAGCCCAAAACCTTGCCTGCAGCCCTAACCTACTTCCCTGTCAAAGTCTAACATCCAATTCTTGCCTGAAGCCCTTGTCCTTGTCCTTGGTCAATGTCAAGTTCCTGACTGGTAGCACTGCACCCCAATAAGGCTCTGTACATCTCCCCCTCCTTTTATTTAAAAAACAAGGTGCACGTGTCTGTTTATCTGTCCACAATAGTGAAGACGCTCATGGGCAAAAACACAATTACAATAAAGGGACTGCTGAACATTTGAGAGAGCAAGGAGGCAGAGGCACTGTATGGGGGAATGAAAGGTGGGGAAACAATGCTCTTATGATCTCAGAATTAAAGAACTAATACAATTCATTTATAATTACATACTGTAAACAATAAGAAAGAATTAAGAACTGGAGCCAGAGCTCAGCAGTTGAGAACACACTGCTCTCCCAGCAGACTTGAGTTGGATTCCTAGCACTGTATCAAGTGGCTTACAGTCACCTGCAACTCCAGCTCCAGGGGACCCAACAGCCCTGGCCTTGGGGAGTGCCTGCATTCACGTGTACATACATATACACATACACATACACATATACATACACACACACATACACACACACACACACACACACATATATATATATATATATATATATATATATATATATATATATATATATATATATACATATAATTAAAAATAACAAAAAGACGCATGCCTTTAATCCCAGCAATTTGGAGGCAGAGGCAGGCAGATTTCTGAGGTCGAGGCCAGCCTGGTCTACAGAGTGAATTCCAGGACAGCCAGGGCTACACAGAGAAACCCTGTCTCGAAAAACAAACAAAAAATAACAAAAAGAAAAATTTTAAAAGAATGACAAGTGTTTCCCAGAACAGCGATTTTAACCATTTTGCTTCCTTTTCTTTCTGTCTTTTGTTTCTTAAAGCAATGCAATCTCATGCAGTTAATAATATATAGATAGTTGATAGTTTGCAGCATCTATGTTACCGTTGACTCATGACTATCTAAGAGGATTAAACATTCTTTAACTTCATTGGAAAATTTAGCTTTCCACAGTTCTTTTGTCTCCGAGATTACATGGTTGCGCAGGACATAGCAGGAAACCTAGGCCTGCATAAAATCTTTATTTGCTCTCACTTCAGATCTGCTGTTCAGCTTCCCACACAGGTCACCACTGACCTTCTCCTCTGAAAGTTACAGCGGGTTCACAGAGGCCCCAGTCCTAGCAGGAAAAGCCTCATTTGGCTGACAGTGGAGGGCAGCAGTGATGGAGGCCAGGAGCAATCAGGGCAGAGAAAAGTGCGGCCTTTCTGTGCACAGCTGCTGCCGGGTCCCTGCAGCCTCCCACTAGGAACCTCTTTTATTGCTTATCTACAAATAATTTACCAACAGCACCAACAGGTCTTTATTTACACCCCCTACACACACATACACATACACACACACACACACACACACACACACACACACCACATTTGAAATTTCTTAATATTAGAGAGTTCAGAACTAGATCCAGAAGACTGGGATAAGACAGGAACACTGGTGAACATTCATCTGTAGCAAGAACGACTGCATCCTTTTTTAAAGAAACAAGCAAACATTTTTTTTTGAAGTGGCCTAAAGTTAAATTTCTCATTTAGACAGTTAGACACATCTTTTGTTACTTTTAAAATAAATCAGAAAATGATTGTGTAGTTGTATATTGGCTAATTTTTTTGAGGAACAACTAACAACAACAAACCAAAAAACAAAACAGCAACAACAAAACCCCCACAAATCAGAGATCTCTTTAAAGAGCTGTATGGAAGTTTTGTGCACATTCCCAGGTTAGACAAGAATTCCTGAAAGACTGAAAAGTTCAGCCTCGGGAGTTTATGCTTGAAAGATAAACTCAAGCTGTGTGATCCCTTGGGGGCTGACCTGGCCATTAGAAGAGCAAAAGCAAGGACTTAAAGGCAGAGACTGAGCCTGACTGAGCCTCATCTTCCTGGTGGGACTTGCCTCAAAATGCAATTAGTGAGTTCTTTGTAGAAATTGTTTCCGTGTATAACTGCAGAGAGTGTGGGGGCTGAGTGCGGGCCGCTGCCAGTGGCAGTGAGGAGGTCCTGTGTTATTGTTTCCACCTAGCTTTTGTGGACACTTAATCCTGTATCTCAGTCTTCCTTTCCTACCAACTTCCCCAAGAAACTTCTTCAACCCTGGCAGTGCCAGTTGCAAGAAGAACATGCCAGGGTTCACTCCCGTGGTCTGTGGAATCTGTTTTGTTTTAATCTTCATTTTGGATGTGGATTAGAGTCTGCACTCTCAGCTCTCTCTGATAGTCGAAGGATATTTGATCCTTCAGTATTTACCCATTATCAGCCGTTTTACCCTAGGGAAAATTAGATGGAAGGCTTTAGAACAGTGAGCACTTTAATTTGAGGATGCACATGCTGATCTCTGACAGATGTTAGTCTTGGGAACAGCAGAAAAGGGAGCTACGTCATTCACTTGGGAAGCTGTTTGTACAAGCTCACTGATCCCACAGGTGCCCGGACAGTGCAGCCAGGAGCAGAGAGGAAGGGTGAGAAAAAACGTTTCTTTCAGGGACAATGTGCAAATAGCTGTGTTTTCTCTCTCTCTCTCTCTCTCTCTCCCTCTCTCTCTCTCTCTCTCTCTCTCTCTCTCTCTCACACACACACACACACACACACACACACACACACACACACACACACACACACACGCACGCACAGCTAGCTGGCATAGCACCAGTGCAACCCCTTCCTGAGAAAATTAGCCACCCAAAGAGATTTTAATTTCAACTGTAATACTAAGCTCAGAAAATTTTACTTTGTTAGCTTGTAAAGCATTTATATTAGTTACTTGGTAATATGGTTGTCTTTGGTTGCTGTGTGTTCCTTTGTTTTGTTCTGTTTTGTTGAGCCAAGGTTCACACACAGTAGACTTGCCCCCAACTTTCTGGTACCATGAATGACACTGAACTTCTGATCCTGTGTCCTCCACTTCCTGAGCATTGGGATTGTGGCGGCAGACCCTGTGTCGCAAAGGAATTTCTTCACTTCTAGATAAACAGGAAGTAGAAAAAGCAAGACAGAAAGAGATTAAGAAGAAGATATTCTCCTGGACTTCCTTCTGTGAGGCCCATTTAATAGTGTTTCCAGAACCTCATAGCATATCCCCACCATCTATGGACCCAGAATTAACACATGAGCCCAGGGGAGCTCTTCGTATTCAAAGTATAGGCTCTCCTCGGAGAGCACATCCGGTGCCTTCAGTTCTACTCATAGAAGACAGGTAGGGTCTCTTATATTCTCAGGCTGAGAGAATGCTGTAGAAGTTGCTAGGCTATAGGAAAAGCAGATGCTGGTTTTAACCCATACACCAGCTTCAACTGTTAGGATCTTCCGTCATTCCTGTCAGCTGAATGCTGTGAAGTTATTTAACCTGCATCAGTTTTCTAAGGCCACTGAATCAAGACATCACACATTGGATGACTTAAACCATCAACATTTATTTCCCTACATTCTAAAATCTGAGAAGCATAGGGTGAATGGAAGGGTGAGGCCAGGGGCTCGATGAGATTTGTCCCTGATATCTGTCTGTCTTTCTAGCCTTGAGTCTTTTTCTTTTGATTCCATCATGGTGGCTCTAAATTCAGCTCATAATAATCCCCAAGTACCAGCATCTTAAGAGTTTATTTTTTTCATCAGTAAATTGGGAGAGGAGGCAAAAATGCAATTTACAAAGCTCTCTTATTATAAGGGGGCAAAATCTAAGTATTTAGGTCATTCAATTTTATGAAGCTGAAATTCAATTATGCATACAAGATTGGACACATTACAAAATGAAGTATAGCTTATGTTTAAAGTCAACTATTCAATAATTTGGAAAGAACTATTCTCTGGAAAAAAATCGGAAACATGCATCTAGAGATTTTTGGGGGATTTGAATGCAAAGGAAATTCATTTAATAAATAGTTCTTGGTGCAGCAGAGCTCATAAAGTGACAAACTTTTGGCTACACTTATATGTAGTGGTAGAATTCTCAAATAATCATTTCTTCTAGTAATTTGATAAGTGGCATCCGTATAGAATCATAATAAACTTCTGTGCTTGTTTCCTATACAGAAAACCATTTCACCATGGGTAGCTCCTTATTACTGATCTAGAGGTCTTTTACCAGACAGTTGCGACATCAGACCTTCAGCATTTTCCTTGAATCTTATGTGTCCACTGACTTTGTCTAGCCTGAACACATGCTCAAGGTCTGCAGCGGGACCTAGAGTTCTTCTTGTTTCTATTTTACATACCTAAGGTCTCATTGTAAAAGGAAAAACCATCTCTCTTTAATAATAAGCTTTAAAGTCTTCAGTGTAAGTACACAAAGCAATTTTCCAAAAGTCTAAAATTCTAAACCTATTATTATTATTATTATTATTATTATTAGTAGTAGTAGTAGTAGTAGTAATATGTATGTATGCTCATGTGGACATGGCGACCTCAGGTAAACTTTGGCTGTCATCCCTCAGGTGTCATCCATCTCAGTTGTGAGGCAGGGAGGTCACTAGCTTGGCGCTCCCCACAGAAGCTAGGCTGTCTGACCAATGAGCTCCTCAGGTTCCTTAGCCCCAGGCTGTTTCTACCTCCTCAGATCTGGGATTACAAATGTATAACTTCTATCCCTGGGCCTTTTATATGTGTTCTGGGGGTTGAAATTAGGTCCTCATGCTTGTAAGACAAGCACGTCAGCATGTTAACTATCACTCCAGCCCTAGACCTATCTGTATTGTATCCACTAATCCTATCAACACAATTTCTACATGACTAATATATTTCAGTTGTAGTCTACAATTCTAATCAAGATAACACAATCAGATTTGTATATGACAGAGCAATTAGTAACTAAGAAGACAATTTAGGATTTTTAAGAGTAAAGAAAGAAATTGAGTTAGTAATTTCTTGATCATAATTCATTGACATAATGTTGATTGAATCCAGGGTCTTTAATTAGTATATGTTTTTCAATTTCATGAGTCAGAATATCTCAGAGTCGAATCAGTAGAACAGATGGATGGATGGATGGATGGGTGCATAGAAAGATGGTAACAGTGATAAATGATAGATAAATAGATAATAAATAGACATATAGATAGACAGACAGATGGAGTTTCTTTCACAAACTGTTTCAAGTGATTATGAGAAATACCATTAAACTGCCCACAATCTGATGGTATAATTTAATCTAAGACACAGTGCTCAGTGAGAACTGAGGAGGAAATGAGCGTCAGAATCTGAAAGCCTGAGAGACTGAAAGGCTCGTGTCTGCGGGCAGGGTGAGCTAACGGTCCCAGCTCCAACAGAGAGAACACTCACTCTGTCTCTTTAATCCCTTTGTTCTATTAGGTCCATCTCAACGAGCAGATTGGATGATGCCCAGCCACACTGGTGGGAGGAATTTTCTTTACTTGCTCGGTTGATTTAATACTTGTATTTTATAAAAACACCTGTGTGGATACAGCGCTAAACATTTTAACAGTTACTTGAGCATCCCTTAGCCTAGTCATGTTTCCATAGAAAATAGCAGATCTCTGGGGTAAGGTGGGGCGGGAGAGTCACTTAGCAGGTCTAAGCTGAGTGAGCCGACCTGTGACTAACAAGAACTAATCTGACATTTGTGCTTGGGCCTTGGAAAGTCAGTTAGCCCATCAGCTCATCCAGGAGGCAGTGTTTGCCCTATTTGGGCTGCAACAGGCTAGGTTGGAGATTGTCATGGAAGCAATGGTGCTTGTTGTTTGTTTGTTTGTTTTTGTTTTTAGGTGAGGGGCAGCCTCATTGTTGTCTGGTGAACTAAGGTCTTAGACATAAGATAGAGAGAACAAACTGGGTGGTGGTGGCGCACGCCTTTAATCCCAGCTCTTGGGAGGCAGAGGCAGGCAGATTTCTGAGTTCGAGGCCAGCTTGGTCTACAGAGTGAGTTCCAGGACAGCCAGGGCTACACAGAGAAACCCTGTCTCAAAAAGGCATTAAAAAATAAAGCATAGAGGGAATCGTGTCAGTCCTTAAGAAAAGGGCACCCTTAGGGTATCCATGGGGAATGATCGTCAGTGGCAGTGAGGGAAAAACAAGAAAGGGAAGTTGGACTAACACAGGAACTGCGACATGGGGCAGGCAGACACTTAGGAGCCCACTCAGGGCGCCAAGCTTATGTTAGCAAATAAATCCTGAGATTAGAACGAGGAGTATGGGTGCTTCCGGGTTTGTTTATAGACACACAAGATTGAAGCCTTAATCACCCAATGCTCAGCTGTGCAACATGCTGCATGGTTTTCTCAGCTGACCTTCCTGCCAGGGGCCCCACCTGCCTGACTGTGGGGGTAGTCAGGGACTTCAGACTCCAAGCTCACTCTCGTTCACTGAAACAGTTTATTTGGGATGATTCAGGCACTGTCAGGTAAATATTTGGCTAAGAAAACTGCGCTAGTTTGTCCATGGAATGTGAGTGAGGGTTCTGCCGAAAGCCTTCCCCTTTCTCAGATGATGCTGAACCAAATGCTTAATGAGTGCATCCATAAATGTAGACTTTTCACAACTTTAATGCTACCTTCTTCCTCCCCCATACCACTTTCCTTGCTCACCAGGCTCTGAAATGTGCAGTTTCCATATAGGATCATAGTTTAGGACACAAATTCTCTATATGTGATAGACACTATTACACAGGGCAGCCTGCGAAGACGTGTATGGCATGTGAACTATGCCACCAGAGGAATAGGCATGGGACTGTTAGGGGGAGCATGCTCAAACCAAGGAAACCCCAGAATTTGAGACCAGCGGAATAAAGCTAACCCTCTCCCTGTTTTCATGCCTGTCTCAGAGCAGGTAACCATGACCTCCAACCAGATGATCACAGGCATTCAGTCATGAAACCAGCACCTGGAATGCCTCTCCATGCTAATGAGGCACCTCAGTACCCTTAGCCTTCCGGCCTTTTCCCTCTCTGAATATTCTCATACTCTTCCTCAACATTATATAATCCTTGGTCCACCCAAATAAAGCATATGTAAATACAAATGAGATAAAATCGTCTGGGAGAGCTGCTTCATTAGAGATGGTTGGTCTGGAAGGCCTTCACCTCAAAGAACCACACCACAAGATTCTCAAAGAAGCACCCTCGAGCTCGCACTGATCCCTCTGCTCCTCCTGCCCCTACTTCCTTCTTCTGGCTTCCTCTCGGTCCTATACTTCCTGAGTTGGAGTGTCAGAGGTGTCCAGCACCTCTAGAGGAGCGGCAGAATCCGGTACCACATGGATGCATACTTTTACAAAAAATTTTGAGGACATAAGGTTCAAAAGTATGTGTGTGCCCATGTAGGTCAGGGGAAGCCTTAGGTTTCATTCCTCAGGTTCTGTCCTTGGGCAGAGCCTCTCCCTGACCTTGGACTCACCACAAGAGCTAGGTTTGCTTGTCAGCAAGCTCCAGACATCTTTCTGTGTCCACCTCTCCACTGCTAAAATTAGAATCTCTGGATTTATTTGCCTAAATTCTGGGGGTGGGGGTCGGGGTGGATCATACATGCTTGGGATTGTAAAGCAAGACACTTTCCCAACTGAGCCATCCTCAGCGCAAGATGGCTATTTAAAATGTCACTCTTGACTAGTTCCATGAATGTAAAACTAGCTTTTCTCTAAGCCATGTTCCTTCTATATAGAATATATTTGTCCTAGACACTGTATCCTTAGCATTTAAAATTCGTACTCACATATAATTTCCTAGTCACTCATCACTGTGTTAAATTTACTATAGGTGCTTAATAGCTACATATGCTAAGTCTAGTTTTGTATATAGATTTCTTTTTAATTTTTAGGTATAAGGTTAGTTTTAATTGACATATATTTAATTGACATCTATCTGTCTATCAAACAATTGTATGATATATGCTATACCTGTGAAGACAGTCAAATGTCAGATTCCCTGGAACTAGGTGACAGGCACTTGTGAAGCACCTAATATGAATGCTGATGCTGTAACTTGGATCTTCTATAAGAGCAGCAATCTATCTCTTCAGGACTCTTCTCATTTTTGCGCACTCCCTTAGGCAGGATGGAATGTGTGTTAGATGCATGCCATATGGTGCATGCCTTTAATCCCAGCACTTGGGAGGCAGAGGTAGGCAGATTTCTGAGTTCAAGGCCAGGCTATTCTACAGACTGAGTTCCAGGACAGCCAGGGCTACATAGAGAAACCATGTCTTGAGAAACCAAAATAATTAAAAATAAAAAAATAAAAAAAGAAAGAAACCTTAACTCCAAATTTCTCTCTTTCTTAACCCAATTTCATGGAATATAAAATGTTTATGAATAAAAAAGACTCTAGGAGGACCTAGTTAGCTACTATTCCTGAAGGTTATGACTCTAAATGCTTAAAGCCACAGGAATCTTTACTTAGTGGAGAACAAGGGTCATAGACCTAATTGGTGCTCAGTTCCAGTGAACTCTGGCAAGATATTGGCCTCGGTGGGAAAAGAAAGTCCTAAGTGAGCATTTCACTCCAAGGCCTCCAAACTAGAGTGCATGTTTGCAGGAGGGAATAGGACCTATGTGATAGAGAAAGCACTGGCGCAGGACCCTCAGGACCATGTTCTCAGCACACAGGAGCTTTATTTGCCTTAGCGGGACAGACAAAGGGCAGGGTTAAGGGACAAAGGTAGGAGATAGAGGAAGAGGAAGAAGGGGAAGGGTGGAAAGGAGGGGAAGGAAAGAGGCAGTAGAGGGGCAGAGGTATGTGTCCTGGAGTAGACTGTTTCTGGATAGAGAAGAGACAGACGTGGCCCATAGACAAATGAAAGTTTATAGAGGTAAAAGGGAAAACCCTCTCTTAGGATGAGGTGTTTCATTTTCACTGGGGGTGTTAATTAAGTGAGTCAAAGGGGGCTTTTGATTGTTAGACTTCAATACTTTGATAGCAGGACCTTGGTAGTCAGTCTCAGAAGGAAAATGTGGCCAAATAAGAAAATAGACATTGGTGGCTAGCTTTAGCAGTGTTGTGGATCTGAGCAAGGCAGAGGCGGTGGAGAAGGACAAGGCCTGCCAGGGCCGCATGCGCCTGTGGGCCAGTGACCTGCGCCACTATGCTTCACTGGGTTTGACATTTTCCGTTAGTTTCCTTGTTCACTTTGTTTTCCTGGGTTCCTTGGATACTAAACTTGACTTTTGAAATAATTTTGAAGAAACATGGGACACTCTTAACTGATTCTCAGAAGGCTGGGTGGAGAATCAGGACACACAGAGAAGGACCAGAGAGACTTCACTGATACTTAAGGAATGCTGGAAGTCTTCAAAGCATTTCTCCAGGCGAGGATGTTACTAGATTTGCAAAAATGTTATCCTTGAAATGATTCTAAAGGTAAGGAGACAGTGAAAGAACAATAACTGTGGCAGAGTCCTTATCCCGTGCTGGGCGCCATCACCTGCCTGGCATGCGTGTGCATGTTTCACTTTCTCTTACGTAAGTGGTGAATACAACATTGCTTCATTTACTAAATCACACACAGCGATCCTGAGACATGAGCCAAGGCTATCAGAACAGACTGTACATTTAGTTTTGTTGCTGGGCCTCCCCCACAGGTCAGGGCAATAGAGACTAGAGATGTGTACCTTGATAACATATGAAAGCAACAATGTAGGAAAGAGAGCAATGTTGCAGCAGAGCTAAGACAAACAGGTGCCTTTGAGAGGGGTCTAGGGAGGAAAACAGTTTTAGCCTTTAATGAGCCCTTGGAAATCAAGTAGACATGTTCTGTTTGAAACAGATAAGGAACAGAAAAATACTGGGTTTGTGGTAGAAGAGGTGTCTTAATGCATGAAATGGGACCCAAAACGCCATGGCCAAACTTATAAAGCAGATGATGTAGAGACACAGTCTGAATTAGAAGAGGAAGAGATTCTTTATGCATAAGGAAGACCCAGAGAAGTAGGATGGCAAGGGTATTTACAGGCACAGAGAGTAAAGCATATGTACAGTTAAAGCACCCAAGGAGAGCAGGGCGAGTCCCAGATCACAGTGTGACATGGGACACAAAGCACAGCCAGGAGAGGGGAGATGAAGCTGGGGGAGTGGGGGAGGGGCAGTGTAAGGCATCAGCTCTCCAGCTTATGTCTGCACACTTGCCAGAGACGTCTCTAGTTCCACCCCTAGTCAGCATCCACAGATAGTTGTACCTTTAGAAGATATGTTAATTGTTTTCATCATTGCTGACACACACAAAAATGCACACAAATCCAAACAAACTTGACTTAGGTTGGAAGAGTTTATTTTGGTGATTGCTTTCTGACCACCATGGCAGGGAAGGTGTGGAAGAGTCCATGACTGAGGCAGTCCAGGTGACACCTTTGCATATTTTGGTGGAGTAGGAAGCAGAGACCTGGACCAATGAATGGATGGGGCTCCTTCTTTTAAGGAATAACACAAATCTAGCAACATTTCCAAAGGTTCTCCAACCTTCCAAAGCAGAGCGAATAGCTGGTTGCCAAGGATTCAAACACATGGGCCTATAGGGTCACATTTCCTATCCAAACTAGAACAAAAGGTTACACATGACAGCTACTGGGGAGTCAGAGTCTCATCTTATTAAGAGAAATTTGAGCTGAGCTTTTGGGGTAAGTGCATACAGGTATGGAGAACTGGTAGAAAATGAACAGGGCAGAGTTCAGGGGCAGGCTCACGTGCCAGGGTGGGTGTGGGAACTGACAGGGCTTAAGCTTCTTCCTGAAGCACATGATGACAGAGGCTGGTGGAGCTTCAGGGAGGCATCTGTGAAAAATTTGGGAGTTTGCCTTTTAACCAGGAAATGCAAATGATATTCAACCCCTTTTATTTTGTAGTATGATACCAGGGGCTTTCTAGTTAACTTGTTGTACCTTATAAAACAAAACAAAACTGGAATGCAAGTTCTTTAAGCTTATTTTACACTTCTTGACTAGATGGCAAAGAAAATGTCTAGTATGCTTGCTACGGTTTTTATTGGGGATAGAAGCATGTCAAGTGTTGTGTGCATTAAAGGCATACAGGTATGTCCAATATTTGACACGGCAAGAAACGTTCTCTAGAAGTTCAAACTTAAGAACTTCACAAAAGAGTTACAAAACAAATAAGAATCTCAAAATGTTATGATTTTGGGTTGGCCTACACTCATAATTATTCTGGGGCACAGGCCGTATGTAGAATGCACCTTGAAGCTTTAAACACAGAAATGAAGTGGGGCAAGTGGTGTTGGCGCCTCGACCCTTGCTAGTCCCCAACTTGTCAGAGCTACCTGCACTTTGTACTCATCTGCAAATAGTCAGAGCTCATTCATTTAACAGCCTGCGCTAGATCCAACTGTGTTGAATCAATGGTGATTGCATTGCTTATGGTGTTTCACTGTTTTCCCCCTTCTTTGGCTCTGAGTAAAAAACCATTTTGAATGAACAGATGTCCTGGCAATTCATGAATGTAACCAGATAGAATATGTTAGAAATCTAAGGATAAAGTCAGGACAGTTACCACAGAGTCATAGATTTATTCTAAAATAAAGTAACATAACATAATCTATGGTATTTACTGAGCTAGCTCCCTCTCTCTGCATGTGCACACAGAATCCAGGACAGTCTCTGATCTATCCTCCTCTCTTGATGTGCACATAAATTCTAGGGCAGTCTCTGACCTAGCCTCTTCTCTTTGTATGTGCTGTGAATTTGCTAATCTGTGTGACTATTGTGAACACCTTTTTTCCCCAGAACAGATAAATGTTGGAAACGTAAGACCTTCAAGATGTTTGTAGTATACTTTTGCCACTAATACAGTTCCAACTTATATTCCCAGAGAGTTTTATTAGTTTCTAAGTGAGTAAGGCTCCTTTAGTGCATATTCTATGTAATAGTATTGATAGCATCATTGCTAAGAATTAATTGCTTCTATGCTAGCCCAGACTAGTGTACCCAGAAAAACTTTCAATCACCATTATTGGAGAAAACAACATATTCTATGAAAAAGGCAGAGGCAGGCATATCTCTGTGAGTTTGAGGCCAACCTAGTCTATAGAGTGACTTCCAGGGCAGCTACATGGAGAATCCCTGTATCTAAAAACAATAATAAAGAGGCAGGGGACACACACACACACACACACACACACACACACACCATCACCACTACAACAAAATAACAGACATCAATAAACACTACCCATGAATGCTTTTAACATCAACGGTGTTAATTTCCCAATAAAAAGACACAGATGCAATCTCTGATAAGCAGATATTAATTAGTCCAGAAGTTCTGAATAACCAAGCTAAAATTAGCATAACAAATGACTCCCATGAAGAAGTAAGGAGAGGGTCCTGATCCTGGAAATGCTTGATCTAGCATTGGAGGGGAGTACCAGGACAGAGAAAAAGGAGAGAGGTGATTGGAGAATGGGTGGAGAGAAGAAGGTTTATGGGTCATATGGGGAGGGGGAACTGGGAAAGGGGAAATCATTTGGAATGTAAACAAAGAATATAGAAAATAAAAATTTATAATAATAATAACAATAAAAGACACAGATGAACTGAAGATCCAGCCTTCTGCTGTACTGAAGAAAGGCCCCTCAATATCGAGGATAGAGATCACCTCTGTGAAGGGGAAGCTTCTGGTTGTGTCATGTGATGCAGACTCATATGGTATATTGCTGAGGCACACTCATGGTGTTTTGTTGAGGTGAGGTCTGTGGGAGTACATGTGATATTTGGAGAGAGTATACATAGGACTGACAGACAGTGATGTCGTGCTTACATAGCTAGCCTTGCGATGCTTTGTTTGTCTCATGGTATTGAGATCTTCACTTCAATGAGAGAGGCATAGCAGAGAACTTCTTCTGGTGGCCCAACTGGTTCTGGTCACTCTTACTGACTCATGACAATTTGGCAGAGGCCTATATATTTCTCCTGGATCATGCAACCACTGCAGATTACTGTTTGGTGTCCTGACACTGCTGAACTGGATTGCTGGTATCTTGACAAGGGGAGATTGTAATCACCTCAAAGAACTTCTTCTAAACTGGTCCACCTCCCCTTGACCTGTTTACCTTCTTTTCTTCATACCTTTGGATGGTGTGCTGGAAGAAAGGTTGAAGCCTTTGATTAGCCTTATTAAAATAGGTTTTGAAGAATCTAAGCCTAAGCCTCAGGGTAAAAGGATGGAAAAGCATTAAAAGCAGATATACTTAAGAAGCAAGTGTAACTATCATGATAACTAATGAAATAGATTTCAAACTAAAACTAGTCAGAAGAGATAAGGAAGAACACAACATATTCATCAAAGGGAAAATTCACCAAGAGGACATTTCGAATCTTAACATTGATCAAACAAAAGAGTCATCAACTTCACAAAAGAAACACTACAACAGTTAAATCACACACTACCCTCACACACTGAAGATAGGAAATTTCAAAACTCGAATCTTGCCAACAAACAGACCTGCCATCCAGACAAAAACTAAACAGAGAATGTTATCTGAAGTCATAAACTGAGTTGATGTAACAGATATTCATGGAACATTTCACCCAAACCCAAAAGAAATACACCTTGTTTTCCTCATAATCTCATGAAACTTTCTCCAAAATTGACCACATACTCAAACAGAAAGCAATTCTCAACAGATACAAGGAAATCAAAATAACACCTCACCCTCTATCATATATGATCACAATGAATTAAAGCAGGATATCAATATCAGAAACAACAGAACATTTACAAACTCATGGAAACTGAGTAACTCATTACCAAATTATTAAAATGTGTTAGGACATAAATTATGAAGAAAATGACTTTCTGGAATTCAATGAAAATGAACATACAACATACCCATGAACATACAATGAAGGATGTTCTAAGAAGCAAGTTTATTACACTAAGTCCCTATGTAAAAAAGAATTGGAATGATTTCATATTAGTAACTTAATAGCACATTTGAAAACTCTACAACAAGAAGAAGATTAAAAGCAGAGTGAAGAAATAATCAACCTCAAGGCAGAAATCAAGAACACACACACACACACAAGAAACAGTACAAATAAGGAAACGATGAGTTAGTTCCTTGAAAAAAATCAATGAGATTGACAAACCCTTGGCCAAACTAAAAGGTAGAGAATTAAGAAAATTAAAGATGAAAAGGGGACACAACAACAGACACCAAGGCACTCCTGAGTATCAGAAGGACATACTTTAAAAACCCGTACTCCACTAAATTGGAAAATCTAAAAGAAATGGATAGTTTTCTCAATATATACCACCTACCAAAGTTAAATCACGATCAGATATTTAAGCAGATTTATATCACCCTAATAAATAAGAGCAGCAGTCAGTTATCGTCTCCTCCCAACAACAGCAACAACAACAAAGCCCAGAAACAGGTAGATTTCTACCACACGTTCCAAAAGGAGTTGTCACCAGTGCTCAATTTATTCCACAAAATACAAACAAGAAATTTTCAATTCATTTTATGAGGCCACAGTTACCCTCATACCTAAAGCACATGAAGAACCAACAAAGAAAGAGAATAACAGATCAATTTTCTGTATGAATAATAAAGATAAAATACTTCCAAACCAAATCCAAGAGGACACAGAAAAGATCATTTGCCATGATCAAGTAGGCTTTATCTTAGAGAAGCTGGGATGGCTAATATACATAAATCAAAAGAAGTAATGCACGTTATAAACCACATGATTATCTCATTACATACAGAAAAGGCCTTCGACAAAAATCCAACAATCCTTTATGCTGGAAGGATTTAAGGATATAAGAGATCTCAACATAATAAAGGCAATTTACAGCAGGTCCATAACTAATGTCAACTAACGTGGAGGGAATCTCAAAGCTAAAATCAGGAGCAAGTTAAGTCTGTCCACTTTCTCTATGGTTATTCAACTTAGTACTAGAAGTACTAGCTAGAGCAGTACGATGACCAAAGGAGATCAAGGTTATAAAAATTGGAAAGGAAGAAGTAAAAGCATTATTATTTAGAGAGATATGGCAATATATGTAAATGACCATAGAAATGCCACCAGAAAACTTGAAAAATGATAAAAAAAAAATTCAACAAAAAACTGGATACAAAATTAACACACAAAAATCAGTAGTCCTCCTATATACAAATAACAAATTTGGACTAAGAAAGAAATATGGAAGCAACACTTTTCATAGAAACCTCAGACAGAGTAGAAAATATTTTGGAATAATTCTATTTAAGCAACTGAAAGACTTATGTTATCATAACTTTAAGACACTGAAGAAAGAAACTAAAGACAGTACCAGAAGATGAAAAGATCTCCCATGTTCTTGGATTTGGTAGCATTAATATAGTAAAATGTGCATCCTACCAAAATTAATCTACAGATTCGCAACCCCCATCAAAATTCTAACTATATTCTTCACAGATGTTGAAAGGATGCTTCCACGTCCTTTGGAAACACACACATACACACACACACACACACACACACACACACACTCACTCACACACAACCAGATTATACCATATTAGTTAAACCAGATTAGTTAAAAAAAATACTGAATAATAACAGAACTTCTATAGTAAGAAGAACAGCATGGCAAGGCACAGAAACAGACACGGTGATCAATGGAATCAAATAAAAGACCCAGACATAAATACTCATACCTATGTACACCTGACTTATGATAAAGAACCCAGAAATGCACGCTAGAAAAGGAAAGCATCTTTACCAAATGGTGCTAATCAAACTGGATGGCTGCATGTGGGAGACTGCAAAAAGATCTGTACTTATCGCCCGCACAAAACTCAACTCAGAGTGGGTCAAAGACTCCAGCGTGAAGGCAGACATGCTGAACCTGATGGAAGAGAAAGTGGGGGAAAGCTGCAGCGTCACTGCAGAGAAAAGCATGCCCTGAACAGGACATTCCCAGTGCAGATACTGAAGTCAACAGTTAGTAAATCGGACCTCATGAAGCTGAAAAGCTTCTGTACAACAAAGGACATGATCTTTTGCACAAAGCAGCAGCCTACAAAATGACCTTTTACCAACTACACATCAGGAGGAGGGCTTATATCAAAATGGCTTAGAAATACTTAAATAATTGCTCAACATAAGCCATCAGAGAAATACAAACCAAAAGTACTTTGAGATTTCATCCTACACCTGTCAGAATGGCTAAGATCAATAACACAAGTGACATCTCATGCTGGTGAGGATGTGGGGTAAGGCGAACACTCATCCATTGCTGGTGGGAGTGAAAATCTGTACAGTCACTATGGAAACCAACATGGCAGTTTTCAAGAAAATGGGAGCTAACCTACATCAAAATCCAACTACACTACTCTTAAGCATATACGTAAAGGATGTTTCATCCTGCCACAGAGACACTTGATACACCATTTTTATTTATACTCTATAATAGTCAGAAATAGGAAACAATATCGCTTTCTCTGGTAAGGGAAAATACTCTATAGACTACCAAAAGAGAAACATAAACTCCAACCCAGCCACAAACCCTTTGATCTACAATCTGTTCTACCTGCAAAATGTACTAGGGCAATAACCAACTAATATAAGATTCAACCTAAGGCCCCATTTCAGCTTAGTATTTTCATGAGCCTTCCAAATGTGTGAGTGAGTGCATGCATTCTCTTCTGTTGATGTGCCTTATTTAACTTTGGTTTTTTCAAGACAGGGTTTCTCTGTGTAGCCTTGGCTGTCCTGGAACTCGCTCTGTAGACCAGGCTGGCCTTGAACTCAGAAATCTGCCTGCCTCTGCCTCCCAAGTGCTCGGATTAAAGTCATGCGCCACCACCGCCCCTTGTTTAACTTTGATTTGATGGGTTTTGTTTTAGCTTATTATATTCTATTTGTTATGTTTTGTTGTTACCTCTTAGACACCCTCTAGGGTGTTTTCTAATGAAAAACTGAGATGGGGTATATCTGGATGGGAGAGGCAGTGGGAAGGAAGAGGGGAGGAGGAGGAGGGAAGGGAAACTGTAATCAGGATATACCGTACACGGAAATAATCCATCTTAAATAAAATGAGGGGAAAAGAAAATTGGATACATTTATATAGTGGAATATTATTATACAGCTGTTTAAAAAAGAAATTTATAGGTAAATAGATGGAAGCAGAAAAATGTCTTCCTGAGTGAGGTGGAAGGCCTAATATATTATATATTCACGTATATGTGGCTAGTAGCTGCTAAGCCTAATATATTATATATTCACGTATATGTGGCTAGTAGCTGCTAAGCCTAATATATTATATATTCACGTATATGTGACTAGTAGCTGCTAAGCCTAATATATTATATATTCACATATATGTGGCTATTGGCTGCTAAGTCAAAAATAAGCAAGGAACAATCCATAGAATCAGCAATTAGGCATAGAGAAGGGGATGAGAGGGCAGATATGTCTACCTAGGAAAGGGAAACAGGATAATTACTGATGAATGGGGGCTGGAATGGGAGGATGAAATGGAGGGAGAGAAGAGAATGATGAGAAGGAATGGAGGGAGAGACAGCTAAAATTCAAGGCCATGTAAGGGGTCGTATGGGAGCCTAATAAAGGAGAAGCTCTCTGTGATGGTTTGGATATGGTTGGCCCAGGGAGTGGCACTATTAGGAGGTGTGGCCTTGTTGAAGGAAGTGCATCATCATAGGCGTGGGCTTTAAGACCCTCATCCTAGCTCCCTGGAAGCCAGTCTTCTCCTAGCAGCCTTCAGATGAAGATGTAGAACTCTCAGCCCCACCTGCATCATGCCTGCCTGGACATTGCCATGTTCCCACCTTGATAATAATGAACCTCTGAACCTGTAAGCCAGCCACAATTACATGTTTTCCTTATAAGAGATGCCTTGGTCACAGAGTCTGTTCACAACACTAACTCCTAAATAAGACACTTTCTAAAATATATACACATATATGAAATCACCAAATAATGGAGGAGACAGCCTCAACTGAACATCTCTTTCCTCTAAGTGAACCTTCTGGTTCTGGGAGTGGGTTACATCTAATTGAGTTGCTGGCCAGTAGAGTCCCATTTGCAGGAACCCCCATATAACCCAGACTGTTGCCCTATATAAATGGACTATAAGGCCCTATTGCTGAAGACAACATTTATGCCACTCCTTGAATATGGAAAAGCTGAGCTGGTGCCTACGTAGAGCCTTCGCCCTTATGGACTAATGTTTATGGCACTGAAAGTTGCTCTCCAGCATGCTACCAAGGAGAAGCATAAACAGCAGCCCAGCTGAAAACCCCTTGATCTACCATCGTGTCCTGCCTATAAGATATGCTAGTGCAATGCTGGCACAAAGCGTGTCGGGGCGACCAACCAATGTCCGATTTGACTTAAGGCCCACTCCCATAAATGAAAACAATACCCAACACTGCTTGAGTGACCAAAATCCTGAGACTAGATAGCACAGGAACATAGAGTAAAATGGAGTGCTATTGTTGCAAACAAACAAACAAAACAAAACATAGCAACAAAATGACCCCTAATGATATTCTGCTATATTAATAGTTCAGTGCCCTGCCCAGCCATCACCAGCAAAGCTTCCTCCTGCACCAGATGGGAACACAGAAACCCACAGCCAGAAAATATGCAGAGCAAGGGACTTGGGAACACTCAGCCCTAAAGTGAATGCCTCCACCCAGGCCTCAGGGACCCCCAGGGAAGAGGGGGCAGAAAAAGTATAAGACCCAGAGAGGATAGAAGACGCCATGAGAGCGAGGCCCTATAAAACAACATGATCAACACACATATGAACTCACAGACACTGGGGCGGCATGCACAGGGCCTGTACCGGTCGGCACTGGATGGGCTCCTAGAGCTGTAAAGAGAAGTGGACACACATCCCCGTCCCTAACCCAGAAGCCATCGCCAACTGATAACCCACCAGTAATGAAAATTTAGTTTTCTCCAAGGGAGCTCCACTAGAGAAATACATTATTAAATGCAGGCTGCATGCCCAGCAATAAATGGCCAAGAGAAAATAAACTCAGTGCGTCTTTGGAGATTCTTTGTGTCATAATGTTGTGTCAGGGATTTAAAACAATTATCTTTTAAATTTTTTACACATTGTTCTTATTCATCCTTCTTTTTCTATCTCTCTTTTAACCCCATGCATCCTTTTTTTTTTATAGATTATGGCTTCTGGTTTAGTGTTTCTTAGAGGATTCCTGAGTCTGCAAAAGAGTGTGTCTCTGCATCTACACCTGCTTCTTATGACTTCTCCTGGGCTCTTTTCTTTCTACTTGCTTCTTTCTACTGTTCTATTTTGATGTCTTAGTTTTTGTTATGTCATATTATACTGATCATTAAAAGCCTGCTTGTTTTCCAGTGAGAGAAAGGAGGTGGGTGTGTATGGAAGAGGAGGTCAGGAGAAACTGAACTGTGGACAGGAAACCCTAATCAGGATATATTACATGAAAAAACTATTTTCAAAAATAAACGTTAATTAATTAAAAAGTACAGTTAGGAAAGAGGCAGAGTTACAGCTCCAGTTTCCAGTAAGCCCAGGAGAAAGGGCAAAGGTTGAAAGAGCAAACACTGCTGTGCACAAATGTACCACCTAGTGATCGAAGCTAGAGCTGCATGCAAAAGTTTGCAGTTCCCATTCCTGCAGAATGCCAACAACGACGACTTTTCAGCTATTTCAAGTTCTGCTCTCATCTCCTTTCAATAAGTTTTCAAGGTTTTATGTTTTGTGCACTTTCCTCTTTTCTTCTATTGGTTATGGTGTGAAATGGTTTAGCAACCATACAAATTGAAAAATAATAGGCTGAATACATTCTCCTGCTAAGATGTATTTCTGCTTCGATAGACAGGTCTCAGCTAACCAATCCCAGATCTAATGGGGCAGTAGAGCTGGGGCTATACTTGGTTAAAATCAATTATGCAAAATAATCAGCCAAATACTCATACCCCTTCATCAGATAGTCACTAGAAAACCATCTGAAACATCACCCATGCATTAAAAATACTATTAACATTTGCCCATTGGTTAGAGGCTCAATATTGCTAAAGCTAAACACTACAGTTAGGCTGGAATCTGCCTGTGTGTTAATTTAGGAACAACCTCATTTTGTCCTGTTTCTCCCTAATCCAAAAATATCATTTACTAAAAGCTCAGGACTGATTGGCACCTTTTATGACAAAGAAACAAATTTTTATATTGAACTTGACTAGTATTTATTTATTTTATTTTTAAATCAGATCTGGGATTCTCATCTCTCATTGATGTGAATCCTGCTCGCGTGGGTTTCTCTTTAATCTATGGCTCAAGACTTAGGAAAAGTGTCTGTGAACTATCTGTCCAACACAGACGGTAGTAAATAAATACAACGTATTTCCATGGGGTAATATGTAGACTACAGATAAACTAATTATCTGACTTCATTTAGTAGAAAATGCTTCCAATATATTTCCATTTGATTTTTTTAAACCTCATAATCATGCTTTTAGTATGATATTAAGTTTTAGGTAAAATAGTTTTTATGTTCCTAGGAAAAAAACTACTAGGCTGATAATGCTTCTAAAGCTCAGCCGTGCCTCTTATGTTTCTTCTATCTTCAAGGTCCCAGACAGGGTGAGACACGCACGGAGCAGAGCTCAGATGTACAGCCAAGGAGCATGGACCCCCGCCTCTCTGCCTACCTGCACAACCACACTGGGCTTGTAGGTCGTAGTTGCTAACATAGTATCAACTGTAGGGAAAGTCACTCCATCGTCTGCAAGGGAAGAGCCATGCTGGCAGAAAAGCAGTTCCAGCATGGCTGTGGGCAGAAGACTAGCCTACGTGGGGCCGACGCCCTCACTGCAAGCAGGGGTCACGCTGCGAGACCCAGGCTCTCTTCATTGTCCCTTACACACATCTTGGACAATGAGACCTGGCACAAATTGAAATCTGTACTTAGGATTCTGGGTCAGCTCCACATTTTACATGTTGTCCCTAATATCTTCCCTTTAGCTTCTTTTATAAATGAATTAAATTCACTTTGGACAGTGTTATACAGGCACATAATGCATATGGCCTGCTCTTACCTTCTCTTACCGTCTTATCCACCTGCATCCCTACAACTCTTTCTCACCTTCATGCATATTCCTTTTGATCTGTGGTCCACTGAGTTTAGTGGCTCAAAGGGAGTTTAACAGCATAGTCATTGTTTAAAAAGCTGTAATATTTCTCATTTTTTTGCTCCAATTTTCATCCCCAATTCCTTCTTTCTGTGTCCCTCTGTTCTTCCCTCTGCTTATGGCTTTCTCTCACAGGATGAAAGGGGCTTCAAGGTGCACAAGGCCCTGGGTTGTGTTTCTACTTTGGTCAAAACAAACAAATAAAAAAGATGACACAAAATACAGAGCAGAAGTTCCAAAGAATTCTTTTCAAAGGACACTCTGAAACATTTCAGCATAGAATGAAACAATTGATCAATTGATTGATTGATGATTGGTTGGTTGGTTGGTTGGTTGATTTTTAACCTCCCAAAAAGGGTGGGCAGTAGTCCACCATGCTGTATTCTGGTTTCTGGAAACCAGAAGATATTTGCCCATATCAGCCAACCCAGTTACGTATAATAAATCCCTTTGCCACCCTGTTTATCTCACTTGGACCAAGAGTGTCTTAGTACAGGCCAAGTGGGCTTGTACGAGTGCCTTCTATTGAGCCCCAGATGTTAGGACTGGTTCTATGCAATGCTGGACCAGCCACAGCTACTTAGAGCCAAGTGGCATTTGGATCCTCAACACACTGAGAAGCATCTGAGCCCCATATGTAGCTAGGGATAACATAGAACTCCTGGTCCTTTGATTGTCTACCCTGATTTCTTTACCTACGTCTTCAAGTAAGTCTTACTATGCTGGCCTCAGTCAGGGTTTCTGTTGCTGTGATGAAACACCATCACCAAGGTAACTTGGAGAAAAAAGGGTTTATTTGACTTACATATCAATATTGTTGTTCATCACGGAAGGAGATCAGGACAAGAACTCCAACAGGAGGCAGGAGCTGATGCAGAGGTCGTGGAGGGGTGGTGCTTACTGGCTTGTTCCATGGCTTGCTCAGCCTGCCTTCTTATAGAACAGAAGATCACCAGTCTAGAAATGGCACTATCCACAATGAGCTGGGGCTACCTTATCAATCACCAATTAAAAAAATGCTCTATAGACAAATCTTATGGGCACATTTTCTCAATTGAGTTTCCCTCCTTTCAGGTAACTCTAAGCTTATGTCAAGATGACATAAAACTAGCCAGCATAGTACTCAACTGTTGAAGTCTATTTGATCGACGACTAATAAGAGTTCTCATATCTATGTTTTGGTCTTGAAACCAACTTAGGAGCCTTCACAGCCTCAACCTGATCAGAAAAGAAGGACCATCCTGTATTTATTTGTCCCCCTTGCCAGAACAGTATCAAATTGGAAATGGTTTCCTAGACTAGTTAGAATACGAATTAGATAGCCAGTACCTAGAAATTCTGTTTTTAGCAGCACAGCCAGATATTTTTTCACACTAAGCTAGGATCATATAGGCAAGCGGCTTCACATGCAGATGGGCTCTTGCTCTCTGATCTATTAACCTGAATTGTGTGCAATGGGGATGCGTGGTGTGAGAAGAGGGCTGTGTTATGTGAAGTTGATCATGGTCAATGTGATTCAAACTATGTTAGAAGAGCCAATATTTTAATGGGACTTTCAGTCAGTATTTTATAACCCAGCTTTGTCAAGTCAAGAACCATTTAGCAAGCAAGCTACAAACTGACTTGAATTCATGTCAAGCTGAAGTGTCAATAAAAGAAATTGCAGTAAGCATTCTTAAATAATTGCTAAGCCCAAGCAAATCATGTCCGGAAGTATAAATGGACTTGTTCACTTGATACTTGAAGTCATTGTTCATTGGAAGCCCCTTTCATTTACACCAGCTGTTCTCAGTTCTGACACATTAATGTCCTAATAAGAAAAGAATGGAGCTTTTCCCTTTGGAGAGAAGCTCTCTGGAGGAGGGTGCTTTCTCTAAAAGATGCTTCTTCGATATAGGTTTGCAGTGAGCCCTATGCTGTTGTCTCCTTTCAGCGTTCACTGAAGGCCTTTAGAAGAGCCTTTTCCTTGAAGCTAAACTCCTGAGTCCTAAAACCTTGCAGCTGTTCACTAAAGATTACCAGCAAGATAGGGGCTATAAAACTCAAGCCATCAGATGCAAAGCTCTGAGCGTTTTCTCAGGTTCAGACGCCTCCAAATATTCTACATCTTTCTCAGCTCTCAAAGAGCTTTCTTGAGAGCTTATTATGTGCCTTGGTTCTTTGGGGTCTAAAAGTTGGTTTACAAATGGCTGTTCTTGTTTCAAAAGAACAGCCAGCTTACTGGGGACCATCTTTGAAGTGAGCAGAGCCAGGCCACCCTTTTGTTTTTACCAGGGACCAAAAGTGCAGCCTTCCCAGTTCTAACATTATCTGCACTAATGCAGTGTGGAAAAGCAAACAGAGAATACTTTTGTTAAAATCAGATTAGACTAATTCTATATGAAGTGCTTTAATGAAAAATGTTTAATGGTTGAAATACTATAACTCTGGAGTTAAAGTACAGGTGCAAGATTGATATTCTACACTCCCTAGAGAGCAAACTGCTATGTACTGTGAAAAACCAATTAGAGTTTAGAGTTGCCTGGGTTGGCTAAATGTCTTTTTTCATGGGAAATTTTCATTCTTATAAAATAATCATTTTGTATTCTATATGTTCTGAAAAATGTGGGCATCCCAAGCTCTTAAGAAATGGATTTATTTTACTAAGCATTCTTTGCTGTTTTTATGAGGTCATCGACATGACTTTTAAATGGGGCTCCAGGCCAACTCTGATTCTCACATCAGTTCATTAATTCACACAGCTGTCTCTGAACAGCACAAGAATAATATATACTGCAGACAGAGGGCCAGCAAGGGGGTGGGCTAGGCTAGGACTTGATGCTATATTTCAGTCAGAAGCTCCTGCTGACATCATAAACTATGAGAAGACAGCTTAAGCTGTGTGGGGAACAGCACTCCCCATGGAAATATGGCTGGTTTAATTGATCCTTTTGAATTTCATCGTATAGAGAGTGAAGTACCAAGTCATTTTTATTCTGAGGGAAGTCAGGGCATTAAAGTCAGGCACTGCAGGAGTAGATGAGCGGGGGGAAAAGCAGGCAGTACCTTCAGGACTGGAGACAGGTTCAATTGTGTTGATGACAGATGGGGAAGTGCAGAAGGGCCTGAGCTCGCCGTCTCATGGAGGAACTTTCAGGTTTGTTTTATTGGGGACTGTGAATTCATCTCCTCCGGGAGGTGTTTCTCCAAAGAAGTGAGAGATGGATGAGACGATTGCAGTGTGAGTGAGGGGTGTGGAGAAGCAAGTTCTATGTGTAGATCCTGAGTGGTCGTGGACACAGAATGCAAAGGACCCTATATGCCTCCATGTGACTTCCGGCAGCTTTTCCTTCTTGACTTGATAGCAGAAATGCTGAAATAAACCTAAAGCTTTGTTCTGCACTGGGCACACTTTGGATCTTTGGCTGCCAAACTGAACTTAGGCAGAACCTAGACAGAACTGAGGAATCCAAGAAGCTCCACGTTCTCGCTGCTTCCTCTGGAATGGACAGGATATTCTCCAAAAATATAATAGCTAGTTTCACATTGTTTAAATTCCAAATTGGTTTCTGTTTCTATGGAGAGTGATGAGATAGCCCTCCCTGAGAGTAATTTTAATTTTACAAATAAATCCAGCCATATCTTTGGACATGAGGTAAGTTTATGAAATTTGACATTTTAGGTGTGCTCTTCAGTGGTTCTCTATTACAAAGCTCACACCTGTGTGCAAGCATGCACCTTGCAGAGATCTGGTTCTTATCTGTATAGACAAGCGCCATTTTTTTTTACAAGTTTATGGAAGCTTTGCATGAAAAGCTGATGAATCTTTACAGAGTATAGACTGCCAAGGTGGAAGAAAGAGAAGAGATTGAAATTGACCGAGGCGGTCAGGGGTCTTCTCTAGGATCTCCTGCCTACTCACACCACAGCCCCCTCACTGCCCTCTCTCACAGCACCCATACACATGTGTTTTGAAATTGACTGAGGAGGTCAGGAGTCTTCTCTAGGTTCCCCTGTCCCTGCACCACCTTCCTTCCTTCCCTCCTCACTGCACCCCCTCAGTTCTCTCTCTCTCTCTCTCTCTCTCTCTCTCTCACACACACACACACACACACACACAGAGAGAGACACACACACACACAGAGACAGTTCTCTCTCTCTCTCTCTCTCTCTCTCTCTCTCTCTCTCTCTCTCTCTTATTTTACAAATGCCAGGAGTCTTGGAAATCTAGGGACTATAGTCAGAAATCCTCTGAACAGTTCTTTGTAGGTGAAGCTGGCTCTGTGCCTCATGCACACACCCCTTACAGTCTCCTACTACAAGGTAAATGGTGTCAAGACAAAGGGTTTTCCAGGTATGACGGCACATAGCTTCCAGGCAGAGACATGTGGATCTCTGGGTTTCAGGCCAGCCTGGACTACAAAGGGTTTACAGAACATCCAGGGCTACACAGAGAAACTCTGTCTCAGAATAACAACAACAACAACAACAACAACAACAACAAAAACCACAAACTAACTGACATAAAACTTGCAAACAAAGCCTTCCTCAGGAGCTGATCTTCATCACAAAGAGCATTAGAAACCTTAAGGAGGCAAGTGTGCTCTCTGTCCCTCACCTTGGAAATCCTGTTAACAGATTGAAATTTGTTTGAAAGGATGTTATATTTGTGAACAGAAAGTATGAGAATTGTAAAGTTGACATAAACTCACAATAGAGATGTTTCTTAATTAACATGGAAGCCGAAGATGGATAAATACAGCTCTGGAAGGAGGTCATCATTATTAAGCAAAATTAATAAGCAACTTAGGCTTATTTTAATTGCTTAAGCAATTTTAAGTAACTTAAATTAATAAGAAGTCCAGAGGGCACAGAGACAGTATCCAAATTAACAAAATCAGAAATGAAAAGGGACATATAACAATAGAAAGTGAGGAAATTAAAAACATTAGATCCTACTACAAAAAACTACACTCAACACAACTGGAAAATCTGGATGAAATGGACAATTTCCTAGACAGATACCAAATACCAACGTTAAATCAGGATCAGATAGACCATCTAAATGGTCCCATAACCCCTAAAGAAAGAGAATCGGTCATTGAAAGTCTCCCGCCCAAAAAAAGCATAGGAGGTTTTAGTGCAGAATTCTATCAGGCCTTCAAGGAAGACCTAACACCAATATTCTCCAAACTATTACACAAAACACCAGAGACTATGAAAGCTAAAAGATCTTGGGCAGATCTCATGGAGACTCAAAGAGAACACAAATGCCAGCCAAAATTACTATACCCAGCAAAACTCTCAATCACCATATATGGAGAAACCAGGATATTCCTTGACAAAACCAAGTTCACCCAATATCTTACAACAAACCCAGCCCTACAAAGGATAATAGGAGTAAAACACCAATACAAGGAGGGAAACTTCACCCAGGAAAATGCAAGATAGTAACCTTCTTTCATCAAACCCAAAAGAAGATAACCAATCAAATATAAAAGATAACATCAAAAATGACAAGAAATAATAATCACTATTCCTTAATACCTCTTAACACCAATGAACTCAATTCCCCAATTAAAAGACATAGACTAACAGAAAGGATTTGTAAACAGGAACCTAGATTTTGCTGCATACAGGAAACACACCTCAGTGTCAAAGACAAACACTACCTTAGAGTAAAAGGCTGGAAGACAATTTTACAAGCAAATGGTCTCAGGAAACAAGCCGGAGTACCCATTCTAATATCAGATAAAATTGACTTTCAACGTATAGTCATCAAAAGAGACACTGAGGGACACTTCTTGCTGGTCAAAGGAAAAATACAACAAGAAGAACTCTCAATCCTGAACATCTATGCTCCAAATGCAAAGGCAGCCTCATTCATAAAAGAAACTTTACTAAAGCTCAAAGCACACATTGCACCTATCACAATAATTGTGGGTGACTTCAACACTGCACTTTCCTCAATGGACCGATCAGGAAAACAGAAACTAAACAGGGAGACAGTGAAACTAATTGAAGCTTTGGACCAATTAGAGTTAATATATATATATATATATATATATATATATATATATATATATATATATAACATTCCACCCTAAAGCAAAAGAATATACCTTTTTCTCAGCACCTCATGGTACTTTCTCCAAAATCGACCATATAATTGGTCACAAGACAGACCTCAACAAATATCAAGAAGATCAAAATAATCCGATGCCTCCTATCAGACCACTATGGAGTAAAAGTGGTCTTCAATAGCAACAAAAACAACAGAGAGCCCACATACACATGGAAACTGAACAATACTCTACTCAATGATACCTTGGTCAAAGAAGAAATAAAAAAGAAATCAGAGACATTTTAGAATTTAATGAAAATGAAGACACAACATACCCAATTCTATAGGACACAATGAAAGCAGTGCTAAGAGGAAAACTCATAGCCATGAGTGCCTCCAAAAAGAAACATGAGAGAGCATACACTAGCAGCTTAATGAAAGCCCTGGAGCAAAAAGAAGCGAATTCACCCAGGAAGAATAGAAGGCAGGAAATCATCAAACTCAGGGCTGAAATCAATCAAGTGGAGACAAAGAGAACCATACAAAGAATCAACGAATCCAGGAGCTGGTTCTTTGAGAAAATCAACAAGATAGATAAACCCTTCGCCAGACTAAACAAAGGGCACAGAAACAGTATCCATATTAACAAAATTAGAAATGAAAAGGGAGATATAATAACAGAAACTGAGGAAATTCAAAAAATCATCAGATCTCACTACCAAAGCCTATACTCAACACAACTGGAGAATCTGGAGGAAATGGACAAATTCCTAGACAGATACCAAACACCAAAATTAAATCAGGATCAAATAGATCAACTAAACAATCCCATAACCCCTAAAGAAATAAAAGGGGTCATAGAAAGACTTCTAACCAAAAAAAGCATGGGACCAGATGGCTTCAGTGCAAAATTCTATCAGACCTTCAAAGACGACCTAACACCAATACTCTTCAAACTGTTCCACAAAATAGAAACAGAGGAAACACAACCCAACTCATTCTACGATGCCACAGTTACACTGATACCAAAACCACACAAAGATCCAACAATGAAAGAGAACTTCAGGCCAATTCCTCTTATGAATATTGATGCAAAAAATACTCAATAAAATTCTTGCCAACCGAATCCAAGAACACATCAAAACGATCATCCACCACGATCAAGTGGGATTCATCCCAGGGATGCAGGGATGGTTCAATATACGGAAATCCATCAATGCAATCCACTACATAAACAAACTCAAAGAAAAAAACCATATGATCATTTCATTAGATGCTGAAAAGGCATTTGACAAAATTCAACATCCTTTCATGCTAAAAGACTTGGAAAGAACAGGAATTCAAGGCCCATACCTAAACATAATTAAGGCAATATACAGCAAACTGATAGCCAACATCAAACTAAATGGAGAGAAACTTGAAGCAATCCCACTAAAATCAGGGACTAGTCAAGGCTGCCCTCTCTCTCCATATCTTTTCAATATATTACTTGAATTCCTAGCTAGAGCAATTAGACAACATAAGGAGGTCAAAGGTATACAAATTGGAAAGGAAGAAGTAAAATTATCACTATTTGCAGATGGTATGATAGTATGCTTAAGTGACCCAAAAAGCTCCACCAGAGAACTCCTACAGCTCATAGACAACTTCAGCAAAGTGGCACGTTATAAAATCAACTCAAGCAAATCAGTTGCCTTCCTATACTCAAAGGATAAGCATACTGAGACAGAAGTTAGGGAAATGACACCCTTTACAATAGCCACAAACAATATAAAGTATCTGGGTGTGACTCTAAGCAAACAAGTGAAAGATCTTTACATCAAGAACTTCAGGTCTCTGAAGAAGGAAATCGAAGAAGACCTCAGAAAATGGAAAAATCTGCCATGCTCGTGGATTGTCAGGATTAATATAGTTAAAATGACCATCTTGCCAAAAGCAATACAAAGATTCAATGCAATCCCCATCAAAATCCCAACTCAGTTCTTCACAGAGTTGGAAAAACAGTTCTCAAATTTATCTGGAATAACAAAAAACCCAGGTTAGCTAAAACTATTCTCAACAGTAAAAGAACTTCTGGGGTATTAGTATCCCAGACCTCAAGCAATACTACAGAGCAATAGTGTTAAAAACTGCATGGTATTGGCACAGGGACAGGCAAGTGGACCAATGGAATAGAATTGAAGACCCAGAAATAAACCCACACACCTATGGTCACTTGATTTTTGACAAAGGAGCTGAAAACATCCAGTGGAAAAAAAGATAGCCTTTTCAACAAATGGTGCTGGCTCAACTGGAGGTCAGCATGCAGAAGAATGCGAATTAATCCATTCTTATCTCCTTGTACTAAGCTCAACTCCAAGTGGATCAAGAACCTCCACATAAAACCAGACACACTGAAACTAATAGAAAAGAAACTGGGGAAAACCCTTGAGGACATAGGCACAGGGGAAAAGTTCCTGAACAGAATACCAATAGCTTATGCTCTAAGATCAAGAATTGACAAATGGGAATCTCATAAAATTACAAAGTTTCTGTAAGGCAAAGGACACCATCAAAAGGACACAATGGCAACCAACAAATTGGGAAAATCTTCCCCAACCCTACATCTGATAGAGGGATAATATCCAATATATACAAAGAACTCAAGAAATTAGACCCCAGGGAAACAAATAACCCTATTAAAAAATGGGGTTCAGACCTAAACAAAGAATTTTCTCCTGAAGAAATTCAGATGGCTGAGAACCACCTTAAGAAATGCTCAACATCATTAGCCATTAGGGAAATGCAGATCAAAACAACCCTGAGATTTCACCTCACACCAGTCAGAATGGCTAAGATTAAAAACTGAGGAGACAGCAGGTGTTGGCGAGGATGTGGAGAAAGAGGAACACTCTTTCATTGCTGGTGGGATTGGAAGATGGTACAACAACTCTGGAAATCAGTCTGGAGGTTGCTAGGAAAACTAGGCATGACACTTCCAGAGGACCCTGCTATACCTCTCCTGGGCATATACCCAGAAGATTCCCCAGCATGCAATAAGGACACATGCTCCACTATGTTGGTAGCAGCCTTATTTATAATAGCCAGAAGCTGGAAAGAACCCAGATATTCCTCAATGGAGAAATGCATACAGAAAATGTGGTATATATACACAATGGAGTACTATTCATCAATTAAAAACAATGAATTCATGAATTTTTTAGGCAAATGGAGGAACTGGAAAATATCATCCTAAGCGAGGTAATGCAATCACAAAAGAATACACATGGAATGCAATCATTGATAAGTGGATATTAATTAGCCCTGAAGCTCTGAATACTGAAGATACAATTAGCATATCAAATGTTTCCCATGAAGATGGAAGAAGAGGGCCCTAATCCTGGAAAGGCTTGATCCATCATTGTAGGGGAGTACCAGGACAGAAAAGGGAGGGGGAAAGATAGGAGAATGGATGGAGAGAAGAGGACTTATGGAACATATTGGGGGGGGGACTGGGAAAGGGGAAGGCTTTTAGAATGTAAACAGAATATAGAAAACAAATTAAAAAATTTTAAAAAATCTTTAGAAAAAACAATAAATTCATGAAATTCTTAGGCAAATGGGTGGAACTGGAAAATATAACCCTAAGTGAGGTAACCCAATCACTAAAGAACACACATGGCATGCACTCACTGATAAGTGGATATTAGCCCAGAAGCTTGGAATACCCAAGACACAATTCACATACTAAATGATGCCCAAGAAGAAGGAAGAACAAAGTATGGATTCTCTTGTCCTTCTTAGAAGGAGGAACAAAATACCCACAGAAGGACATACAGAGACAAAATGTGGTGCAGAGACTGAGGGAAAGACCATGCAGAGACTACCCCACCTAGGGATCCATCCCATATACAGTTACAAAACCCTATTATTGATGCCCACAAGTACTTGCTGACTGGAGCTGGATATAGCTGTCACCTGGGAGGCTCTGCTAGTACATGACAAATACAGAGAGGGACACCCTTAGCCAGCCATTGAACTGAGCACAGGGTCCCCAATGAGGGATTTAGAGAAAGGACCCAAGAAGCTGAAACTGTGCAGTGCTATAGGAGGAACAACAATATGAGCCACCCAGTACTACCAGAACTCCCAGGGATAAAAACATCCACCAGAGAGTACACATGGTGGCTCCAGAGGAATAGGCAACAGAGGATGGCCTTGTTGGATATCAAAGGGAGGAGAGGCCACTGGTCCTGGAAAGGCTTGATGCAGCAGTGTAGGGGAATACCAGGATAGGGAAGTGGGAGGGGGTTGATTGGAGAATTGGGGGAAGGAAGATGGCTTATGGGACTTTGGAGAGGTGAGGAACCAAGAAAGGGGAAATCATTTGAAATGTAAATAAAGAATATGTCTAATAAAAACAAGAAAAAATTAATAAAGAGTAACTAATAAATCTGACCAAGAGGCAGGAACTTTAAGTAATGATAAGAATTTCAAATGTTTATTTAGCAAAATGGATTCACAGAGATGATGAACGTGAGGAAAAGATTTGGGTGCTTTATTTTATTTCTTTAGAGCAGGTAGTTAGCACTTGCCATTGCCCTAGATGCCACTCTATCCACTTTGGATGCACATGGATTTAGATGAGGTCTTGGGGATTGAGCCCCCATATTGAGGCAAGCTAATATCCATATCAGAGGATAAAGAAACTGTAGCATCTACCTGTTTTCTTTCTCCATCCTTTCCTTCTGTCTCTCTCCTCCCCTCTCTCTTTTTCTGCCTCCCTCTCTCTCTTTCTTACCCCTTATCTCTCTATCTCCTCCATCTCTCTTTCCCTCTCTTCCTCTCTTCTCCCATTCTCTACTGGCTTTCCAACCCCTTCTATTCTTTCCTTTCTACTCCCCTGTCTTCCTCTCCCCTCCAGCCTTGTAAGGACATCAGCTTTGTAAGGACAAAATGTCAGCCTTTGGAAGCTGGGGAAGGATGCTCACCTACGCTTGGTCCACCAGCATCTTGAGCTTGGACTTCCCCAGTTTTGGAGCTGTGAGAAATAAATGTAGCTAAGCCATTTGATCTGTCGGGTTGTATTATAGCAATTTGAGAACTAAGAGAGGAAGTTTATTTTATAGATTTGTTCCAGTGAATGACTCTTTGACTGTTATTGAATTTTCTTGTTATGAGGATTTGTTTCCTTTATTCATAGATTACAGATACTCCGGCTCATTAATTGAGTAATTGTATCTGAATATTCTCACTCATATATTTCCAACTGCTGTTATTAGGAATTCTTTCCCTTAAATACTTGAGATCAGAAATGATTCCACTTTCAGATTTTTTTTTAAATTTGTAATATTTGCACAAATGACAGTAAGATATCTTGTAAGCAGAACCAAGTATAAAATAATTCACCTGTGTTAGCACTTTACATATATCATAACCTAAGGTCATAATCTCCTTATTCTTACCATGCATGTGTTTTGATAATATTGACATGAAACCAGGTATAGAATTTTCCACTTGTCGTGTCCCACTAGATTTGGAAACATTTTTAGATCCTTATAGTTAGAGACACTCAACTATTTTTTGTAGATATATTTTATCCTATTTTATTTTATTTTTTATTCTGTATATTCTGTATTTACATTTCAAATGATTTCCCCTTTTCTGGCTCCCCACTCCCCAAAAGTCCCATAAACCCTCTTTCCTCCCCCTGTCCCCCATCTACCCCTTCCCACATCACTGTTCTGGTATTCCCCTATACTGCTGCACTGAGTCTTTCCAGGAACAGGGGCCACTCCTCCATTTTTGGACATCATTTAATATGTGGATTATGTCTTGGGTATTCAAAGTTTCTAGGCTAATATCCACTTATCAGTGAGTTCATACCGTGATTGATCTTTTGAGACTGGGTTACCTCACTTAGTATGATGTTCTCCAGCTCCATCCATTTGTCTAAGAATTTTATGAATTCATTGTTTCTAATGGCTGAATAGTACTCCATTGTGTAAACATACCACAGTTTTTGTATCCATTCCTCTGTTGAGGGACACCTGGGTTCTTTCCAGTTTCTGGCTACTACAAATAAGGCTGCTATGAACACAGTGGAGCATGTGTCCTTACTGCATGCTGGGGAATCCGCTGGGTATATGCCCAGGAGTGGTACAGCAGGGTCCTCTGGAAGTGTCATGCCCAGATTTCTGAGGAACTGCCAGACTGATTTCCAAAGTAGTTGCACCATCTTGCAATCCCACCAGCAGTGGAGGAGTGTTCCTCTTTCTCCACATCCTCGCCAACACCTGCTGTCTCCTGATTTTTTGACCTTAACCATTCTGACTGGTGTGAGGTAAATTCTCAGGGTTGTTTTGATTTGCATTTCCCTAATGATTAATGATGTTGAACATTTCTTAAGGTGCTTCTCAGCCATCTGAAGTTCTTCATCTGAAAATTCTTTGTTTAGCTCTGTACCCCACTTTTAAATAGAGGTATTTGGTTCTCTGGGGTCTACCTTTTTAAGTTCTTTGTATATATTAGATATTAGCCCTCTGTCGGATTTAGGGTTGGTGAAGATCCTTTCCCAATCTGTTGGTTGATGTTTTGTCCTTTTGACAGTGTCCTTTGCCTTACAGAAACTTTGTAGTTTTAAGAGGTCCCATTTGTCAATTCTTGATCTTAGAGCATAAGCTATTGGTGTTCTGTTGAGGAACTTTTCCCCTGTGTCCATGTCCTCAAGGGTCTTCCCCAGTTTCTTTTCTATTAGTTTCAGTGTGTCTGGATTTATGTGGAGGTTCTTGATCCACTTGGAGTTGAGCTTAGTACAAGGAGATAAGAATGGATCGATTCACATTCTTCTGCATGCTGACCTCCAGTTGAACCTGCACCATTTGTTGAAAAGGCTATCTTTTCTCCACTGGATGCTTTCAGCTCCTTTGTCAAAAATCAAGTGACCATAGGTGTGTGGATTCATTTTTGGGTCTTCAATCGTATTCCATTGATCTGCTTGCCTGACATTGTACCAATACCATACAGTTTTTATCACTATTGCTCTGTAGTGATGCTTGAGGTCTGGAATACTGATTCCCCCAGAAGTTCTTTTACTGTTGAGAATAGGTTTAGCTATCCTGGCTTTTTTGTTATTCCATATGAATTTGAGAATTGCTCTTTCTAGCTCTATGAAGAACTGAGTTGGGATTTTGATGGGAATTGCATTGAATCTGTAGATTGCTTCTGGCAAGATGGTCATTTTAACTATATTAATCCTGAAAATCCACGAGCATGGAAGATTTTTGCATTTTCTGATTTCTTCTTCGATTTCCTTCTTCAGAGATCTGAAGTTCTTGTCCTACAGATCTTTCACTTGTTTGGTTAGAGTCACCCCAAGATACTTTATGCTGTTTGTAGCTATTGTGAAGGGAGTCATTTCCCTAATTTCTTTCTCAGTCTGCTTATCCTTTGAATATATAAATGCTACTGATTTGCTTGAGTTGATTTTGTAGCCAGCCACTTTGCTGAAGTTGTTTATCAGCTGTAGGAGTTCTCTAGTAGAGTTTTTAGGGTCACTTAAATATACGATCATGTCATCTGCAAATAGTGATAGTTTGACTTCTTCCTTTCCAATTTGTATCCCTTTGACTTTCTTATGTTGTCTAATTGCTCTAGCTAGGACTTCAAGAACTATATTGAAAAGAAATGGAGAGAGGGGGCAGCCCTGTCTAGTCCTTGATTTTAGTGGTATTGCTTCAAGTTTCTCTCCATTTAGTTTGATGTTGGCTACCGGTTTGCTGTATATTGCTTTTACTATGTTTAGATATGGGCCCTGAATTCCTGTCCTTTCCAAGACTTTTAGCATGAAAGGCTGCTGAATTTTGTCAAATGCTTTTTCAGCATCTAATGAGATGATCATGTGGTTTTTTTCTTTGAGTTTGTTTGTGTAGTGGATAGCATTTATGGATTTCCTTATATTGAACCATGCCTGCATCCCTGGGATGAAGCCTACTTGATCATGGTGGATGATCGTTTTTATGTGTTCTTGGATTCGATGGGCAAGAATTGTATTTAGTATTTTTGCATTGATATTCATAAGGGAAATTGGCCTGAAATTCTCAGTCGGAAGCCTATCTATGACCCCTTCTATTTCTTTAGGGGTTATGGGTCTGTTTAGATGGTCTATTTGATCCTGGTTTAATTTTGGTATCTGTCTAAGAAAATGTCCATTTCCTCCAGATTCTCCAGTTGTGTTGAGTACAGGTTATTGTAGTAGCTCTGATGATTTTTTTAAATTCCTTGGTTTCTGTTGTAATATCTCCGTTTTCATTTCTAATTTTGTTAATTTGTATACTTTCTCTGTGCCCTTTGGTTAGTCTGGCTAAGATTTTATCTATCTTGTTGATTTTTTCAAAGAACCAGCTTTTGGTTTTGTTGATTATTTGTATGGTTCTCTTGGTTTCTATTTGATTGATTTCAGCCCTCAGTTTGATGATTTCCTGTCTTCTTTTCCTCCTGGGTGAATTAGCTTCTTCTTGTTCGAGGGCTTTCAGTTGTTCCATTAATCTTCTAGTGTATGCTCTCTTGAATTTCTTTTTGGAGGCACTCAAAGCTATGAGTTTTCCTCTTAGCACTGCTTTCATAGTGTACCATAGATCTGTGTATGTTGTGCCTTCATTTTCATTAAATTCTAAGAAATCTTTGTTTTCTTTTTTTACTTCTTCCTTGACCAAGGCATCATTGAGTAGAGTATTGTTCAGTTTCCATGTGTATGTGGACTTTCTCTTGTTTTTACTGTTATTAAAGACCACTTTTACTCCATAGTGATCTGATAGGAGGCATGGGATTATTTCAATCTTCTTATATTTGTTGAGGTCTGTCTTGTGACAAACTCTATGATCTATTTTGGAGAAGGTACCATGAGGTGCTGAGAAAAAGGTATATTCTTTTGCTTTGGGATGAAAAGTTTTATATATATATATATATATACATATATATATTAACTCCAATTGGTTCAAAGCTTCAATTAGTTTCACTGTCTCCCTGTTTAGTTTCTGTTTTCCTGATCGGTCCATTGGTGAGAGTGGAGTGTTAAAGTCCTTTGGAGGACTATACATATTAAAATATCATTTTGTTATTTTGCTTCTATCCTATTTATTGCATAAGAATTTTATCCTAGCTTTCTATTGTCATTTGTGTGTATATATATGTGCATGATGTGGGTAGAGGGGGCATGAGGAGGTCAGAGGACAATTCTGTGGAAAATAGATTTCTCCTACCTTTATATGGGTTCTGGGATCAAACTAAGCTCATTAGGATTGTGTGGAAAGTGTATCTATCCATTGAGCCATCTTACTGCCCCTTAAACTGTTTCCTGTTTTCAAGAACTCAGCATAGTTTTACATTTTGCAGCATGGACCACCATGGCTCTCCTATATCTTCAAGGTATGGCTGTCCCCAGAGTGGACATTCGTCCTTGATCCCATATGATTTCAAAAGACAAAGAGGATAATGGCCTTTCCTTGCTCCCACAGACAAAGCTCTGTTGTTGTCAAGAAGACATTGGCTTTGAGGAGGTAGATTTTGATATAGAGTGTGTGCTTTCCCTTCAATAACATCAACTGGTGCTTGCTCCTTGCGAGGCATGACCCTATCACTGCTGTGACACTACACCACTTCTCTCTCTAAGAACCCGGTGCTTCAGTTTTAGCTTTGCTTTCTTAGTAACATCCATTTGATTAAACATTTCCATCAGGAATGTTACTGCAAGGAGATATGATAAGCTATGCTTAATGTATTTTGAGTTTCACACGGGCAAATGTCATGAAATCCTCAAAACAAAATTTCCATGCACTGGAGTAGTATAATCCGGTTGCTAACTCTGGGGAGAGAAGAGATTTTAGGTAGAAAAGCAACATAGGAAAGGGAATGGGACTTTGTGGGTGAAATTAGGGACAAATGAGTCCTCAAGTACTTCAGTGAAATGTATACGCTGGGTGGAGCGATCGTGGGCCTTCGCCTTCCCCTGCTCTTCCGCCCTCTGATTGCCCCACCTGGAAGGTCAGCCGCTCCAAAGAGCAATTCATAACATTACAGCTCATATTGTGGTTTGCAGGTCCCGAAATGACATGAAACTAAATCAGTCTTGAGTGCTGTGGGACAGCACCGCTACCTTCCTAGTTTACTGAGCCCTCTTGGACTCCTAATAAATTTTAGAAAGGTAGAGCTCACCCTGCCTGCCAGTTTTCTCCGCTCACAGAAGGACCTTGAAATGGGAACAAGGAAGTCCTCTAAGGCTGAATTTTATGCCAGGGAGAAAGAGACGTACAAGGAAGGCAGGTTCTTAAATTGCCTTTTCTAACCCTTGTGTAAGCACTCTGCAAGACAACAGTAAACGGATCCTCAGTTTACTGCACATTCTAAGTTCCTGGGGCCACAGGTCATGAAAACATGCATGAAGAGTTTTAGTGCCTCTATCCACAAAGTTCTTTATTGTTTATCAAGAGCAGAAGGTAAGGTTCCAATAAAATCTAGGCCACTTACAAACATGTATCCACTACAAGCATGCATTGCTTCAATTTCCAGGGACACATGAGGCTCACTGGAAAAGGTTCCCATATCGTGCCTGAGAAAGAATTGGACACAGATGCCAACTCTGAATTATAGCCAAGATAACTCGTGACTCCTGGGATAATAAAACATAATTTTAAATTATAAGTCATATTCACTCAAAATCTTAGCACATAATGTCAATTGCTGAGTGACCTGGTACCATGTGTTGTGTTTATAGTTCATAGATATTACTACTTGATTTTCCAAAAATTATAATCCCTCTTTGTTGGTATGTTGTTCAATTTGCCTAGCCATGCTGCCCACATTACCCAGTGTCTGTCAAATGTCAGTCCAGACTTTGACTGCTATAGCATAGGAATGCTATAGACATTAAACTTCACTTAGTAGGGTTTGGGAGTAGAATTTGGGGGCAGAATATGTATTTATAGAATATAAGTCCCTGGGAGTTAATTCCTGTAAAAAAAAAAAAATCTAACAAGCAGAAACTTTAAGAGAAGTAAAATAATCTGCAGGCTGGATCACAACCTCGATGCTTTATAGTGGAGTGAGCCACTTTGAATCAGTTGGAAGAACTATGGGCAAGACTGAGATACGTCAAGGAGGAAAGGCTTCTGTCTTTGTGCGGCCTGTGGACTTGCACTGTCCCACCGGCTCCTCCCTGGCTCCCCAGCCTGCAGGCCAACTCTGTGATTTTCAGGTTTGTGATGTCCCTCATTGGCAAACTCTAATTCCTTGACATGATTTCACTCTAGATAGCAGTACATCATCTGCATCTCTACCCTCATTGCTCCTGTTTTTCTTGTGAACTCCAACACATCCATTTTATAAGCAATGACACAAAAGCTCTCTGAGGTGAAATCCTGTGCTGCAGTGTTCGGCTCACTGATGCAGGCAGCATGGGGTGCCCTTGTGCTCTGCACCCCATCTTATTTCAAGCTGGAGCCCTCCCAGCCTGGGGCCAGTGGACATGTGAGAGGCATGTGGAGAACCAGGTTGTTTAATCCTCTTATGAGTTTTGTCAGAAAGCTTTTCACAGCAGCCTGTGTGAGGGAAATGGATTTGCTCAGAATGAATGTGGCCACCAGTGTGTTTTCTCTCAGTCTAAACAGAGCTTCACCCACACTCCATCTATCAAACCTCCACACTGAAAGGTCCCCCTAATGCTGGCCCACAAATATTATGTGTCTCAGGCAGCCCTGTGCTATCAGCCACATTTCCTGATCTACTCTGATTAGATATATAAACAACTTCAGTAAACCAGATCCTGAGCTTTGCTGTTAAAAATACAAGATAAGGCTTTCATAAAGATTCATCAATGGCAGAGGGGCTGTCTAAGTTAGGCACAAGCACTCAGATTATTCATGGTTTTTTTTCTTTTTTACCTTGTTGGACTGGACAATGGGCAATCATCTGTGATGTATAGTCAATGGTTGCATAGTGTACTGTCTACTACTAAAGTGGATCTTGTGGAGAAGGAAAGTTTAAAATAACTGAGAGGTTCACACACTGCTTTTGCACTTTGATTGCCCAGCACATGATTGGCTATGCCATCATTTGTATCTGGTGAAAAGTGTCATTCTGTCCCATCTGAGAGCAGGGAAGAAGAGGGATGCTGCCCACAAGGTGCAGAAGATAACAGGCAGCTCCAGGTGCCTTCATGACCAACAATGAAGGTGCTGCTTCATTTGTTTCCTGCCCAAGGTATAGCAATGGTAAGAGCCCGGGGCTGTGTTTATAGGTAGGGGATGTAAAATACTTTCTAAAGCTGTTTCAGTTAGTCTTACAATACTTGTGTTTCTTTGATGATGTGGTTTTGCTGGTCTTGTTGAATGTTGTTCTTTTGTGTGTGGTAGTCACAAGTGATGGCAAGCCGTATTGAAGAGTTCATTTAGAGAAATTGGACCACTCTTTTGGGCTTTCAATAAGACATGCACATGTCAATATTTTTTTAGATTGAATATCTTTAGTGTTTGTTTTCACATGATAGTTGTCTCAGGTATCAGACATCTTGGTTTCATGGAGTTCTATGAATACAGATGACAGCAGGGGCCATCAGAACATTTAGGTAGAAAAAAACCAGACACATCCTGAATCTGGAATCTGCAACCCAGAATGCCAGACCATCCAGGTCACTCAGGTCTGAAGCAGTCCAAGCAGCCTTTGGGAGATCACCTTGAGCCTTTATTCTTCCAAACATCCCCTAGGGACAATTCCCCCAAGACTTATAACAGAAGTACAGGGCCAGTGTTTGACTCCTGAAGAAAGGCAAATTCCTCATCTGGGATGAAAACGTGAATCTCTGAATGAATCCAGGTATCAAGAAACCCAGAGAAGCTTTCTGTTCAAGCTGGCTTCCTTGATATGATATTGTCCTACAGAACTATAGGTGTGACAAAATACATGATGCTCTTAGGCATTTAATCTCTGTTAACTAGGAACTCAGTGTTTTACTAGAAGTTCATGAAGAGATCCCCACAGTTCCCAAGGAAAGGAATTTGACATAGCAAGTTTACAGTCAAGGTCTTAAATATAATGAATAGTAAATTATTTCCTCCATTCAACTTAATTTCCACACAGTGCTGGGATAAACAGACCCAATGGCAGACTTTAAGTGGTAAGTATGCACCCACAAATCCACAGTGTGCAGTATCAACGGAGGATGGAGCATCTTCCAGTGCATTTCATGATTGTAATTTCCTGTTTATTCAAGGTAAGCGTCTTACTGCCCAAGAGTGCAATCAGACTTAAGCTGTTTGTATCCACAAGAGCCGATGCTCCAGGGAGCCTCTGTTTTAAGCAAGCTGTGTTTATCCTGACTTCCTCGGGGTTGACCTTGCTGCTTTCCTTCATTCTGTTTGTGTTCCTCTGCTCTGTTTACACATTTCTTCCAACACATCCTATGACTACAGCTGCTGGCATTGTCTCCTTCTGTCACATGATACACCTTCTCCTTGCCTATCACATGGTGTATCTTTTCCCATTTTCTGACATGCATAGTCTTCTGATAATATAGTAATAGATATTTAGCTGAATTAAACATTAAGTAGACAAGATCTGAGTTTATAAAATAAATATACAATTCTCTGCTTCCTCAAGCATATCATGAATGACTCATGTCCCTGAATCTAAGTTTAGTCAAACTGAAAGAAATGTCAGTTGCCCTAGAATTTTAGCAATTTAACTGGAGGTATAGGGGGCTGAGGCTTACAGCCAATTCATACCTTCACTGTCAGTGCAGCTCCCACCTCGACCCCTACCCTAGCCCTGTTGTCTGGCACTAAAGAGTGGCCTGTGTTTTACTTTGTATTACAATATCTTTCAGAATGTTTCTATGAGTGACAAAGCCCTTTGTTGTCAAAATGGCCACTCAAGAAATGCTTAGTTTTCATTTCTGACTCATCTTCCTATTTTTGACATGATGTTGAGTAATCTTTGCATTTTCAGGTGTCAGGGTAGTCATATTTTCATCAATACAAAGTATGGAGATAGTTTAAGAATTAACAGAGGAGAATTTGTCCTGTCCTGGAGAATCTGTTGATGTGGATAGCTACCACACATTCAGAAAGTGACTTGCAATCTTGATGTATGAGTAAGCCAGGCCAGTGAACGATGGCAAGAGATAAACAGGTCAGATTGGGTGGGAAGTCTAGTTAACAATTAGCTGATGGCCTTTCACAATTTCTATTTCTGTGATCCATTTATCACCCATGCATGGGATCACATCAGTCCTGAAGGCTGTCTCTCTCTCCTCCAGTTGTGTCAATCTTGGAGTCATTGGTATCATTGCCACAGATACAGTTGGATATTTAACATCAAGCTTCTTAGATGCATGTAGCATTTCCTCATCTCCTTTGTTACAATCTACTTTTAACTCTTGACTGAGAAAATGATGCTTTTTCCAAGTGGATCAAGTACCTCCACATAAAACCAGATATACTGAATCTAATGGAAGAGAAAATGGGGGAAAGCCTCAAACATATGGGCACAGGGGAAATTTTCCTGAACAGTGGCTTATGCTCTAAGATCAAGAATTGACAAATGGGACCTTATAAAATTGCAGAGCTCCTGTAAGGCAAAGGACACTGTCAACAGGACAAAACAGCAACCAACAGACTGGGAAAAGATCTTTACCAATCTTACATCTGATAGAAGGCTAATATCTAATATATACAAAGAACTCAAGAAGTTACAGTCCAGAGAACCAAATAACCCTATTAAAAATGGGGAACAGAGCTAAACAGAGAATTCTTAACGGAGAAAACTTAAATGGCCGAGAATCACCTAAAGAAATGTTCAACATCCTTAGTCAACAGGGAAATGCAAATCAAAAAGACCCTGATATTCCAGTCAGAATGGGTAAGTTCAGAAAGTCAGGTGACAGCAGATGCTGTCAAGGATGTAGAGAAAGAGGAACACTCCTCCATTGCTGGTGGGATTGTAAGTTGGTACAACCACTCTGGATATCAGTCTGGTGGTTCCTCAGAAAATTAGACACAGGTATACCTCTCCTGGGCATATACCCAAAAGATGCTCCAATATGTAATAAGGACACATGCTCTACTATGATCATAGGAGCCAGATTTATAATAGCCAGAAGCTGGAAACAACCAAGATGTCCTTCAACAGAGGAGCGATTGTAGAAAATGTGGTACATTTACACAATGGAGTACTACACAGCTATTACAAACAATGAATTCATGAAATTTACAGGCAAATTGAAAATATCATCCCAAGTGAGGTAACCCAGTAAAAAGAACACACATGATATGCACTCACTGCTAAGTGGATATTAGCCCAGAAGTTCAGAATACCCAAGATACAATCCACAGACCATGTGAAGCTCAAGAAGAAGGAAGACCAAAGTGTGGATGCTTCCATGCTTCTTAGAAGGGTGAACAAAATACTCATAGAAGGAAATATGGAGACAAAGTGTGGAGCAGAGACTGAAGGAAAGGCCATCCAGAGACCACCCCACCTGGGGATACATCCCATATACTACAGTTGCCTAACCAGGATGCTATTGCAGATGTCGAAGTGCTTGCTGACAGGAGCCTGCTATGGCTGTCTCCTGAGAGGCTCTGCCAGAGCCTGACAAATACAGAAGCAGATGCTTGCACCCAACCATTGTACTGAGTGTGAGGTCCCTGGTGGAGGAGTTGGAGAAGGAACTGAAGGAGCTGAGGGCGTTTGCAGTCCCATGGAGAGAGCAACAGTGCCAGCAGGCCAAACATCTCCACCCCCACCCCCACCCCCACCCCTGAGCTCCCGGGGACTGGACCCTTGGCTCCAGCTCTATATATGGGTGTGGTGTAGGATGGCCTTGTTGCACATCAGTGGGAGGAGCAGCCCTTGGGCCTGAGAGGGTTCAATGCCCCAGAATAGGGGAATGCCAGGGCAGGGAGGCAGGAGTGGGTGGGTGGGTAGGTGGGTAGGGGAGCATCCTCATAGAGGAGAGGAGGAATGGAATAGAGGGATTCTGGAGGAGAGACCTAGGAAAGGGATAACATTTGAAATGTAAATAAAGAAAATATCTAATTGTACTGGCTGGTTTTGTGTGTCAACTTGACACAGGCTGAAGTTATCACAGAGAAAGGAGCTTCAGTTGGGGAAGTGCCTCCATGAGATCCAGCTGTGGGGCATTTTCTCAATTAATGATCAAGGGGGAGAGGGCCCCTTGTGGGTAGGGCCATCCCTGGGCTGGTAATCTTGGGTTCTATAAGAGAGCAGGCTGAGCAAGCCAGGGGAAGCAAGCCAGTAAATAACATCCTCCCATGGCTTCCGTATCAGCTTCTGGTTCCTGCCCTGCTTGAGTTCCAGTCCTGACTTCCTTGGTGATGAACAGTTTCCACACTTTGGTGTGGAAGTGTAAGTGGAATAAACCTTTCCCTCCCCAACCTGCTTCTTGGTCATGATGTTTGTGCAGCAATAGAAACCCTGACTAAGGGACCAATAAAAGGGAAAAAAGAAATAGAAAATGCTGTTTTCAAATAGACTTCTCAAGTCCTATATGACAGAGTATAGAGCAAGCAGTGTAATCACAGGTGAGACCAAGGGCATATACTTTATGGGCCACACAAGAATGTTACAGAAAAGAGTCAAACACTTCCATCCTGCAAAGTTCTCTCCCACAAAGACTTCTATTGAGTCATGAAACAACCAACATAAACATCAGCTTGGATATAGAGTGTTGAATTTAAAAACTGTTCAGCAGTGGAGATCCTTACTAGCCAATCTCCTTCCCCCTCCCCTCCTCCTTTCTCCCCCCTCCCCTTTCTCCTCTCCCTTCCTCCTCCCCCCTCTCCCTTCCTCCTCCCCTCCTCCCCCTCCTCCTTCTGTTCCTCTAGCTTGGGGTATCTGTATAACTATTGCATTGAACTTCTACCCCCCTGCCTCCACCTCTTAGACAGGAGGATTACAGTGTTGGCATTTGACCAAGGCCCTCAAACAAGCTAGACAAGCACCATCAACTACACTAGCCACAGCCTTCTGTGTCGTTTCTTCTGATTCCTCTGTGCTGTGCTCCATCTTGATGAGACAAATTACTGCTCACTCTTCTCTCTGAATGTTTTTTAGGCACAAACACTTTTACATTGCTGCTTTCAAGTCTTTCAAAGGCCTCATTTATACATAGAGCTATAGCACAGGAAGATAAGGTAAGTTTGGAGAGTTCTATAGAGAAGGTATCATTTAGAAATGGGAGGAAATATGAATGTTTATGTAGAGAAGGTAGAAATGAAATAATTCTACAAGATAGTGTCATCTTTAAAAAAGAAGACAGAAAATAGAGGGGAGTAGGAAAAATTGATATATCCCAGAGGGCTTGGGGAAGGAATAGGGACAGAAATGATCAAAATATGTTGTACAAAATTCTCAATGAAGTAATACATATGTATATACATATATATTACTTATATACATACATATTTATGTATATGTATATACATATGTATATGTTTTAAGTTTTAAGAGTTTTAAGAGGAAAATTTTGACACTAAGATCAATTTGGAGCTTCCTAGGATTTTGTGTGTGAAATTGACTACAGATACTTGTTAGTTGCTTTTCTGTTGCTTGAGATAAAAGGTTATTTTGGCTAATTTCTTCAGAGACTCCAGTCCAGGACCCCACTAGTCCTGTTGCTTCAGGGCTGCAAGGGAATCAACACCTGAAGAGTGATTGGCAGATGAGGCCCTTGATTCATGGTGGTCAAGAAAAAGGGGAGTGAGAGAAGGGAGCCTGGGGCTAGGATCCCCTGTAAGAGCAGCTTCCTTGTTAGGTGAGGTCATCATTGAAGGAACCACAGGATAGAATGCAATTTGACCTTTGGTAACATTCAGAATTTAAACTGCAAAACAGATACTTGCTAGAAAAATGCTACAAACTGTCTTAATTTGGGTGAAAGAAATAATATAGATGTCATTATCAAAGTCATATTTGAGGTTTTATGAGACAGTGTATCTGGAACAGCTGTCAAGAATCAGACTAAGACATAAGCTAAATCAATACACACACACACACACACACAGCAAAATTTGGTTAGGTAACTTTTTTCTGTATCTAGAATGAGAATATTCCATATGCGAGGTTAAAAGTGCCATCCAGCATTCATGTCCAAATAATTATTATCAATCACTGCCATCTAGTGTTAAACAAATGAAGGGAGGTTTCTATAGTATTTCATCTTTCAATTCATTTTTTAGACCCAAACATCTAGATTAAAATTGAGCATATAAACCATCTTCCTGGAATGTTGAGTGTTATATTGTGATCTCTGCACTCTTGACGTACATGATTTATGCTAAATCAGGCACAATTTGTAGCTCAGGGCCCCCAGTATTCTCCTTTTGTGTTCTTTGGCTGTTGTCACCAGTACCAGCCTGGTTCATGACCTTTGTCTTCAGATACCCCAGTCTCATAGGACTGAGTGCACGAGTTTCGAAACAGTAGATTTATAATTCACAAGCAAATTAAAGAAATAATTAAGAAAAGCACTGCTTCACTTTTTGTAACTGAAAATTAAACATCCACTTAAATAAGATTCCAAATGAAGAACAATCTTGTAATACTGTACTAAAAATGTTTGACCTTCTTGGAGCTAGGGATGTGGCTCAGTAGGTAGAGTGCTCACTGTGAACGTACAAGAATCTGAGTTCAGTTCTTCAGAGCCTGCATGAGCCTACAGCATTATGCACATGTAATCCCAGTATAACTATAACAAGTTGGGAGGCAGAGATGGAAATGTCCCCACAAGCTGCTGACCAGTGAGCCTGGTATACAGAGCACCAGAGGAAAGGTGACCCTGTCTCTAACAGGACTGACATTTGGTTTCCACACGCCCCATGGTGCTGTAATACACACACACACACACACACACACACACACACACACACAGAGAGAGAGAGAGAGAGAGAGAGAGAGAGAGAGAGAGAGAGGCAGACAGACAGAGACACATAGAAAGAGTTTTGTAAAATGTATTTGTGTTCTGAAGAAGCTTAGAGAAAGCTTACTTAATTCTATTTTTATGTCTTCCTAAACAGTAATGAACTGTTCATCTCAAATCATTAAGAAAGCAACTGTTTCAAACCTTTCTAGTTACTGAGCACCTCATATTCTATTACAGTTTTCTTGGTGAATTTATTGGACAAAAATACTAACAGAATACTAAATCAAAAGTTTCCAGAAATTAACAAAACAAAATAATTTACTCAAAACAATTAACATAAGTTATCTGCCTTGGTAAACAGTTCCTGCTCTCTCTCTCTCTCTCTCTCTCTCTCTCTCTCTCTCTCTCTCTCCTCTCTCTCTCTCTCTCTCTCTCTCTCTCTCTCTCCTCTCTCTCTCTCTCTGGCTTCATTTTTAGAATTGCATGATAACTCCACAGAAGTGAAACTAAGGTATGAGACACTCAGTACCATGTTGGAGAAAAGAGGGAAGTACTTATCACATACTTCTGGGTCTTTGCAGGACTGAAGATTGAATCCTCTTCTATTTTCTGAATACAGAAGGAGAGAAAAATCCAACGCTTGGTAGAAGGATCTTTTCTATTGTTAACAGATTTATTGGATCAGGAAAATCTCGTGTTCTGCTCAATTAACCTACTCAGACTTCCTTGATGAATTCAGAACCATCCACATGTGAAGCAAGTGTTCTTAGAAATCAGTCTTACTCTTCCTAAAGACATTTGCATTTATTTTGATATGAGTGTTTTCTTCCTGTAAAGCACATATTGAAATTTAGTTTTCTTTGTAATATCACTGAGAGGTAGAATATTAAAGAGAAGATTAAACCATGGGTGCTCAGACCTTCAGAGGGGCATCCCTGATGCTGTAAACAGATGTGCTGGGTGCCTTCCTGCCCTCTTTCTCACCTGCTGCCCTATAGTGTGCCATGATGTTGTAAGCAGAACCTTATTACATCTTGGCATCTTGGCATCTTGGCAATAAACTTGTAATTAGAACCCCAGGAACATAACTCTATATACTGGGAAGTATCCTATCTGTTGTGTAATTACAGCAGCACAGAATAGATGAAGACATTGTTCAATATTTTCTTCCTATATTAGGGTTCTCCAGAGAAACAGAACCAAGATGACATGCACAGATCCACAGAACAAGTCATAGCATAGCATGAGATATTGGCTCATGTGATTGCAGAGACTAAAACCTCCTCAGACCTGCTGTTCATAGAGGCCTGACAGAACTAGGAATGTGGTTCCACTCCATATTTTCCTGACCAGGACAGGAAAATTGATGTTCTTACTCAAGTGGAGAGCCAACTCATGTGACCTCCCCCTGCCCACTGCTCTCAAGAATAACAGCCAGCAACCTGACCACCCACCTCCTGAAGAACAAGAAGAACCGGTTTGGTTTCCAGCCTTCAGGGGAGGGGCTTGGTCTGCCTTTGTTTCCCGGGAGAGAGGCATATTCATTAAAGATGGAGACTAGAACCAGAAGCCATGTGTTTTGTGTCTCTCCATGTAATTTCTCTTGCAGCCTGTGCCTTACCCATCTCTCCTTCCAGAGAACCCACGATTAAGATGTGTGAGGTGGCCTCTACAAACTCACTCTGGCACCACCCTTGTGCACTACCCAACCCAGGTCTTTGATTGATTAGATAATAGATGTCCACTCACCACGCAAGGGTGATCTGTACTAGTCTACTGATTGAAAGGTGGACGTGTTCAGGAAGCATCTCTGTGGAGTTTTGTCTGTGGTGCTGGGACTGGAATTCAGAACCATCCACATGTGAAGCAAGTGTTCTACCTCAGATATAATCATCCTTTGCCATCCCTTTTAGGTTTCATGAGGCCCTTGCTATGTCAGCATGCGGTGCCTGTGAACTTGAGGCTGTAAAGGAAAGAAACAAAAATGGAAGCAGGGGAAGGCTGGTGTGGGGAGTGTAAGGGGTGTGAAGGAGTCTGAGAGATTCAGGGACCTCATGTGGCAGGACGATAAGGACAGCGAAAGGGAGGCAGCTTTAGTAAGACAGCTCACTTTAATAGGGGAAATATAAGGGTTATAGGGTGAATGGACAGCATTGGTTGGGGCCAGAGGGCTGCGGAGGCCTCATTAGCATAAGGAGGAATTCCAGGTGCAGATGGAATGACCTTATAAGGGAAGAAGTTTAGCCTGGCTCCTTTCTACCTGACTTCTTTTGGGCTGCATGTGCCCCACAGGAACAGGAAGTCCCAGGGCCCACGGGATTGATCCTACTCCTGCTGATGTAAGGATAAGACTTCCAGGGTTTGGATATTCTTTGACCCCACTCTTGACCAAGATCTGCTCCCCCCATCCCCCCTCCCCCGTCCCTTGTCTCTCCCATCCCCCACACCCCCACTCCTTACCTTATCCACCCCAGTCCTGGAATCCCCCACAGTAACAGTACTTCTTAGACTGTGGTATGCACACAGTTCTGTATGTGGATCTTATTAAACTTTAGGGTCTGCTCATGCAGCTCAAAGTGAAGTCTGAAGTTCTACATGTCAAACAAGTGACCATTGCTAGTCCCCCACACAGTAGAAGAACATAATGGAGACAGGTAGAATACCTGATAGTAGGGAAACCCCATGTTTCCTCTTCCTCATTAGGGTAGACAGGTTAAACAAGTGTGCCCTTGAGCATGAAGTGAGGGAACGAGGGAGAAAGCCATTTGAAGAGTGGGTGACAATGAAAGAGGAACAAGGTTACGTTTAAGCAGCTAAGCAGGAAAGATCTCATGCAGCTAAAGTCAGTCCATGAGATGATTTAGGTCACAAAGGGCTCAGGGGCAGTGTCACAGCCCTTCATTCCCATTTGGGCCAAGGTTATGGCTAAAAAAGTAAACTCTCATTAGTCATTCTGAATGGTTTGCAAGTGATAAAAACTGGAAGATCAAATGTGGACAGAGATAGAGACACATCCGGGTCGGGGGAGGAGGTGACATTTACTTAGGAAATACAGCCATCTACTGATGGGTGTCATAAACTCTGCTAGCCAGAGCCCAGCTTCCTGGCCAGGCCCTGGTCGAGTTCGAACACCTGTATCAGTCCAGCAGCTGACAGGCTCTGTTGACTGCCTCATCTTAGCAGACACTCCTGGCTACTTGGCAACTGTGTTTTAACAACCTGTGCAGGTCACCTGTGCTGGGTTAGACTAATACGTATTATGATAAGAGTTTCTACATATGACTCATCTCTGCCGGCACTAAGTTGCCGTATTTTGATAATTTATTGAGAGCTACAGGCTGATAACAGAATTTTATCTGAACTCAGGCTTTCCCTCCAGTTCTTTTCAACAATTCCCTTTTGCTACTTCTTCTGTGTATATTTCTTTGTTTACACACCTTTTTTAATAGACTCTGGAAACTGTATCCCAAGTGGAGGACATTTTGTCTTCTTTCCATTTATTGTCATAAATGATCTTTTAGGTTATACAGTCTTGATAATGATTTGAACTTTTGTGGACCCTACTTTATTTAGGAATTTCAGGTTTTTGTAGTGTGTGTTTATATGTGTATTAGTAGGTGTTTATGTAAATTACAGTCTTCATTCTCTAATACTTTAAAAGTACTTCTCTATATGTATTATTGTACTTAACTTTGCTTCCAGCAGAACTGATTTTTTTTTTTATGAATAGTAAGGTGGCTTAACACGCTCACCATCCCCTGTCCGGCCCCTGTAGCTGTGACGTACACACAGCCTGACTGTTTGAATTGCTGTCACCTGTAGCTGTGACGTGCACACAGCCCGAATGTTTGAATTGCTGTCACCTGTAGCTGTGACATGCACACAGCCCGAATGTTTGAATAGCTTCCATGATGAGTGCAGCAGATACAATCTGCAGGCAGGAGGGGTGCCTTGGTCTTTGGAGCTTGAGCTTCGCTGGTGACAATTTATGAATGTGTGACTCGTTTTCTATGAGACTCCCTTGAATCTTATGTTATTCTACGTGCAATGATAACTGCATTTATGACCCAACAGGCATCCACATACATATGCATACACTCATGAACACACATACATCCAATTAAGATGCTTCGGGCTATAGTCGCTTGATAAGACACAGTGATATTTAGTCCATTGTGAAAGTACACAGTGAACTGTGTAAGAATCATGGAGTTAGAAGCAAATCCTTTGCCATTTGATTCTGACGTAGCTGGGTAGGGACATCATTTCCTTATATGGTCAGTGAGTGAGTTCTCCGGGTTCTGATTCCCTCAGTTTACCCTTAATGATTCCCCCCACCCAGATCTTGAAGCAGAGAATAGCAGAACGTTGGTCATCTGGTCCTGGGTCAGGAGCTATGCCCCAGTTCCCACTGCATATGCTGGCTGAGTGGTTTTATAAATGTTTTTAATACATCAATAGTTTAGGAGGGAATGCATTTTCTTATCACTGTCAATGATTGTTTTTGAAGGATGTAGCAATGTCTAAACTGATTTAAATTAGTATCGTGCCTAAAAATCCTATTTAAAATAAGTCTGTAGTTTAAACACATTGAACAGAAGGAAAGAGCCTGGGATATGTTTTATATTTACACCTAGTTCTCAGATGATGTGTCCTCTCTCCATATTCTTCTTTTATCACACCTTCTTTTTACCTCCTTACGATTTATTGTCCTGGGAAATCTGATATCTAGGGAGATGAAGTCTACTTTGAGTTTTTACAACTTACAAAATGTCATGTCAGCCTGATGAGATAGTGATGGAACATTTGGTACCTGAGTCAAATCATGCATGCAAAATTCAGAACCACACTGGAAGACACTGAAATAGGATTTGTTCACTGAACGTTTAAGATAGGTTTGCACAGATCTTATTTTTCTTAATCTGAAACAAAAATGAAATATCTTTAAATAAATTATGAATCTTTCAGATCTTTGCAAATGATATATTTTCCATACTAGCAAGTATTTATTGAGTGTGAAGTGTCAAGTCACTTTTGAAATACTGTAACTCATGAGTGTTAATATGTTTAATCTTTCAGGCAACTCTGAGAGACATGTGCTTTAATCTAACAGCAAGCTACACAGAGGAAGGGGCTAGGAAGTCTCTGCTCGGGGAAGCCTGGCCTCTTGCTTTCACTGTCTGCATGCCCTATGTCTCCCAGCCTTCCAATACCCACATTTATAGCGAATGCTTCCCTTCATGAGTCCAGTCAGTAAACCAAGCATGAAGCCATTGGTGAAGCAATGTTCTTTTGTTCATTTCTTAGGAGAGGATGTAGATGCACGGTGAGAACACAAAATCTGGAAAGACATAGCTGTGCTCCTCTCTCAGTAATGTGACTGCAAGCCTGGGATTCAGCCTGAAGGTATCATGATTTTCTTTCATAAATCAGTAGTCATCATAGCACATACATGTGGTTTTGAGAATCAGTGTCTCATACATAGGAACCCTCACAAGCCTTTCTGTTGCTACCGTTATTTAATCTGGTCATATGGAAGTGACTCAGGTTCTCCTCACATGCTGGGCAATGCCCCTGCCTCAGCCTTGCCAGTGCTGGGATTATATGTATGAGCCACCACACACCATTACAGCAGCTTTTAAACATTTTAAACAGCAACTCAGGGTAATAAATGTTTCTCATCACTGTACATCCAGTACAGATGTACGTGTATGAAATCAGTGTGCTGGAGAAAGCTGATGGACTAATATCTGAGTGTGCTGCTTGCTGATATTATAGTCAATTCACTTTTCAAAGTGCGAGCTGCAGTCCATTCATCCCACTCCAAGACCAATTAATATGTCGTAACCAGCATTTAGACAATCATTATCTATCTTTATATCAGATACCATCCTAATTTTTTTCCAAATGTGCATAGCAGTTGAATTTTTACATTTTTTATTTTATTTTGTACAGATTGTTGTTTTCCCTGGGTACCACTTGCATGCTGGTGCCTGCAAAGGCCAGAAGAGGGTGCTGTGTTCTGTGGAATTGCAGTTTCAGACACCGAGTCACCATGTGGGTGCTGGAACTCAAACCTGGGTCCTCTGGCAGAGCAGCCGTCTAAGCCACAAGGCCACTTCTCCAGCTGCTGCCTAACAGCTGCATTTTAACCAGCATGTAAAATAGCTTTCCCTGTTAAGACCTTAATAAATGGTATAAGCTGATTGTCTTTGAACAACGTTTAGATTTTCTGGGTAAGAAGATTGAACCAGCCTTAATAAACTTATAGTTCACAAATGCTGTTTAGACTGAGTCCACACAAAGGCGTATGCTGTCCTATTCTGAAGTACAAACTTTCTCTGTTGTTCATTCCCACCATAGTTAAATGTAATAAAAACAATCTGGACTGATGCAGTGAGAAGGGAAAGCAGGGCTGTGTGGCTCCCGTGCACCTCCTCGGGAAGAAGTCTGCTAAGCAGGACAGACCCAATAGCACTGGGGTGGGCACAAACCACATCTGAGGTGGTTTCCTTACCTTCTTTTTCTAGCTTGTACTTGTTATGTTCACTGATTTTATTTGATTCACATTTGTGTTTGTTGAGCATCTATTACATACAAGGTGTTATCCTAGAACTCACACAGGCTGTGGGGGAAATGCAGAGACAGGTGTAATCCTTTGTATTGCCTAAGACTGAAGATGGGGGTGAACACGAACAAGCCTATGTCATGCCCGGCTATAGGTCAGAGGCAGACCATCAGCACCATTACAATCAGGAGTAGAAGAGACGTCTCTATCGGTCCACAAGAGATAAGGGGCATAATGTAGGAGGACTTCAATGTCAAGACGCCACAGAAACTAAGCTCTGAAAGACTTGGAGAGACAATAGACTGTACGGAAGACAGGAGGGGGATGGGAGTCATGGACTTTGTGGACCAAGAGTGATTACTTACCAGAAGCAGAGGATAAATTAGGCCTAGAATATTGTGTTACTTCAGTAGAGGAAGAAAATCTTTATGACCTCTGTTCTTTAGTACTGGGAAAGAATTCAAGAGCTACATAGATACTATGAAAGTATTTTTACTGCGTAGGTATTGCTCCAGTGAGGATATAATCTTAGCACTCTTCTTTAGGAAGTCCACCTCAACATATCTTGATGCGTGTCAATTTCAGATATAGAGCCCGAGAGAATGTTGAAAGCAGGACATCAAGATCTGGTCTGAATTCAATGTTGCATGTGTTTAATTTGAAAAACTATGGAGATATAAGCCTGGGCTTTGGTTGAAGGGAAGAAAGACTCGATTATGCAGAACAATGATGATATTGCTATTGGAAAGAGAAAGATGTGGAAGAGATCAGAGTCAGAACATAGTTCAGAGCTGGAAACATCACAGCAGCAGTCAGGGAAGAAGATAAAGTCATGGGGAGGACAGTGGAGGATGTCGTATTACAATCAATAGGTCTTGCTTATTGTTCCTGCACTGGGAAATTCTGTCTTTTGGACTTTAAGAGAAAGCAGAGGTCTTCACACCAAAGACGAAGTCACATAGAACACTGCTTCCATTGCATGTGTTTTGTTGGATGATGAATGAAGACACGTCTGGGTTTATAATATGACAAGTTGCTATGCAACACTGAGCATTGAACTTGCACTGAATGCATGCGGCAGCAAGAAGGTGGAAACCATTAAGATCCCCATCTCTTAGACCAGGTCTACAAAATGAGATGGACTGTCAGAGGCCCTACACTAAATGCAGTTTCTTGTAAACTGAGCATAACATCTATTGGAAAAGAATAGCAAATAGAAAAAGAAACATAAAACACTCAGAACAACACTATCTGCATAACATTAGGACATGCATAGTCAAAGTCATGTTCATAGGATAGATATTCCCAGGAGCTAGTGAGGGACTGAGCATGAGAATAACTTTATGAGGCTCAGAGCCTGGCTATCTGTTACATTTGCACTTCGTATTATATAAGAAAAGAGCAAAGGCGGCAATCCAATGACAGCGCATTTCCGGTTCCAAAAGGCTCGGCGCAATAAAAGTTCATACCACTGTCCCCGAGGAATGAGTGCACAGGCTCTACCCTTTATTAAGATCACTGGTACATAAGTAAGTTACTTTCTGTTGCTATGATATAATACCATGGCCAAAAGAAACGTGAGGAAGTAACAGTTAATTTTTGCTTACAGTTTCAGAAAGGGTCCATAATTGAGAAGAGGGCATGGCAGCGGGAGCAGGAGACGGACTGATCTCATTTCTGTCACACCCAGCAAGGAGAAAGCAAACAAGGTTGTGTGGCCTCCCTACACAGCAGCGCCGACTGGGATCAAGGGTTTAAATGCATGCATCTGTGGGCAACGTTTCTCATTTAAACCACCACAACTAATGAATCCATACAGAGGGAACACATTTCTGTTGTAACATTCATACTTATCACATTCTACTAACTAGGACTTTGGTTATATGGCTCAAAACAATGTTATGTATGATGGGACAAGGAGGGTCAGACTGTTATTTAGTCATACTAGGAACAGAGATTACAATGTCCCACCCAGGTTCTGACACAGGAAGGTTTTACATAGTAGGAGGTTAAATATGATACTTGGGATTATGTGCATCTTGTATTATGTATTTGTGTCCTGACTTAATAGTTAGATTAATTCTTGTCCTTCCTAATGTGCATCCCAACAACCCTGCTTTTTATTCACTCGAAAGAGATTACCCTTCATTAAAGTTTGATTTAAACATGTCAAAAAGAATTTTCTCAATACATAGTGATTGACAAAAATATGAACATATATATGGGAGAATTTGTAGGAACTAGGATCTATTATGCAGTGACATGAGTCAAACTTCTGTTTCTTTGCTCTTTTCATACTGAAATTCGCTGATGTAAGTAAAGCAGTCTCCTACTCCCCTAAGACACCCCACTAAAGATCTGGGTGGCTAATAGAACAATGTGTTTTAGTCTTAACTGCGTTTAAGACAGAATTCCATTTGCTATGCATTTGTTCTAGCCTCTCCTTCTTGAATCTGTCTTGGAAAGAGCAATGGTTATCTTCATCTTCTGTCTCCGAGATGATTTCCATCTTCTGGATGATGAGTTTGATGAGCTCATGCTGCTTTTCCAAGAGAGACGTGAGGTCCTTCAGCCTGTGAGAACATGAGTTATGAACGTACTTTTAATCATTTTTAAGCCCCTCTGACTGCAGCAAGGACTGGGGACTGGAAATGTTCTGCACCAGGTAACTGTACTCAGCGTGCAGCCTCAGAGAAGCCACCAGCTTCTGAAAGTTCAAGTGCTCCCCTAAGTTAGAGACTAGTATGTGACTAGCTCTAGTTTACTGTTACTGATGTGAAGCATGCATAGAACAGTTAAGCAGTCTTCCCATGGGCATAGTTACTAAATAGGTGATTGGCAAATTCAGGTAACTGTAGAGCCCTCTTGCATAACACCTGCCCACTAAGTAACTATTCCAAGAATTCTTCATGTCTTTAAGGGTTCTGTTACATGAACCCAGATGGCTCATGAAAAATAGGATTTATGATAACAAACCCAGGAATAAGAAATTGGCACTTAGGTCTCATACACTGACTCCTGGAAGGGCAAACTGGTTGGTGAATGGCCACAAATAAGTTGAGTCTGAAACAATGCCTTTTGGTTTTGAGTACACACGCAACTTAGTAAACCTTAAGTTCATATACAATATAAAGACCACTATCATAATGCACCTGTCTTCACATGAAGACAGATGAAAAAATACATACCGGTATTTCTGTTTCAATATTTCCATTTCCAAGCATGTGTCAATGTTTGGTACCTCTTGTCTTGTTTCTTGCATACTAAGAAAGTAATGAAAAAACCGCTGTGGATAAAACACAGTAGTTATTAAAGGTGGATTAAATTCAGGAACTATTTCATATGCATGCATCAAAGTTCATCCTCCAAGTCAGGCTCAATAGGACATTTTTTTTCTGTCTGCCTGGGAAACCATCAGGCCGAAGACTACAGTGAAATCATTGACAAAAGAAAGATTTAAGATTGCAAATGATACAGAGGGCATAAATGTGGAAGAGGGCTGTTAAAAAGGATTTTATTGTGCCATTTTACAAATCCTCATGAAAGATGCCCATTCTGCATTATGTTAGGCCTATTCCACATACAGTGTTAATTTTTTAAAACTGCTCTGCCTCTTTATCCATCGTGACTCAACTACTGAACAATGGCCCACATATAGACATTTCTGAGGTTAAATTTTAATAATTTTTAAACTTAGTGTCCCCCTTTTCTCTGGTACCAGCGACAGACAGACCACAGATCTTGCACACGCCAGGGATCTCTTTAAGACTGAGACAGGTCCGAGCTTAACTGAGTGCCCTTGAAATCAGAGGTGATGAGAGAAGGTCAGGGATAGATGTGAAACAACTCAGCACGAGACAGTTCTGGGATCCCAGGCCAACCAGCAGTCAAGAGGAGCAAGTGTAGAAACAACGTGAAGCAGGTGAAGCAGAGAGCAGAGCAAGAGGAAACAGGCTTTTCCGCATAACGAGGACGGCTGGCCCACACGGGCTGATGAATAGTATACAGACTGAAGCAACGAGCTTTGGAGAAACACTGGGACCTTTTCATTGTGGCAAGGAGCAGGTGAAGGCTGTAAGGAGTGAGCTAGGCTTTGGGTGTGCTAAGTTTACAACAGAAGCTTTGAGGCAGACAAGGGGAGATATAAGGTAGCCAGTTGAAGACAGGGGTCTGGATCTTAAAAGTAAGCTCTCATCTTGAGATATGAGTTATTGGATATTCTTAGGCTTAGCTGGCAATTGCAACCATATACAAGGCTGAGGGATAGCACAGAATTAAAATAAAACTTAAACTGATAGACAGGTATGATTTACTGACTATACAGGTAAAAGTAACCTGCAAAGAATTCAGAAGAGGACTCATAAAGATGTCGCCAGCCTGTGCATGGCAAAGTTAGGATCTGGAACTTCTGATTTTCAATACAACAGTCTATTCACTCCTATAGAACATGGTCCTGGCCTTCCCTTTGAGTGTTTTAACATGCCATTTCAATAGTCATTCTCCAGTGTGTGTTCTTTATTTTCACTTAGATACACACATCTGAACATAAACCTACACATAAGTGTATGAGGCAAGTGATCAGAAAAAGCACATTAAGCACTGAACACCTGCCCTGACAGACAGCTACTAAAAAAAAAAAAGTGGTAAAGCAGCCCCATCTGCCTGCCTGGGCTTGCTGCACACAGATGTGCGAATCCCATGTGCTGCTGTGCATGAACAGCTGCCTCCCTCCCAGCATCCTGATACTTTCATATAATATGTTGTGCACTTACAAAATTACAGCCACTTCTTTCCCACAGGCAGAGTACATTCAAAGCCTTCTAGGGGACTGCTGAGAACAGCATAATGACTGGATGTCGCATACCATTACTTAGTATTCTTTTCCTTAAGAGCACTACTGACAATTCTCTGAGGAACCTCCAGATTGACTTCTAGAGTGGTTATACCAGTTTGCAATCCCACTAGCAATGGAAGAGTGTTCCTCTTTCTCCACATCCTTGCCAACATGTGCTGTCACCTGACGTTTTGATCTTAGCCATTCTGATTGGTATAAAGTCGAATCTCAGGGTCATTTCGAAAATTGGAAATAGATCTATCTGAAGACCCAGCAATATCACTCTTAGGAATATACCCAAAATATGCCCCACCATGCTACAGGGGCACATATTCCACTATGTTCATAGCGGGCTTATTTGTGATAGCCAGAAGATGAAAACAACCTAGATTTCCCACGACAGAAGAATGGATACAGAAAATGTGTTCATTTACACAATGGAATACTATGAAGCTTTTAAGAATGAGGACAACCTGAGTTTTACAGGCAAATGGATGGAACTAGAAAATATCATCCTAAGTGAGGTAACTCAGACCCAAAAGGACATGCATGGTATGTACCCACTAAGAAGTAGATATTAGCCAAAAAAAAAAAAAAAGAAAAAAGAAAAGAAAAAAGAGAGAGAGAAAGAAAGAAAGAAAGAAAGAAAGAAAGAAAGAAAGAAAGAAAGAAAGAAAGAAAAAGTGCTGAAAACCCAAGATACAGTCCACAGAAATAAAAAAGGTCAACAAGCTGAAGGGCCAAAGTGAGGATGCCTCAGTCCCACTTGGGAGGGAGAAGAAAGCAACCACAAGGGGGCAGGAGGGAGGGACCTGGGAGAGAAAGAGGATGGGGGAGCACAGAGAGGGGAACATGATCAGGAACATGGAGGAAAAGGACCGAAGCCCTGAGGGCCAGCAGAAAGAATGGAAACAGGCAGCCTCCTGAGGTAGGAGGTTAGGAAGAACCCTCTAGAATGTACCAGAGATCTGGGAGGCTAGAGACTTACAGGACTCAAAGGGAGGACCTTAGATGAAATGCTCAAAAGTGGGGAGAGGGAACTTGTAGAGCCCACCTCCAGTAGAAAGAAGGTTGGGGTTACCATCCCACACTCAAAACTCTGATCCATAATTGTTCCTGTCTGAAAGAACTGCAAGGATGGAAATGGAGAGGAGCCTGAGGAAAAGAAGGTCCAGTGACAGGCTCAAAGTGGGATCTAGCCCAAGGGGAGGTCCCAAGACCTGACACTATTACTAAGTCTATGGAGTGCTCACAAAAAGAGACCTAGCATGACTGTCCTCCGAAAGACCCAACAAGCAGCTGAAATAATCAGATAAAGATATTTCACCCAAACAATGGGCAGAAGTTGCTGACCCCTGTGGTTGAATAGGGGAAAGCTGGAAGAAGCTGAGGAGGGGGGTGACCCTGTAGGAGAACCAACAGTCTCAACTAACCTGGACCCCTGAGATCTCTTAGATACTGGACCACCAACCAGACAGCATACACCAGCTGATATGAGATCCCCAACGCATATACAGTAGAGGACTTCTGGGTCTGGGTTTAGTCAAGATACACCTAACCCTCATGGGACTGGAAGCCCTAGGGAATTTAGAAGTCTAGTGGGGTGGGGATTGGGAGTGGGGACATCTTCGTGGAGATAAGAGTGCAGGGAGAAGGTATGGGATGTGGAACAGTCAGAGGGTGGACCAGGAGGGGAATAAAATCTGGAGTTTTAAATAGATAGATAGATAGATAGATAGATAGATAGATAGACAGACAGACAGACAGATAGATAAATAAGAGTACTCCTTACTAGCATCCTGCCGTGCCTGGGTCTATTCGGATACACGATGGTGGACCTCTGATCCACTTTGCGTAAGTACCAGAGTGGCAGCTTTTTTTCTAAGTTGGTATGAAGTTCCACCTAAAATGCATGTTGGATATATTGATAAAATCATTCATTAGTATCTAAAACAATCACATCTAGAACAAAATAAAAAAATGGATTCCCATGTCCCAATTTATACACGATGAGTGAGCTGACCAGGTTGTCTTCCCCTGCCACCTTCCTTAGCTCAGTGACAGCCCCTCCCTCACCTAATCCATTACTCATGAGACCAGAAAGCAACAAGTGTCTCACTAGTGCTCTGAGACAAATGGTTGAAGTATTTAATATAAGCAAGCTGGAGTTTAGTGTTCAGGGATGGGAATCCACATTGGACATGCAAAGAAGAATGAGATAACCTGCCCCTTCTTGGGGTGTTATAATCCCAAGCGTCTAGTACTGCTGGGAAGTCTGAATGGTATGATGTGCCCAGGACAGGTAAGCATGGATGACTAAGCTGGAGAAGTGAATATGCAAATGCCACTAACTGCATAAATCAAAAGGAAAACAACAAAATGGAACCAGCATGCTCCTTCCTTGGGTTTGTTTGCGCTGTTGTTACATTAGCAGGTGCAGACGTTTCTGTAGTACACATTCACTATAACTTCTCTTTGGAGATACTGTACTTCATCTCTTTAATGTTTTTGTTTTAAGCTTGTGTTGAGTTTGCCATATTGTTTATTATTTTGGGGGCAGTACTGCGTATCCAACTCAGGGCCTTACATATGCTCAGCCAAGAGCTCACAGAGTATCCCACTGAGCCCTCCCAAGTTTCATTTTGCCTGTATTCACCAAATGTGTCTTCTGCTCTCTTCTAGCTCTGGGTGGCTCTTTGAATGGTTTAGTTGTGATGAGCATGTGACAGCAATCTCTTTCTAATCTAAGCCACACTGTTCTTCAGTGGCTACGATTTCAATTACATCTTTGACAGATTCAATGATTCAGGGAGGTCAGATATAGAGATCTCCCTGAGAACACAGCCTCAAAATGTGGCTTCAGTAGGACATACTCACTATCTTGTTTCCCATTTATTTTTATGGTACGCACCACCCTTTACATAAAGTAAATTAGTTTCATTTTCAAAATTGCTGTATTGTCTTGTGCTTTGATTATAATTCTAGTTATATACTTGTTCTGACTATTGTGATACTGTGATGAGTCTACTTCTCCCTGAGGTCTTCTGGGTAATATTTCCCTTTACTTATATACTTGTCAGAGGTCACATTTTATTGTTAGTTAAAGTCAACTGAAATTTATTTAGTGAAGCCCAGTTTTGGACAACATGATCTCTTAACTCACTTCATTGTCTACAAAGGAACTGCCGTATTTCGCCCTTCAAATGTGGTCTTGGGAGCCTGGAAGGGAGACCCACAAGATGATTGTGGATTTAGCCCATGAGCATGCCGTACTGTGGTATGCTATAGAGCACCTCCTCTGCTCACTGGTGGGTTTCCACATTGAGGGTAATGTGTGCTCTGCAGATCTCCTTTCCTAATTTGAGCAGAGATATAAATATCTATGAAGCAACAAGAGTCCTTAGCATTGTCTAGAAAACTGGATCCACAGAGGACCTACCACACTGGCACAAGCTCTGCACAGTGCTCCTGTCCCCAAGGCACTGAAACTCCTGTACAGAGCACATCTGCCAGTGTGCACCTGCCCAGGATCCTATTTCTACACTTGGGTTTGAAGTGACTTGGAAGAAGGCCTGCGTGACTGTGGACAACATTCTACATGTCTACTCCATTCTGATCCTGCTTAGTTATGGATGTAGAGAATTGATTTAAAAATAGCTCAGTGAAGAACAGAATGAATTCCTGGTCTGCTGGTCAATGCTGTTCTTCACATAAAAGAAGGAGCAGTGTCACACTGTCCTTGGATGCTGCCTGGTTCCAGGGAGCAGAGTAAACACAGTATAGAACAGGGCTTTCCGACTCCACCCACTAACAAATAGGTTAGCAGCTTTCTCAAGATAGTTTTAGTGCTTTTGCTTACATTATTCATTTTTTTATTTACACTGCTGTTTTAAAAAAATGTCTTTTGGGTAGTTATAAAGAGACATATTTCCAAAAGTCATTGACCATTCTTCATATCTCTCTGGATGTCTGAACTCCACCTATCTTAGAGTGATAGCTCATCAGTCTTCTTTCTTTCCTCTGGCTTTTCTCCATGGAACCAAGATAAGGAGCATATCAGCTTAGCTGCTACTCTCCTCCATTGTGAGATGGGAACAACTCTCTACATACTAATATGACAACTTGAAACATTTCATTTGCTGCCCTCTTATTTTTTTAAGTGCTAAGGCTTCTTCTTCTCTTTGCTTTTTGCAAATAAATCCTTCCATCATCTGGGCAACGATGTCACCTTCTTGCGCCAGCAACCTTTCCAGGCCAAGGGTCATACATCAGCACCTCAGAAATGTCATGTGCTTCCTCTGAATCCGTCCTGTTTAGAACAGTCTCACTCATGACCCACCACCTGTGTGCATGTGTGTGTATGTGCATGTGTATGGTGTGCTTTGTATACCTACTGGAGCCCTTCATCTTGAAAGTAGCCAAAGCCTTTCCTTTGAGTGACATCTCCAGGCCCTCACTACCCACAGTCCACCATCTTTCAACTTCCACTCACGCCATTCCTCTAGGCAGTGCAAACGCCCTTGCAGGAAAGAAAATATTTAAACTCTCTCTCTACCTAGTCCTCTTTGGCTACCAGACTGCTCAAACATTAGAGACAACTCCTGTTCTGAGGAAAGGAAGAGGTTGAAGCCCCGGTGGCAGCATGTATGCTAGGAAGATATTTCACTTGGTTTTAATAGCTAGTAAGACAAGTTTACAGGGCCATGTGGAGCCAAGACAGAAATGGGCCAGCGATGAACAGGACCACACCTTGACCACAAGCACTTAATCATATGTGCTCCTAGCCAGCTAACGATATAGTTTTCTTTTCAGTCTGACCTCTCCTTTCTCATAGTTCATTTGTTGTTATGTGTATATATATTTACAGAACACTTTTCTAATACACAGCATGTACACAATGTGACAAGGGAGAAAACAAAATGATACTACAGCATGGGTTTCTCTTTCTCTTGAGTCTGCTTAAGTTTCTAACTGCATGTATCCAACTGATCACTAAGTGTTCTTAAAGCACCACACAGTTCCATTCAAAGTTTAAGTATAAAGACAATGCCATCTAGAGCATAGTAACACTACCTCAAGCAATGTGAGCCAAAGACTCCTCCATAATCCTTTGACTCTGGGGAACTTTATATTAAAATGCTTAACAAAATAAGGCAAGGACACGAGAGAACAAAGCCTCATAAGCTCAGTTAAAGCTTCAGTATGAAACGTGTAGGGACTGTGTGGTCACACGTCAAAATATCAGGAGAGCTTCTGAACTGAATGCTTTGGCTGAAATAAGACAAAATGCCTCAAACCAGTTGGTTATCGTAGCACAGGCCTGGAATTCCAGCACTCAGTAGGCTGGGGCAGGAGAATCATGAGTTCAAGACCAAAGAAAATGACAAGGTGAGTTCACCGTTAGCCTGTTAGAACAAACACACATAAACACACACACACACACACAAAGAGAGAGAGAGACAGAGAGACAGACAGACAGATAGATAGATAGATAGATAGATAGATAGATAGATAGATAGATAGATAGATAGATTGATAGGTAGATAAACACAGATACACAAATACATAAATACATGCATACAAACACACAAACACACACATAAACATAAACACATATACCAACACACACACATAAACACATACACCTACATAGACACATATATATACACATAATATATACATACTACATACAGAGATGTATACATATACACAAACATACAGATACATTCACATATATATACACCTATACATATGCATATATAATCATACAATCACTTACTTGATTACACACATACACACCTATACACACCCCACATATGTATAGATATGCACACACACACACACACACACACACTCATAACCATGTTGCTTTTGGTCAGCAGGTAGCTAGTCATCCATAAGTTAACCTGATACAAGTAGTAGACAATTTCTTAATTTATCTGAATAGACTACTCCAGGATGTTTTTTTCATGGTCTCTTGATTATAATGAAAATGCACAGCTGGAAATCTTCAATATGGAGAAACATCCATATTAAATAACCATATTCTTAGAAAATCAGCTAACTATATATACACATAATTACAGAAAAGTCAATTTTGGTATGTGTTTAATAATTATAATGTATACCTGCATAGCAATCCTCTTCAATGATGCATGCTTCTGGACCTCAGCAATGTCCCCAACTGCCAAACCAATCTGAGGGATGACAAAAGATTGATGATAGCATAATTTTCATATATTTGAGGTTGGTCTTACTTTCCACACAAGCCTCATTAACTAAACACCATAAACTAAATGGTACATAAGCAACCTGCACATCAGGGAACAAATATGCAATGTGATTTTGTTCTTTACATTTCTGGGGCCAGCTGGTCTACCTGCAACTTGCTATGGTGTGTTTGCTTGATGGCCCTGGGAGGCCTGCTCTTTTCTAAGGGAGATGGAGAGGTTGAGGGGAGGGGAGGAAAGAGACTTGGGAGAGCAGAGGGAAGGGAAACAACAATCAGGATGTGATATATGAAAGAAAAGTTTTTAAAAAGGAAAGAAAAAATCATTGGGTCCTGCAAGTCTAGAAGGATGGTAGCAGATTCAATGTTGCACACAGTGTCTTCTGTATAGTCTCAAGGAATAGCAGGCACAAAAACGATAACAAGTTCCTACATACCTTTTAATAAAGGTATGAATCCTGCTCATGAGTGTAATATCTTTATGGTAGAGTTACTATTTAGTATTTTGCCAATTAAACATTTAAACGGTGGCAAGATCTCCCTGCCAAAGTGGAATCACAGCATAAGATGAGGTGACAGCATCCGATGGAGCCATTCATTAGTGAAGGAAATCTGCCCAGAAGAGTCAACATGTGAGGTGAATTTCGAAAAATCAGAAAGAGTTGGCCTATGGTGGGAGGATGTTCTAGGAAAAAGGAAAGCCTGCACAAGTGTTCCAGAGGAGGAAGGAAAGGAGAAACTGTGGAAAATGGGAGCTAAGATCAAGATGACAGTGATGAAACAGAGATTAACACATGCAAAACAGATGGGTCTGGACTTCAAGAAGGCTTCTTTCTAAATCATGAGAACGAATCTAACAGATCCTCTTTCAAAGTGATCAGCTTCTAATTAGCTATTCTGTGGTGAAAATTCATAATAAGAATGTAGCAGAGAAATGAGATAACACACTCCTCCATTTAAGGCTGTGATAAAGATCAAGTCTGGAGATGTAGGCTAGTCAGAGGAAGAGGTGAGTGTAAGAAGGGTGAAGGCAGGGAGGCAGTAACTTAGAACCCCCCATGGCTTGGATGCCATGCCTCTTGACAAGGAAGCCAGGAGCTAATAAACTTTATCTTTTAAGTTGGTTGCCTTCTGTCCTTTCCTTCAGTAATAGAAAGCTGATGAATACTCCCCCAAATAGAGAGAAAATGAATCCTCATCATTACTAAATGTTCAAGCACTTAATGGAGTGAGCGGAGATACATCACTTACCAGTAAGTTCATGAGGACAATTGGGACAAACATCGTGAAGGCAATAAGCTGCCCAAAGGTCAGGACTGGGTATGCCAGTTCATCTCTAAACAGTGGCTCTAGGAAGGCATCGCGATAATTGATGTCTCCTAGCATCATACTGAACGTCTGGATTAAGGAAAGCAATGGGGTGCTGAAGGCATCCTGAAAAAAGAAGGAAGCAACAACAGGAAATGAGCATCACTTGGCACGGAAAGGGATCTCCTGAAGGTCAAATAACCATCAGTATTTAATTCATGCCTGCGGTCATGAGAAATATTAATAAACTACAGTCATCAAAAGTAAACAAGAAAAATGTCATACTTAAAATACAAACTTTTGACAAAGAAAAATCTAATAAAATTATACAAGTTATTCAAATACGGCTATCAATTTACTAGGCCATTAAGATTTAACTATAAGTATGTATTTTCAATATTATTAGCAATAAAGTAAACTAGAGATGCAAATATCTCACTTGGAAATTCAGGAGGACGTAAAAGCTGAGGCCAAAGGCCAATAGGAGGAAGATAAACACTCCCGTGGATCTCAGCAATGTTTTAAAAATCACCTCCAACATAACAATGAAAATCCCACAGTTCTCAAACCTGCAAAAGTAAACACATTGAAACAGCTGCTCACTGTGTGGAGTAAGTCAGACAGGAGGGCTAATAGATGAGATCACCCAAGCCAGTCATTCTGGGATAAAGGGACGAATTCAAATCTGAGCATAATCAGGGTTTGTTTTTAATCTGATTATTTTCATCCTCATGATCTTCCTCCTCTTTTTCTTCCTCTTTTTTCTTCTTCATCTTCCCCTTCCCCTTCTTCCTCCTCCTCTTCCTCTTCTTTCTCCCCCTCTTCTTCCTCCTCCTCTTTTTTCTTCTTTCTCCCCTCCTCCCATCCCTCCCCTCCCCCTAATCCTTCTTCTCCTGCCCCTTCCTTTCCCCCTCCCCTTCCCCTTCCCTCCCCTTTCCCTCCTCCTCTCCTTTCCCCTCCCCTCCCTCTCCCTCCTCCTCCCTGTAGTCTAACACACTGTGAAGTGTCTGGACAGACAAGTGCAACCTCTGTCCTCTAGCTTGTAAGATTCTTAAAAGAAGGAGTCACAACATGTCAAAACCCACTACCTAATGTATGCATGAGTCAACACATCGGCATGTGCTTTGTAAATGTATGTGTCAATAAAAATTTAGCAATGTTCGCAAAGGGAACAGGAAAGTAGAAAGCTCACCGCTAGTGCCTGGCATGACTTTGCTTTCCCCCCAGTGACTGCTCTTCCCACACCTATGCCCTCTCTCTCTAAGGGTCCACACCTCAGTCAGCAAGACTGTACTATTAACAGTAATGCAGATTAAAGTGGGGCAAGCATTTCCCTGGAGACCCAAGCCTCCAGCCCAACCTGCTTCTCAACTTGCTAGCTGAAGCCATCAAAATGTTCCCCTCACTCAGGGCTGAAATTTCTTCTTTGATGCAAGGCAGACCATGCCATTTTCTTCTTGTTATTATAAACACACGTAAAGAGGACATTTAACTTAACAGCAGCAACTGCTCAGATGTGAACTTAGACCATTTCCCCCCTCTTGAATTACTTACTATTCTTTAAAAATGCTCTGCATTTCTATGACTTTTATTCACTTAATCTGAGTGTTCTAAGCAAAGTAAATGCTTAATTAACAGGGTCAGGTGAAACAAGAGTGGCTGATGCTTTCAGTGCCATTCCTACACACACTCGGTCCAGGTTTGTTGATGAAGACAGATTTGGCATGGAGGCCACGATGGCCACGGCTAGAAACTCTTTCATGTTTATGCTGACAATGGTGATCTGCAGCTGGTGCCTAGTGGGTAGACGCTAAGGATGCTGCTAACTACACAACATGTTGTTGAATTTGCAGAACTGCCCCTTCTCACACACACCACCAATAATTAATGGGTCCCCAATTAAGTTAAAGCCTCAGTCTACACACTGAATTCCAGAACCCTGTTCCCCTCAACATTAAAATATTAGATATTAAATTAATATTAAAATGTTAAATTAATTTAAAAATATTAAAATAAAAGACATTTAAAACAATTGGAAACAGTGAAAAACACATTACAAATTTGTTGCAAATTCACCTCACCTATAACTGTTTTTGCTTTGATATTAAAAGGCTTAAAGGATGCAAACATCATCCAAACTGGCCTTACCTTTGAAGGTACAGTAGGAAGTTCATCCAGTAGAAGAATATCGCTATTGCTCCACACTGCCACTGCATATATGCTGGGATGTCGAGGAACAAGGGCAGCACGAAGACGATACTGGTTGTATAGATGACCCATTCCAGAGCGTTGTTGTAATCCAGGAAGTAATTCCTTTTCTGGGTAGAGAAGGAAGGGGAATGACCACATGAAGAAATCTGGCATCTACGGATTGTAAATGGTTACCTGGTTTTGTAGTTGGTTAGTTTAATTGTTTGGTCGGTTGGTTGGTTGATTGGTTGGCTGTTTTTAGTTGGTTGATTGGTTGGCTGTTTTTTCATATACAAGGTACATTTCCTCTTCAGGGAACTTTTAAAGAGCTGTATGCTGCTTTCATAATTTCTGAGCTCTTTCTGCCTCTAAGGACACACATTTTTGGTAAGGCATTGGGAGCAAGTCCCTTGATAAAAATGTTAGAGACCTGTGCTGAGAGGTAACTGGGGAGCACAAGGCTGTGCTTCTTAGAATGTTCTAGAAAGCAAATGTTCCATCCTATAGACCATTTAAATATAAACCAGATGAAGAACAGTCAACTCTAACAGAAGATTTATGTAGTGTTAAAATTTTTAGGTTATCATTTGCAATGTTTGGTGAAGAAAATGAAAGAAGATAAGAGATAAGGTGCCCTAAATCATTTAAGGTAAAACAACAATGTAACCTAACTCTCAGGATTGTGTCAATTTACAGAAAAAAACAAATATACATACACAGAAAAGTATTTGTAATCTCTAACAGTAAATGAATACAATTTTTTATTAACACCATTAGTTTCTAATACAAATATCCATGAACTTACATCATACAACAATGCAAAAATTTAAAATGTAATGCTATAATATTTATTACAAATTTTAAAATATACAAAAAGCATATATTTAAATTCTAAACTATAACAGAGAAATAATGGGTTTCTCTCATTTGCCAAAACATTTTTTGGATACTTTATATAATTCTTATGCTTAATCTGTACCTAACTCACTATCTTAAAAATAAGAATAAAGTAGAAGAAAATGTCATGAAAAACTTCCAAGCCATGTGTGTGGCACACACAGATACTCCCAGCATTCCAGAGGTGATGACAAGAAAATCGTCAGTTTGAGACTAGATATAGTCAGAGTAGCCCTCCCCCCATCTCAAACAATGTTTCCAAATTTTACAACAATTTGGCTTTTCCTCAATAAAAAGAAAGGGCATTTATCTCATGGCAACAATTCAAAGACAGACCCATTTGAAAGTGGATCTGGATATACTCTGTAAAAATGTTTATATTTCAAAATTGAAATTGAATTGATAGTATTACAATTAAAACTGAAGGTAAGCAAAATAGCTTAAACATTGTAAGCGCAAACACAGTGAAGGAATTCATAAGGATCAGACAGACAATTTGACTGTGGACAGACAAAAAGACAAAAGCTTTCTGGAGGCAGCAATGATGGGCAATACTTTCTCACATGCTTCAACAAGGCAACAATTACCAAACCTTCAACCTTACCAAAAAGTATGTCACTTTTACATTTTGAAGCTTTTGTATTAGTCAAGCTATGTGAATTTAGTATGAGAAAACCATTACAAATAATCTTTTGCTAATTAAGTAGTACTCTCTATATTAAAATGGTTATAGCTTAAAAATACAAACAAAATTGTATACCTGTTGGAAAATTTGGACCACTTCTTTGCAATATCCAAATATACTTGATAAAAACACTAGAATCATACATATTTGTATTGGAAATGAATTCTGCAGCAAAAGGTATAAGACAGAGAGGTTATGAGGGTTTTAAATGTAGACAACAATTATTTGCATCATAATTTCCTAGTAGTAAAATTTATTTTGCTATCATTTCATTATTATGCATTGTCTTCAGTTGTATTAAAGTGAAAGTTATTGTCTTGGCAACACCTATTTCTTTCAGTTGAGATGACATACTAATTTCTTAGTAGTTCAATCACTGCATAGTCAAACAGATCTGCATCCCTACACACATTTTTAAAAATGTGATTAAGTGCACATGTCATAAAAGTTACTGCTCTATAGTTTTCATTGCTTGTGCTTCTTATGTATATAGTGTGTATTTGTGTGTGTGCACACATGAATGTGTGCATGCATTCGTATCACGGCAGTAAGGCAGAATTTGGAGGACACCTTGAAAAAGTGGGTTCTCTCTTTCTATTATTTGGTTTATAGATATTGAACCCACGTCATCAGTATTAGTAACATATCATTTTTGCCCACTGATCTATCTCACTGCCTCACACCCCCAATTTGTTCTTTTAAAAAGTCCACATCTTAAATACCCTTTACATTATAAAATGTATGATTCTTATCATTAAACATATTCACATATTTACATCACCATCACTGCTATTTCCAAAACTTCCCCATTACTTCATTTTTTTAAAGCCCGAACTTGTTAAATATCTCTTCCTATTTCGCCTTTCCTGCTTTCCTCACAATGACAAACTGATAAGATTCCAGAAAGGTTGTAAAATCTCAAATTTAGCATTTTAGTTAGTGTCATTTCTTTGAAAACTTTCTTAATGACCATTTGTTTATATTTGTTCTCATCCCAAGACAGATTTTAGAAGAAAGGTGTATCATACATAAAGCTCTATTCATAATAATCAAAGTCCTGATATAAGCTTGTTATTTCTGAGGAAAAACAATGTTTACAATCCTTAATTTTAAAAGATTGAAGTTTTAAAATACCAGAGTGTCTATTCTTTCTTCATGAGTACTACTAGTTTCATTGATTATTCCAGTAGAATTGAAGGCCATTCCAGGCTGTATTTTGACAACAAGAAGGGTCATGGGTATGAGACCAAGGCAATAAGACCCTAGGTTCATCATATGAGCCCTGAATCCATAGGCACACCTACAAAGAAATGAGAAAGATCATAATTGAACCATCTCAAATAAAAGCATTTAAAAGGCATCTATGGAAAAAATAGCAATGATATATTTCCAGACATCTATTCCATAATTCATTGAATTTTACAACCAAAGTTCTTGTAATTCACCTTCTCCATTTTCAGAGATGGGATCTCTGAAATGTGTCAGCAATTCCTGGACAGTCTTCCATCCATGTGCCCTAGCTACAAGTTGAGGCTAGCCCTACTACATGCCTATTAATTTCCTCATACTCACTAAGCTTCATGACCCAGGATGTTGACTTCTGTCTCAAACAATAATTCCCACCTACCCCTCACACATTTCAAATGTATTTGTGTCAAAAATAACCTCAATGACTTTTAATGACAAAATTTGCCTTTGATGCTTATTCTTTTTCTAAACATGATAATACTAATAAATGAAATAAAAAACTACTAAATAAACTACTAAATAAAATAATTCTAAAACATGATAATAAAATCTAAAATAAAAACTACCACTACAATAAAATTATTTAAGAGGTTTTCAGGAGAGTTTATGGTAGCATCAAATGACTGAGAAGGGCTGACACCTACCATTTCATGAGTAAGTATTCCCTACACACAGGGTGGTTGAGGAGCTCTATGCGGTTATGCTGGACCATGACCTGAAAATGAGTAAAATGCCATCAGAACAAAATGTCAAACAACTGAGGACAAACTCAGTCTTTTGTTTTTGGATTTACAAGATTATTATGATATCATGAATGCAACATTTACTTATTTTAGAAATTTCAAGAAGTCTTTTAAATATAAAATGGAAAGTTTTATTTTAACAAAAAATAAAAACTCAATAACAGGGGAGGGAGGAAAGAAGGGAGAGAGGGAGAGAGGAAGGGGGAGATAGAAAGAGACAGACAAAATCATGTGGTTGCATCTATATAAAGCTGATTCCTTTTCTGTCTACCTCCCTCTCTCCATCTCTTCCCCAACAATATGGCACAGTCTTGTTGAACTTACACAGAGTTGTAGCACAAATAGATATGATAGGTCAATTGGCAAAGGTTTACCTTTATTCTGCTACTGAAGAAATTCAGCCTTACCTTTCTAGAGGAATTTCTTCAGTAGGGCACATACAAGCAGTTAAAAAATGTGAACATTATAAGCTTTCAAGATTGTTATTAATGATATTAGTATCTATTTTAAAATTACATTTTAATGATCAAAGAAATATGTAATGAGAAATTAATGAGAGTGAGGGAACAAGAGAGTACCCACATCCTCTTTCATTCACAAAAATCACTGTTACTATAATACAGACCCCAAACTACCTTGGTAAGCACCAGAGACCCCAGTTAGGAGGATCCTGCATACCAGATGAACATGTTAACTTAGAACGACTATTCTCAAAAGAAGATGAATTCTAGAAAATCTACAGTGAAAAAATTCAGGCTTGGGCAACATGGCAGGTATGGAAATTGAACTATAAAAATGTCTTCCATTTCCATCAAGCATGTTATATCCAAGCAATTCAGAACTCTACTGGAAACACATCTGTTACTAGAATCACTAGACTTACATTGAGGATTGTAAGAGGCTCATATATCACATCCTGAGTAGGTGCTACTTTTTTGGTCATGGATAATGGGCACTGAAGATACTTGAAATTATACTCAATCTGTGGAAGACATAAATTTAAAATATTAGAATAATAAATACTTCTTTGTAAAATTGTTCTTGAGATTGATTGACTGACTGATTGATTGATTGATTGATTGATGCATGGATGGTTTGCCTGCATGTGTGTCTGGATACCACATGTGTACTTGGTATCCACAAATTTCAGAAGACTATACTGGATCCACTGGAACTGGAGTTACAGACAATTGTGAGCCACCATGTGGGTGCTGAGAGTCAACTTTCTGTCTTCTGAAAGAGTAGCAATGCTTGTAAGCACTGAGACATCTGTCTAATCCCCTGACAATTCTTTGTGACAAATCAGATATGCAAGTTTAATTTTCTGCTGAAAGTTTACTGGCATAACTATGGGTAATTTCAAATGGAGAAAAGGGAATTAAGTTAGAGCATGTCAATTATAAAATTAAATATATTGGAAAAACATTCTTTCAATTTCTTTACAAGTCATAGCCATGAATAAAATACAATTATTTGGTTTAGGCCCATGTCTATAAAAATCACCCCAAATCTAGTGTTCTAGTTTCATAACCCAGAGAGAAAACTTTACTTTCATGCTGTCTTCTCGGACCCTGGAAGGACAGGACATACATACAGCAGGAGCTAGACAGCTGGATATCCACACCATAGGACATGAATTGTTTTAGAGATTCATCATTCACATAAAATTCCTAAGTAAATGTAAACACTAGAAATAACACTAAATATTGGTGTTAAAAGAAACTAAAGATTTAGGGGAAACTTTCATAGATCAATAACTCAGCATGAAGCCAATCTACTGTGGATTGTAGAAATACAGTAGCTCCATTTTTATTTTTTCAAGGGATTTTTATAAACTATACTTTAGATTATCATAATAAAATAAGCTTACATGGTAGTCTTGACAGGACTTGTCTTCTGTGGAAGGTATCATGCAGAAATCTAAAAGAACCTTGAAGAAAGAAAACCCAGCTGAATATTGGGGCAGCACACTGTACATGAGAAAGGAGTTTATTTCACATTTAAAGTAAGAGACAAGCATTCCTCTGCTTCCCTTTGTCTCATGATCCTTCTCTAGGAAGAACAAGGAAGCCGAAGTTTTCTTCTAACTGCTACACCAGGAGAGGCCATGGTAAATTAACACCATGAATTTTCTTCCTGTCAATAATATTGTCCGTCTAGATTATATGTTCATCTGGAGTTCAGGAAACTCACTATCAGGCTCTGCAGTGGTCATTAAGCCATAAACCGTTATCTTCATGCTTGAATAGACAGATGTATTAAAAAATCTTCCTATTACAAAGAAAGCAATGTCATAAGATTGATAATATATGACCACTGCCACTTAACATTAGAGCTGAGTGTGCAAAGAGAGGAAATTGGGTGTGATGCACAGGATAGGTTTCTGCACATAGAAGCAACTTGTATTCAACATGGTTAGCCCTGCTTTCTGAGAAGGCAGCCTAGGAATTTTGATTTATATAGAAAGTCAAGCACCTATATCCTTAAGGAAGGCATCTTGAGAATACATGTTAGAAAAAAATGTAAAGAGCATTCATTTGGCTATCAAATACCACTGTGTATCTGCCCTAAACTTGATTTGAAAAAGAAAAATCTGTTTTGCAGAATTTTATTATCTGTATTACGTGCAATAATTGTTAGAATTCTTTTGTCAAAGCAAGTCCTCATTGAACATTTGTTGGCTAATTTCCCTCATTTTGAAACTAGAAAGAAACTATTATTGTGGAAGTAAGTACAGCTACCACTCTACATGCCAAGCACACACCCATGGGGACTTTGGCTTTGGGGAGCTTACTTTCATGCACTCAGGCAGGTATTCTACCATTTCCATGATTGGACACCGATTGCTTGGAGAATCATGAGTGAAAACTTGAAGACACTCATCCCATCTGTAAATAATATGTAAGGTAAGCCAAATGATTGATCACTGCTTTGCATTGCTGTTCACACCAGAGATTCTGCACTCTTCAGGGAAGCCACGCTTTGATTTCACCAGTAAAGTATCATGTTCTCATTACTGCAGTGGTGCCATGTGAACTACGGTCAGTGCATCAGTACGATGCTCATCTATGAATGGCAATCAGGAATATGGGCGAGGTCCAGCATGGGCGTTCTGTTCACTGCCCTGTCTCTTTCTTTAACTGCTTTTTAAGGAAGGCAGGCTTTATGCTTCTTTCACACCTGAAATTATGATGTAATAAGTACATTTAAAGGTGACTCCGTTAGGCAGAAAATCTAACCTGTGGTTAAAATCTAACCTCATCATGCCAACTCTTCAGAGGGGCTCAGGAGTCAAGAGCAGTGGCTGCTCTTCCAGAAAACGTGGGTTCAATTTTCAGCACCCACATGGTGGTTCCCAACCATCCACACCTCCAGCTTCCAGGGCTAGCAGCCTCCTCTGACCTCTTCAGGCAACAGGTACATATGTGGTACATATGCACACATGCAGAAAAAAACATTAAAATAAATATCTTGAAAAACAAGAGTAAATGCCATAGAGAATAGTTTACATTCATAAAAGGTCAGATGTTGTTAAGGTGCATTTCATTAAATGGTATTAGTAACCTCAGTTATACTTCTTATATTATTATTTATATCTCTCTTTCATTCAATAATGTATTTATTATCTATGTGTTTGTATGGAAGAGGGCACACCACAGTGTGCATGTTAGAGGATAACTTGTAGAAGTCAGTTTTCTCCTTGTATTATGTAACTTCAAAGGACCAACTCAGGTAGTCAGGCTTGGTGCCAGGTGTGATTACCAGATGAGCTAGCCCACTAGCCCTAGGTATATCTTCATCAACATCCAGTTTCAGAATTTGTGCTGACAAGAACATGTCAGACAAGTCCAGGAAGGCAGACCAGAGTTTGCTTTGACAGGAACCTTGTTGCCAAATCTTCCATGTGCCCAGAACCCAGTATAAAGGGCTAACCATGTAGTAGTATTGGACTGTCATGTTAAAGTTTGCAGAAAGGAAGATTGAGGGTAAAGCAATGCTTCCATGTCAGCAATAACTGAACAGTGGGTATTTTTATATGTAGATTTAAAGCTGAAGCACATTTCTTTCTTCTCACTTGCTCTCAGACTAGGGGCACCATGTTATCAGAGGACACACGGAAGACAGGAAGGCACCTGCATACCTTTTACTCCTGATGGTTGTGAGAACCACTTCCTTGCGCTTATTGTGCAAGGCAATATGCAGAAAGGAAGCTTGCTTCTTGTTCAGGAGGATGTCAGCATTGTAGCTCAAAAGCATTGCCACAGCCTTGGCATGGCCTTCCCGTGCTGCAAAGTGGAGTGCTGTGTTCTTTTAACCAAAACAAACATACAATATGGGTGAGAGTAGCAAGTATCCTTTGGCTGTTTGGTTGTCTTGTTCATTGCTGAAATTCTTAAAGAAATAATTAATGAAGCTAACTACTTAATAGCAAAGTATATCAGGCTTAACCTCATGCTGACAATGAAGCTTTTAAACAATGGGTTTATCATTCAAATGAGAGAGAGTTCTTGGAGTGAGGCTCTTATAGAAAGCACAGAAGGACATGTCCCCTGGGGACTTAGCACCTAGTAGAAATGTGGATCCCAGACTTAGAGTTCTTCAGGCACATTTCAAAGTCAGAGACTGCTATAAGGATTCTGGTTTGTCATTTCCCCATATAAAAATGTCTTTAAAATCAGAAACAGAAATCACGATGGCCTATCTCAATCATTTCTTGAGGAAATGGACATTTCAATATTCTCTAAAAAAAAAAAATAAGAACAGATGGTAGCTTTGCCATCTTGACACACCCCAAAAGAGCATTTCTAATTGGTGATCAGGTTGGTCTGTGGCATGTCTGTGGGAAATTGTCCTGATTGTTGACTGTTGTAGGACTCAGCCCATTGTAGAAGTGGGTAGCTTCATTCCTTCAGCAGGGGCTCATGAACTAGAAAAGACATGAAGCCATGTGGGAGCAAGGAAGCCAGGATCCATTCATTTCTCTCTGTTCTTGGCTATGTGTGTGATACAGCTAACTGCTTTATGCTTCTGCCTTGACTCCCTCCAGTGATTGGCTGTAACATGGAATTGTAAGCCTGAGAAACCCTTTCTGTGTGTTGTCAGAATGCTTTATCACAGCAACAGGACTAGAACAGAAATTAGTACCAGAGAAGTAGAGTTGTTGCTGTGATGAACCTGATTTCATGACTTTTTATGGCTTTGAATTCTTTTGCTGGAGGATTGTGGAGGGTTAGAGAACGTTGGATTAGAGAGTCATTGAGCACTCAGAGCTTAATGGAAAGTTCTTGTGGCATAGATGATAAGAATACTTTGTCATTGAGCTTGGCAGATAAGAATGCTTAAGGGGCATCCAAATAGCGGAGGTCCACATCATGATTCAGGGGGAAACAGTTTATGAATATCGGAGATAGCGACCATTTGAATAATATTTTGGCTAAGACTCTGTGTTGATCATGCTGAAGCTGAAGAATCATCTGTGATTAATAACAGGTCAGCAGTACTGAAATGAAGCCACCTGTGTTTTCTTAGGACAACGGGGAAAAGATTTCCTCAGGGTTATACAATTGTGGTCCAGGGGTACAGGCTATATCTCTCAGCAGAACTTGACAATGAAGACATTTTCTGCTGGGATATAGGTTTTAAAGACAAGAAAATGAAAGTCAGGGATGGTGGAGTGTGATCAAGCTTGATACTTTGTCATAGGTTGGGAGTCCTCCTTGGGAGACCTTGAACAGCCATTGGTACAAGTGAACTCTGCTGCAATGGAGACAGGTCAGTACTGTGGAATAGCCACTGAGCAGAGCTGCAGGTATGAAGCACCGCTAGTCAACCCTAGGAGAGAAGCTGTATGTTGAGAATGGCCAAGCTGGAGAGGGAATGATGTCCTTCCAAGCTCAGAAGATGGCAAGCCTCAGATGTTGGACAGTAGATAACAACATTTGACTTACCCTGGTGGGTTTTGGTTTCACTTATAAGCCATGGTCCAGTTCTTCTCTGTCTTAGTTAGGGTTATTATTGCTATGATGAAACATTATGACCAAAGCAACTTGGAAAATAAAGGGTTGCTTTGACTTAAGTTTCCATATTATTGTTCATCATCAAAGGAAGTCAGGACAGGATCATAAGCAAGGCAGGAACCACAAAGCAGAAATCATGGAGGAGGGCTGCTTTCTAGCTTGCTCAACATGGCCTGCTCAGCCTTGTTTCTTATAGAACCAGGACCACCATTGCAGGGATGGCACCACCTATGATAGGATTGGGCCCTCTCCCACCAATTACTAATTTAGAAATACCCTACGGCAGGATCTTATGGGGGAATCTTATCATCTCTTCTTTCAGATGACGGTAGTTTGTGTCAAGATGACATAAAACTAGCCAGCACATTTCCCTTTGGAATAAGAATGCTTAACTATGCAATTTGTTTTTTACAGGTGCCCATGTGTAAGACTTTAGACTTTTAAAGAGACTTTTGGATATTTAAAGAGTCAGCTTTTTAAGGACTGGGACCTTTAAAATGCATTATATTTCATGCATAATAAAAACCTGAGAACTAGTAAATAAGGAAAGGTTGCACATAGTTTACAAATGATGCAGCTATCTGTATGTCAAGGTGACAAAGGAGAACTACAATGGTTTTGATTGTCACCCCAGGAGCAGAGCCTCCATTAAGGAGTCTTCTAGATCTGATCAGCCAGTGGGTGTGGCTAGGGGGTGTTGCCTTGATTATTAATTGCCTCTGCCCACTGTCGGCTAGAACAATCTCACTGAACAGAGAGCAAGCAGCAAGGGTGCATTCCTTTCTCTTATCTGTGGATGTGGTGTCCAGATGTGTGAGCTCCTGCCTCATAAGCCTGTCAGTCATAGTCTGTAACCTAGAATTGTGAGTCAGATAAAGGCCCCCACCCCCAAGTTACTTATCAGAGTGTTTTATCAAAACAACAAAATAAAACTAGAATAATAGCGAGTAAACGACACTACAGACAATGCTCTTAAATCACTATGACTTGTGTCCTGCCCCTGCCTTGCAGGATTCTCAGCTCTGCTCTCTTTATTTTTCTGGGTTCACCAAGAAGAGATAAAAATTTTAGGGTGAAATCATAGTCTTTGGCAGCTATGAAACAGTACCTTCAATGCACACACATCCCTTACTCTCCAATTTCTAGTCCCTTTTACTTATTCCTCTCATAGACTAGTTTTTAAAATTCTGACAAAAGACCGAGAGTAAGCAAGGAATGAAAATATCGTGGAAAGGATTCTTAACAATTCTGCATGTTTACTCTACGCCAAGATTCTGATTTGGTCAAAGAAATCCAATACCTACCCCTTCCTCATCGAGCCGGTCTGTGCACTTCAAGTTAGTATCAAGAATGACCTTCATGGTCTGAGTGTACCCACCCATGGACGCATGATGCAAAGCAGTCCAGCCATTGTGGTCACTGTTAAAGAGGTAAGAGAAGACATGCAAATACACTTACAGGTCAAACACGGAAGGTGACACCACTGAGCTCAGCATAGCTTATGACGATGGCCAGGCATGAGATGAAACAACCCAATGTTTAGTACACATTTATAATATATGAAGCAGTTTCAAGCATAGTATCGGGCACTCCCTTATAATTGTGACTCAAATGTGTACTTATGAAGTATAAAGAATATAAGAATATCATCAAACTCTCGAGAGTAGGGCAAAGTATGTGTTCTCTATATTATTTTTCAAAGCCTCAGTGGGTTTATAAATACAGATTTCAATCATGTTTCCCTGAACATTGTATCATAAAGTTTCCATAATATTTTCATTATTTTTACAGTCACTAATGATTGCAGCTGTAAGGTAGTTAATATTGTTTCTAAGCATTTAGATCTCCACCCTCTTGTGCTATCAAAGTTGATTACCTGTATTCACAGAAATTAAAGATACAGATAGAGTGAAAGCTTGTCATATTGGTGATACTTGCCCAAATACAATATAGGAAATAAATCACACAAGGTAATTTTGGTATTCATAAGTAACTCTTTCAGGTTATTTCAGTAATGCTGTAATTAAGGACCAGTTATGGTGCTGGGTCTCCATGTGTCCCTTTTACAGGCCTAATATTCTGTGTCCCTTAGAAGCGGGGAAAAACTGGGCAAAGACTTCAATTCAAGGCTGTCACTCATGCACTGCTCTTAGTGCATAGATGAAGAAACTGGCTGGTGATCTTGAGCCCAAAGACCCACTTGCTCCCTGACACTTTGGGAAGCTTGAAGAAAATGAACCTAAGTGTCTCTAGTCCCTTTCATAAAGATGATATTCAATTACTGCACATATTTCTTTATGCTTCATATTTTAACTTGGCTTTGTTAATCGTGTTAACTTTCCTTAAGCACTAGAGTTCAGTTTCATTAAGTACAAGAGCCCTTAAGTTCCAGTCAGCTTGAATATTTTCCATTGCTACTTTTTTGTATCCCTCGTCAGTTAGACTGAAGGGAAAACTCTTGGTGCTTTGTGATTTTGTATTTGTATGTATGCAAATGTACAGATACATGAACTCACATACACAAATATATATCTGTATTTCCACAAAAAGATGAGAGAAAGTCATAGAATACAAAGAAATATTTCAAAGGTTCTTAAAAATACTCTCCCCAAAGCCACTTACTTTGAAGCAACAAGATCAGTTATCCATACACTTAATTTCCATTTGAGAATTATACTTAATTCCATTTTAGAGTTTGAGAAATTATGTATGTTTTGAACATAAAATGAGATAGATGTTTTATACCATCTTTTAAAATATTACAGAAAAGTTTAAAATGCTTAAATTTAAAATATACACAATTCCATGAATTCATGCCTCACCTGAGAAACAAGGCCCCTTTCTTCAGGAGAAGTTGAACAACTTTATCATGTCCATTCTTTGCTGCCAGGTGGAGAGGGGTCATCCCATGGAGATCCCCTTCATTCAAAAGCCTTGTGTCACTTATGTCTTGCAGAAGCCTCTGACATGTATTGATGCGTCCATAACTTGAAAAGGTCAGGTTCATATTTGTGAGACAAATATACAACAGAAACAAACACGCTCAAATATTGTGAGTCTAATCCTCACCTGGCTGCAAAATGCAGAGGCGACTTCTTATCCTTACTTTTGGTATGAATGGACACATTGAAGCCAAGGAGGTTATTTACAGAGACAGGGACCCCCTGCCTACACGCATAATGGAGGGGTGTACATCCATCATTGTCTTCATCCATCACCAACTCTTTGATGTGTTGCATCTGTGAGAAAGGGATCTTTTAGTCTAACTGCCTCAGTGTTGTAGGGTAGATTTCATACTATTTTGTAGCATAGCATTTTCCAATCTATTGCAGACAAATCTTCAAATAATCTAAAAACAGATAAAAGGAAATCCATAGGGATTAGGTCTCATGTTTTGTCTGCATATCATGTGAGACCCTACAAGCAGGGGGAGTAGGCAAGGCGCCATTTGATGTGTCCTCTGATCTGTTCCTCTCTTCCTTGTTTCCACAAACAACACTTCAGCACCTAAGCTTAAGGTTAATCCAAACAAAACAGTTGGGGATCTTGAAAGTGGATTTACTTAATTTTTAAAATAGATTAAATGCGTATGAAAGGCAAATGAGGTGGTCAATCCAGGTTGTAAAGCATTTACTTCTGTTTAAAATATCTTAAGCCCATGTGCATTTTGATTCTGTATTGAACACAATAACAGGATGAAAATCTACTTATTATAAGAAATACCTCACATTTCAGGTGCACTTAATAGCTAGGCAGTAATGTTAGCTGGCTCATTACACGATGCTGTCATCAGACAGTCAAATGTGTTGAGCAGTTTTCCTAGCTGATGGTGAAACACTTAGTAATTGACCTTTAGACTTGTCTTTTCCACTCACAAGGAATGTGCCGAAGAAAACAGTGAAGGAAAATGATTATCAATGGGCCTTAGTTATAGATGAGAGTACAAAACCTCTGTAACTTTAAAAACTCAGTCTGGATTATCATCAACTAATTGTTATCATCCCCACCTCTATGACAGAAATAAAGCATGTCTATTTTAAAGGACTATGGAAATTCTAAAATGAGCTCTCATAATATAAATAGCAACACAATCAGCATATTCTTCATTGCATATGACTTAGTTCACAATTCACGGACATAAAATACCTGCATAAACTCAGGCCGCAAATTTCTTAGTCCATAAGGCTGCTGCACAGTCAAATGTAAAAAGTTACGCCCAAGATGATCTTTTATATCTACCTTGGCACCTGAAAAAGAGAACAATAGGAAAATAAAATCTACTCATGGGTTTATAGCATGATCATTGGTGGTCCTTCCCAAATCTTTAACTTACAGTAAACTATAGCTAGGTGGAAAAATTGAGCATCTTTTAAATGGGTTTACTTAACTCTGTGTGCATTTGTGCATGTGTGAGAAAGGGGTAGAAAGTTTGTAACACTTTACATTTCCAGGTGAATCCTTAAGTTTTAAGCAGAATAAATGAATCAAGAGAGCTAAGCATCCCCTTTTGTCCCTGCTGCCAGGCTAGCCTGTCACAGAGACGGTGACAACAGCTACATGTCTACTACGACAGAAAGTTCATAACATTTTTTAGCCAACTCCTGGTGTTTACCACCTGCCTTATACACGTGATATGTTATTGCTATGAATTATCATTCAATATTTTTTTACTGGACTGAACATTAGTGTAGGCTTGGAAAGTCTTTTATTAACCTCTGTGTGCACAGAGCATGTCCCAGTGACTGACATGGGACAGCTGACTAACAGATGTTTATCTCAGCACATGGGTCTGCTTCTGATTGGTACCTTTAGAGAGGAGCAAATTCACAATATTCCAGGATGCAGAAGCGGTTGCTAAAATAAGTGGAGAGCGTCCTTCAGAATCAGTACTGTTGATGTCTGCTCCCTAAAACAAAGCAAGTCACTCAGCCAGGAGATTATGACTAGGGAAAGCAGCAAGTGACGTGGCAGTGCCTAACTAAAGTGCAATGTCCAGCACTGCAGAACTCAGTCTTCACTAATCATAGAACTATATAACATTTCTATAAAATTCAAATATCATTACATATCAAGATATTCTTTCATAAATCCAACAATAAAATTATTATTTCCCCATGTTAACATAAGTTTTTGATTAACATCTATCAATAGATCAATTACTGACCAAGTCCTTAGAACACAACCTTCTTAGCTAAAACACTATTTAGTTCTCACCATAAGAAATTATTTAAATGCCTCTAATTTTGATTTTTCCACATTTATTGCTGTGTAATTTTTAAAGCATTAATGAGAAATAATCTACTTGAAATGCTTACAGTAATTGAAATATATAAACTGAGACAACTGAATTGAAGTTATGGAGGTTAGGGTTTAACCAAACGTTACGTGAAAATTCACATTAAAAATGGTGTGTGTGTGTGTGTGTGTGTGTGTGTGTGTGTGTTAAGGGACTATATTGCACATGATAAGAAACAAAGGACCTTTAAAATTTCCATGGATTAAATTCTCTACTTTGGGTAGATTAGTAAAATCGTGTAAGCGTTGAATCGGGCCTCCCTTTGCTCTGCAGAGCATGTCTGTGAGCAGCAGCAACAGCTGCAGGGAAAGATGAGGGCAATGGACGGGGGTCAGCTACGACTCCCCCGACAGCCCACTGACAAGAAAGCATACACACATAAACACACAGCATCTAGTGAAGCTCTTCTGTGTACTTCCATGTAAATATCACAATCTCAGTGGCTACTGCTAACAACACAGGAATTGCTAAATACTCTGAATGGAGCCTTGCTGATTGTCCGTTTTGTGGGAACTAATAAACCCACCAGCACACAACCATTCATGTACAGGCTGGGCAAATGCCAGTCAACAGCAAGTCAAGTCTGCTTCTCTGATGAAGATGACCTCGGGCTTTGATGGGCAGCATACCTTTGGATTTCAGTGATTTTCATGGTTTGGAAGATGATACAATGCTGCAGTAGTGGGGATAAAACTTATTTTGGAAGATGAAAGAGATATAGGTGGCCTGTACTACATCTGCTGAAGACATTTCTCAGTGCTGATAAAGCATCAGTTGATTTGTCTATACCCACAATCCTAAGAGGATCCCGTCATAGGTGCCCAAAGGAGCTTTCTTTGCAATAGACCCATAAACTCTAAGCACAGAGCTCACTGCTAAGGACATAAATATATATACTCCAGTTCTACTATCATAGGCTGGCTACTGTGCATGCACAGTTAATACGCTCTCTTGCAAATATGTTAATCAGCTTTCGGGAAACTTTGGCTACCAAACAACTGCCTAGAATTTCTTTGTACTACCTTGTTAGGAAACCCTTAACTCTCATCTCACACTCTTTTTTATATAAATTGCCATTAATAAGCGAAATTTTATTGACAGGATTTAGAATAGCATTTCAAAATTGAATCATATTTGTTTAAGTCTGAGACTAAGATTAAAATAATTTCAATTTCCACAAATATTTTTATTAAATTTTAAATAGATATATTGACCAAGAATTTGTGATTTACTTAAAATAAAATATCCATAATATAATGTATAATGTTTCCAGGTGTACTGTAAGTACTAGTTTAAGAAAGCTAGACCTATGAGTTGAATAATTACCACTGAAATTAGGTAGTCTGCCAGGTCATGGTGATCAAACAACGAGGCTCTGTGAGAGGCGGAGGGGGGGGAGGGAGAGAGAGAGGGAGAGGGAGAGAGAGGGAGAATATATATGAATTAAGATGTTATTGAAATAAGTATGAAAACCAAAGATGCTGTATTCAGAAACCTGACGCAGAATAGCACAATGTTAATATTAAAGAATTCAAGTTCTGAGTAGAATATTTTCAAATATATTCAAAAATCAGGAAAAACAAAATGTAATACAAAATCACTTTATCATGTTTTAATGAGTGCACTCTTTCCCATAAAACCATCATTCTGAAGTGAGTAGACTTTAATTGAGTTTAAAGAACTGGCGGGCATTATCGTGACTGCAGGGATCAGGCAAGACGGGCCTAAATACGGTCTGTAGCCTTTGGAAAGTCTCTGCGAGGGTGTTTCAGTGGAGCTGTTCTTCAGCAAAACACGGAGGAAGCATCAGTTTTCCCGAGCTCTTATGAAGCCTGAACTTATTGTGGTATGAATTGTAGTCATTTGGGGGCTATTCTGGGCCAGTCACAAGAAATACTAATGAATAAAATATCAGAAAGCTGCAGATGTTCATTTAAACACCTCTGTACAGATGCTAAGGATTTAAGACGATGTTTTCTATTGAATACAGCACTGCTCCTGTTTAAGGCCCTCAACTACTCTTGACCTTTTATATATACATTAATTTGAGAACATGTTTTTGACTATCACATAAAGTTCACTAGAAATAACACAGAGGCCCTATTTTCCTAACATAATTGCTTCTTAGCTATATTAATATTCTAAAACTGGATGTTTTGAGAAGCCACTGGACATCCAAATTAACTGAATAAAAGAGTTCTAAAGAATATCCTAACTCACCCAGTGATTCTAATAGGATCTGGACTGTAAAAATGCCTAGGGGTTCCCAAACTCTTGAATGACTGGATCAATGGATCATTGACGACACAGATTATGCCACAGCACTTTTGTTCTGTAAAGTTCCATTTGCTATCTTACTTTGATTCCTCCAGTCATTAGAGATTCTAGCTGAAACCTAACATCGTGATTAATTCTCTTCTCACCTTTGTCCCGTTTGTGTTTGACTTCAAGCCTGATTTATCTTAAAGTCAGATTGCTATAGTAGCTTGCGCTGATTTTAATTACATGGCACATTTTCCCAACCTTTCCACTTTTGTTTCTATGTGTCTTCACCAGTGAAATGAGATACAGTGCTGTCACTTAATCTTGTTTTATGATTCATCCTGTTGATTTTATTTGGCTGGTGGCTTTGATCTATAAATCAAGATTTTTCCTGTTAGGTATGGACACTTTGGTAACTATGAATGAATTTGTATGCTTTTAGAAAATTTTCAGCTTTCATTTATTAACTTTTAGAGTCTTATGGTTTTCAGTTGTGTGTAATTATTTATCTTTCATGTTTTATATATAAATATCTTTTCATGACAATAGCTATCTTTTAATCACTGCAAAAGTATTTCCTATGGGTCTTTTGAAGAATTCTTTCACTTTCTGGTCATTTGAGAAGAACGATTCAACCATAGAACCTTTGCAACCATAATGGCAGATTTTTTTCTGGCAATGTGTACTCAACATGTAAGTTACTGACCTGTGAAGCAGGGTCTCCTGATTACCATCGACTGCATTCACAATGTCACTGCTTCCAGTATAGGATGAGATCATGAGCCTCACGATGTCAGTGGCTCCCTGGGTTGCAGCAAAATGGAGGGCCATGCATTTGGCATTCTAGAAAGAGTGTTGATGTCAACATTAGAACTTAAATCCCAACTTAAGGATTTAACACATATGAATTAAGCAGTAAGTTTATTCTTCCCAGATCTAGTGATGTCAAAGCTGATGATGAACTGTATTGTTTGAGCTACTAGAAACCACGAATATGAAGACCTATCTAGCAACCTGAGTGCTCTTGGCATACAATTCTATCATTATCATTTCAATTCCATTCTTTGCTCAAGGAGTATGAATCACTTTCTGAAACAGCTGAATGAAATGACTTCATATGAGTAAGGTCATTTCTATTTCAAAGAATTTAGAAGCAATAGGAAGAAGCTTCATGTGATTAATAACCAACAAGCACTTTCTGCTTTCTTCTGAAAGGAAACAGATTTATGGTGGCTGACCGAGACCACTATAGAGAAAAGTTCCAGAAGTCTTGGCTTCTCATCAGGTCAGGACCCAGGCTCAGTCAAAACTCTTATTACACAGCACTAGAAGTAAATTAGGTGAGCCGAAGCTAAAACATTCATGTCTTAGACTCAATCTACCACCCAAGACATTCATGATTGGGCTTTTGTGTCCTGGCTGGGAATATCAATGCTGTTATCTTTGCAGTAAGGCCTCACTATAGCACATGGCAGCTGAGTGGGATATACGCACTATGTATCTACTTTGTCACTTACTCTGGAATATTGAAATTTATACAATTAGAGAATATTTTCTTCCGTGTGGATGGGGCACAACATTCCTTTGTGCTGTGTACATTTCCAGTGTGACCACATGACATTTGAAAAATAGTGTTTGGAAGTTCTCACATCAGAGACCACATGGACAGAGCACTTGCCTCCATCATGTCGATGTGTGCACCGTTGTCCAGGCACATCTTAATCATGTCCAAGTCGCCACTCTGAACTGCGAGGTGGAGAGGGCTGACTTTCTTATGATTCACGAAGTTAATGTGAGACTCCCTGCTGTAGCCAGCCTTTTCACCTTTAGAAAAATGCACCATTTAAGGTTAAAATAAATGAATTTGTAAAAGGAAAGGACATGGAAAATTACATGAAGGCCCATGTGTAAATTCTATTGTTGTTCAAATGAAGGTTACTTAAAGGTTTCTTAACCATGTACAGTGTAGAAAGCACCAACTCACCGTATGCTAAGATTAATTCCATGCATTTCTTGGCACCTGAAAATGCTGCCTGGTGCACAGGATAGTCACCCCATTTATTTGATTTACATAGCTTAGCTCCTTTTTCTAACTAGAGAAAAAGTAGAGAAATCAGTGACATAAATTAAATAAGCAATGTTGACCAGAATATTTTGTCTCTAGCAAACCATCCCAACCTCCAGAGCATATGGGAAAATATGCAGAAGGCTCTGTAGGACATGCAATCTAGGCAAGAAGTAACTTCAGAATTGGACTAAGACAATGGGGCCATTACATCTTATAAAGATGAAGATATTCCATGATACAAAAAGATATCTACCTCAATCCCCAACAAAATCAACAAGATTTTTTTCAATTTCATATGAAATATTTAATTTTAAAATTAGGCTATTTGAGTCATATAAATAGTTTCAATTTTACAATAGCTGTTTACAGCTAGCACAGGTACCAAGTGTAATAAATAAGAACAATTTAGATAACACCACTTATAGGAAAGTCTTATGAGCTATGACCCACCATATGACCATATGACCCACCATATCCCAGGTGTGACACACCGAGGATAGTAGGGTAGCTATCCAGAGAGATGGCTGCTTTCTGACTTCAGACCTGTGACTTAGGACAGTTAGACAATTCAGGACTCTCCCTTGGAGAAACCATAAGAATACCAATCTTGGGACTTGAAATGAAATGTTTCTGTCCATGTTTATTTTTTTATCTTTGACCACTTGAAAGCTTAGAATCAAATGACTTGAATTGTATTTTTTAAACTTAATGTGCATGGGTGCTTTACTTGTATGTCTGTGAACCATGTGTGTGCCTGGGGCACACAGAGACCAGAAGAGGGTATTAAATCTCTGGGGTTATAGCTGAGTATAATCTACCATGCAAGTGGGAGCCAAACCTGGGTCCTCTGGAAGAACAGTGAGTGCTCTTAGCCACTGAGCTGTCTCTTCAGTTCCAGGATCCAATGGTTTTGATGTCATACATGTTGTTATATTTTGGTTTTATACTCTAGCCTGAATGCTGGAATCATCTTAATACCTGCCTACATTTTTTCTTGTGTCTTCTTTGATGTTCCTTTTTAGTATTCTGTATATAATCTAGAGTCCACATTGGATCTTAGACCTATATCCATGTAAGTTCTTTCGACCTATTTTTGGTATTTCCCATTTTGCTATGGAGATACTATGAAGTGTTTAAATAACAATTTGAGTCCAATTCACAGAAAGAAAGCAACAGAATATGATGGTTTACAAACCAAAATTTGCAAAGCTTCACTGTTGTCTTTGGCACACGTGGACATCAAAGCCGTGTTCCCATTCTCTCCGTCTAAATTGATGTTAGTGGCCTTGTGCTCAGTCAAGACCTGCATAAAATGAAGAAATAGGTTTTTAAAAAGCTAACCTACTGATTTTCAAATAGCGATATGTCTCCTAGGAGACTCGGTTGCTAAACCCCATTTCTGACTCTTCTTTTCCAATTCCTTTTCCATAAAAGATGTCATAAAATTTTATACACAGTAGCTATCAAAAACAATGAATGATTTTAATGCTAACAATTAGTACAACTTTGAATTGTATATTTGGAGATAGAATCACAATGGAAAATAATAATTTCCCTGAAAGGGAATATTTTCTTCCAGATAGCTGAGGTCTTCAGAAATAAATGTATGGAGACATTAGTGATATGTAGATTGAGGTAAGGGATTGAGAAAGGGAAAATGTGGAAAAAGGAAAAGAAAGAAGAGAGGGAGACGGGTGATGATGGCAGACATTAGTGATATATAGATTGAGGTAAGGGATTGAGAAAGGGAAAACGTGGAAAAAGGAAAAGAAAGAAGAGAGGGAGCCGGGCAATGATGGCGCACGCCTTTAATCCCAGCACTTGGGAGGCAGAGGCAGGTGGATTTCCGCGTTCGAGGCCAGCCTGGTCTACAGAGTGAGTTCCAGGACAGCCAGGACTACACAGAGAAACCCTGTCTTGAAAAAAAAATTCAAAAAACCAAAGAGAGACAGAGAGAGAGAGAGTGAGGGGGGAAGAGGAAATGACTTCTTTATCTCTAGTTAGGCAGAATACCAGTGAGAACCCTATTCTGTTTATCAGAGAATCTGGCTTTGTATAGACCTGCCTTCAGTAGGTCTACAAATTAACTCAAACTTGGTTTAGAATTGAAGAAATTAGTATTCTGATTAAATGTCAATTAATCATTCTCATGAAATTTAAGTCAAAGTCCGGTACCAGTTACTACCAGCTCATTATTGGCCAAGTCTACTGTCTGTCAACTAGGGTTAAGTATCACATAAAACTAACAATATGTATCTTTTGTGAATGCTGAGATCAGGCCACCCTCCCTCATGACCCTTGCAAGCATTTTCACTTTGGGCGAAATAGAGATCTTTCACACCACTCCTTGCTTTGAGTGTCTCAACTTTACAAGTCGTATTTTCTCCCTTTTGAGAGAATAGGATGGCCATAGTCCTTGGTTGGGCTCCATCTGTTTGGCACCACCCATCCATCACAGACTGGTAGATTACTTATTCCCAGGAATAGAAAGGAAGCTGATCTTATCAAGGTGAATTGAGACTATAGGGATACCCAGAGGTGTTAAATTGTATTAGGGGAGGACTTATCAGATATCCCAGACCAAGTAGAGGATCTAGCTCCCTTCCCTGGACATCACATGATGATGTGCACTTAACACTAGACTGACATGACCACACAGCAATGAAACATCTGATACCTGGCGTGTGCATCAAGGACTGAGAAGCAGAGGATTTCTAACCATCTCTCAAGCTTCAGCATGGCTTAGCCCTAGCTGATGCTGCCTGCCTCACTTCATGGCTGTCCACCTTTTCACCCATCTGGATCTAATCTGAACTTGCCATTTGCTGGCCTAAGAGTCAGCCTTTCACCTGGTAGCTTCACAAACTCTAGCTCAGCAACAACTTCCACCTAACACTGACCTGGTTCATTGTCTTAGTAATACAGATTCTCTCTGTGTCTCTGTCTCTCTTTCCCTCTCTTTCTACACACACACACACACACACACACACACATATTATAGAAACCTTTTGAAGTTTGCTGAAGTTCGCTTTAACTTGTATTCAATGTATAATATATAATACTAATAACATGAACATATAAACATGGTTACTATATATTGTATAATGGAGTTAATATTCCTAATTAAGATTGGAATAAAAGAGCTAACTTTCTTCTCAGTCAGTAGCTGAAGTCATCTGATAAACTGCTTTCTTCTTGTGGTAATGCTATGATAAAAGTCAACATGAGTCTTTCTTTTTCAGTACTGGTAACTGAACCTACTGTCTCATGTTTGTTGGGCGTGTACAACCCCCGAGGCATTTCTTCTTCATTATTTGTTGATTTATTGTCAATGTTGATACAGTGTCTCATTGCCCAGAGTTGCCTTTATTTTCTAACAGGGCAGGAAATATTTGGATGTACAATCCTTCTTCTTTAGCATCTGTGAAGCTGTATTACAAACCTGTACCACTGCCCTAGCAACTGAAATGAGTTTATTAATGTTGTTTGTTTGCTTATTTATCCAGCTGGCTGTTTCCTGAAATTCTCCGCTTATTCAAAATAATCAACAGCTCCCTAGGAGAACTCTTTCCCAACAGAGTATTCCAACCTGACACGCTGCAGATGAATTAGACGTACTACTGAGTTCTGTTCATAGGAGAAATTTGAGCTGGAGTTTAGTGCATAAGGACAAACAGGGAAACTCTTTATAGGTGAAGGGAAATTAGGCTAAAATCCCTCCAAACACGATGGGCACCTTCAGGCTCTGTTCTTCAAATCCAGATTCACATGCAAAGGAACCCACTAAGCCTATTACAAGTATTCTCCCCAATCTTATAGACTACCTGCTGTCCCCAGACCTGCAGAGTGTGAGTTATTTGTACTGTCATAAGCATAATATTTTAAAGGGCTGAGTTAAATTCTAGATGGCAGTGTTCACAGAAAAAGCAACCGAACTGTGCAACTACTTCAAATCAGTCATGACCAGACATGTTCAGAAGCCCCACAGGACTCTCCAGGATCTTTTGATAAGAATCCAGGATGTCTAAGGAAAGGCTCAGTCAACTGAGCCCAAAGATGAAATCCTAAGGACAAAAATCATCAAGAAATAAGGTTGTGCCCTAATCCCTAGGGGAATGGTCCCAGAGAATATTGTGTATATAAGATCTTAAGGTGATTCAGAGATGACTGGGTTCTTTTTTTTTTTTTTTAACTTTATAACCATAGACAATCTCGGGCATTCTAGAGGAAAACGAGTAAATCAAACAGTGACAATGCCTTTTGAACTGAGAAAGGTTGAGTAGGTAGAGCCTAGACCATGAGTATGTCTAGAGAAGTATGCTGGGACAGAATTTCTATCCATAAGTGCCACACCAACCCCAGTAGACTCTGTGTAACAAGTTCTACAGACTGAGGTGAAAACTTCAAAAGGAGGAGGCCTCCTAGTACTGGCTGGGGAACTCTTGCCCAGAACAACATATTTATTCCTTTACTTATTTACAACATGTTCCTGGTAGCCTAGGCCAAGATCTTAAGATGATAATAATAGGTAAGAAACCATCCCTTGAGATGGGGGTCACTAACATGACCTTATCTTTGGGGAAACCAACACTTAACTTTAAAAATCATTTACAAAATTATATAATAGTATTATGATAGATTAAAACTTTCTCAACAATAAAATTTCATATGGTTATACATGTGTTATCAGAGGTAGGCTTTGGTATATGGCAAAGAAAGCCTTAAATAAAAAGAATTAAAATAGTTTAAATTTATGTGTGGAAGATGTATAAAAAATCAGGCATTAGGTGTTAAATAATAATTGACCATATAGATTTATTAACCTGCTCTTGAAAGCATGCCACTAGCCTTGGACGACTGCCCCCACTGAATATAACCTTTCAGAATTAGAATACTTGGATGATTTCTATTGTGCCAAATAATAATGATGATACCTATTGTGTTTGTGAATCACTAAATACATCTTTTCAGAGTTGTAATGCTTGGATGATTTTTGTGCTTTACTGTGCCAAATGATGGTATTCATGTTTTTGTCACTGAACACATCTTCTAAGAGTTGTATTCTTAGATTTTTTTTTAATGTATAAAAAACCCTGCTTGAGAGCTGCAAAATACATTCAGATTCAAACTGCCTCTGTGTTTGTTTCTGTTTGTCACCTCTGAATCCTTAACCACATAGCCTTCGAGGACCCTCATCCCAGGGACCCCCATACCCCACTTGGGTGGTCCATGGCACATAAGCAAACCTTCTCTTCCTCCTGTTGTCATGAGCCACAGTGTTTAAGAACACCGATAATATGGTTATTGCTGGTAAAACAAAGACCATAAGGTGCACACAATTCAACGTGCTCATGCCCTAGCTTTTATTTAGTTTTGTATGGCTCAAGACAAACTAGCTTTTTGTTGTCATTTTTGCTTCTATTATACATTGATTTTGCAAATTAGTTGTGGGCTTTATTTCTGAACTTCTATGTTTGGTCTGAAGAGTTTTCCAATTAACTGTAGCTCTTTCAACCACTACCTGCCTGCAAATTCCCAAATCATACTTTTGAAGCCAAAATAAATTAAGTTAATGAGCATTTATGGATGAAAAAAGTCTTCAGAGAAAAGGTCAGGGCTCCTTGGGGAAAGGCAGGATAGCAGCGAGCAGTCCTGTGAGCACTAACGACCCAGCAGCCCAGATGGAAGAAGCCCTGGCGTGGAGGGAGACGTCAAGCAGCCTGTTTCCATGGAAACTTCTAAGACGGTTCCATTTCGTTCAAATACCCACCATTCATCAGGACAGCATCTAAGCTACAATTCTGATCAGATGAAAGTGTATTCCACTGTCTTATCTGAGGAGGAGGGCACATCAACACTTAACAATAGTGTTGTACCATAAAAATTAAGGTGGATTTCAAACCCAAAGCACAGAGAGCACGATGAAAGAGTTCCATGTATCTCCATTTGCTAGAATCCAGACCTTTCCAACAGCTGAGAATAAACTTTCTTTGACAAGGAAACTTGGAACTCTCTTTTGTGATTTTTGACAATTGGCTTGGGAGTGGGTTAGCACATTAGCTAAAGTTCATCATTTCCAGTAGTGTTTCCACAGGAAAACCTATTGTTAAGTTCCAAATAGCCTATCTTGAAAATATAGTGGTTCTCAACCTTACCAATGCTGTGAACCTTTAATATAGTTCCCCAAGTTGTGGTGACTCTGAACCATACAATTATTTTGTTGCTATTTTATAATCGTAATTCTGCTATTGTTGTGACATATAATGTAAATATCTGGAATGGATGATATCTGATATGTGACCTATGGAAAAAACATTTAACCCCAAGGGAGCTGGGACCCACAGGCTGAAAAGCACTATTCTAGAACATAATTCATCTGTAATTGGCATTCCTCTTTGAGGAAGAAGATAGACTTTCCAGTGTGCCTGTGAATCTGTGAGGTGTAGTCTGAAAGCTCCAGGATAAGACCTACCTTTTAAATATTTACCAGGGAATCCTCTAGTTAAGGAAGTTCAAGCCTTGAAAAACAAACAAAAAGTAGAATAAAATTCCCCCATATGATCTGCATCTGATGTTGATCTGCTGTCCATCTAACAAAACTGTCCCGTCATGATGACGGGTTCTGCCTTCACTAAGATTCTAATCATCCTTTGATTTCAGTCACAGATTCTAGGAGAGCTAAACCACAATGTCTAGAGCTGTAAAGAGTTGTTCAGTGTTAGGCAAATTATTTAATTCTCTCTATGCTTCTTACTCAGCTATGAAGTGGAGATTCTAATAGTCTTAACTTACACATTTTAAATGGGAACTTAATAAAGTCACATAGCTCTTTTTTGAAATACCCGATAAAGTAAAATTCAAGTAAAGCTGAACTGTGGTTATTATGACAGTCTTTATCACCATCTTCCTCATCAGTCCTCCCCATCATCATCTCCTCATTGCTGGCACATCATCACCACCACCACCATTAGCACCACCATCATTTGGTGAGAAATAAATGTTATGTTATGTTTCATTTGCCATGACATTGCCCTTGAAGTCAGTCACACTGAAACAGGACGTGAGTCAGATGTGGATTCTGGGCCCTGCTCCGTGACCGGCCACACTGTGACGGCCAGCAGGCTCACCTTGATCACGTCGATGTACATGCCCTGCACCGCTATGTGAAGGGGTGACATCATGTTTCTATTTCGGAGGTTTGGATTTGCTCCTTGGCTGAGAAGAAACTTCACACTTTCAACCTGATTTTTTTCTGCAGCCCAGTGTAGTGGGGTATTTCCATAATCATCCATTATATTCAGCACTAAAAAAATAACAAGATATGCATTAAATGTTGTTTGGGATGTACTTAATACCTCCTGAATAGATACCCACTCCAAAACTCAGTGTCAAGTGCTTATAAAACCAGGTACACTGTCTTGGACTATAGAACTAGGATGTAGTTTTAGCTTCAGAACTATCCCATGGACACCAATTTAGACCAGGTAAAAGTGCCTATAGATCCAAAAATTGGGTTAATTTTTTTATATAGTAACTATAAAAGCAGATCCTCTTGTTACTATACTTTAATCTGCATATTAATTCCATAATTGTGATATAATGCTGAGATTACATTTTAGAAGACCATAATTAGATTCTGTGTGATTTATATTTACTTAAGCTTGCAATTGCCCAAAAGATACCCCCTATGACATGTGGTGTTATTTGCCTTGTGATTGCTGCATAAAAATAGAATGCCCTTCGTCCTGCATTGCCCTGTAGCTGTGATAAGGTAGGATTGGTGATATATTACTAAGTCCAAGGAAAAAGAAAAGTACTCACACGTGAACCACACTTGGGAGCCATTAGCAGTAGTGGGAACCATAGGGCAGCCAAGATCCTGTTCTCTCTCTTTCAAAAATTCCTTTCACTACTCTTTTCATTCATTCAAATTCTTAATTCTCAGCCTAACACACACACACACACACACACACACACACACAAACACACACGGACGAAGAGGCACATATAAACATCTTAGCCCTCCACCACTCTGTTTAAGCAAGACAATAATTCTATTCATCATCAAACAATTAGGCAGCTTCATTCAGCAGCATACAACTTGCCAACGACTTCTATCTTGAGTACTTTTCATAACTGATCTTCCTGTTAACATGGGACCTTTCTAATGCAGGACTTTCCTGCGACCTCCTTGCTGCTGGATGCTTTTGTAGCAACAGATCGCCTTCTCACCCCAGTGACTGCCCTTCTGGCTGTGTCCCACCCCTCTCTTGCCCTCTCCACTCTACTTCTGCCATCTGTCTCTCGCGGTCAGTCCCATTAGCTACTTCTTATAAGAAATCTCTGTTCTCCTAAACTATACCCATTCATTTTCTCAGTCTCATCCACTGCTTAGACAAGGCCCTAGAGGGTGGGTCTCCTCCCAGGTCTGATTGTGCATGTGCTGGAGATATGCAAACTTGGAGTAACCAAATCTCATACCCTCACAGTTCCTCTTTGGCGTGGCTGGTCATGCTGCTCACCTAATCCCCTAAAATAGAACTCACAAGTTTAGCTCAGCTTCCCAGACACACTCTTCACATTCAGTCAACCCATAAGCACCATTGATGCCACGAGTACAAATTTCCCGGGGTTCACAAATCTCAGAGGATGGTGTCATTGTGACTCCTCATGGCCGCACTCAGTTACCTTCACACGAGGAACCATTGATGATCAATTCCATCAGTTCAACTTGACCTTCTGATGCTGCATGATGCAGAAGATAGAGATTTTCATCCTCATATTTGCTTGTTTTCCTTCGGTTCTTGATGAACTCTTCTAATCTACACATATCTCCTTCAATGTCCATCTGTAGAAATATGGAAAGTGCATTACCTAAAAGAAGCATGTGTAAAACTTTAAAATGTAAAATTAGTCATCTAATAGTCTTACATTTTACTACTATTCACAATGGTCATTCTTACAGCAAATACTTCCCTTTAAGACAACGACGCACAGGGAGACGGGAGACTCCACAGCCTTCTGTGATCAGTGGAGCACCTGGGATGGAATTCTTCCCGCTGCCATTTGCACCAGGGAGCTGGAAGACTCCACAGCCTTCTGTGCATAGCCCGCCAGGAGGGAGTAATCTTCCAGCAGGCTTTTACTTTTGAGCACAGAGGTGCGATTTCTACCTTCTCTCTGGAGGGAACCCAGCTAGGAGCACACAGGGCCTAAGATCAGTGGAGCAGCTGGGACAGAAGTCTTCCCGCCCGCCACTATTTATACCAGGGAGCCTGGAAATTCCACAGTCTTCTGTGCATAGCCCACCAGAAGAGAGAGATCTCCCAGCAGTTCTTTCACTTTTGAGCTCAGAGGAGTAAGGACACAGGCTTACAGGCCCACAGGAGGAACAAACTCCAGCCAGAGACAACAATACAACTAGCACCAGATGGCAAAAGGCAAGCACAAGAACCCTACCAACAGAAACCAAGGCCACATGGCAACATCAGAATCCAGTTCTCCCACCACAGCAAGTCCCGGATATCCGCCCCCCCCACACACACACAGGAAAAGCAAGAGTTGGATTTAAAATCGTATCTCATGATGCAGATAGAGGGCTTTAAGAAAGACTTAAGTAACTCCCTTAAAGAAATGCAGGAGAACATTGGTAAACAGGTAAAAGCCCTTAAAGAAGAAATACAAAAATTCCTCAAAGAATTACAGGAGAACACAAACAATCAAGTGAAGGAACTGAACAAAACCATCTAGGATCTAAAAGTGGAAGTAGAAATAATAAAGAAATCACAAAGTGGGACATCTCTGGAGATAGAAAGCCTTGGAAAGAATTCAGGAGTCATAGATGCAAGCATTAACAGCAGAATACAAGAGATGGAAGAAAGAACCTCAGATGCTGAAGATACCATAGAAAACATTGACTCAACAGTCAAAGAAAATGCAAAATGCATAAAGCTGGTAACTCAAAACATCCAGGAACTCCAGGACACAATGAGAACACCAAACCTAAGGATAGGTATAAAAGAGAGTGAGGATTTACATCTTAAAGGCCCAGTAAATATCCTCAACAAAATTGTAGAAGAAAATTTCCCTAACCTAGAAAGAGATGCCCATAAACATACAAGAAGCCTTCAGAATTCCAAACAGACTGGACCAGAACAGAAAATCCTCCTGGCACATAATAATCAAAATACCAAATTCACTAAACAAAGAAAGAATATTAAAAGAAGTAAGGGGAAAAGGGCAAGTAACTTATAAAAGCAGACCTATCAGAATTACACCAGACTTCTCACCAGAGATGATGAAAGCTAGAAGATCCTGGGCAGACCTCATACAGACCCTAAGAGAACACAAATGCCAACCCAGGCTACTATACCCAGCAAAACTCTCAATCATCATAGATGGAGAAACCAAGATATTTCTTAATAAAACCAAATTTGCACAATATCTGTCCACAAATCGAGCCCTACAAAGGATAATTGATGGAAAATGCCAACACAAGGAAGGAAACTACACCCTAGAAAAAGCAAGAAAGTAATCTTCTTCCAACAAACCCAAAAGAAGATACCCACACAAACATAAAAATAACATCAAAAATAACAGAAAGCCACAATCACTATTCCCTAATATGTCTTAACAACAATGGACTCAACTCCCCAATCAAAAGACATAGACTAACAAAATATTTCTCATGTAAATCATTAATTTTATCAGAAAATGTTTGTAATTCCCCTTTTAATTAATGTAGTAATGTTTTTGTCTACCATTTTATCTGCATTATTTTTCATGATAATCTTCAATTTTAATGTCTTTCTATATACTTCATCTAGTTTATCAGAAATGTTTCCAATGTAAATCTTTGATTTTATCACAAATGTTTCTAATTCTACCTTAGAAAGAGTTTTTATACCAACCATTCTTTATGTAAAATTTTCCATCAAATAGTCAATTTTAACAGGTTTGTCTATAATTTTTTGAATTTTATCAGAAATATTTTCCATGTAAATCTTCAATGTTATCTGAAAATGTTTATAATTCTACCTTCAGTCAACTTAGAATTATCTTTATGCCTATCATTTTACCTATATAATTTCCATGATAATCTTTAATTTTAACAAGTTTTTCTATATATTTCTACAATTTTATCAGAAATATTTTCCACGTAAACCTTCAAATTTATCATAAAATGTGTATAATTCCATTTTTAATCAACTTAGGAATACTTTTATGTCTACCATTATTATATCTATATAAAAATTTCCATGATAATCTTTAATTCTAACATGTTTTTCTACATTTTCTACAATTTTATCAGAAATGTTTCCATGTAAATCCTCAATTCTATCATAAAATGTTTATATCTCATATTTCAATTAATTTAGCAATGTTTTACATGTCTACCACTTTACTCCTTAATTTTCCATGAAAATTGCCAATTTTAACATGTTTATCTGAAATATTTTCCATGTAAATCTTTAGTTTTATCTTAGTGTTTTTACTCCTTTTACTTCCCTTTTCAATAGGTAAAAAAAAAATTAAAATCATCAAAAAAGAAAAAAAGAGAACGGTGCATATAGACATAAAGTTGGCAAATGGCTAAGCATTGATAAATACATCAAATATACCATTTGTTTTCCTGACCATTATCTTACATCTGTCTTGGAAATAAAGGCTTCAAGAAAACTTTTGAAGGACTTTTACAAAATGTAATGTCGAAATAATATATTAAAAAACAGGGGCCTCTGCTTTGCTGAGTGAAATGCATTTATTTCAAGTACAGCAAGAAGAGTCAAGTAAGAGAGGGCAGAAAATGATCAAAGCATGCATGTGTAGAAATGTTATCTGAGAGCCCTTGTTTTGTACAGGTAATAGACAATAGTAAGAAGGGAAGTTTCCTTGAATGTGAGGGTTACTAAGCCTAGGAATCTAAGATATTTTTGGCCCCTCTGCCTGCAGTCAATCTCCACCAAACCTGCCCTTACACAGTGAAGCTAGGATCGTCCTGAAGCACTGTCCCCGAAGGGACTTGTTCAAGCATCTAAAACAGTTGCCCTACTCTTGAAAATGAGCAATTTTTGACAAGATTAATTAAATAATTTTCAATTAATATTCATAATGGCAATAAGCAATTTCCGTGTTCAGTTATTTGAAAGTTGAAAACAATTGCCTTACACACAGGAAATGAAGAAGTCTCAAAATCAATAATTACAGAAGTATCTCCAATTGTTTGATGAGATGGCTGATCACAGTTGCATCTAGAATTACTAATGGGTTTGGAAGTAAATGGTACGATCACCCAGCCTTCTGTAGCTCTCCAAATGCTGCGTCCTGGAAGGTAGGCTCCAGCTAGACCAGATCATCTACTGCGGCCTCTCACTCACTAGTATTCATGTGCAGAGTGGCCCGGGGATGTGCGGTGGCTGCCACTGTGACTGCAGATGCATGCTGTGAGTTTTAGGCTCTTGTGTTTTTAAGACAGGGTGTTGGACAGCACAAGCTTGCCTCGGTCTTGCTGCATGGCTCGGACGGCACCAAGCCCCTGCTCTCCCTAGTATTCAGACTGTAAGTGCGAGCCACCCTGGGAATGTTTCAGGTTTTATCCACTGCACTTTCTAATCTGACACGCAGTAGCTGTGCCTCACACAAACAAGTCCTTTCCAGGACAGTATTCAAGCCCAAATGGACTCTAAGAACGCTGAGAATGTTCTGGGTCTCTCGCCTCTTTCCTTCTGTGCGGGCTGACATTAGCTGTGCTCAGGGTCTGTGGTACATTCACGCGTCACTGTCCAGGATATCGTCCTATGTGTGATGTTCTTCTAGAGAACATCAGAAGCTTTCACAGGAAACACAGAGAGACATAAAGATTTTTGTTTGCCTTTAAGGCAGAGTCTCAGGTGTCGGCATGGATGGCCTCACCTTCAACTATATGCTGAAGACTGACCTTGAACTTCTGACTGTCCCGTTTCTACTTCTTCAGTGCTAGAATTGTAGGTATGCCCAATCACTCAAGTTTATTCCATACTGGGATTTAAACCCGGGCCTACATCCATACTAGGCAACTACTCTGTCAGCTGAGCCGCCCTTCTGACTTCTACAAACTTTTATATAAAGGAGGCTACTTGGCCTTTTAGTTTCCTAGATGTTTAAATACACAAAGCTGGAAGAATTCACAGAAGTCCATTGCAGTTCTAGGGTAGCTTCAAGATTCAAATTATTTAGCATTGTGCCTTCCAGATTTACAAACACACAGCCAACTAAAATATTTTCAATTCAACTTAAAAGGGGGAACAAAATAATCAAGGGAGGTAGAGGGAGGGAAGGACCTGGGAGAGAGTGAGGAGGGGAGGGGAAAATGGGGGCAGGATCAGGTGTGGGATGGGGCCACCCACCCATTTCAAAAATATTAACCCAGAATTGCTTCTGTCTAAAGGAAATGCAGGGACAAAGAGTGGAGCAGAAACTGAAGGAAAGGGGGGGCGGCGGCGGCGGCGGCGGCGGTAGCAGTGGCTGCTCCAGCTGAAGGGCCATCAGCGGTGGAACCAAGGCGACACAGGGTCCAGTTAGGCCCTGCGCCCACGACCACTGACCTTCGCTGACCAGCCGGGCGGCAAGCAACTGCGGTTCTGCGGAGCCTTTCGCTGCACGGAAGCCACTTCAGAACTCGGCTTCCCCGCCAGTCAGGAGAGACTCACCTCCATCTTGAACCCGGGCTCCAGAGATCGGTCAGACTGAGGTACACAAACATAATCCTAGGCCCAACACCGCAGGGGTCTGAACCAGACGGGCGTTGGCCTGCACCCAGGCCCTGGGCTGTTCGAGTGGCCATCGGGGCGCCAACCCAGCCAGGAGTTTTTCTTTTTGCCCCGGCCGGTGCACGCGCCGCCATTTTGCCTACAGGAGCCAGAGTGCTCGGGAGGGCAGAGACTGCTAACAAGCGTAGCCTGAGGCTAACAAAACGGGGGTCTAGGCCCCAAAAGGCACAGGACTGACCCCAAGAACTGGGCGGCTTGGTGGGCCATCTGTGTGTCAACCCGCCCAGGAGGTTATTAGCACAACAGACTCTCCCGGTGCTTTCGGGGAGCGCGGACGCGCACGCCCGCCATCTGGGTCACCTGGCGGACCCAAATAACAGACATAGCCCTAGGGGAACTTTGCTCGGACCTTGGCCTCCCAGGCGTTTGCCTGGACTCAGGGCCCGGGCGACAAGGCTAACCTAGTGTGCGCCAGCCCGGTTTCCCAGGCGTTTGCCTGGACTCAGGGCCCGGGCGACAAGGCTAACCTATTGTGCGCCAGCCCGGTTGGGGAAATCGGCTGCCCAGCGGAGTGAGCGGAGCACAGGGGAGGTCACAGCAACATTCACCTTCGGAGCTCCCTGGGGGTGCACACAGGTTCCACCTGGTCCACAGACACAATCTGGGGCAAGGCCTCAGGCAGAAGCCCCCAGCTCAACTCTCTCCGCTTCAGATCAGCCTGGGTGGCCGCCACATCTCCAGGTCCCTCAAGAGGCTAGTGGGGGCTTCCGGGCGACCAGCTGGGAGAAGTCGGTGTGCTCCAATAAATCCTGCGGGCCCCAGCGGGAGCCTTCAGGTGCCTGCTTCGGGATCTGAACAGCCTGGACAACAGCACCCTGTCTACAGGCAGTGCAGAGTGTAAGCTGTGCACCAGAGGCCAACGGGGAAGGGGCAGCTTGCACTGGTGAGTCCAGCACTGACAAGACCAAGTAACACCAGTGAGAGCTAGATGGCAAAAGGCAAACGCAGGAACGTCACTAACAGAAATCAAGGCAATATGGCAACATCTGAACCAAATTCTCCTCTACCAGCAAGTCCTGGATACCCCATCACACCAGTAAAACAAGATTTGGATTTAAAATCACTGGTCATGATGCTGGTACAGGAACACATGAAGGACATTCAGGAGAAAATGGATCAAAAGTTAGAAGCCCTTGCAAGGGAAACACAAAAATCATTGAAAGAAATCCAGGAGAATACAAAAGCCAACAAGGAGGAAATGCAAAAAACACTTAAAGAAATACAGGAGAACTTTGGTCAACAGGCTGAGGTCATGAAAGACGAAACACAAAAATCTCTTAAAGAAATACAGGAGAACTTTGGTCAACAGGCTGAGGTCATGAAAGAAAAAACACAAAAATCTCTTAAAGAATTACAGGAAAGCACAAACAAGCAAGTGAAGGAGCTAAGCAAAACCATCCAGGATCTAAAAACAGAAGTAGAAACAACTAAGAAAACTCAAAAGGAGACAACTTTGGAGATAGAAAGCCTTGGGAAGAAATCAGGGGACAGAGATGCAAATATCAACAACAGAATACAAGAAATAGAAGAAAGAATCTCAGATGCTGAAGATTCCATAGAAACCATGGACTCAACAGTTAAAGAAAATGCAAAATGCAAAAAGCTTGTAACCCAAAATATCCAGGAAATCCAGGACACAATGAGAAGACCAAACCTAAGGATTATAGGCATAGATGAGAGTGAAGATTTACAACTTAAAGGGCCAGCAAATATCTTCAATAAAATTATGGAAGAAAACTTCCCTAACCTAAAGAGAGAGATGCCCATGAATATACAAGAAGCCTACAGAACTCCAAACAGACTGGACCAGAACAGAAATACTTCCCGTCACATAATAATCAAAACACCAAATGTTCTAAACAAAGAAAGAATATTAAAGGCAGTAAGAGAAAAAGGCCAAGTAACATATAAAGGAAGACCTATCAGAATCACAGCAGACTTTTCACCTGAGACTATGAAGGCTAGAAGGTCCTGGGCAGATCTCATGCAGACTCTAAGAGAACACAAATGCCAACCAAAACTACTATATCCAGCAAAACTCTCAATCACCATAGATGGAGAAACTAAGATATTTCATGACAAAACCAAGTTCACCCAATATCTATCCACAAACCCAGCCCTAAAAAGGATAATAGGAGGACAACACCAATACAAGGAGGGAAACTTCACCCTGAAAAAAGCAAGATAGTAACCTTTCATCAAACCCAAAAGAAGTTAAGCAATCAAATTTAAAAAATAACGTCAAAAATGATAGGAAGTAACAATCACTATTCCTTAATATCTCTTAACATCAATGGACTCAATGCCCCAATAAAAAGACACAGACTAACTGACTGGATACGTAAACAGGACCCTACATTTTGCTGCTTACAGGAAACACACCTCAGGGTCAAAGACAAACACTACCTTAGAGTAAAAGGCTGGAAGACAATTTTACAAGCAAATGGTCTCAGGAAACAAGCTGGAGTAGCCATTTTAATATCAGATAAAATTGACTTTCAACCCAAAGTCATCAAAAGAGACTCTGAGGGACACTTCTTGCTGGTCAAAGGAAAAATACAACAAGAAGAACTCTCAATCCTGAACATCTATGCTCCAAATGCAAGGGCACCCTCTTTCATAAAAGAAACTTTATTAAAACTCAAAGCACACATTGCACCTAACACAATAATTGTGGGTGACTTCAACACTGCACTTTCCTCAATGGACCGATCAGGAAAACAGAAACTAAACAAGGACACAATGAAACTAATTGAAGCTTTGGACCAATTAGATTTAACTGATATATATAGAACATTCTATCCTAAAACAAAAGAATATACCTTTTTTTCAGCACCTCATGGTACCTTCTCCAAAATCGACCATATAATTGGTCACAAGACAGACCTCAACAAATATAAGAAGATAGAACTAATCCCATGCCTCCTATCTGATCACTATGGAATAAAAGTGGTCTTCAATAGCAACAGAAACAACAGAAAACCCACATACACGTGGAAATTGAACAATACTCTACTCAATGACACCTTGGTCAAGGAAGAAATAAAGAAAGAAATTAAAGACTTTTTAGAACACAATGAAAATGAAAACACAACATACCCAAATCTATGGGACACAATGAAAGCAGTGCTAAGAGGAAAACTCATAGCCCTGAGTGCCTCCAAAAAGAAAATGGAGAGAGCATACATTACCAACTTAATGACACACCTGAAAGCCCTAGAACAAAAAGAAGCTATTTCACCCAGGAGGAGTAGAAGGCAGGAAATCATCAAACTCAGGGCCGAAATCAATCAAGTAGAAACAAAGAGAACCATACAAAAAATCAACAAAACCAGGAGCTGGTTCTTTGAGAAAATCAACAAGATAGATAAACCCTTAGCCAGACTGACCAAAGGGCACAGAGAAAGTATCCAAATTAACAAACTTAGAAATGAAAAGGGAGACATAACAACGGAAACTGAGGAAATCCAAAAAATCATCAGATCCTACTACAAGAGCCTGTACTCAACACAACTGGAGAATCTGGAGGAAATGGACAATTTCCTTGACAGATACCAAATACCAAAATTAAATCAGGACCAACTAGACCATCTAAACAGTCCCATAAAGCCTAAAGAAATAGAAGGAGTCATAGAAAGTCTTCCAACCAAAAAAAGCACAGGACCAGATGGTTTCAGTGCAGAATTCTACCAGACCTTCAAAGAAGAGTTAACACCAATACTCTTCAAACTATTCCACAAAATAGAAACAGAAGGAACACTACCCAATTCCTTCTACGAAGCCACAATTACGCTGATACCAAAGCCACACAAAGATCCAACAAAGAAAGAGAACTTCAGACCAATTTCCCTTATGAACATCGATGCAAAAATACTCAATAAAATTCTTGCCAACCGAATCCAAGAACACATCAAAACGATCATCCACCATGATCAAGTAGGCTTTATCCCGGGAATGCAGGGTTGGTTCAATATACGGAAATCCATCAATACAATCCACTACATAAACAAACTCAAAGAACAAAACCACATGGTCATTTCATTGGATGCTGAAAAAGCATTTGACAAAATTCAGCATCCTTTCATGCTTAAAGTCTTGGAGAGAACAGGAATTCAAGGCCCATACCTAAACATAGTAAAAGCAATATACAGCAAACCGGTAGCCAGCATCAAACTAAACGGAGAGAAACTTGAAGCAATCCCACTGAAATCAGGGACCAGACAAGGCTGCCCCCTTTCTCCTTATCTTTTCAATATTGTACTTGAGGTACTAGCTCGGGCAATTCGACAACATAAAGAGGTCAAAGGGATACAAATTGGAAAGGAGGAAGTCAAACTATCATTATTTGCAGACGACATGATCGTCTACCTAAGTGACCCAAAGAACTCCACTAGAGAGCTCCTACAGCTGATAAACAACTTCAGCAAAGTGGCAGGTTACAAAATCAACTCAAGCAAATCAGTGGCCTTCCTATACTCAAAGGATAAGCAGGCTGAGAAAGAAATTAGGGAAATGACCCCCTTCACAATAGCCACAAATAGTATAAAGTATCTTGGGGTGACTCTTACCAAACATGCGAAAGATCTGTATGACAAGAACTTCAAGACTCTGAAGAAGGAAATGGAAGAAGACCTCAAAAAATGGGAAAACCTCCCATGCTCATGGATCGGTAGAATCAATATAGTTAAAATGGCCATTTTGCCTAAAGCACTATACAGATTCAATGCAATACCCATCAAAATCCCAACTCAATTCTTCACAGAGTTAGAAAGAGCAATTATCAAATTCATCTGGAACAACAAAAAACCCAGGATAGCTAAAACTATTCTCAGCAACAAAAGAAAATCTGGGGGAATCAGTATCCCTGACCTCAAGCAATACTACAGAGCAATAGTGTTAAAAACTGCATGGTATTGGTACAGTGACAGGCAGGAGGATCAATGGAACAGGATTGAAGATCCAGAAATGAACCCACACACCTATGGCCACTTGATCCTCGACAAAGAGGCTGAAAACATCCAATGGAAAAAAGATAGCCTTTTCAACAAATGGTGCTGGTTCAACTGGAGGTCAGCATGCAGAAGAATGGGAATTGATCCATCCTTGTCTCCTTGTACTAAGCTCAAATCCAAATGGATCAAGGACCTCCACATAAAGCCAGACACTCTGAAGCTAATAGAAAAGAAACTGGGGAAGACCCTTGAGGACATCGGTACAGGGAGAAAGTTTCTGAACAGAACACCAATAGCGTATGCTCTAAGAGCAAGAATTGACAAATGGGACCTCATAAGGTTACAGAGTTTCTGTAAGGCAAAGGACACCATCAAAAGGACAGATCGGCAACCAACAAATTGGGAAAAGATCTTCACCAATCCTACATCAGATAGAGGGCTAATATCCAATATATATAAAGAACTCAAGAAGTTAGACTCCAGAAAACCGAACAACCCTATTAAAAAATGGGGTACAGAGTTAAACAAAGAATTCTCACCTGAAGAACTTCGGATGGCGGAGAAGCATCTTAAAAAATGCTCAACTTCATTAGTCATTAGGGAAATGCAAATCAAAACAACCCTAAGATTTCATCTTACACCAGTCAGAATGGCTAAGATTAAAAATTCAGGAGACAGCAGGTGTTGGAGAGGGTGCGGAGAAAGAGGAACACTCCTCCACTGCTGGTGGGGTTGCAAATTGGTGCAACCACTCTGGAAAGCAGTCTGGCGGTTCCTCCGAAAACTGGGCACCTCACTTCCAGAAGATCCTGCTATACCACTCCTGGGCATATACCCAGAGGATTCCCCACCATGTAATAAGGATACATGCTCTACTATGTTCATAGCAGCCCTATTTATAATTGCCAGATGCTGGAAAGAACCCAGGTATCCCTCAACAGAAGAGTGGATACAAAAAATGTGGTATATCTACACAATGGAGTACTATTCAGCCATTAGAAACAATGAATTCATGAAATTCTTAGGCAAATGGATGGAGCTAGAGAACATCATACTAAGTGAGGTAACCCAGACTCAAAAGGTGAATCATGGTATGCACTCACTAATAAGTGGTTATTAACCTAGAAAACTGGAATACCCAAAACATAATCCACACATCAAATGAGATACAAGAAGAAAGCAGGAGTGGTCCCTGGTTCTGGAAAGACTCAGTGAAACAGTATTTGGCAAAACCAGAACGGGGAACTGGGAAGGGGTGGGAGGGAGGACAGGGGAAGAGAAGGGGGCTTACGGGACTTTCGGGGAGTGGGGGGGGGGCTAGAAAAGGGGAAATCATTTGAAATGTAAATAAATTATATCGAATAAAAAAAAAAAAGAAAATAAAAAAAAAAAAAAAAAAAAAAAAAAAAAAAGAAACTGAAGGAAAGGCCATCCAGAGATGGCCACACCTAGGGATCCATCCTGTCTGCAGACACCAAACCCAGAAACTATTATTGATGCCAAGAAGTGCTTGCTGACAGTAGCCTTGTCTGACTGTCTCCTGAGAGGCTCTGCCAGAGCCTGAAAAATACAGAGGTGGATGCTTGCAGCCAACCATTGGACTGAGCACGGCACCCCAATGGAGGGGTTGGAGGAAGGACTGTAGGAGCTGAAGGGGTCTGCAACCCCATAGAAGAACAACAAAATCAACCAACCAGACCCCATCCCTGAACTCACAGGAACTAAACCACCAATCAAAGATACATATAGAAGGACCCATGGCTCTAGCTGCATATGTAACAGAGGATCTACTGATCTAGCATAGATGGAAGGGGAGGCCCGTGACCCTTTGAAGGCTTGTACAGGGGAATGCTAGGGCAGTGAAGTGGGGTGCATGGGTGGGTGGGTGAGCACCCTCACAGAAGCAAGGGGAGGGAGGATGGGATAGGAGGTTTGCGGAGTGGAGCAGGGAATGGGGATAACATTTGAAATGTGAATAAATAAAATAACTAATAAAAAAGCTTTTTCTCATTAACTACTTCACTGCAAAGACTCAAACTAAAATGCTTAACAAGGCAGTAGTTTTGCATAGAACCAAGGTAGCATGACATACTTTCTTTCCTCAAACCACAAAAATAGCCCCCAAAAGATCAAGAAAATTGTTGAATTCTCCTATGACTATTACTGGTCCCCTTTGTCGTGGAAGATAGCTTTCAAAATCTGATTTGTGCTTTTAAAGGAAACTACATCCCTTCTCACTATTGTGAAGAAAGCTATCAAATAAAGCAGAGATAAAATTAGAATATTAGGATTAATTCACTAAACAAGAGGACAGAATAAATTAAAATATTTAAGTGTCCAACTTTGATTTTTACTTCTCTTGTCACAGAATAGAACTTAAAATAAAACCTCCTTTATGTTGGCAGTGACAAAATGTGCCACTTTCTAAGGAAAAAACAATTTCAAGTCCCTTCGTGGCTATGGGACAGGACAGAGGCATCCAGTCCCTCTCAGAGTTACACATACCTAATAATTAAACTGAAATTCTTGAAAAATTAGGGCTTCTCCCTTAATGTCCTGCCTTGGCAAAGAAACTGCTCACCTGAGTCAACTTGAAAGCATTTTAGCCCTTGCACTTGACATTCTCTGGATAGTAACTGCCCATCACCAGTGCTCAAGAGCAGTCTACAGGTCTGTTCAGAGATAGGTAGTCGGCATAAACCTCCACACTTTTTAGAGGAAGGACTAAGTTCAGAAGTGCAGAAGACACTATTGACCTCACAGCGATAAACAGACTGCAAACATGTCACATGAGCTCATAAAACACACTATACCGTCTCTGTTCAGGACCTGATATGTCACCAGCCTTCAAGAAAATGTCTTAAGACAGGCCTGGCATGCCCCTAGATAAATTATTATATAAAATAGAACTGCCTTGCAGTATACTTTTATTTTGTGTTTTGTGATAGTATTTATTTATTTATTTAATCTTTGAAAACACTTCAGGCAAATGCTTTACTTAGCTGCAGATTTTCAAATCTGGAAAGCACACTAAAAACTCTTCTTACTATCAGTGCTATTCCAAAACTGCAATGAGGTTTCATTATTTCTTTCTATTTTATATATTCAACCTTCTAGTGGATTAACACATAAATTTAGTCTTCTTAGTGGCTTTATGTTTTGAGTAATCTCTAAGCTCTCAAATTCTAAGTACTATGATTATATACAAGACAGCAGACTCTAGATCATTTTTAGAGAATTTAGTTCTAAATTAGGCCCTTCAAATTAGAAATTTCAGACCCATCTGTTTTAATTTGCTTGAATAAAATTTGTTTCATTGGAATGAGATCCAATAGGAAAAAAACCTAAGATAAAAGACTAAATATGGTCAAAGAATAGTTAAATCCCAAAGTGCTTTTAAAAAGTATTAAGTTGAGTTAATTTCTTGACTTAATCAATGAAACTAAAGATACCAAAATTTCTTCTACAAATCTCTAGAAAAGAACTTACATATGTGAGGGAATGTTTTTCAAATCTTAAAATTTCATTCTGTCCCACATTAATTATAATGATAGCATTGTAGTATTGAAATTCGCTCATAATGTGGTTCCTCCTACTAAAGCAAAGGCCAAGGTTAATACGCTAAGTTTAAGTGGGACAGGCACCAATGTAGAATCTGGAGGTAGATGGGTTTGTGTGAGGTAGGATGCATCTGCCTCACAGTCTACATAGGAAGCAGGTGGGTAATGTCTGCCAAAACTAAAGCTGTACATACCTCTTGCCTCTGTTAGGACCAAACTACCAACAGACACACAGACTGAGAGCACATTGACAGTCACAGATTAAAAACATTGAAGCTAAATAAAATAGAACACCCAACAAAAATGACCTAAGTGTGTATCAGTAGATAAGCAGTTAAATAAATCATAATGTGTTACTCATAATGGAATGCTGTGAATCGGTTATTTTTAAAAAGAGATAAATTTCCAAGTACTGAATTGAAAAGTATTCTAATAATTTCCTTCATGTGTGACTCAAAGCAAGAGCTCTGTAAGCTCATATTTCTGTAAGTTAAAGAAAGCTCTATGAAAGTTTGTTTGCACAAGCATTTCGTTTTCCATCTTTAAAAAAAAAATGTTCCCTGGTGGGAACCATGTTACAGATCCTTACACATAAACAGATCCTTTAATCTTTTGCAGAGGGGATTAAAAAGCCACAGTTAATGCCTTGACATTTCAAGAAAGACCTTCCCTTCTTACTATCTGAAGACTAATGATTTCCTAGGCTTCCAATAGCCTGCCTCTACTCTTCAGAGAGGCTGCAGCATCAGCATCAAACTGATAGTGAGTGCGACTTTCTTATAGGTCAGAACATCCAGAGAACTGAGAATCAGAAGCCCCCATCACCGCGGACCTCCGGTCCTTACTAGATCTCCCCGTGAGGAGTCCCCAGTCGGGGCTGCAGGTCTTGCTTCCTTGTCTCCCACAGGCATGGTTTTTAAGTGCTGAGATCTCCTTTTCACTTTCAGATAGAAATGTTTCTCCATCCCAGCCCACTTGCTGGGTTGCTATCTGACTACCAGATCCTCAGCTGCAGTTCCACTTCGTTTCAAACGAAAAATCGGCTTAAACTTTGAAGAGGAATTTCACGCACTCCAAATTTATCCTGGCTTTATGCAGTCCCTGGATTCCGATTCTGTAAAACTTCAAAAGTACTTGAAGGGAACATCTTCCCTGGCACCAATCCATCCTCCTGCAAGATGGAATTAATCAAACAAGAAAGCAAAAGAGAGGACCACAGGTAGCAGTGACAGGCGCTGGGTACCCTGATGCAGTCTCCTGCCATTTTCATGCTGGGTGCTTCCTAAACTTGAGTGTGTAAGTAGCAGAATACTGTCTTCAAGGAAATTTCAGCCTCCCACCTTTCACGGTGCCCCAGCACGTTCCAGACCACCGATTCCCCGGTACCTTAAAGGATTCCTTGGAGCAGTCCATGTCTTCCCCCACGCCGCGATAGACAACGCCCTGGACCTCCTTCCTTTCCTCGGGCCGCAGAATCCTCCTCAAGCTGCGCTTCATCGACTCCACCTGGACGCCCGCCGGCGCCGCTGCTCCCCACAAGGCGGCACCTAGGGACAGGGCACCCGAAGCTGGAGCCGGGCTTGGGACCTACGACCGAGCTCTGCTGGAGAGATCCCTGCAGCTAAAGCCCCCTTCCGCCTGCAGGGTAGGAGGGAACTTCTGCTAAGAGTTTTCCAGCCTGGGCTACTTGTAGAGGAAGTAGCAGGCGGGGCTCTGGAGACAAAAATGAACCTCTTGGGCATCTGCCCCCAACCCCACCCCACCCCACACATACACTTTGGGCGATCACAGAGTGATTGCAAATTGGATCAGATTCAGCACATTTGTTAAAATTAAAAACAATCCCTCATAGTGGCCAAGGAGGCTGGAGTGGACAAAAGAGAAAGGTTGGGGGAGGGAGAGAGAATATAATCCGGAACTTTTAGAAAAATCTTCCCCCAGTTGGAAGTCCGGAAGTCCCACTGGGACTATAGCTCAGTCTGTGAAGTGCTTACCTAACCTTCAGGAAGTCCTGCACACCATCTCCATCACATAAAAACAGGCATAATAGTGTGATCCCACTAACAATCCAACGAGCTGTAATCCTGCACTGTGGAGGTGAGGTAGGAAGATCTAAAATCCAAGGTCTTCCTGGACTGCATGGCAAATTTGAGGTCAAACTAGGCTACATGAGATTGGCTCAATAAGACAAAATTCCTCGGGCTGTCCTGCCCATGCCCACCTACTGGGAGGTTAGGGTGGCGTGCTCTGGAATTATCAGAAAGTAAGATTTCTAGCAAAATTTCTCTTCCCAGTTGTCAGGATGAAGTGAATACATTTTAGAATTGGGACTAGACTGAGTCCCTTTGTATCTCAGACTGCATTTCCTGTAAATAAAAGTATTCATCTGCCTTATGCTTTGACGTTTAAGATGGTTAATAAAATGGTTATTTTTTATTATGGTTAATAAAATTGGCAGGTTAAATAGAAGCTACTCTTTATCTGCAGAGGGTGTTTGCTGGCAGCATTGTTTGAGGGCTTTATCTTTCTGAGACTGCCCTGAATTCACATCTCAGCCGCATAGATGGTTTACAAAGGGTATTCTGCTCCATCCGCGAAGTTAGTTCTGCAGCTAGCCAAGAGGCTGGACACAGCACAGGAGTCTGTGCAGTGCTGCTGTTTGCCTGCTTGCAGAGATCGAAAGTGAGTTGGGTTTGCAAAGAACAGAGTTTTGCTTTGCCAAGCTGAGCCATGTTAAGTTCTAGAGTATTCGATTCACCCTAAACACAGACCACCACCACCTAACGCTATAACCCACAGGAAACAGGGACACAACACTGGGCTGCGTCCAGGAAACGCTGGAGATCTGACCTAGCAATTACATCGGGCTCATGACTAATGCACTTAATGACTTGGAGGGATCATGGAAAGGCCTGCTGTAGAAATCCTCTCGCTGACACCCTAAGCTGTGATCAGTGGAAGCCATGCAGTGGGGAAGATGTCGACCGTGTCACCAGGGCCTAAGAGGAGATGGCTGGAGAATGCAGATACTGAACTTTTCCACTTTCAACTTTCTTCACACCGGTGCCTTCACACTAACAGGAAGTACAGGAGAGATGGGATCTATCTAAAGTAAGTGATTGAAGTAATTCATACAAATATCTAACTGAAGAAAGGAAAGATTATGCACACCGGGCCCACTCTCTGCAAGGCCAAGGATGTCTGGGTTGTGACTGATTGTGATTAGTTGCTTTGTCCCAAAAAGTGGGAGAGAAGCCCAAAGGGGAACAAGGGAATGTTGTATCCTAGTGGTTTTGTTTGTTTTTAAGTTAAGGGGAGGGAGCATGCGCAGTAGAGGGCTTTGAACTCCTGGGGCTGGGAAAGCGGTTCAGTGGGCACTCAGCCTGCAGGTCCTTTCCTTAGCACTGAAAAACCGGAGGTTGACTTTGTAGACCATCCTTCCAAATGCTATGAAAGCACGGAAATCAAATGTACATTAATTTCCCTTCTATCTTCTGTGTACTTGCCCACTTTGTGCCTTTTTTGATTGGGAATTTCTGTGGCTATTTCTGCCTAATTGTTATATTATTTCCTGCCTAGCCAACAAAAGAAGTCTTTTTCATAAATGGGTTTTTTTTCCCTGCAAAATACTGAACTTTTTAAGCTGTATAATGCAGTCAGAACAAGACATTAGCTGACCACTTGCAATTAGGATCTTATTTCCTTTGAAATTTAATTATTGATGAGTATAAATAAGTGAAATAATTTCACCAGTAATAATTTCAAAATAATTCTAGTTATTAGAGGGAAAAATCTTTGTAGATGTTTCCAGAAAGTGTATTTTATTATCAAACTATGTGTTGACATTAACTAACCATGTATTTGAGAAAGAAAAGCAAATGATCTTACTTAAATTCTCAGGGAAAATATGGATATTGCCGGTGAAACATGAAAACAAAAAACAAAACAACAAAATTATACAAATTTCTTTATTTTGCTCTAACAAAGATGCCAATTAATTATAAAAATATTTATATTTTTAGTCATTATTTCAAATACAGTGTTGTTATTATCCATAATTGAAGGTAAAACTGGCCATTTTAGCCTAGACAAAATAAACATTATTGCATCTTTATATATATATACAATTTGATTAATTTTAATAAATATGTATGATCATGTAACACTCTGTACTCCAGTTTTAGACTATTTCCATTAATTTAAAAGGTCCATATGTCCAAAAGCAGTCAGTACCCCTTCCCACTGGGAGCAAAACCAACTTAGAACTATCTGTATCCTATAGCTTCTGTCTTTTAAAGCCGTGCCTTTTCTAGAAATTTCAGATGAGGGGGCATGCTCTGCAGGAGGCTTTTACTAAGGCTTCTGCTTGGGTTTCACAAGCATAGCTATGTATCCGCGTCTCTTCGTTTTTATTTTCAGTTGTATCCTATTGTGTGGCTGTATCTTACTCTTCTTGATCTATCGAACAGTTAATGTTCATTTGATTATTTCCTGTTTTGATCTGTTATAAATAGTGACTCTCCAAATACCACTGTGCAGATCCTTTCTTAGATCTTATAGATTTTCACTTACTTGGCCAGATAGATAGTAATGAAGTTATCTGTTTGTATGACATATCTTCAGTCTTGTCTGAAGTTGCTGAGCTGTTCACTCTCTCAGCACTGTAGAAACAGTCCAATTACTCCCTGTCCTCGAAACCTAGCACTGCCAACTTTTATAGTTATTTTAGTAGCATGAACTATGGTGGCATCTCATTGGCTTTAATTATCATTTTACAAGTGGATTTTAATACTGCCCATACTATAACATATTTATTGGCCCATTCATTTGCTTGATAAAATGGTTAGCAAACATGTTCCCTTTTAAAATTGGATTGCCTTATTATCATTGAATAACAGAAGCTTTTATTCTAGATATGACATATACCAGATACACGTTTTAATCTGTTTTCAGAATACGTGGCTTTTCATTTTCTGTGATATTTTCTGAATATCAAAATTTTAAATTGTGATAAAATTCTAATTAGTGAGGTTTTAATGCATCTTGCTTAGGATGTCATGTATGTTTACCTATGCTGAGATTCAAAGTTCTCTGCAATAATTCTTTCTGGAAGTAGATATAGTTTTAGTCCTGTAATATATGCATTTTGAGCTAATTTTTAGTTTGGTGAATGACTGAAACTTATGTTCTTTTGGGGAAAAATGTACAACTGTTACCATTTGTTAGAAAGCAAGCAAACAAACAAGTAGAAAAACCAGAAACCAAACCATCCCAAAACTATACTTAAAACTTCCTGGAAAATATTGATGAAATTTGTTGATCATTATTTTGTGGTCTATTTCTATTCTATTAAATTGTAAGTGTCAATATAATAGGTCTGAATTTAAGCCTTGTATTTGTATTTGGCCTTGACTTTGTAGCTTTATAATGATAAAATGTGAAACTAGATGATCTGAATCACCAAGATTTGGTCTTCATTTTCCATACAGCTTGTGACATTCTAAGTCCTTCATGTTTCCACACAAATTTTAAGATCAATTTCTAATTGCTATTATAAAAAGCATGTTAGATGTCTTATATCAATTATAATTGAATTCATGTGTTTGGATATTGAGTATTCTGTGGCATGAACAGGGAATTTCCCCATCTCAAGACTCACACCCACAGGTTTTCGTTTTGTAACGAAATGATTGGTCATAAACATTTCTGTTAGCGTGGTTCTAATTTTTATTAGTTTTGAATAATTTGGAATGGAATTGTTGTTTCGCTTTAGATTGAGAAGGTCTAAAGTCATTATAGAGAAATAAATTTAGCTTTCATATAGACTTCATTACACATCACAAATCTTGCAAATTGATCCTAGTAGTTTCTCTATTAAAATCACATGAACATTTTCGCATATAAATGGCATGGAAGAGCCAGTGAGGGTAAAGATGGTCGCCTTAGAATCCTGATGATCTGAACTGGCCATGCCTCCATCCCATAATAGAAGCATCCACATGTGTACACATGCACATGATGATGATTTAGACGCATTTGCCTGAGCTATGAATGATGCCACACACCTGGGATGCCAATAGATCCTCAGGAGGTGAGGTAATAGGCTTGGTATGTTGAGGCCAGGCTTGGATGCATAGGGAGCTCAAGGCCAGCCTGAATTACATAGTGAGATCCTGTTTATACAAATAAAAATCAAACAGCAAGAAACCATTATGCCTTTTGAGGATATTACCCTTCTACGCTGCCTGATTGACCTGCACACTTGAATACAAGTATGGAGAAAGGTCATGAAGTTTTTCCAATCTTAGAGGGAAAGATTTACCTTTAAATATAATAGTAGAATTTACATATATGTTTTTAGACAATAGAAAATTTCAGAAACAATTCATAACTGTGAACTATTCTATGTGGTGTAGTGAAATATTGCATCTCCCTGCTCCTTCCCACCCCGTATGCAAAACGGCTTCTTATTGTATCCAGAGTATAAGGTCACTGTGCTATTTAGTTGATGCATTACAAGGTCACCTACATAAGCTGGCTCTTTTTCCAAATAACCAATAACCAAATAACAAATAAATTTTATACTGTAAAGCCCTCCCCAAAGCATAAGAATACTGATCTAGCAATTCAGCTATCCAAAATAACATATGTAGCATGTTTCCTTTAAGTAAAAGGAAGGAAGGCAGGAATGAATGGAGAAAGGGAGGAAATAAAGGACAGAGGGAAGGAGGGAGGGAAAGGGGGAGGGAGGGAGAGAGGGAGGGAGGGAGAGAGAAAATAAAGGACAGAGGGAGGGAGAGAGGGAGGGAAGGAGAGAGGGAGGAATGGAGGGAGGGAGGGACAGAGAGAGGGAAGAAGGGAAGGAAGAAGGGAGAGAGGGAGGAATGAAGGGAGGGAGGGAGGAAAAAGGGAAGAAGGAAAAAAGGGTAGAGAGGGAGAGAAAAGTTTTTGACTTATTGAAGCAAACCAAAAAAAAAAAAAAACAAAACAACCAACCAAACAATTGTATGCCAAAAACTATGCTATGAATAAGTTTTCTATGAAATTGTTAAGAGTAAAAAGAAAACTTATGGTAGTTTTTTGAAGCAGCTACCTAAACTCCAAAGCTTGTTTCAGTAGTGTACAAGTGCTTAGTTGAGGTGAAAGGGCTTTACTTATCTTAGTCCTCTGCTCAGGCTCCCATTGAAGGCCTTTGAATATGTACTACACAAGTAAGGGGAACCACTCTACTGCTCTCCAAACCGTGTGGCAGAATTCAGTACGACAGCTCTCTGCTTTATTTTGGGGAGATATTTCATCATCACTATTGTGGCTTGGGCCATCTCCAGTGGGGTCCAGTTTTGAACAGTTGGTTCTTGTCTGTGGTTCTGATTTCAATGGTTGTTCCCCTTCAGTGCTGTACTGTGGGGGAGATCCTTGCTGGAGGAAGTGAGTCATTGGGTGTGTGGGACCTTGAGGTTGATGAGACTCACAGACTGTGCCTGAAGGATAACCCCCTTGAGGGTTCATAACCCTGCTGCACTTCCTGTCTGTTCCTGCTTCCTGACTGCATATGCAATGTGACCAGCCCCAAACCAAGCTTCTATTACTGCACTTTCCCAATGATACTGTGTACACTTAAATGAATATGTCCTCCTTTGCCTCTTGTCTAGTATTTAGTCACAACAGTAAGAAAAGTAATTTTTACAATCACAAATTCAATTTCCTAAACTTTTATAGTTAGTTTGATTTATGTTGGTGTAAATTTTGGTAACATATGTAGCTTGAGAATTTTGTCTGTGTTCACATCAACCTTTACACAGAAATCTCAAAAATCTAAGTTCTGTAATAATGTCTGTAGTTACATTTCTTTTAAAACTAATTTGTATCCTCTCTTTTCTAGCTAAAAAGTCACTCTATTCATCTTTTCAAAGAACAGACTACTGGGTTTCTTTTTCTCTGTACTATTTTCTTACTTTGAGTTTCTTGTTTTTTGCTCTCTGGTTTTCTTCCCAGATAACAATATAATTATACAATACGGTTTGGGTTCAGCTTACCATTAGAGTACTTGTCTGACATTCATGAGGTCCTGAATGGAGAAAAACCACTTACCAAGCAGTGGCTAAGCTCTGCATTAAGATTTTGCAGCCATAAATCTTGTTTCATCTGCTTTCATTTGTGGTGTCTTCACTGATCATAAGTCATTGTCTGAAGTCTATTGTCTAATTTCCAAGCATGTAAGGTTTCCTCAAATTTCTGTTGTTAATTTCCAATTTAATCTCATTTTAGTCAGGAATGTACATAATATAATTTAAATTGACATAAACTTAAACATTGACTTTAAATTTTTTGTTTTATGGCTAGCTTGTGGTCTACCCTGGGGATTGGTCAATTTGTGTTTGAAAAGAACATGTGTTCTGCTGTTGTTTGGATAAGACTTACTCCAAACACATTAGCCAGGTGCAGTTGACTGTGTGCAGGTTTTCTGTGGTCTTAGTCACTTTCTACTGCTGTGCAGTTAGTGGAATACTCACAATGGCAGTGAAAATGTCTTTCTTCCTGTGCTTTTGTGTGGATCTTTGTCACCAGTGGGTCCCTCTGTTCTCAGCTGCATTCTTTCAAGATTCTTCATGTGTATGTTTGTGTGCCAGACTGGTTTTCATTCTTTCACTTTGCTTTTAAGGAAGGGATTTTATTACTTATTTATGTGTGTCTGTGTGGGTGTGTGCATGGGCGGACAAGTGCCTGCAGAGCCCATAACTGAATCTGTGAATCTTCCATCCAGCTCTTATTCTTCACATATTATAGTTTTATAATTCTTCAAGACTTTAATACAATTGTGATCATGCTTGCCCCTCACACCTCCCGTTAACTCCTCCAAAATCCACCCTATCACCTCCCAACTTCCAGTCATCTTTTTGTAGATTAATGTATTTTCATTTAACATCAATGAGTATTTTCCTCCATGAATGTACTTCATGGGTGCCTGGTGACCATGGACATCAGAAGCAGGATAGACGCCCTGAAGCTGAAGTTGCCAGTGCTTGTGGGCCATCACATTGGTGCTGAGAACTGACCCCAAGTTAGTGTGGGGTTGTCTGAGGAAGCACAGTCTACCTACCATGACCACACCCTTGAGGAAAACTGCTTCTCTAGGAGCTATCACCAGTCAGTCCCTCTCAGGCAGGTATGAGGGCTCCTACCACCCGTCCTCCCCATGCTAGAACGCTGAGGGGATTCCTCCCCCGCTTGTGTAGATCTTAAGCAGGCAGCCACAGAGGCTGTGCACTTGTGCAGCAGCCATCAGCCAAGCCTGGAAGACACTGTTTTGCTCCAGTCCTCCATGACCTTTTCAGTTTCCCTGGAACTCTAGGAAAGGGGATGGAGTAGATGTCTATTTGTGGCTAGCCCTTCACTGACACTCATTCTTACACATTCTCTGCACTGTGACAAGTCATGAGTTTCTGTGTAAACGATATTTTTATAATTTTTCATGTGCCTCATGTCCTTTTGGTCATTCTGTCCTCTATTGCCTTCTGTCATGTTTGACCATTCTTTTCTTACAGCACATTAAATACAGTTAAATATTATTTCCATAACACAGTGATTACAATAACAACCTTCCTCATCAAGAGGGTAATTAATTCTAATAAATGATAGAAATAATTTAAAAAGCAAACTTGTTTGTTCTATCTACATTTATTTCCTTTTATGACAGTGTTGTCACATAGCATGCAACATATTCACCCATAGTCTACACATTAGTGCTAAATACTCCACAACACTGTTTCATCACTCCCTACCATGACACATTTTTAAGAAAAGGAGGAACACAGGGAGACAGATGCAGACTTACATGGATTTTTATATTTGCCTGCATATTGACCAAAGACCTTCCTGCAGAATTTCTTAACAGCGGGTCAGCTTGAAAACAACCCCTGAAGAGTGCCTTCCACTTGATATAACGTTTTCTTTGACACATTGGGCAGGTTTGTGCTCTGTGGTTTGGTTTCTTTTGTTTTTCCTTCTTTTCCCGTCTGTGCAGTTTCATCCTGCTGCTTCATAGCCATTACTGTTTCTAAAGCAATGCTAAAATGTTCTTTTCTCTTCTACTATAAATATGATTTTCCCTTGGATTTAAAATGTGTCTTTTTTGCTCAATAGATTGGAGTGACACATAGTAGCTTAAGTGTTCATCTCTGTTTTTCCTGTCACATGTTCATGAGGTCTTGAGTTTGAAGAATAGTGCTGCTAATTAAACTTGAATTTTTCAGCCATTGTTCTTCCATTTGATTTTCTTCCCCCTTCTTTCCTTCCTTTCTAGCACCTCTGTGGTGTGTATTAGCAAACTGACTGTTTTCCCATGAGGCAATTTCTCCTTTGCTTTAGAGTGTTTTCACTGAGCTCTCCTAGAACACAGATTCTCCTTCCATTTCACTGTCTATTGAGTCTACTTCTGAAAACATCAGGCAAAATATTATTCTTTCAAATCTAAGATGCCATTTTGAATTTTTTGTTTTACTTTCCTTTTCTCTATTAAATTAATGTTTCCATACGGTTCGATATTTTCATTTACTGTTTAGATACATTTTCTTTAATCTTCTAAAATTTTCATATTGTTTAACTGAAACATTTAATTGCCTAATCTAACATCTATACCCTGAAAGAATCTGTCTATTGTTGTTGTTGTTATTGTTATTAATAATATTATTCATTTTTTCTCAGAGAATTTAATTTGCATCTTCTTGCATCTCTCTCTGAAAACTTTTGATTTAAATGGGCATTTCACTTCAGAACTATTTAGTGCAGCATATTTTTATTCCAGTGACTGTTGCTGCTGTTTAGTCTCAGATCTTTTTTTTCAATTTTAAGTTTTATCCTGTATATCTGAAATTTCTTAGCCCGTTTTCCTTACGTGGAAAGGTTCCTCTCATATAGTTTTTAAATGGCTTTGTCCTTTGGTACTATATTATTGAAAGATACTTTAATTTGATCATCTATCTAACAGTTTCATTTTCTAGTAATCTTCATCTGAAGAATATCTATATCTTTTAATGTCATGAAGAAATCTTGTTTTATAGGCTCTTGTCCCGTATCTGAAAATGAAATAAGTTCTAACATTTAAAATTTTTTGTTAGTGTATATGTGTATGTCCCTGTGATTGTGTGTGTATCTGTGTGTATCTCTCTCTCTCTCTCTCTCTCTCTCTCTCTCTCTCTCTCTCTCTCTCTCTGTGTGTGTGTGTGTGTGTGTGTGTGTGTGTGTGTGTGTGTGTGTGTGTGAGACAACTGCCTTGGCCTTACTGGGTTGGGTCCCTTATATTGTTTCTAACAGCACTGTGGCAGGGGAGCTTCTGCAGTCTCTCCCCCCACTGTGACTGCCCTGCATTAGGAGTGCTGCCATTTAGGATAAGTGTCACCACCCTCTCTGTGACCAAACTCACATGGACAAGCTGGGTTTTGAGCAAGCTTACCAACAGATCACTTTCTCATCATGCCACAGTTTCCTCCAGATGATAAACAATCCGTCTGCTTACTCGGGTATCTTTTTAGTTCTATTCCCGTGCCCCTGTCTATGAGAGTTTCTGGCATGTGCAGGAAAGAGAGCTGTGTGGTGCTGGGTCTGCTTGGTGTGCAGAAGCTCGCCATCCAGGTACAGTCACCATCCTGTGTTTATCCGCCCCAGAGCACCAGTGTGCTGCTGGTTCCAGTCACCTGCACTATCCCTCAGCCCACAGGCAAACCGCTTCTCCACCACTGCTTCCTGCACACGGTTGGGATGCTGATCCATTGGCTCTCACTGATTGTCACCAAGGAAAAATTTTTTAACAAACACGTTAAACCATTGACTTTGTGTCTGGGATCTCCTGTCTTCTCACCACACTTATTTTTGGTCTGTGTTTAACTTGGTTTTTTCTATATTTTGTGACTTTATGAATGTGATCTTATCTGCCTTTTATAGTTCTGTAATTATTAAAAATTCCCTGATTAGTGATGGCTGGAAAAAGCAACAGTCTTCTTTCCTCCTCTGGGTTGGATTTATGCATTCATAAAAACATGTTTTCTTTTATGAGATCATTACAGGCTTTGAGATGAGAACAGTAATAGATCTTTGAGGCCAGACAACTGTCTTTACCCAGCTGTTTTCTCTTGTTTTCTATGTAATTAAGATTCTATCCTGTTTCTGAAAAAATGGTAGAACTACAGAAATATTTCATACGGTTGCCCCTGTGATATTTGAGTGACATTAAACATGAAGCAGAGAACCGTGTTCATTGAGAGTTAGTTTCAAGTCATTCAGTTGGGTAAAAATTGAATGCCAAAAGGAAAATTTTGCTCACTGTCAGGAAAATTCTGCGTGCACACACACATACACACTTACACACACATACACACACACAAACACACAGGCACACATACAGTCACATACCCTGACACAAAGATACACATACACACACACACACACACACACACATCACTGTAGCACCAATGATTTTGTTTTTCTACAGAAGAACCAGAGAAACTTTGAGTACCTATTACAGAGAAAAACAGATGAAAATCTTGAACTTTTTATTTCACAGAAGGCTAAGTAATACAAATTATCAAAGGCAGTGCCAACAGCAGGTTTCTTGGCAACTATGGTCTGAGCAATTACTATAACAGTTAATAACAATGCAAATCTGATTAGCTTATTTAAAATGTGGGGCATAAAAAAAATCTAATTAAATTGGCGTCCAGACAAGGAAAAGCTGATAACATATCAAGTTTTAGAATGAAGTAAGACATATAAATCTAGTTTATTAATATTAAATATTTATAAGTGTACACATTTCATTACTTAATCAGACTTTGGCATTCATCTTTATGTTAGAAATATGTTGCCATAATATTCTTCAGCAAATGTGATATGGCTGACTTGTACTAAGTTCATAGGATTTGGAAGCACAGCTGGGGACAGCCATTTGTTGCAAATGTCCTCTGTGGGGCAATGTTACTAGTTTTGCCCATAATTCACAGTCACAGCATTTCAGATAGAATGCTCTGATTGGCAAGACTGCTCTTACTTCTTTGCATTTACCCCAGTGCTGTTCCCCAACAGGAACACTCAAAGCACGGAGTAGGTGCACATTGCATGAATATGTCTTACTGGGCTTTTCAGTTGCTAATCTGGAGTTCAAAGTCTGTCCTCGGGTCTAAGAGACATTCGGTTGAACTATTTCAAACTTTCTTTATCCAAGACATGGGTCTTCCCAGTTTATATAAAAGATTTTTAAAATATCTTAACTTAGGGTAGCTCAAACAATTCAAACAATGGGATTTGTAGCAACATTTTTATCCTTTCTAAATTATAATGGAACCTAAATCACACTGAAACCAAATATCATTAAAGATAAGATGGAAAACCATGTTTTGTAGAATTGAAACTTAAAGTTGAATTTTGCTATATATGTTAGAACAACATGCCCTTTTGAAATAGAAGAGATGCCAGGTACTAAGTGAAAAACATGCTTACCTTTATCCACGGATGGTAACATCCTGCCCCTGCTGTTAGGTGCTAATACCCAGAAGAGATCTCTTCCCACTCAACAGGCTGTGGGACTTTTATAGTCCTGCTTCATGGTATGAGGTGTGGCTCATTCTAAGGATCAATATTATAACTTATTAAACTTCCTTATATAAATTACTTTATATACATGCATGATTTAGGCTTTTCAATTGGAATGGTGCCTACTTATAACCAACCACCTAATTTATTTCATTTTAATTCTTTTATGTGTATGAATGTTTTGTCTGCAAGGAATGCTGGTGGAGGCCAGGAGTGGGGCCAGACCAGGGAGTAACAGAGAGTTGTGAGCTGCCATGTGGGTTCTGGGAATCAAAGCCAGGACCTACAGATGAACAGCCAGTGATCTTAACCACTGAGTCCCCGCTCCAGCTCAATCATTTCATTAATTGACCACACATGTTTCACTTTGTAATAGCACAGTTCAAATCAACAGCAGAAGCTCCAAGAGCACTTTAGTTTTTCCCAAAACCTGATAACCATTCTCCTCCTGAGTAAAAGAAGGACTGACCCAGTTTCATTTCTGTTGCTGTGATGAAATAGCCTCACCAAAAGAAACTTGGAGGACAAGTGTTCATTTACATTTACAGTTCCATGACACAGTTGATCACCCCAGTGAAGTAACGCTAGCAGGAGCTTGAACTGTCTGGTCACATCTCATTACAGGCAGGAGGGCGAGACAATGGACACACCTATCCTCAGTTAGTTACTCAGTGTGTTCAGCAAAAGTTCAGTGTTCTTGCACACCTTAGGCTCCACTGCCTAGAGAATGGTACCACCCGTAGTGGGTTAGATCTTGTCAAATAAATCAACTTAATTAAAACAATCGCCCACAGACATGCCCACAAGCCAAACCAATGTAGATAATCCTTCCTGGAGGCTCTTTCCTTATGAGTCTGGGCTATGTCAAGTTGACAAATCTAACCATCACACAGATTGTGAACGAAAACAAATTCTGAGTATGGTGTGGCAAACTTGTAACAGCAGGATAAAAGACTGAGGTAGGAGGACTTTCAGAATCTGAGGCCAGTCCTGGCTACATAGCAAGACCCTGTCCTAAAAAAACAGTTTTTAAATGGCTTTTGTGACTCACACCTGTAATTCCATTAGCTAGGAGGATGATTCTGGAAGATTGCTGTGTGTTACAGGCTAGCATTGGCTACAGACTGAAACTCTGACTCAAAAGAGAGAGAGATAACAAGGAGTAGCATTGCAATTATGAGTTATAAACTCAAAGACAAACTCAACTAGTCAAGTGATACATATTAAAATATAACATATATCTTATTCCATAAGTATTTCTGTCTATTAGAAACATGATTTCGGTAGATGATTTCAGGTGTCCATGGATGTGTAGAATTATGTCTAGGTTCAATTCTCCTGATCTACATGTCTGTTTTATGTCAATAGCATATTGTTTTATTAAATAGCTCTGTCCTATAACTTGGAATCTGGGACAGTAGCACCTCCAACAGTTCTTTTATTATTAAGGAATATTTTAGCTATTCTGGCTTTTGTGTGTTTCCACATGAAGTTAAAGATTCTGTAAAGCATTTTAATGGCATTTTGGTGAGGATGCATTCAATCTGTGGATTGCTTTTGGTAGGATGGCCATGGATACACTATCAATACTATTGATTCATGAGCACAGTACATCTTCCCATCTTCTGGCATCTTCTTCAGTTTCTTGCTTTGATAACTTAAAGTTATTATTATGTAAGTATGTTACCTAACAAAGGCTGTAAATGTTCTGTTAAAGCAAGCTGCTATTGGTGTCAAAGGAAAATTAATTGAAAATGCTCTATCTTATCTCCATTTCCATCCCTAAGGCATTATTATTCATTTAGAAATATTGATCTTGTCATATCTATATATGAAGTAATATATGGGAAGCATTCAGCTTGATGAGAAGTTTTTTAAGTGCAAAAAGTCTATTACAACAGGAGAAAGGACTGTTAACTCAATTTTGCAAAGTGCAGAACAGATATTCTAAATATGCATATTTTAAAATTTTTAACTGACATAATTGTGCACTTGTATGTGGTACCTTCAAAAATTCAATTCATTTTGTCTGTAATTACAATACCTATCCCTCCAACATATGCTATTCCCCCAACCTACACCCTGGAAACATTCAATATCCTTTCCACTAGCTATGTTTCAACATTCAATTGTCAATCATAGTTATCATACCAAGTGTTGCAGTTTGAATGCTAAGTGTCCCCAATAGGCTCTGTCTCCAGCATGAGGTGGCTGTCAGAGCCATCTGTGAAGGGCTAAGGCAAGCAAGCGAGTTTCTGGAGATGGCACACCCTTTTGAATGACTGTAATGTTTATGATCTGAGATACAAGGTCCTCAGAGACTTCATCCCAGGATTGCTTCTTACTGCTGAAATGCCCTTCTTGTCAAATAATTCTTGAGCAAATTTCCTACAGATTAACATGAAGATGAACTTTCATTAATTAATGCTCTTTAGATGAACTTATTAATGCTCTTTAGATGAACTTATGTAAGTCATTTAATTTTATTCAAATGATTTTAGGAACCAAGTTTAAGGAAATGGTTTTAGTTGCTTTGCCAGAGAGATGTAATAAAATTAGAATCCAAAATAGAACGTGCCAACTCCTCACAGAATAGTAAGTAAAGGCTGCATACTAAGGAATACAACGAGCTTTCATAAATTACACTAGGAAGAGAAATAGTCTTGGGACAAATTTGTGATCAAGGAAAAACATTCATGCTAGGTCAGGTCCAAGGATAAGACCACAGATGTGTACTATGATAAAGCAAGGTCATGTGAAACTGTCGCTTTGAACTTCTAGAATGAAACGCTGCTTTGAACTCACTATTATCAACCTTCTGTAACTCCCCTTTTGTTTAACATTTTATCTGTGACATAATTGTATAAAGAACTTTTGTCTAAGAAGGTATAAATTGCCAGAGAAAAGATATAAATTGTGGCTTTTGGAGCTCTGCTCCATTCACCAAATAACATGTGCGTGTATGTGTGTGTGTGTGTGTGTGTGTGTGTGTGTAATGTGTATATAAGTATGCATGTGCATTTGTGAAATTGATGAAACAGGTGGTCTGGCCAGCCTGTGTATGTGTGGGTGTGTTCGTGTGTTTGTGTGTATGTGTATGTGTGTGCACGCCTTCCTTCCTTCCTTTCTTTCTTCCTTTTCTCTTTGACTCACAAAGAGTTAAGGAACTTTGAACTTTTTGTGGTGGGGGGATTCTTGAGCTAGAGAAAAAAAAGGGCCCAGGTAACTAAGCTCCCCCTTACTGTTAATTCCCTGTTGATAGCAGCAGGAGTTAAATTGCCAGAAGCCAGAGACTTTTGGTTGCCAAAAAGCAGAGTTAAAGAAAGAGATAAATTAACAAAAGTAAGGAACTTTTGCCCCAGCTATGGTAGACATCACCCTCCTGCTGTTCTCAGAGAAATGGATGAGGAGCTGGACATCAGCACGTGGTGTTTGAGAATATTTTCCTATTGTAGAATACTTTTTCCTATTAATTTATTCATTCACTTTACATCCTGATCTCAGCCTCCCAAACCCCTCTCGCATAGCCCCTCCCCCAGCCCCTCTTCCCTTCTCCTCTGATAACAGGGAGTCCCCCTGGATACCAGCCCATCCTGTCACCTCAAGTCCCAGCAGGACTAGGCATATCCTCTCTCAAAGGTACACATGTTGTGATCATCACACAATTCCAGAAAGATCACACCAGGACAAACAGTTCCACATGAGGTTTACTGAGAGAGAGAAGGGAAGGCGGTGGTGGAAAGAGAAGGGGGGCTGAGAGAGAGAGAGAGAGAGAGAGAGAGAGAGAGAGAGAGAGAGAGATCAGAGGGGCCTTATGACATAGCCTCAGGTAAAGGTGGGAAGTGAGCCAAGTAGATTCTGGGAATATGGTGGCTGTTGCCTTGGCAACAGGTGTGTAGTTAGCAGTCTCCTATATGATGTCACAGGTTTCGACGGCCTGATACCAACATACCTCCCTTCCTATTATAAAGTAAGGTAAAAGGGGAATAAGGGTGTCCTGTCTCTTAAGCTGCTTCCTGCTCTCGAGGGGTATCATCAATTTTGGGGTGTAGCTGAGTTCCACCATTATGGTCCACCTGGTAAATGTTTGCATCAGGTTCCTCTGTGGAACAGCTCTTCTGTGGGCAGCGGCTGGTAATCCTGTAACAGGAACTGATTAATTGTTTAGTTAGACATTATTTGTATATGTGGTTAAAGAAATGTAGAAACATGATGAATGAGGCAGGGAGTGGATAATAACTCCAGGAAGATGACTACAAAAGGAAGCATCCACTTCCATAGAGGGTTTTCAAAAATCCCAGAACTGGAGGGCTGAGGTTGCCTGAAATTATTACAGTCTGACTGTAGCTTCAAGATTTTATTTGTCACTATTCCAGATTGGTTGACAAAGAAACAGCATTTTTCTTGGAGGAATGGGCAAAGACCACCTTCTCTTGTTGTCAGGACATCTAGCCGCTGTAGGTTCTGAAGCACCATTGCTGCCAAAGAATCGATCTGTTTCTGGATAGTAAACACTATCATTTCTTGAAGATTGCTTTCAAACTGGGAAGTGAGTGTATTATATTGGGTCATGGAAGACATTATCCCTGCAACTCCAGTACCAACACCTATGGCTATTCCTGTAGTGACCAAGACTGGCACTACCTGAACTACCCTCTTATGTTGGGCAGCTATCACATCTACAACTGGATTTGGGAGGGGCTCATTTTCCTGGTTACTCCCAGTTCAGGGAAAAGGAGTACCAACGTGCAAACTCCTGATCAGCTGGTGGGTAGGTGATGATATATCTGAGCGCCACAAAGAATTGACATGCTCTGGATTGAGGGCACTGTGGCAGTCAGGATATATCAAGGGTTATGGTTCCTTTGCAGTGTAGGGAACTTATCATTCCTACAGAATGTGTCCAGAGGTCTTAAATCAGTTTGCCATGCTAAAGAGAGGAGTAGAGGTAAAGTATGGAGTCATGGCAACATCTGAGTCGGGGCAGTTGACAAAAGGTGAGGTAACTTTATTTGGCAGTATCACCAGAGAGACTGTAAGTGGCAATTGTGAGCTAATTCCAGGGGGTGGGGGTACATATAACCAGCAATCTTTAAAGTGACCAGGTCTGGTGACATTAAGGAGTTGGTATGCAGAGGTCTGAAGCAAAAGGTGAAATGATCAGTTAGTGCCTTTTATGAGAGGTGATATAAAAGAGGTAAGAACCTCGGAGGAGTGTTTGATTGCTTCTCCTACTTTCCTAATATCTAGAGGTTGGGCAATTGAGACATATTTTCTCTGGATATGGATAGCACTTACTGAGGACCCGGGCTGATTTTTATGGTAGCGCTTACTGTCAACTCCTGTCTCCCACCTGGAATCCTACGGGTCTTGTAAATAGAAGAAGAATGTCTTGCAGTGTTGATAGAAGAAATGACTGACCCATGATCCTAGCATATGTATCTGATAAGACCAATATGGACAGTTTTCCCATATTTGTTTGGCCATTTTCTACAATAATCTTTTATCTGATCAAAGAAAAAGCAAGTATAGAGGTCACAATATTGGGATGGGATAACAGATGCAGGCATGATAGCGATTTGGATCGGTTCCCGGCATCCGGCTATGGAGCAGTTTCCTGACCCTGTTTGCAAAGACTGCTAACTGCGGGGGTTCCTTGAACCTTGAGTCTCCAGACGTAAAAGCTGACCTGGATGGAAACAAACAACAGGGGGAAGACGAGGAACCCATCACTAATCCAGTGTGGTACAGCTCGGCTGCTGGAGTAGAGCCTCGTTTTCTGGGATTGGGGACAAGGTAGGTGGTCTCGCGGTCCTCCGGAGCTTAAGAGAGCATGGTCCTGTGAGGGCTGAGGTGTACGAAGAAGAGTCATTTTTATGTGGAGGGCTGAAAGGTTTGAAGTGAGACAGGTGGACCCAATGAGAGTCTAGCAGCTGCAAAGGTTATGAGAATCACCTTAAAAGGGCCCTGGCATTTGGGAGAGAGGGGTGAAGGCTGATGATCTGGAGGGGATAGAAGGGCCTGGTCTCCAATGTTGACAGGCAGTGGACAGGGGTACAGTGTGTGGCCATGGTAAACGGTGGTCAGCAAAGTTCCATAGGAGAGAACGGAGGTGACAAAGTAATGGGGTGAGTCGATGGTCTGGGAGGGGAGAGCATTTAGGTGAGAAACCAGGAGTTAGGACTGGATGTCCATACATGAATTCAAAGAGTGAGAGGAAAGGTCACTTGGGGAGAGCTCATAGCCTGAAAAAACCCAGAGGTTTTACCCAGTCAAGGTGAAGTTTCTGTGACAGCTTAGCAAGAGTGATTTTTTAAGGAATGGTTGTTTCTTTCCACATTACCTGAAGATTGAGGGTGGTAGGGAATGGGAAAATGCCAGGAGATGTCTAGGACCTTAGATAGAATTTGAGAAATCTGGGAAGTAAATTCAGGACCATTGTCTGACTGGAGCGAGGCTGGGACACCAAATCGGGGGATGATCTCTCAGAGGAGGAGATCAGAGACAGTCTGAGCCCTTATGTTAGTGGTGGGAAACGCTTCCACCCACCCCGAAAAGGTGTCCACCAAGACCAGGAGGTACTTGGCACATCTGACAGTGTAATCAAGTTGTCAATCAGTTCCAGGAAGGGAACCTTATCTAGCCAGATGGGTAGGAAAAGGGGTCCTATGATACCTCGAGTTGGAGTCTGACAGATTTTGCAGTGATAGATTTTATGAAACTTAAGTCCTCAGGAGTAGGCAGTAGGTGGTTCTTGACAAAAGAAGACAATGCTCAGCTGTTAGGATGAAAGAGCTGGCAAAGATGGGACACAGTTTGGCCATTGTCAGGGGTTGAAGGTGAAGATGTGGGCTCTCAAATAAGGAGTTAAGCTGCTGCTAAGGTACGAATGCAAGGTGCCCATCCCTGGATGGTTAGATCTAGTGTTTTGACAAGTATGCTACAGGTGCAGAAGAAGGTCCCACTTGGTGACCCAAGACTCCAAGGGCAAATCTCTCTGTTTCAGTAACATAGAGGGAAAAAGGATGAGTCAGGTCATGGAAATATAAGGCTGGGACCTTAAGGAGATCCTGTTGGAGCCTCTGAAATGGCTTGGTAACAGGTGTGAAAAGAGGTTTGTGGGTGGGGCCTAACGCTGCTTCATATAAGGGGTAAGAAAGGAGGGAAAAGGAACAAACCCAGGAATGTAAAAAGCTAGTCATTCCTAGGAATGATGAAATCTCTTCATTTGTAGAAGGAACAATCAGAGACTGAATCAGATTCTTTCTAAGGCAATAGCCTTGTGGGTTGGGGTAATTGTTAGTCCCAGATAAGTGACATGAGGAGTAGACAGAAGTTGGACTCTAGAAGGTGAGACCCTGTAGCCTTGACTGGAATGGAAATTTAGAAGAGCAGAGGTGTCAGCTTGGCTAATCTCTAGATAGGGGCTACAGAGAAAGACATCATCTACATAAAGTACAACCTTAGATTTAGGGAGAAATAAAGACAGTAAGTCAGAAGCCAGGGCCTGGCCAAATAAATGTGGGCTCTCTTGGAATCTCTGAGGTTCAACAGTTCAGGTAAGTTGGGTAGAAAAGTGGGTGTCAGGATCTGTCCAGGTAAAGGCAAATATGTTCTGTTTCTGGGCATCAAGCAGGATAGAGAAAAATGCATCCTTGAGATCTCTGACTGAGAAATGAGAAGTTCCTGAGGGGATAGTGAAAAGGAGTGTATAACAGTTATCCACAACAGGATGGAAGGGACCACTGCAGAATTAACATCTGAGGTCTTGAACAGCTGACAGGTACCATTAGGTTTCTTATCAGCTAGTATAGAGGTGATAAAGGGAGAAGAGCTGGGGTGAAGGAGGTCAGAAATGATAGGCTTAAGTCCCCTGAGGCTCTGGAAAGAGAGAGGGTCATTGAGCTTGAGTGATGTACCTGGTAGAGTCCAGTAACTGGATGACAACAGGAGAATGATGTTTAGCAACAGAGGAGTTCTGGACATTCAGGGTGTTCACCTGAGAAGCTGGTAAAGGAAAAACATGTTAGTGTTAGTAGGCTGACTTTCTAGAAGAAGGGGCAGAGGAACTGCTGGGGAGCTTGGGTTCAGGCGAATGGGAGGAGCAAAGGAAATAGAAGCTCCCAACTTAGCTAAAAGATCCCTTCCCAATAAGGGGATGGGACAAGTTGGCACTACCAAAAAGGAATGGGTGAGGGGCACACCCCTAAAAATGCAACTAAGTGGTGGGTCTGATGAGGAAGGCAAGGTTGTCCTCCTACCCCGACGGTGGGAAAACTCAAAGGTGAAGTGGGTCTCCAAAACTGTCAGGGCCAAGTAAGTGGCCCCAGTGTCCAAGGGGAAGGAGATGGGCTTCCCACATACCATGATAGCTACCTGGGGCTCCCTGCTAGTGATTTGTGTGGTCAGGTCGAAGGACCTCCGGCCCCTGCAGTCATCTATTGCCGAGCCTAGAAGGTCAGCTGTCGGGTTAACTGGAAGCGACACCCCTCTGTTCTGTGAGACTTGAGGACAATTGACAGCCCAATGTCCTTCCTGATGACACCTAGGACATGGTCCTCTTGGCTTGCTTGGGGTAGGGCAAGCCCTTGCCCAGTGACTTTGTTGAACACATCTATAGCAGGGCCCTGGTGGTCTCTGAGCTTAGAAGACCAGTAGTCCGGGGTAGTAACTGAGGCTGGTTGGACAGCCTTTGCCAGCACGTGGTATTTTTGTTTTCTCATCTCTTTCATAGTACACTTTGAAGGCCAGCACCAAGACATCTTGCCTGTGGAATTAGGGGCCCCTTCTCCAATTGCCTAAGTTTATCTTTTATGTCAGGGTAGCTCTGGGAAAAATAGTAGGTCACAGAAGCTGCCTACATTCTGAGTTTTCAGCATCCAGATTAGTGTATTGCAAGAAAGCCTTTGTGAGGTGTTCTGAAAATTGAGATGGAGTCTCCTGTGTGTCCTGGACAACCTCTTGGAGCTTTTTAAAATTTACTGGCTTTAAGGCTGCCCTTTTAGGCCAGCCAGAACACATGTTATAAACCTGTCTCTGGCTAAGATAGCACCTGCGGAATTGTAATTCCATCAGGGATCCTGGTCAGGCACTGCCTCGGATCCAATTGGATATGTTCCATCTGGTTGGTGAATTTCATTACATACATTTTTGCCTCTTCCCAAACTGGCCTGCATTCATCAGGAAGTAAATTATCGGTAAGAATCATATGGCCATCATGGAAAGTCAAGCTATAAGAGTGATGTCCTGGAACTCCTTAATAAAGCTGGACTTAGAAGTATAGGAACCCAGTCTGCTTTCTAATTGAGAAAGGAGCACAACACGTACCCTGACCAGACCGTCAACCTGAGCCACTCCCTTAGAGAAGGGACCAGTGCTGTGTCAGGTGTTCCTGGAGGAGAAGGACTTGGGTATCTGGCTGTGGTCTTAAAATGTGTGATAGGAGGGGTGAAGGTTGGCACCAATGCATGGTGATTGGAGTGACCTGCAGGTGGCACAGGAGGGGAGGGGTCTGGAGAGGTTGAACTAGTGGGCTCTGGGGTAGCCTGGCAAGAGGGAGAAACTGAGATGGCGTTTTGGGTCTGCGGCAGAGGGGAGGTTACTCATTGGCTGGATCAGACTTCATCTAGTGGAGGGAGTGTAAGTTTCATGGCTAAGAGAAGTTGGGTTGAGGACCAGGATGAGACGATGGAGGGTGAGAGTGAAGATAGGTGAAAACTTGAAACTGAAACCTCCGCCCAGGCTCTTCTGGCTTTCATGGTCTCTGGTGAGAAGCCTGGTGGATTCTCATAGGTCTGCCTTGATTCTAATAGGTCTGCCTTTATGTTACTTGCTCTTTTCCCTTACTGCCTTTAATATTCTTTCTTTGTTTAGTACATTTGGTGTTTTGATTATTATGTGCCACCAGGAGGACTTTCTGGTCTGACCCAGACTATTTGGAGTTCTGTAGGCTTCTTCTGTGTTCATGGGCATCTCTCTCTTTAGGTTAGGGAAGTTTTCTTCTATAATTTTGTTGAAGATATTTGCTGGCCCTTTAAGTTGTAAATCTTCACTCTCTTGTACGCCTGTAATCCTTAGGTTTGATCTTCTCATTGTGTCCTGGATTACCTGGCTGTTTTAGGTTATAAGCTTTTTAATGTGTTTTGCTACATATTTCTTGAATTTTATCAGAAATATTTTCCATGTAAGTCTTCAATTTTACCTGAAAATATTTATAATTGCACTTTCAATCAACTTAGAATTATTTTTATGCTTACCATTTTATTTGTATAATTTCCATGATAATCTTCAATTTTAACATGTTTTTCTACATATTTCTTCAGTTTTATCAGAAATATTTTTCATGTCAGTTTATCAGAAAATGTTTATAATTCCACTTTCAATGTAGTAACACTTTTATGCCTACCATTATTATATTTATATAAAATTTTCCATAATAGTATTTAACACATTTTCTACATTTTTCTACAATTTTATCAGAAATATTTTCTATGTAAATCTTCAGTTCTATCATAAAATGTTTCTACTTCCTTCTCTAATTAATTTTGCAATGTCTTTATATCTACCACTTTACTCTTCAATTTTCCATAAAGATTGTCAATTGTAGCATGTTTTTCTATGTATCTTTTCTATTTTATCAGAAATATTTTCCATGTAAATCTTCAATTTTATCATAAAATGTTTTTACTTCCTTTTTCAATAAAAGAACATGCTTTTCAAAAAACAAAAAGAAAAGTGTGAAACCTCATTCCAATTACCAGACTTCAGGCAGTATGTATGGAGATCTTTTAAAATGATTGGGTCTAGCATACCATTAGGTGACCCTTTGGAATTATTATCTAAGGGGTATTGAATCCAGGCTTTATTGCAGAGGTGTATCCGTTTTGAGGGGTTCAAATGGGGTGTCAATTTCAGAGATTTGAGATTATTCCAGGATACATCCCAGTGGGGTGTCTGGAGGTACATTTAAAGACAATTGAACACCCATCCGGGAGATGGGGTTGTTACTGAACTATTCTTACTGGCATCCCGAGGCGCGCTCAGCAACAGGTCAGTGTTTGGCCAAGCTAGAAATTCGGGTCATGCAGCGAATTGACTAGAGACGATGGCAGCAATTTCACAGAAATTGCCAGAATGCAATTTAGCCTGGTACCAGGAATTTTTGGCTGGCTACAAGAGTTTGAGGGATTTATGAACTGCTTTTGAGAAGGGAAGTCATCCCAGGGTTTAAGTCTTAACTCATTGGTCAGTCAGGAGGTTGGAGGGCACTGAAACACCAAACCCTTAGCCCAAAAGGGTCTGGCCAAGTGCTATCTGGTCATATCCTCCCTCCAACTGGAGAAACTCCCTACGAATCAATGTGCTGGTGTGTGTTTGTGGGCTTCTGTAGTTGGGTAGCAGAAATGTGGAATAGTGTGCTTGGTGTGGCCAGAGGCCAGCACCACGTGGTAGACCACAGTGACACAGCTCACATGGTAGAAGTCTGTGAGTCTCACAGTGGCCACGAAGGTCTGTGGCAGGAGTAGAAATCCACGTGGTGGATGATTGTAGGTGCCAGTGGATGGACCCACATGGTGTAGCAGTGGCTGCAGGGTGATGATGGTGGTGGCGGCAGTCCACATGGCGTCGGTTCTCTTGTGGCAGTAGAGGCTTCATGGTCATGCTGATGGAAACCTGGGCTCTGCAGCTTCCCTGTGTAGCCATCTATTGTGACTGTCGTGACTGTCTCATGTGACACCAGGCCAAACAGTTCCACATGAGGTTTATTGAGAGAGAGAAGTGACAGCAGAAACAGAATGGGAAAAGAGAGATCAAAGGGGCCTTCCTTTGTATATGGATGGTGAAGTAGTCACAGGTAAAGGTGGGAGGTGAGCCAAGTGGATTCTGAGAATATGGTGACTGTTGCCTTGCAACAGGTGTGCAGATTGTGCTGTCTCTTATGTGATGTCATGGGTCTCAGAGGTTCTGATACCAACAACACTCTTAATATTTAAGATGGTTCATTAGTTTGTTAGTTAGTTAGTTTGTTTTGAGGTCAGGAGAAAACAGTGGCAGCCCAACTGGTACCAGCTGAGGTCCCACTGTTGCTAAAGCTGGGCTGGTGATCAAGGTGATCATTAGTTTCTTGTACCCATTGTTGCCCTCAGCTTCCTGATATGATTTGATAATAATAAAATGCTAATGAGTAGCTGTGCACTCTGAGGATTCAAGGTGGAAATGACCTTTCTATCTTTCTTTCTTTCTTTCTTTCTTTCTTTCTTTCTTTCTTTCTTTCTTTCTTTCTTTCTTTCTTTTTCTTTCTTTCTTTCTTTCTTTTCTTTACTTCCTTTTCTTTCTTCCTTCCTTTCTTTCTTTTTCCTTCCTTCTTTCTTTCTTTTTCCTTCCTTCCTTCTTTCTTTCTTTCTTTCTTTTTCTTTCTTTCTTTCTTTCTTTCTTTCTTTCTTTCTTTCTTTCTTTCTTTCTTTCTTTCTTTCTTTCTCCTTTGTTCTTTCTTCCTTTCTTTCCTTCCTTCTTTCTACCTTTCTTTCTTTTGTTATCTCTTTCTTCTTATGGTTATTTTTGTTTGTTTTCTATTAACTTATTCACCTTACATCCTGATCATCCTCACATATTCCCTTCACCATTCCCCATTTCTGTTCTCCTCTGAGTGGGTAGAGGCCACTCTTGGTTACCTCCCAACCCTCATGGATCAAGTCTCTGTAGCCTCATCCTTTCCCACTGTGGCCAGACAAGGCAGCCTAATTAGGGGAATGGAATTCGCAGACAGGCAATAGCTTTTGGGACAGCCTCTACTCCAATTGTTTGGGACCCACATAAAGACCAAGCTGCACATCTGCTATATATATATATATATATATATATATATATATATGCATGGAAACCTAGTTCCAGCCTGTGAATGCTCTTTGGTTGGTAGTACAGTCTCTGAGAGCCCCAAGGGTCCAGGTTAGTTGATTTTGTTGGTCTTCCTGTGGAGTCTGTCCCCTTAGGGGCTGCAATCCTTCCTCCTATTCTTCCATAAGAGTCCCCAAACCCCGTACACTGTTTGGCTGTAGGTATATACCTCTATCAGAGTCAGGTGGTGGGTGGGACTTCTCAGAGAACAGTCATACTAGACTTCTGTCTGTATGTTCTAGCATGGTTGTGGAATCTCTAAGAGATGGAGACTTTCTCAAAGGAGCATGTCAACAGAGGCAGGTCTTCGGGTTTCATCACCTTGGTGCAGATGCTCTCCTCTCTTAGCTTCCTTACTATTGATAAGATATGGGCAGCCAGGCTCATGATCTTCCACCAGGCCTTTCACACACAGGACCTTCGAGACAAAACATACCTTCCTCCCTTAAATTGTTTATTGTCATAGCAACAAAGACACCATGCTGCAGAATTCAGAAGTTGCTGCTATTATCCAATGGCATCCCCAAACTCTTCAAAAATCCTTTCTCCATCCTCTTCCCTTGTTTTTCCTCCCTACTCTTCCCTGTAGTGTCAACACTAGGAGGGCAGAGTGGTAGAGGTTAGAGGGACATGTGCTAGCAGACATGGAGGGAGGCAGGGTTCATTAGACCTCCTAGCAGACATGGAGGGAGACAGGGTTCATTAGATCTCTTAGCGGACAGAGAGAGAGGCAGGGCTTATTAGATCTCCTAGACATCCACAGCATTAAAGCCCAAGGACAGTTTGAAGATCAGAAGTATGGCATAGAGTCTAGTATAACTTGGAGACCTATAACTTTTTAGGGGAGCAGAAGAAACCTATAGGTATCTTTGGAACAGGTTGTAGGAAGAACTGTAATAGTAAAAGTAGTATTGTGAAGGGAATGTTAAATAATAGAAAACATAATTTAAAATTTTGAAGGGAAAATGAATAAAAGAAAAAACAAAAGGAAAAGTTCCAGTGTTTTCAAATGCTATAGTTGATTTTTTTGGAATAATAAAAATACCTCAAAAAAAAAAAAACAGAAGTGATACACAACTGCTATTTGTTTATATAACAATTTAATAAAAAACAAAAGTATTTTGAGCCTTTGTCACTTTATAGTGTATAAGAAACAAAAACCCTTAAGTGGAGAATGACCAACATTTATAAAATTACAATATAGTGGCTTATTACCAAGACAAAGAAGTAACTTATTTTTTGGTGGCTTTAGTTTCATTTTATTTCTATTGAGTCAATAAGAATAAAATAGGTACTTCTATGTCTGAAACTAAGGCAGCATCTGGCAAGACTCTGCCTCTTTTAGATTAGAGGAGGAAGCTGGTATCGGAGGGAATGGTATTACCCTAAACTCCAGGAAAATATTTTTGGAGACTTCTGGGACTGAGAGACATTTTAGAGAGCAGGAGAAGAGTACCATCACCAACAAGAGCCTACGGTATTTGGCCTGTGTTAACTGTTAAAGTCTGCTCACCAGGAAAAAAAAAAGAAAGAAAAACCAAAGAACAACATAGAAAACCTGCCATTTTGGCTTATTTCCCCAGTGGGACATCAACAAACCCCGGCCCAGTTACTATCCATGGAAGAAAACCACTGATGAGATTTCAGGTCAAGAGAACAAGAGCTGTGCAATAACATGGAATTTGCAACAAGAACAATTGTTTACCACTCTACTTCCTGGCAGCTTCATAACCCCAAGCTGTTCATTGAATTTCTCTGAACTTCTGATCACTCATGCATACCACATAAATAATAAAACCAACCTAAGTCAGGCTCTATTAAAAACAAACTAGATGCTGCATTAGACAAAATCTATTATGTAACAAAATACAGCTCACCTCTCATGGTGTCCTCTTACAACTCACTTCTCATGTTGATGATCATCTGTCAAGATTCTGAGACAATACAGGGATCACAAAGCAAGACAGACCACTTAGGAACTTAAAGTTAGAAAATACATTTCATTGTGCTCTTCCAAAATCAGATGCACTTTATTGTGGTTTGGAGGACTCTGATGATGAACAATTAAGGAAGTGAGTGCAAAGTAAAGTTTTAATTGAGTCATTGGGATAAAAGGACAAATGGTGCCTCATGTTTTCTCAGAACCATCTTCCAGAGTCTCCAAGTGAAGAATCACCATAAGTCACAGCTCATATTCATGTTTCATTTAAGTGTTCCACATCTATTTTCATGGTGAATACTTATACCTTATTGGGGTACTCCTTTATTTCCCTTAATTTATAGGTGAGAAACTAAAGCATAGAGGAATGAGGTAACTTGTTTTCAGGATTGTTAGAGATGCCATAACATCTTGGTTAAGAATTGTGCATCAACCTACTGCCTCATCAGCACCCTCCTATCCACTGATTTACTCATGTGATGGAGTTATTCCATCTGTGAACACTAACCCTTGATAGTCTGATTCATACTGACTATGCTTAGTAAATACTTTCTGACAAATTGCCTTTCCAAGGTGAAATCCTTTCAGACATAAATTTCCTGTGTTTTGACCTAAGTAAATGAAACAAACTACCACTCAACCACTCATCAAGGTCAAAATTTGTCCAAATTGGAGATAGAATTGAATGAATCATTCATTGTCCTCAATGGGAAATACCAAGAACAGAGCCCAGGGATGATGAGTTGATCTGTAGAGAAGGGCAAATTAGCCAGAATGACCTCTATCCGTTTCTATGCTTTGAACCATCATGCTACTGCTATCAAAACCATCAGGGAGATATCACAATTCTGGTACATTTACCATCTGAACCATATATAAGTGCATGACTTGAGATAAAACAATGGTATAAATACACAGCCCAACATAAACTTCTATATACAATGGTAATATCCACTAAAGACCACCTGCATTAGCTATCTTTGCATAGTTGTGATGTCCAGAAAGCAACCTAAGGAAGAAATTATTTCTTTGGGCTCATATCTTCACAGACTTCGGCTCATGGTTGGTTGACAAGTGTACTTGGGCAGAGCATCATGTCCATGGGAGCATTAGCAGAGTTTTTTCACCTTATGGCTGACAGGAAGCAGAGAAAAGGAAGAAAAGAGGGAGTAGTCATAGCCTGCAAAGGGAGACCCACAGTCTACTTCTTGCAACTGTGCTGCCCCTTCAAAGCTTCCATGAGATCTAAATCAGAACACCATCTGGGATTCAACATCAATGCCCATTCCAAGCATCTCATACTCATGCTGTAGCACCTCATTGTGCTACAGGCTGGAAACATGTTTCTGGCCTGAGGACCTTCTAGAAGGAATTTCTTGTAGGTCTGTGCTCATAAGAGTCACATGATGATGAAGGAGGCTGCCCAAAGAGAAAAAAATATATAGTGCATAAAGTTTAAAGGTCTGAAAAATATCTGATGGCATTTAATCATCTAGAGAAGAACCAAGCCATAAGTAGCTGCAAAGAATAGAAATAATAGTAGCTTAAGGGTTTCATCATTCATTTTGTACACCGTCTGTGTACACCCAAAAGACACATCTTACAGAAGTCATCAGATTATGCTGAGGAACAGATTGGCAGCAGTAGAACTGGTAGCAAAATATCTATAGGAGGCATCGTATCAAGAGGTAAAGGATTCACATCAATAGGTGAGAGGGGCTCTCCTTCCTGAGACTCTACTTCTGAGTTATTGGTGGTTCATTCCATGTGAAAATCCAAAGAAGTCTGAGCTCAAAGAGGAAGTAAATGCTGTTACTTGAGATGAATTAGTGGAGGAAATACTGCCTGACAGATGGTTATTGTAAAAGCAACCTAACAGAATAGGGCAGAAACATGAGAGGAGTCAAACTGTTGAGTTGCTCTTCTTCCTTCAGCCTTGCTGGACCCACATGTGGTCCACAGATCACTCACTTTGACTTTAATCTGAGAATTTCTTAGAAATGAAAGGTCAGACCTTTAATCCCAGCACTAGGGAGGCAGAGACATTAGGATCTCTGAATTTAAGGTCAGCCTGGTCTCCAAAGAGAGTTCCAGGACAGTCATGACTACACAGAGAAACCCTGTCTTACCCCCACCCACCTCTCAAAAAGCAAGAAAACAAACAAACTCAAGAACAACATTGAGCGACTGAACCTGATTATTCAATTTAACTAGAATTCTACTAATCTCCACAAATGCCAACATTTGGGAAGCTCTGATCCGGAGAATGCCATTCCTTTTATGTACTTGCAAAAACAGAAGACCTGACCTTCTGGATTTTTTATTTTTTATTTTTGTTTGTTTCAAAGCACAATACTCTCCCAATTTTAAGACATAGAAACTATGTTGTAAGAATCTCAGATGGTAGCAAGTTATCCCTGATGATTCAAATTCCAGAAATTAAATGAAGGTTTTCTTGCAGAACTGGTCAGGATTAAGAAGAAAAGGGATACTGAGGTGACCAGAGATGTTTAGTTGTCCAATGAGAACAAGTACAATAGGTTAGAACTTGAGAAAAGATGAAAGATTACCTGAGTTTGTTGAATATGGTGCATTGAATAGCTTCTTACAGGAGCGGCCCACTAACAACTTACTGAAGGTGACAAGTGAAAACGACCCACCTGCCCTGAATTTCTGTTAGCTAATCCCATTTAGCTACAGGGGGCAATACAGAAACAAGAACAAACATGAATTTCTTTGTGTTATACAATTATAGAGGGGAGATTCCACGCTTGAGGAAACAGAGCATAGAAGGATGGCTTCCAGGAGCTAGAACGAGGGGCAAATGGGGAATTTTCCCACTATACAAGATGAATCTATTCTAGAGTTCTAAGTACAACAATGTAATTATACTAGTCATAATGCATTTTATATTGGAATTTTGCAGACATGGTCTTAGTTGCTTCTCTATTACTATGATAAAATACCATGACAAAAACCAACTTGGGGAGGAACGGGTTTATTTCATTTTACAACTCTTAGGTCAGACTCGTTCACTAAGCAAAATCATGGCAAGAACTCACTTGACAACCAGGAAGCTGCAACATATGCAGGAGACATGGAGGAATGCTGCCCACTGGCTTACTCTTTGTGGCTTGATCAGTCTGCTTTCTTATGTAGTTCAGGGTTTCCTGCCCAACGGTTGCCTACAGTAAGCTGAATCTTTACCATTGAGCTCAACATCAATCATAAATCAAGAAAAATTCCTACAGATTTGCCTACAGTCAAAGGTAAAGTTGACAACAAAAATAAAGACAAAAATAAACCAATACAAAGTATATCAAGTCTCACTATATACACAAAAGTAATCATCATGTGGTATGTATTTACATATCTATAATTATTAGCTTGATTTTAGCCAATGTTTCATAATGAATGTACATGAACATGACCAAGTTGTTATCATAAATACACACTTGTTTAATTGTTGATTATATCTTAGTATAATTAGGGTGAACCATGGATCATGTCCAACAACCGTACTGCATGGTTTTGATGGGATCCATTTTCAGTGGTGCTACTCATAAGAGTGTGGCACAGAGGAGACCTTGGGATAATAAGGAGATGAAAACACAAAACCAGAATCTAGTCCAGCAGCAAGTGTCTTCCTTTCTATGCTGACCATCTGCATATGCTCTCCAGTGATGCCTTCCTCTCATTTTTTATACTGCACCTTGCAATTCCAGATTTCTGTCATTTCTTTGGGTCTTCTTCTCTGATAAGGACTGTGTCCACTGTCATGGCATATAATGAGCCAATACATCCATCTATTTAAACAGCTGGAACAAGCTGTCCAGTGTGATGAGCCAGAGGTGGGAAGATGGAAAGTTCAATGCAAGCCTGGTTGCATACTGACACACTACCAAATATATTACATCCCTGAAGTCCATCTCACACCCACAAAGGCTGGCCAACTATAAGTTCAAAGTTACCCGAAGATGCAATTGCTCACCTAGGACTTATGTGCCCAGTGTTAGAACACTGACCCACCCCTGGTACAAATGTTAAACTTCTAACCTTCCAGGACAACAACAGATTATATACTTGTACAGATAAACAAGTACTGTTAGATTTTTCTATAAAGTTTTTATCATTTTTTTTACTGTTTCATTTAGCCACTAGAGTATCTAAATATTCTAGAAATTTTAAACATCAAGAAAGCCATCTTAGTAAATTAAATAAATATTTGCAGAAAAGACAAACGCAATCGAGTTGTTAACCTCGGAATGCTTACTTTGTCATTTTAGTCTCACAAGAATAACTTGATGGTATTTGGTGTATAAAGATGAAGTGTCTCAGAAGTGCATGTGCTGTGATTTGGTTCTGCATGGTGAACATAAACACAGCTACTCACTGGTGATACTTTCTACCAACTTTTCAGCGTACTTCTTGGAGGATGGAAATTACATGTTTGGCCTAATTATTTATTTGGAGCATATTTATGTCGTAATATATGATGTGACTTATGAACCTTTCAGTAACAATCTAGATGTTTAAGATGATGGATGTGAGAAGGTATGTAGGAATCTAAACCTTGCACTATATCCCTTAATTAAGTATAATTGTATATATTTGCACCATTTATATATTTACAAAAACAAATTTAAAAATTAATTCAAAAATAAGATTTTATCTGTGTTATATTTGTATCTTGATTTTACACTAATTTTTATTCACTTTAATCTGCTGTATAACACAGATTGGGAATACAATATTAGCAAACTTATGTACACACTTCTTCCAAATAGTGCTTGAGAGGGATACTCAAAGCAACTTTCAATAGATGCTATTCTTCTATCTTTGTTTTTTTTTTTTTCTTGATTTTAGAGAACTCCATTTGATAAGCCTTAAGGGATAAAGCATAAATGGCTTGGACAAACCCTAGCAATCCTGTTTTGTTTTTCTAGGGATTGAGATGTGAAGGCTCAGCTCAGTGTCAGCTGGTAGACGGTGAATGAGGCACACCTCTGACTGTGTCTGTGAAGGACTTTCCACAGATGTCTGACAGAGGACTGAAGACCCACCCTGAATGAGATCCCAGGATGAAGGAAAAAGGAAAAAGCATAAAGCTAGCTGAGATCCAGGGTCCATCTCTCTCTGCTCCCTAACTCTGGGCACAATGTGACACGCTACCTCAAGCTTCTGTCCCTGCCAACATGAACTGTACCCCCTATACTCAGGAGCCCAAATAAATAGCTTGCTCTTGCAATGCTTTTGTCAATTATCATATCGATGAGGAAAATGACTAACAAAGAGAAATAACAAGAAGTAGGAGGGCTGCTGTGAGAAACCTTACCATGTGGCTTTCAGGCCTTTAAACTGGTTTATGGGATTTCATGGAAGAGTTTGTAGCTACAGTCTAGAGGGTCCTAGAAAGATGTAGGCACAGCAGAGAGGGCCATTCTGGAAGGAGTTCAGAAGTCTAGACAGCCAAGAGAAATGCAGACAGGGAAGCTGGTCTAAGAGGCTTCAGAGCTGATCAGGACTCTATTGGCAATGGGCTATAGGCCATCAGCACTATATTCTGTCAAGGAATCTGACTAGTGTCCCATGTCCTGAAAATCTCACTGAGGCTGAACTCAAGCATCTTGTCTTGGGATGGTTACCACACACTGCTCTGTTGGTAAAAGAAAGCACAGAAAGATAAGTAAAGAAAAGGGCAATTTGGGTTGAAATATGACGACAAGGTGACTGCCTGGAAAGTTGAACTCACTGTCAAAGAAATTATCATCACTATAGAGAGGCCTAGGGTAATAGAAATGATACCTGGATAGCAAAGCCACACCCACACAACAGCAAAGCCACACCCACATAACAGCAAAGTCACACCTACATAATAGCAAAGCCACACGCACACAACAGCAAAGCCACACCCACATAAAGCTTCTTTTAGTAAAAATACAAATTCATTTGAAAGATTAGAGACTTGACTGAGACTAAAGTGACTTAAAAAGAGAATCATTCCACAGGTGCTTTTATTTTTCTTACTATCTCCTTTATTTTACTTTGGATATTGCCATATGACAGCTTAATGTTTGCATCTGCAGCACCTATTTTATACACACACACACATACACTCACACACACACACACACACACACACACACACACACATACACCAGGATAATAAGATAATGAGACTTGACATGTTGAAGTGGTACTATGAATGGATAAGTGCTGAGTCTTTATTATCACTGAGCTATTGAAACAACCATGACAATGCTTTTCAATATGTTCCTTTTAAGTATACAAAATTATTAGTAAATGATAATGAGTTCATTTCCTTGCTTTAAAAACATTTCTTCTAATTCACACTTTCTTTTAATTCTTCACTAAAATGTCAATGAGCACATACACAATTACTAGCTTAAAGTAACCACAGCAAAATTTATCACCATATTTCCCTTTATTATCAGTTTATAAGCTGTCTCTCTGGAGAACTGGATGAGCAAGCCAGGTAACATTAATCTGGGATTTTTTTTTTCTCTTAAAGATACTGAAGCAGTTCCTTCTGTTTTCAAGAAGACAGCTTGCTATCTTGAATTTCCTTCATGTCCTGCTGGTCTGCTTGCTAAGAACAATTTTGATCAAGAGTCACTGCTGGAAGCTTGGCCAGAGTTCACTGCTTTTATCACCACGAAGGTTTGTTGTCTGAAAAATGACATGGGAAATGCCATCGCATCATAAAGACTTACAACAACTCTGGTGCAATTCTGCTCTTCTAATGGCCGCGATGCCGTCAGTAAATATGAGCCTCACTATTACAAACAGCTTCTGCGAATGCAGCGTTGGTTTAAACATCCTGTGATGAGTAGGCACCCTAATTATTTTCTAAAACTATCCAGCAACAAACCTGAGATGTGACTAGCGCATGTCCCTAATCCACAAAGTTGTAATGCTAAATTCCCACTTCTCTTGTCTCACAAGATCTCTGAGGCTCCTTACAAAGCAAAAACCCCAAACCTGACCTTTCAAAAAGAAATAGTTTCAAATACATTTCAGCTGTATGTGTAATACCAAAAGTAAAGAACTGAACAAGACTAGAAAACCATATTATAGAAATTTGTAAGAATTATGAAATATAGAAAAGGGATGGGAGCCAGGCGGTGGTGGCACACGCCTTTAATCCCAGCACATGGGAGGCAGAGGCAGGTGGATCTCTGAGTTTGAGGTCAGCCTGGTCTACAGAGTGAGTTCCAGGACAGCCAGGGCTACACAGAGAAACCCTGTCTTAAAAAAAAACAAAAAAAGAAAAGACAAGAAAAGGGATGTAATTTAAAATAAAATCTAAATGTGTGCATCGCTCCAGCAGGCTGTCATTCAGCCATCAGAGAAGCCATTTCCAAACTTACTTGTGTATGGAGTTCATGGAAGTGAACTAACAGATTACAAATTCCAAGGATGGCTGGGAGATGGCTCAGCAGTTATGACTGCTCTTCTAGAGGTCCTGAGTTCAGCTCCTGCAAATCACATGGTGGCTCACAGATTCCATGGAAGCCATCTCTCTTTCTGGTCCCCAGAAATTACCCTGACATTTCCCATTCTCCTCAAGTTAGCAGAGTGAACAAATCTGCATTTATATAGCAGACTTTCTCCAGAAATCATGCCAGCAATAATTTTGGCAGGGTGGGGGGAGTATTGGGTTGATTCCAGTTTGAGACCCCATTTTTTTTTATGAAGATGAATAGTCTTTCCTTTCTCCTCTTTGAAAGAGGTGCAGGACGGAAACCTGTAGACACTGATAAATGTTCACTAACTGATATAACCTAACAGGTTTCTGGGCAGTGATGAACTAACAGCCTTGCAAACGGGGGCATTCCAGGAATATTTGTAAAGGTGGAGTAAGGAGGGTTAGCAGTGAAAGGCTGGACTGAATGTGTTTTTCTAGATTTACCAATTTGTTTTCATGTTCTACTTAGAAATTTGAAAGGAAGGAATTGCTGCCATTATTAGTAAAATACTGTTATTGTTGTTATTTAATTCCCCACAAGACAGACCTGTTGGCTAAAGTATTTACAGGTGAAATCATTTACTTTGAAACAACATGGGAAGTGAGAAGTTTAGTTGGCCTAAGGTGGATCATAAGCTGATCATTGTAGCAATGCATCATTGGATGATTGCAGGGTAGCTCTCCATGTCGTTATAGATACACTTTGAACAACTTCATATTCATTTATGAAAACTCAGCCAGCAATGATGGCTTGAACTGGCAACCTTAAAGTAGGAGGATTTCCATTGGTTAAAGGCCAGTCTGGGCTACACAGCAGCAAGATTTTGTCTCAAAGAAAGAAATCACTTCAAGGGAAATCTAGCCTAGTTTTCACAAATTGAACACCCACAGGTAAGAAAACAAAATATTCATAAAATTTTACAAATTCAATTGTATTTTAATTGATTATTTTTGTTTTTTAAAAGTCTTTACAAATTTGTAATAACTTCTACTTAATTATTATACATGTGCGTATGAGTGTGTGTGCATGTGAGTGTGTGTGTGTTACACACCTGCCACTACTCACTTGTGAAAGTCAGAAGATCGTATTACCATTACTATTCTTGTCTTTTAAAGACAAATTCTTACTGTGTATCCCAGGTTGCCCTGTTACTAACTGTATGGCCAAGCCTGCACTCAAATTTGCCATCTTTCCTGGGTTCCCGTCCTGGGACTACAGTACTGTGCCATCATGCCTGGCATCATATTTATTTCTAAAAGCTTTCATAATCTCCCTGCCATACATAGATCTATAATCTGTATATAACTCATATTTGGTCCTCATACAAATGTTTAATTAACTGAGAAAAAGCTTTGAAATTGTGCCCTTGTCTAGCGTACGAGTAGGTCAAATTCATCATAAATCAAGTATCCAAATGCCCATAGATTTTCTGCAGAATTCTATGTTCAATCTGTTTGATCAAATTACATATTTTTATGCCACTTCAGCACTATGTGAATCTTGTGAATAGAATGTTAGTGTGTCTCTACATCATTTGTAAGCTGCCTTCATGTCAGTTCCGCAGGCTAACACAAGTCCAGAAATGAGTTACCTCTTTTGGACTTGTCTGCTGCTCAAGTCTGATAGACAAGCAAACACTTGAGGTTTTCTGCACTCCAGAACTTGACAGTAAGACCTTATTGTTAAAGACACGCCATGCTTGAGTCGCAGGGCACAGGGAAAGCGAGCTAACACTGACCTAGAGGCTGTCCCTACTGGCTAGCTTTACTAATTCTGTAAGGTTCCATGCATGCCACCAGAGAAGAAATTCATCAATGGTGAGTACGGGTGACCTCTGTAAGGGACAGTGATGAGTGGACTGGCAAGACACTCATACTACAGCGGTACAAGCATCACAGGGGTACAGTTACTTTCTGATTGACTTTAAGAACCACTCCAGGAGATGAAACCCATATTAGAAGCACTGTTGGACTTGTCATTTCATTGGTTCTAACCCTAAAGAGAAAATAGACTTCTTTATTCTGCTAAATGGACATAGTATTTAACCAACTCCTAATGATGTGGATTAGTGAATCTCTTTAATCATCATCAGAGAAACGTCTATCTTCCATAGGTAGTGATTAACACACTCACAAGTGGCCAAGGTTCAGAGAACAAGAGACTGTAGAATGCTAAGCCATGAATGGGGGATTTATATTCCGTCCCTCCTCCTAAACTCAAGGATCACTGTGGAAGAAGCAGAAAAAGAATGTAAGAGCCAGAGGCAGTGATGACTTTTGAACGCTGCGAAGCAGCTGTAAACATTTACTCAGAGCAGATGTAACAGCACCCAAAAGGCGCATGCAAAGGCAAGCCAGACTAAATCCCAGCACAGAGCCAGTCGGCAGCCAGGCCTCCTGCTGCAAGCCCGTGCTCAGTGGCAGAAGAATCTAGAATCTATTATGCAAGAATGTAACAGCAGAAAAACAAACAAATAAAAGCAAAAGCACAAAGCCCATCATGCTGCTCAAGAAGGGCGGCGTTCAGTGGCCGACAGCACAGCGCTGAGACACTGGTCCACTCTGGAAAACCCTCCGCACGGCCATCGCCTGCCTCGGAGCATACTGGAGCTGAAGGGAAAGAGATCAAGATCAATGAAATCCTATGCAAATATCTGTTTGCTTCTTGTTAATCAGCCCTCAGACAAAACATCACTAACGAGTTCACAATGGACGATGGCTATGCTCAGGCTCTGAGGCCAAGGCGAGCCCTTAAATAAACGGAACCTTCCCGGTTTTGGGAAATCAGAGGATGAGGGCTGGGAAGCCTGGGCTACCAGAGAGGAGAAAAAAGAAGGAAGAGAAATGCAGAGCACCTGTGGGTTTTAGAGAACACCAGAGAATAGAGGGGCTGCCAAGAGGGAGTTGATCTGAAAACCACAGAGGCCCAGGAGACTTCTGGGGAGTTGTACTCTCAGGAGAGTCTGACTTCCCTTCTTCTTCCGGCTCCTACCTCACTTCTAGCATAGGTATTTTCTCAAACAAGCTTCAGTTCTCTGTATTTATCTAAATGCTTTGTAGCATTGTCCATGTCTTAAAAATAAGGATGGATGTCATGCTAATTTTCTTGGTTTCCTTTGAATGTTTGTTATGCAGTTAAGTGTTTTATCCTTTTATCTGTTTTTAGGATTCACAAAAAATACAATTGAAGATAGTATGCTATTGATATAAAGAATATATAATTGTTATGCATTCATTTATTTAACCAACATCATTTGGATCAATTCTATGCTAGTGATATTGCTAGATGTGCGGCATATAGTGGTGTATAATTACAGCATTGTGCTGAACATGATCAAACATTTTAAAGGGAGAAAGAAGAGAAAAAGATCACTTGACATTATTAGTCTGTGCTCTTTATAACTTCTGGAAGCGAATGAAACAATAAATATAGCATACCCAAGTCTATAGGAAATAGCCAATTATAAGGTAAATAATTGTATAAATAAATATTCACATCAAAATAAGAAAACACCTTCAAATAACCTAATGATACAAATCAATAAACTATATAAAGAAGAACAAACTAAACATAAAATTACCAGAGGGAAAAGTAATCAAAGAGAGACCGTAATAAACAAAATAAAAAAAAATACAAAAGACCAATGACATAAAGTGGTTTTCCAAGTGCTAGCTAGCTGTTTGGGGCCATGGAAAATGTTCAAGGAAAGAATTTAGGAACATGATATAGGACACACCCTCACAGTTTTAGATGTTTGAATCTAGTGTCCCCTGGGTCCTTCCATGCTGGAGGTGAGGCAGAATATCATGGAACAAGGCGGGACTAGTGATAAGATAACATCTGTAAGCACACATCTTCACTGATTTACTTTTCCAATGTGTCCCCACCTTCTATTGCCTCCTAAATAACATCACCATCTTGTCCTTAAACTATAACAATAAACAAAGCCAAAAAGGCTTTCGTTAGACCAGAAAAGAAAGACAATGGATACAAATAAATAAAATTAGAAACAAAGAAAGAAAGCATTATGGCTGATGCAGCACACAGGCAAGGATTCCTTGGAGCAGCTATGAGGAGCTATCTGCCAGTAACTTGGAGAATAAAGAAAAAATAACTATTGTGGGGTAAATGTAAGCCACCAAAACTGAACCACAAGGACAAATAATATGAACTGACCAATAGCATACAAGTATTCATAACCAAGTTGTTCAACAAATAAAAACATGTGGTCAGGATGCTTCACTACTGATCTGTTCTAAAATTTAAAAGAATTGAATCCTATTCTCTCAAATGACCCAAAAGAAAAAATTCTTCCAATACCACATTATAAGGTTAGCATTACCCTTATAGGTTATAGGAAGACAGATGAGAACACACACACACACACACACACACAAGGAAAGAGAGAGTGTGTGTCAGAGAGAGAGAGAGAGAGAGAGGGAGAGAAAGAGAGAGAGAGAGAATGCAGGCTAATATCCCTGCTAAACTTGGACGCAAAATGTCTCGATAACATACTACTAAATAGAACTCAAAACAGAGTATTGTATCATGAGAATATTGGTGTTATTCAATAGATAAAGACTTTCAAAAATAAAAGAAATCTACAAACATCTGACAGCAAATTAAAGTTATCCTCATGTCAGCCTAAGAATTATTTGATAAAGTTCAATCTTATAATGAAAAAAACATACAAAACTACAGAAAATGTACCTCCAGCCAATAGTTGTTACATATACCTTATGCTTATATCATAGCCAAACACAGTGAGGCAGGCAAAAGACAGCCATGAAGATCAGTTGCATAAGACAGAGAACCCAAGGTAAAGATCCACATGCCTTTGAGAAAGACATTGTGAATATATAGTGAAAAAAAAATTTCAACACATTAGTCATGAACAAAACCTTGATTTACAGATTGATTCAGAAAAAAATAAACTAAACTAAGCAAACCAACCTGAAACACCCTCATATATACTGAAGGCAATATACACAAAAGAAACAAGGTATCTTACTATTCAATGAAATGCTTCAATTCATTGGACATGGCAGATTGTTTTAGATATGATTCTATTATCGCTAAATGGATAAGTGAGATGGGATTCCACTAAACAGAAAGACTTATTTATGTTTAGCAATGTAAACAATCAACAGTGTGAAGAGCTAATTTACAGAGAGACTAACTTAGACAGTGTTAGGGAACCCAAACAATTGAACACCAAAAATCAAATATTTAATATGGACAAATGGCCTGAATTACTTCAAATGGCCAAAAGGATATGAATGAATGTTAACTTCATCAATAAGTCAGAAAATGTACATCAAAACCACAGTGACATATCACCTCACTACAATTAGAACAGCCAGACCAGAAATAAAAAGAATAAATAATGATGATGATAACAATAAATAGGAGATATTGACAAAGATGAAAAAATGGAATTTATGCACTGTTAACTGACATATAAACAGGAAAGCCACTGCACAAACAGTGTAGATAGTCCACAGAAGAAGCCAGAATGAAACCACCTTATAACCAGTAGCCAGCATCAAGAGAGAAACTTGAAGCCAGCATAGAGAGAAACTTGAAGCATTCCCACTAAAATCAGAGACTAGACAAGGTTGTCCTCTCTCCCTTTATCTATTCAATATAGTACTTGAAGTTCTAGCTAGAGCAATTAGACAACAAAAGGAGGTCAAAGGGATACAAATTGGAAAGGAAGAAGTCAAAATATCACTATCTGCAGATGATATGGTAATATAGGTAAGTGACCCCAAAAACTCCACCAGAGAACTCCTACACCTGATTAACAACTTCAGCAAAGTGTCTTGATAAAAATTAACTCAAACAAATCAATAGTCATCCTATACTCAAAGGATTAATAGACTTAGAAAGATATTAGGGTAGGACACCATACACAATAGTCACAAATATTATAAAAAGGTTTGGTATGACTAACCAAGTGACAGATCTGTATGACAAGAACTTCAAGTTCTGAAGAAAGAAATAGAAGAAAACCTCAGAAGATGGAAAGATCTCCCATGCTTGTGTATTGGTAGGATTAATATAGCAAATATGGCCATCTTGTCAAAAGCAATTGAATATAATCCCCATGAAAATTCCAACTTCATAGGGTTAGAAAGAGCAATTCTCAAATTCATTTGGAATAACAACAAACTCAGGATATCGCAAACTGTTCTCAACAATAAAAGAACTTCTGGGGAATCACCATCCATGACCTCAAGCAGTACTACAGAGCAATAGTGTTAAAAACTGTGTGGTATTGGTACAGTGACAGGCATGTAGATCAATGGAATAGAATTGAAGTCCCAGAAATGAAGCCACACACCTATGGTCATTTGATCTTTGACAAAGGAGCTAAAACCATCTAGTGGAAAAAAGACAGCCTTTTCAACAAATGGTGCTGGTTCAACTGGAGGTCAGCATGCAGAAGAATGCAAATTGATCCATTCTTATCTCCCTGTACAAATCTCAAGCCCAAGTGGATCAAGGACCTCCACATAAAACCTGACACATTGAATCTAATAGAAGAGAAAGTGGGGATGAACCTGGAGCACATGGGTGCAGGGAAAAATTTCCTGAACAAGAACACCAATAGCTTATGCTCTAAGATCAAGAATTGACAAATGGGACCTCATAAAATTGTAAAGCTTCTGTAAAGCAAAGGACACTCTCAATAGGACAAAACAGCAACCAACAGGTTGGGAAAAGATCTTTACAAGTCTCACATCTGATAGAGGGCTAATATCCAATATATACAAAGAACTCAAGAAGTTAGACTTGAGAGAACCAAATAAACCTATTAAAAATGGGGCACAGAGCTAAACAAAGAATTCTCAACTGAGGAATATTGAGTGGCCAAGAAGCACCTAAAGAAATGTTCAGCATTCTTAGTTATCAGGGAAATGAAAATCAATATAGTCCTGAGATTCCACCTCACACCAGTCAGAATGGCTAAGATCAAAAACTCAGGTGACAGTAGATGGTGGCAAGGATGTTGGGAAAAGGGAACACTCCTCCATTGCTAGTGGAATTGCAAGCTAGTACAACTACTCTGCAAATCAGTTTGGCAATTCCTCAGAAAGTCAGACATAGTACTACCTGTGGTATACCACTCTTGGGCATATACCCAGAAGATGTTCCAACCTGTAATCAGGACATATGCTCCACTATGTTCATAGCAGCCATATTTATAATAACCAGAATCTGGAAAGAACCCAGATATACTTCAACAGAAAAAATGGATACAGAAAATGTGGTACATTTACAAAATGGATTACTACTCAGATATTAAAAACAATGACTTCATGAAAATGGATGGAACTTGAAAATATCCTCCTGAGTAGGGTAACTCAGTCACAAAAGAACACAGAGGGTATGCACATGGAGGGATTCATGGCCCTGGCTGCATATGAGGCAGAGGATGGTCTCGTTTGGTACCAGTGGGAGGAGAGGCCCTTGGGCCTCAGGCTGTTTGATGCCCCAATGTAGGGAAATGCCAGAGCAGGAAGACAAGAGTAGGCAGGTTATTATGGGAGCACCCACATGGTTGTTATGGGAGCACCCTCATAGAGGCCGAGGAGGGGGAATGAGATAGGGGGGTTTGATGGAAAATTCTGGAAACAGAAAACATTTGAAATGTAAATAAAGAAAATATTTTTTAAAATTCTCTTATCCTTGGGACATAATTTAACATTTATAAAGACCTTTTGCTCCTTGTTTCTTGTAATACCCCCCACTGGTCTCAGAAGAAGAGACACACCCACAGTTCACAAGGTCAGTAACTCTTGAGAGCCCCATCTTTTTCTCAACCTCATTGTGATTGAAGTCATTCTCTCCTTCTTCGATGATGCTACCCTCAGTGATGGAAACAGTTTCAAGTGCTCTGGCGTATTGTTTTCCAGTTCCTGCTGCTGGTACCCTCCAGGCTTCTCAGCCATGGAGACTGGAATCTTCTCCCAGGTCTCTGGATCAGAGACCGCAGGTCACTCTGAGAAGCTCAGAGAGAGCCCTCATCTTCCTGAGGCTGACGCTGACCTCCAGGGTCCTCACAGATGGCTATGATCAGGCTTTTACCATCCATTAGCTGGGCTGCAGCATTGCCTCCTCTGTGGGGATGATTTTCACCCTGTTTTCTTCTGGGAGTGCCGCTGATAGCAGGGGTGGGGTTGTCTCTTAACTGCAGTCCTGAAAGCCCATTAGAACAGTTCTTTTTGAAACTGAACTTGAACGTCTTCTCCATAATCTTGCCTGAAGCATTTCTGAGAACCAACTTCCATCAAAATATAAAAAAGAAAAACACCTTAATCACCTAAATTAAATTATATTAGAATATTTGAAGAATAAAACATCCATTGGGAGACAAAATTTAAAACTATGTTTAGCAATATTAATGCGAGTTTTCTTCCCACTTAAATTATTCTATTTTATTGTTCTTAAATGTATTTATTGTGTTGGAACCCACCATGGAAGTCAGAGGACAATTTGTGAGAGTCCATTCTCTCCCTCTCCACCATGTGTGTCCCGAGGTTCCAATTCTGCACATCATGTTTCCAGGAAAGTGCCTTACCTGCTGACCCATCTTTCTGGCTAGGCCAATGTAGGGGATTTTTTGACATTTTAAAAAAATGAGTTACATGCAATCAAAGAATAAAATATAGCAACCTATGAAAAGGCTCCCTTCCCACCATCCTGTTATTCCCTCCTCTTAGGGTTTCCCAGCATTGGTGCAGCACCTCTCTTAGAGGTGTAAGAGCAGTGACCTGTAAATCAGGTCTCTTGGTTACTGAAGACCATCTGTGGACCGTATTTTGTTCTCATGGAAATATGGGCAGATTATGCAATGCGGTTAAGGGTGAATCTCACCCATTAGCAGAACAGGGATGAACACATTCACCTTATGGTTTTGTTATGCAGAATCCCACTGGGATGCTTACTGTGTGGATTCCTGTGTAGCTGTTTTTGCTGCACTCAGTGGCTTGAGTGAAGTTGCTCAGGAACATTTACAGATTTCAATACTGTAGGTGGCACTCAACCTTATGCCTAAGGTTTGTTGTCATGATAAAGCTTAAAATTATTTCTAAAACAGATGTTTTGTCTAAGTATGAGTTTCATATTATACTCAGGTGGCATCTCTATTGTACAAATTCATTCAGAATATGTTCTACAATCAACAAAGAACAGCGTGCTATGGTAATTGCCGAATGAGGACTAAGCCAGGATCTGTGCTGTGTGAGTGGAAAGTGCAGGTTACAGCAGCCAGAAACCTGTGAGGCACTTGTACAAGCTACACCGCTTCACCACAAGTGAAGAGATTCATATACCTAAAGGGAAGTTTAGTATTAAACAGAAAGAATGCAGAAAACTCAAACAACAAACAAACAAACAAACAGTTGTTAATTCCAGCAAAAATAAATAGGTGTGTGGAAAGGAGAACCTGAAAAAGCTAGTTGGGGGATAAACGCCAGACTAAATCAATGGCGTGCACCCTGATTCCGTTGGAATAAAATGTGATAAGCAGCAAACTAATCTTTCATAATACAAATCAGATCAATAATTACCACAGAATAGATGGTGACCACTGGAAAATGGAGTCATTTCAAAGGGACTTTAACACATTATAAAGAATCCCAGAGATTATTTATATAAAAACTAATTCAATCACAAAAATTATAATGACATTCAACAGTGAAGTCTAGTTTGTTATCGGAACTCCAAACAACTTAAAAAAGGATGCAGTACCCAGTAACTCTAATTATATTTTAGGACACACATATATATGTTCTAAACAGCTTTCTAGTTCCTAAGGATTATACAACTAGAGAATCATTCTTTGTCCTTAAGTATGGTATGAATAACACTACAGTAAACATTCCCACTCAGGTCACATTTGAACTGCTTTCATCTCCAGCTTTTATCTGTCAGTGTCTTGGAACTCAGGACCCAGCCTACAATCCTTGTCCTCAAACTCTTCTTGTCTCATCTGATCCTCTGGACGTTCTTCCTAGTTTGGCCTCCACCAAGTCACCATTCAAGAGAGTCAGTACTTACTACTTTCTGAAAGCATTCCTTCTGTCAACACCATGTCCTACCACTCTCCCGAACTCCCTACTGATATTTTACCGACAGAGGCGGAAAAAACAAATGTCTCCTGGGAATAATGGAGCTCTTTGTAAATTTAGAAGCAGAAATCTCACCTGGCAATTTGCTATATTCTCTTACTCTCTAGCTATTTAAGACAGGCCTGTAGTTCTCAAGTAGCAGTTTGCCCTGACTTCCTCCTTTTCTCTCTTCTTGAGGATTCCTATGGCCTGGCTGATAATCCACTAACTGCCAAACTCCCTTTTAAGAATTGCAATGCTTTACCTCATAGTTGTTTACATAATTACAACCTCCAACCACATGCAGGTTTTTATGGCTGTGCGTATGTGTATGAGGATGGCTCTGGCACTCTGGTACTGAAAGCATTGATTAAGTCAGGAAGTTTTGTTTTACAAGGTAGAAGGCTAAATGTTAGATAAGGATTTCTCACAAGAACTTGTTAAAGACCCAGGGGGTATAAGAAACTTCAAACTCTTTGAAGGTTTACTGTAAACTATGAGTGACTCTATATTCTAATCAGGAAGTTTGATGGCATCTGTAAATTGATCTTCTGTATCTGTTACTTGAGAAACTTTGTACCTGATTGATTTTGCATTTCCTTGTACCAAATGGCTATGATAATTGTGCCTGCCTCACCGGGCTACATCTTTTGAAATGGTAATACCAACTCCAAAATACATTCAGATTCAACTGCCTCTGTGTGTGTGTGGTTTGTTCTGTTTGTCATCTCAGCCAGACCTGTGCCTTCCTGGACCAGAGGACCCTGGTTATCCCACAGCAGACCCACCACGGTCTGTAACACCCTAACTCCTAAGCCCTGGCTCAGCATAAGATTTTTTTCTTTTGTCTTCTTGGTGTATAGAGTCCTATTATATCCACTATCATTCTGTGGCATTGAAGAAAAGCAAAGAGAGGATGTATGTTAGAGACAAAGAAAAATGTTTCTGTCAGAAACTCAACCCTGACAAAAAGTTTCCACTTCCTATTCCCCATTACAACAGAGATTAAGTTTTATCAGAGGAATTTTGAAAGATGCATTTAAGCCATAGCAGCCCCGACAGCTATATTTCTGTGGCATATCTGCCACTTTTCTGAGAGTGGCCTATCCTAACTGCATAGAGCATTTGTTTAATGAGCAACGCCTGTTTTGAAGCTAGATGAGAGATGGCGTAGACACCCAATAGATATCAGAGATTGTTTCTGAGAGAAAGGAAGGTAATATCTCATGAATTTTTAAGTTCTAATGTTATATACCAAGACAAATCCCTCATTTTCCTAACATAAAATGCTTCCCAATCATTCTTTCCATTTTGCTTAAAAACCACAGTAGTTACTTGTAGTCACACAAGTAGTTCTGAGTCCATTTCAAATTTTCCCAGATTGATCCTGACAAAGGCATACTGCACCTCAACCTCAGGGAAACAGCATGTGTTTTCAGAGTTTAAATAAGCTAATTACATATTTTCAATCTATAACATTCCATTAATTTGAAAGAAGACCAATATAACGCATTTATAACAAAACAGTGCATTCTAATAAGAGGAGTCAGATTTATGAAGCATTTTCCATCAAAATCTGAACAGTATGTGCTGCCAGTTTCCATGATCACTGCTTGGAAGCTTTTTTCAGACCATCAACACTGAAAATTATTTCCTAAACTTGCTTAATTGCAGTATAAGCCAGGAAGTTTCTTCTAATTGTTTCTAAATGATGAAGAAGCCGCAATCTTCAGAGGGCTGTCCTGGACCAGAAAGATGGGTTCCTTTGATCCTGACAGGTCAGTACAGCACACACAGTAAGTTGTCATTAGCAGTGGAGAGTGTTTGAGGCACCTGAGGTGTCTCATCAAACACTTTCCAGAAAAAAGAAACAATGAAGTAGGAAAATAGTATTCACTATCCCAAACTTAAATATTCTCCCTCAACATATGTAAAAGAAGTAAATACTGAGTTTTTATAGATAAGGAGAATGGAACACACACACACACACACACACACACACACACACAGCAACTGTATGGCACATTACTTTCATCCTCATGATTAATGTATTGTTAAATAACAAGGCTTCTGTTATACAAATGCCCAAGTAGTCAGGTCTCTGGAGAATGAACTGTCTTTGAGAATGTGCTAGTCATAGGGCTTTGTCAGAGTTCTGAAAGTTAAAACCAACCAGAAACTCAAAACAGTCTTGCAATTTGGCTTTTACTATTTTGACTATCTTATTTGTACTAAAATATTGCCTAGCATATGTACAGTAAACAGTAGACATGCATATTCCTATGACTGGGGGCTTTCTGTCAGAGGATTAGTACTGAAGAGCTACAAGAGTGACCTATGCATTCCTGTTGGTGTCTGACTCCACAGTTAATGATTAAACATTATATTGTTCCCAAATGCCTGGTTGGAGTCCTGTCCATAGTAATTTCTCAAGCGATAGCTCTTTAATTTCCTGGATCTCACAGGCAGCACACCCATCTGGAGTGTGACCAGAGCAGCACTCCGTTGAAGGCACCGTTTAATTGGCCTGAACCATGATGCACAGAATCATGATGTACACATCCCCAGCAGTCCTTAGAGTGCACTCTAGCCATACGAGCTCCAGCTGAGGAAGCAAGGGCCCAATGCATAGAATGACTTCTCTATGTAGTTATCTTGATTTCAAGAGAGTGAGCAGATAGACACATTGATATGAACAGAAATGAAGCAACTCCTTTTGAGATTTGTTCTTACCACTTCTTTCTCTCCATCCATCAATCCATCCCTCATGTAAAATCAGTCCTTGCAACTGTTTATAATAGCGAGGCTGGCTTAATTACTCCTAAGAAACTAATTAAAACATCTTACGTTCATTTGCTGGAGTAACCATGACAAAATGTCAGCAAAGAAGGACTGAAACAATAGAACCTTGAACAGTAGTTTCAGAAGCTACAACTCTGAAGCCTGGGCGTGGCTGGGTTAGGTCCTTCAAGGGTGGCCGGCAGCTGCTGTCATGGCCTGTCTCCCTTTTTGCCTAAGGCAGCTTGCCCATACACTGCAGAAGCATCACCTTGACTCCTTCACTTCTGTTCCTCCCTATGTGAATGTTTCTGAGATCAAACTTCCCCTCCTGCTCAGAGAGAGAAGGTGATGAGTACCTCGTGTGGTCATCATCAGGTGAGCATCTCATGTGTGGTCACGATCAGCTGAACATCTCATGTGTGGTCACGATCAGCTGAGCATCTCATGTGTGGTCATGATCAGCTAAACATCTCATGTGTGGTCATGATCAGCTGAGAATCTCATGTATGACCCTGATCAGGTGAGCATCTCATGTGTGACCCTGATCAGGTGAGCATCTCATGTGTGGTCATGATCAGGTGAACATCTCATGTGTGGTCACGATCAGCTGAACATCTCATGTGTGACCCTGATCAGGTGAACATCTCATGTGTGGCCCTCATCAGCTGAACATCTCATGTGTGGTCATGATCAGGTGAACATCTCATGTGTGGTCATGATCAGCTGAGCATCTCATATGTGACCCTGATCAGGTGAGCATCTCATGTGTGGCCCTGATCAGGTGAACATCTCATGTGTGGCCCTGATCAGCTGAGCATCTCATGTGTGGCCATCATCAGCTGAGCATCTCATGTGTGGCCCTGATCAGCTGAGCATCTCATGCGTGGCCATCATCAGCTGAGCATCTCATGCGTGGCCCGTCATCATCAGCTGAGCATCTCATGCGTGGCCATCATCAGCTTCCCTGGGCTTTGTCATGTAAGCACATCATGCTTTAAGCATTGCATCAGTGCTATTGCCTTGATTCATCATGTGTTCAATAGAAACATTGTATTTTCTAGGCTGTCCATAACCTTGTAAGGAAAGAGGCAAGTTCAGAAATTTTACAAAGCTAAGGTATTATATGCTGCTGGGCTTTCTCTTATTGGTGTAATGTATGACTGTCAGAATTTAAAATAAAGTGTTTGTTTGCTGAACACAACATTTGGTGCTTGCAATTCTAGTACTTGGAAGGTGGAAGCAGGAGGATCAGGAGTTTGGGGCTAGCCTGGGCTACACATGATTTTGATTCAATACTCTCCTCACATAATTAAATTAGATGTTCTAGTGTCACATTCTTCCCCAAAAGTTAAACTGGATGAATATAATGGGAAAATGTCATTCTTACTATGTGTTCAGGTAATAATTGATAGTGTTTATTAAGCTCACACTAAGTTGGTTAATAATTAAATAGCAGAATGTTAGTTATCTAGGATCCTTGGGGATATGTCAATCTAGAAAGCTAAATCTATAAACAAATGATCATTATTGCTTTTAACCTGGAGACTTGAGAGTACTAAGCATATAAACAATCTTTGGCTATAAAACGTTTCCTTATTAAGTTTTGTGTTTTGCTACTTATGGTAGAAGCTACTGCCCTTTTACACCCATTAAAAATTATTTTGTCATGATGACAAGCTTTTAAATTTTATTATAGTCACTATCCAGGAAACAATGGAAGTATAGGACTATTTTTCCCAATATTAGATCACTCACTTCCTGCCGGTGTCTTTGTCTGTGTCCATGTCGTAGGAAGTTGTATCTTATTATAATGAATTGCTCAGGGGGTGGGCCTCATCAAGGACAAAGGTTCTTCTGCTCGCAGTTCTGGATGCTCAGGGCATAGAGTACAGCCATGAGTGATTTCCGGAGTGGTTCTGTGTTATGTCTACTCCCTCTTTCGCTTTGTATTTGCAATTTTTATTTTAGTGTGCCATATTTTATAATTTCATAATTTTTTTGCTTAAAACTTTACATTGAAATACATACCACTTTCCACACTCCCTTTCCTGCCTCCAGTCCCTCGCAGCTATCTTCTCCTGGACTTGTCTCAGGCCCTTCACTGCAGGTTGATGGCCTCCTTTTGATTATTATCATTACATAATATGTGTGTTTATGGTGTGAGTGTGTTTGTGTGTGGTGTGTATGTGTTTATGTGTGTGTATCTATGCATTTTTATGTAGTGTGTGTGTGTGCATAAATATATATGTATATCCTGTTAAGTCTTGTTTCTTCATTTGTGTGTATATGGCCCTGAGGCTGACACTCTGCATTGGACAGCCATAGAGAAGTTGTTCCCTGGGTGAGGCTAATTATCCTTCTCACAGCAGTAATTCAGGTTCTATCTTGAATACAAATGGTCTTCCCTAAAATGAATCAGAAAGAGTTTTCTGTTGCTGTGAGGAAATATTCAGGGTGAAGGTGGTAAGCAGATTAAAGAAGGAAAGGCATATTCTGGCTCATGGTTTGACTGTATCATGACAAAGAAGGCCTGAGAACAGGAGCATGTCACATCTGGTCACATTGCATGCATGACCAATCAGTGTGTTGGTTTGAATAGGAATGGCAACCACAGGCTCATAGATTTGAACACTGCTTGATCTTTAAGGAGTGGTGGTAGTTGAATTAGGATGTTTGTCCTTGTTAGAGTGGGTGTGTCCTTGTTAGAGTAGGTGTGGCCTTGTTAGGGTAGGTGTGGCCTTTTTAGAGTAGGTGTGGCCTTGTAGGAGTAGGTGTGTCCATGTTGGAGTAGTTGTGTCCTTGTTGGAGCAGTTGTGGGCTTGTTGAGGAAGTGTGTCATGGGGGTGAATTTTGGGGTTTCAAAAGCCAAGCCAGACCCAGAAAGTAGTTCTTTGGCTTCCTTTTGCCTGTGTATATAGATGTAGAATTCTTAGTTCCTCTCCAGCACCATGTCTACCTGGATGCCACCATGCCTCCCACTATGAGAATAATGGACTAAACTGCGGAACTGAGTTTCCATAGTTCTGGCGTTTCTCCTCAGCCATAGAACACTAACTAAGAGAGTCATAAAACAGAAAGGGTTGGATGCTGGGCACAGCTGGCTTCCTCCTTTTCTCCTTTCTATTCAGTGCATGGCTCCAGTTCATGGGATGGTGACGCCCACAACAAGGTATATCTTCTTTCTCTAGATCAGTGGTTCTCAGCCTGAAGAGAAATTCCATTGAACTGACTCCCTGGGGTTCAGGAGACCACCCTAGAGAATTCCATAAATGGAAAAGGTTCTTGGAAGCGATGGAGGTGGAAGGCGTGCACAGAGATGCACTCGGCAGTGGGTGACCAGAGAGCCACAACACGGCTCTGAAGTAAGGAAAGGTGAAACTGTCAATCAACCCCAATCTATGGCTGCTGTGCTTTGTTCCCTGTTCTCCTGAGTCGAGAATTCAAATATGTCATTTCTCAAATGGCAGAGCAGATATTATCTCTTGTCCTTTCTCCAACATGCCTGGGGCCGGGCTGCAACTCATGTTAGAGCAAGAGGATGTCAACAGAACAACGTTAGAGTCATCCTTACTCTGCCTCACTGCTTTTTCCTTACCTTCCCCCTGCCTCCAGAATTAGGCGTGATCTACAGACCCTTTCCAAATGCGGGCTCCTCATCAGTGCAAGCCTAGCCTAGTACTTCCCATGGTGTCTTTCTACTGGATATAAAATTAGTAAGGATAATGCTAATTTGCTTCAAATTATTTAAATTACACTCACTGTAAGATCTGAAAGACAAGGGCGCCCCAGCGCCCCATGCCTCAGAAGGCGACACCCATATCACTTGCGAGAAACTTGATGCAATAACAAGAGGATTTTTATTCCAGAGGCTCTAGGGATCCACAGTTGTACACTGCGTAGGGCTAGAGGACTGTGGGACCCTATGCAACTGAAGTCAGGGGAAAAATCACAAAGCAAGGGGTGGAGGACAAAAATCACAAGCCAAGGGGTGGAGGACAAATCATGCACAGAATGGGGAAGTACAGATTGAGGAATAAGGCAATAGTTTATGCCTTAAGGAAGGTTAGAGATTATCTAGAGCAAACGTCCTTGGGGCATTGTATAGTAAAAAACATTGGAAATAGAACAGGGTGGGCTATCTTTCTCAAGCTGAAAGCAGAAAAACAAGTTACTCTGTGCTGGGCTAGTTATTTAGGGGTCTAAAAACATTGAGTTGGGGTCCATCATCACCAATTTATTTCACTTGTGTTTGTGCGTGTCCGTGCATGTGTGCCATGGTGTGTACTCAAAAGTCAGAAGACAATCTGGGTAAATGAGTTCTCTCCACCTACCATGTAGGTCCCAGCACCCCAACCTGCTGAGCCGTCTTACTGGACAGAATAATGCCCTCTACTGCATCCGCAATACCCTTATGCCATGATCAGCTAGAGTTTGTCCTTGATATTGATATGCCAAAGGACTACTCAGTTAATAAACCCTAAGAAATGGCAAATATTCAACCAGATTTTACCTATAATGATATTTATTATGTTTGTTCCATATCTGAAAGTGTAGCTCCTTGTGAAGGAAATCATATCTATTTTTTCTAGGTCTGTTGGTCTGGAGTAACACAGACGTACTATCCAAGAGAAAGCTCGTGGGCTGAGCAGTTATGCAACCTGACGCAAGAAAAAAAAAACATTATTTCACAATTCACTGTTTCTCCGACTTTACTCATCGTATAGGGTTTCATTTTCTGTGAAACTCCTTTTTCATTCTGATGCCAGCTGCCCACTACTGCAGTAAGCTCATACAGGGAGACAAGTGGATAACACATTCTTCAACTGTGTACTCATGAAAATCTCCAAAAATTTCCTTTGAAGATGCAAAATCTCAGTATATGTTGCTTTTCATGGTGAAAAGTTCTTGATTCCTTTGATGCCAATAAGTGGTGACTGCTACTAAACAAAGTCATATAAATAGGATTAATAAAATCCATCTTGTATACATGAGCACATCTGTTTCTTTCAAAGCAGAGATTGCATCTTCTAAATGTGGACATGCCAAAGTAATGCAATCTTAGATAAGGAAGGCCCAAAGAGCAAATTCTCAGATGCTACTTAAAATCATAGACTTCTCCTGTTGAAATGGTGATAATTATAATATAATATATATTTAACTCTGGTCTGAGTTTTTAAAAATAGGAACCTAACTTAGGTAAATAAAGGCATTTAGTATATCACTGGTGACGCTAGCTAATCAGACCAAACTTACTCTCATGGCTACCGAGCAAAAGACTGGTTCATGTAAAAGCAACAATGGCTGCCTCACAAAGCGCTCTTAGATACAGCATGGGAACACTAGATGCCCTCTACTACAGAGAAATCCCACCTTCCTTTCTACGGTTATTTTTGTGTGTGTTTTGTTTTGTTTTGTTTTAGCTTTTTGCAAGATTTCATAGGAACTGTTTGGGGACTGAGTCACTTCCTGCTAAATCTAGTCTGAAACACAAATGTAATTAACCAGCGGGGTGAGAGGTGCAGGATAGCGAGTGGAGACAAGACGACAAAATCAGGCAGCTCAGCTAAAATCCCCAGAGGAACAGGGAGATGGTGACCCTGTGACATCCAGCCTCACCTGATACATCGACAACATAACTTCTGTACCTAAGACTCAGGGACCATCTCAGAAGATGGGGTGTAAAGACCGTAAGAGCCAACGAACAGGAAGTCTGCTCTAAGAACTGGACCTCCTTGTAATGACATGCAGTGACGCTAATGAACTTTCAACAGCATGGCTGGCTAAACGAGACTTGACAGGGATGACATCAACAGACGTGCTAACACGAAAGGGGTACTCTCCTGGGGCCTCAGCTCAGTACCAGTAGGCAGCTGAGGACTACTGGGAGCTGGAGAAACAGCCTTTCTCTGGAGAAAACGGCTCTTGGTTCTCATTATTCAATAGAAGAGGTTAGTCATGAAATCGTAAACTCAAGAGGGAAGGAACTCACAGACAAGCACTAGAGAAAGCAGCTCTTTCGCAGCAGAGGGGGGGACTGGAGGGCTCCAGGGGACGTGGGGGGGGGGGGGCAGAAGGGCTGGGGAAAGGGGAGGAAATGACATTTGCTGTTGAGTCCTGGGAGAGGGTAGCAGGAGCCTGCACACACCTGCTGTAGGTTTCTTAGGCTAAGTTGCTCTCCATTGCCCCCTGGTGGCCACTTTATCTCCTCCTATTCAAGCAGAATTAGCTTTTGCTGGAGTGGGAGCAAAAGAGCACCCAGTATGTTCTTGAAATTTATTACTAAACAAATTCAATTTCCTTTAAATTATTTAAATATTTACTTTAAAAAGCAAAAGTTGATCCCGGAGGAGAATGCATGTCTGTAACCCAGCACTCCGGAGGCTGATGTAGGAGGACCCTGGCGTTCAAGGCCGCTCAGTGCCACAGTGAGACCCTGACTCAGAAAAACGAAAGAGCAAACTAAAGTGCATTTCTATGGGATTTTTTGCTGTCTTTAAATTTGGCACTTAGTTATTCATTCATTTCTAGTTATATTCTTCATGGTGAATTGATATTTTTTTAAAAAATATTTATTTTGTGATTTCCAAACTTATTAGCATACCACCATAAATGTCACTGGCATGACATTTTATGAGATTATTAAACTTCTTTAAATATTTGCTTTTCCATTTTTATCATTATTAGATTTTTTACTGTTCATTTACTTCATATCTCAATTTCTCTAATAATCATTAACTCTTAGAAAATAATTTTATTCTTTCTTGGTTTAATGGTACTTATGAAATAAGTATAAATGTCTATGTATTTTAGATTGAGAAGGACACTTAAAGATAACATCAAATAGTATCAAGCATATGACTATTCTATCACTTCTGAGTGTTTAGGGTCCAGAATGCATTGAACTTCCAAATCTCAAGAGCGATTTCCTGTCTGAAAGGCACACACAGCAACAGACAACTATTCCAGGCACCCAGAAAGATTAGAATGTTAGCTACAAAGTATATCTCAGGCTTCCCTCACGGGACATTATAGAAACACATCAGGGTTCAATTATCCAACTGGGTGAGCTTTCTGTGAAGAATGAAAAGCACATTGTGACATGATGGTTTGCATATGCTTGGCCCAAGGAGTGGCATTATTAGGACATGTGGCCTTATTGGAGTAGGTGTGTCACAGTGGGCGTGGTCTTTAAGACCCAGCTGCCTGGAAATCAGTCTTCTTCTAGCAGCCTTCAGATGAAGATGTAGAACTCACAGCTTCTGTACCATATCTGCCTGGACACTGCCATGCTCCCACCTTGATGATAATGAACTCAACCTGTAAGCCAGCCACAAGTAAATGTCCTTATAAGAGTTGCCTTGGTCATGGTGTCTATTCACAGCAGTAAAACTCTAAGACAGAAGCTGGTACCAAGAAATGGGGTATTGCTATATTATAGGCCTGACCGTGCTTTTGTTTGGAAGAATGTGGATTTGGGAACTTTGGATCTGGAAAGTAGTAGAATGCTTTTAGTGGGGCTTAATGGGCCATCCTGGTAGGAATATGGAAGACTTTGTTGATGAGAGTGATTTGAGCTATGCAGACCTGACCCAAGAGGTTTCAGAGGAGAATTTCAGAACAGTCTTCTGAAGGTTAAGGTGAAGAGATTTAGATTAAATCTTTGAAGGAGGAAGTCTCAAAGCAGCCTGATATAAATTCTGTTGTGTGGTTACTAAAGTTCCTTCTTATGAAGAGTTTTTTTAATAAAAAGGAGCAAGTTGGGAAAGGAAAAATACAAAATACATAGTTCAAGTATTAAAGGGGCACCAGGAAGTAGAATAAAGCTGAATCCAATGTTCTCAGAGATAACAGATTAAGAGAGTAGACTTTGGGGCAAGATCCCATCCAACTAAGTTTAGATCCAGGCATTTCCTTTAATCCCAGGAAATAGAGGCAATCAGATATCTGAGTTCAAAGTTAACCTAGTAAAGAGAAAAATTTTAATCCAGGCATGGTGGAGCACACCTTTAGTCCTCTCATTTATGAGACAGGCATGCAGATCTGAGTTCAAGGTCAATCTACAGAGCAAGTTCCAGGAAAGCCAAGTTTAGGCAGTGAGGGAGCAGAAAACAGAAAGCTGGTAATAGAACAAGGGAGGGGCATGTTCTAGTCCCAGAAAGCAGCAGAACTCAGCAGCTTTGCCCACAGGCTTTAATACCCTCATCCTAGCTGCCTGGAAGCCAGTCTTCTCCTAGCAGCCTTCAGATGAAGATGGTGAACCCTCAGCTTCTCCTGCTCCATGCCTGCCTAGACATTGCCGTGCTCCCGCCTTGATGATGATGGATTGAACCTGCGTCTCAGTCAGGGTTTCTATTCCTGAAAAAAATCACGACCAAGAAGCAAGTTAGTAGGAAAGGGTTTATTCAGATTATATTTCCACATTGCTGTTCATCACTAAAGGAAGTCAGGACTGGAACTCAAGCAGGTCAGGAAGCAGGAGCTGATGCAGAGGCCATGGAGGGATGCTTCTTACTGGCTTGCTTCCTCTGGCTTGCTCAGCTTGCTTTCTTATAGAACCTAAGACCACCAGGGATGGACCACCCACAAGGAGCCCTCCCACCTTGATCACCAACTGAGAAAATGTCCCATAGCTGGATCTAATGGAGGCACTTACCCAACTGAGGCTTCTTTATCTGTGATATCTCCAGTGTGTGTCAAGTTGACACACAAAATCAACCAGTACAACCTGCAAGTAAATATTGTCCTTGTAAGAGTTGGCTTGGTCATGGTGTCTGTTCATTGCAATAAAACCCTAACGAAGACAGACAGTTTAGGCAATGCTAGGAAAAAAGCCAAGGAGATGGCTTAGCTAGACCCATAGCATTCACATAAAATCTGGATGTGGTAGCATACAGCTGTAACTCCAGCAACATGTGACCATGACAGGTGGATCCTGCATGCTTGCCCGTTAGCCAGTCTAGTGAAAAAGCAAACACTAAATTTGGTCTAGAGGTTTGGAATGTCTTGTTTATAAGAAGGGAGTAGTAAGAAGGAGGCAGGTTTGTGCACTCCAGTGGATTTGTGCCCAAGGCCTATTTACTTGCTTACTTTTAATCAATGCTTACAACAATTCTGGGAGTCAGTTATAAAAAGTTGAACAAACAGCCAAATTCATTTAAAAACATGTCCTTTCTCAGACCCCTTCCACTGACCCAAACCATCCCACCAGCATCCCTGCCTCTATTTTGGAGTTTAATTGTTGGTTGTTTGTCTTATTACTCTTGAGACAGGCTCATCGGTGTGTAGCTGATTTGGGAGGCTTTGATGGATCTTGTGATATTCCTGCATCTACCTCTTAAATACAAATGCTTTTAGTAGGCCAAATGCCAGAAGTAGGCCAAATCCAAGGGTTTTAATTTGTTCATTTGGTTTGATTTATAGCAGCACTGGGAACTGAACATCCAGCCTTGTTCATGCTAAAATAAGTACTTCCTCTGCCTCAAAGGTAAGCTTTTATGTAAGGACATGTACTGACAGTCGGGGCTCACTCTTTCATTTATGCAGGCTGCCTGAGCTAGCCCTTCCCAACAGCTGCCTTCTGTCCCTTAGAACTACCCAGAGAGTTTCAGGAAGGGAACCTTGCAGGATGGCCTCTTGTGCTGGAGAATGGTCCAGCCACCTTTGAAGCAGATGCTATATGAAAACTTTCTGGAAATTATGCTTAGCACCAGTCCTCCTCCGGATGACAGAACTACCACTATGCTATAGATACTCCTTCCTGATTTTATATCATAAAAAGGATTGAAGAGCATGCATGGCATTTATAAGTTAATATTATTAGCCATAGAGTGCAGGATACGATTTCTACTATCTGCAGATCCAAAGGGGCTAAATAACAAAAGAGAACTCAAGGAAGCATGTTTGAATTTCACTCAGAAAGAGAGATAAAATAGTAGATGGATGGAGGGAAATGGGTGGGAGAGGGGATGGGGAGGGAAACTGGGGAAGGGGGAAATCAAGGGGAGGGAGAGCTGGAGGGAGATCCAGGGAGAGAACAGTCCAGAAGGATGAACGGAAACCAGTGGTGGGTGGGGTATGGAGGTTAGGGTGGTGAGAGGAAGGATGTCTAGGATTTCCCAGAGACCTGGGTTATGGGAGGCTCCAGGGAGTCTTTAGCTGAGACTCCAAGCAATGGGAAGTATGGAGCCTGACATGGGCCACCTCCTGTAGTCAGGCAGGACTCCCAGTAGAGGGATAAGGATAGCAAACTACCCGCAAAACCTTTGACCCAAAATTTGTCCTGCCTACAAGAAGCGCAAGAACAAAGATAGAACAGAGACTGGGGGAATGGCCCAACTTGAGACCCATCCCATGGACAAGCACCAATCCCTGAGACTATTAATGATACCCTGCTATGTTTGCAAAATGGAGCCTAGCATAACTGTCCTCTAGGAGGCTCTGGGAGGCTCCACTCAGCAGCTGATGGAAACAGATACAGATACATTGGATAGTGCTGAGGAATCTTGTAGAACAGTTGGGGGAAGACAGAAGGACCTGGAGAGGTTAGGAACGCCACAAGCAGAGACAACAAAGGGCTCCCAGAGCCTGAACCATCAACCAAAGAGTCAGCATGGACAGGACCTAGTTCCCCTTCACCCCTGACCCCTGCATGCACATACGTAGCATATGTACAGCTCAGTCTTCATGTGGGTACCCTCAGAACAGGAGTGGGGGTTGTACCTGCCTCTGTTGCCTGTCCGTGGATCCTGTTATTCTAACTGGGCTGCCTTGTCTGGGCACAGTGGGGGAGAATGTGCCTACTCCTGCTGGGACATTTTGTGCCAGGATGGGTTGGTACTTGGGTGGGGGTATAGGGGGTGGCTTCTCAGAGGTAATATGTGGGAGGAGGAAGAGGAAGTACTCTTTGAGGGGGTTACTGAAACAATAGGGGGGGTGAGATTGGGATGTAAAGTGAATTACTAAATTAATGGAAGACCAAAAGAAATCTGTTTTCATGCTGCTACCCGACCAGCCTGCTCAGTTTAGCTGCAGCACTTATGCCACCTGCTGGCCACTTTAAAAATAGCAGCTTCTCAGCACTCACTCTTGGCCTGTGGCTTCCCCTTCATATTCCTCACCCTCTCCAGCCCCCCACATCCTACTACTCACAGTCTTTAATAAATCACTCTTATAAATCATATGGAAAAATTATAGTATGCGTTTCCACCATATGGTTTGCAAAGTAATTAAAATATAAAGGAATCGAATACATTAGCTGTTTGGAACACACACACACACTCACACACACACATACACACACTCACACTCACACACACACTCACATACACACACGCTTACACACACGCATTCACACACACACACTTGCACACACGCTCACACACACACACACACACTCTCACAGGCTCACATACTCATACGCACACATTCACACTCACACACATACACGCTCACACATACCCTCACAGACACACATACACACATGCTCACACACACATTCACACACATACTCAGACACACACACACACACACACACACACACACACACACACACACACACACCTGTAGCACCCCTGCAGGAACTTGGATATCATCCAAGAGAAGAAAAAGGCTTGGTGAGACCACCAGCGACGTTTCTTGAGTGTAAAGAGCAGACTGTAGGTTACGCAGACTTGCTTTGGGTGGTTCCTCAGACAGCCGTTGGCAAAGTAAAGGGGCAAACACAGAGAAAGCCTTTCTTGCTCTCCTCTCTGCGTTAGGGAAGACAGAGGCTCCTGAGGCTGGGCATGCTGATCACTGCTGTGTGACTGTGTGTGCAGGTGGGCAGGAAGGACCAGGTTAGCTGCCCCAGTTATATCCACAAACGACATCGATGGAGAGACTGTGGAAACTGTTGGGATTTAAGTGTCATCATCCAGACTCCTGTTTTACAGAGGCTGCATGGCTGCTGCGTGACAAAGCCCAGGCATGCCTACAGAGAAGGGCGTGATCAGCCTGAAGCGTGAAGAGAGGGCAGCTTTCTTGATCATTCTCTAGGGCAATGGTTCTCAACCTTCCTAATGCTGCAACCCTTTAATACAGTTCCTCATTTTGTGGTGACTCCCAACAGTAAAACTATATAATATAAACACCTGATATGGAGCCCGTAATGGGGTCTCGACCCACAGGTTGAGAAACACTGCCCCAGGGAGCCAGTTCTGTAACAGTAGGGTGCATCACACGGCTCCCTAATCCCACTCCACAGTTCCTAGCTCTTCTTAGAGCTCTGAGAAGCAGCACTCTTAACCAGTCCCTGAGCATAGCTGGAGCCCTGGCCAAGGGAGCAGCTCTTGAGAACCACAGTTCTCGGTGAGCAGGGCTCAGAGCATCACTGGGATCATTTACTTCATTGGGCAATTTCTCACCCTAAGTAAATCTGAATTTGAAAGGTATTTTTTCCATCCTAGGCAGTGAGCTGATTAGGGCCAAGCAATAGTCTCATGAGTCCATTGAAAACAAAAGCAAAAACCTGGACTTCTGAAAGACATCACAGATTTTTTTTTCAACTGAGTAGGCTAATTTTCTTTCCTTTTTTAAAAAAAGTTTTATTTATTTATTGTATGTATATGAGTACACTGTAGCTGTACAGATGGTTGTGAGCCATTATGTGGTTGAACTCAGGACATCTGCTCGCTCTGGCCCAAAGATTTATTTATTGTTACATGTACACACTGTAGCTGTCTTCAGACACACCAGAAGAGGGCGTCAGATTTCATTATGTACAGATGGCTGTGAGCCACCATGTGGTTGCTGGGATTTGAACTCAGGACCTTCAAAGAGCAGTCAGTGTTCTTAAACTCTGAGCTATCTCACCAGGCTGAGTAGGCTAATTTTCGTTTCATCCATTTTGTGTAAGATGAAACGAAAAGATGCTTCAGATCTCTGTGCTGTCCTGTTTAAGAACATTAAAGAAATGTTTGGCCACTGGCCATTCATTGACCACAGTTCCGTCCACACTATTCTGTGTAAGCTATTCAGATGGCCATGCATTCATTTTCTCGTTGGTAAATAATTCTCTTCTTAGCTTGTGCCACCCTAGGGCAAGCACTATTATAGTGCTAATTGATTCTATAATGGGAAGAAGCATCTGCCGTGGCTATTAGTGTTCATATAAGAAGTAGGGCTTGTTGAGGCTAGATGAAGTTTGCTCTCCTCACAAGCATCAGAAAGTCAGATGGCAAATACTCTGTTCCACGATGCACAGATGGGCCTTGGTGTGTGCATGACTTCATGATACTTGGGGTCAGCAATCTTTGGTTTGCATTATCATAGCAGCTTTTATGGCCTTGACCAAGTTATATCAAGCTTCTGTGCCTGATCTTCCCTTCTGTTGTGTGAATAAGATAGTTCCTCCTGGAAGGCAAGAGTGAAGTTCTTAGGGAATAAGGTTCTGAGTGAAGGGGTATTGATTGACAGGAGCTGACCAGTTCAACAACTAAGGCCTTGGACCCATGGGAGATTGGTAAAGCGTTTCCTGTGTGTCGGACTTGAAAAGGTGAAGTGTTCCTCTGGCCCACGCATGAGAGCTTAGAAAAGATTGCTCAGGGTATCCAAGCTAGCAAGTACACCTACCTCCTCCTGTGTTCCCTCTGACACTTCTTTGCCATGCTAGTTGACCTCTTACTCTGTGCTGTTTGCTATAAACCTGAGCGTCTGGCCATTTCAGTACTTGAAGCCACTGTGAGTGTGTGCATTGTATCTGACCCCTTTTCTGCATGTGTGTCTGTGTGTCTGGCCTCTCCTCGCTTCCCAGTCTCCCCAGGTTCTCAGATGGAAGCTGCATAGGGTTGAGGGAAAACTAAACAACTCAAAGTGTGTGAAGTTCTTAGGCAGCTATACACAGTAAATAACTGATATTATTTCGATCCAAATTGCTGATAGTGCTGTTTTTCAAGCAGTCTGCTAGATGGTGAGTTCATCTATCTAGTATAACAATGTGTCTTTAAAATAATCTCTATTGCAGGGTATTTTATCAAAATCTGAGCCCTGAGATTATGAACTGGAAAAACCTGTTTCTTATTGTAGTGGGTTCAGTCCTAGCACACACCTTGTATCCAAAAGCTGTTTATTGTTGTGTGTGGCTTATCCCTGGAACATGCCTTTAACCCAGGAGCTTTTTTTAAACAAGAACTAAATAAAGTCAAAGTAGATCAAGAGGACAAGAAACATCCAGCTGGCAGAGAGCAAACGGAAGAAAATATAGAAAGGGAAGGAGGGCCTTTGAGTTGAAGGGTATTTAAGACAGCGTGGAGAAGGAGAAGGGATTCTTCCTCCTGGGACACAGATGGGGCAGGAGGTCGGCTGGGTGAGTTCTCGGCCTCTGTGTACTAGAAGGCTTTCACCACTAAGTCTGGCTCCTGGAGATTTGGTATATTCAAGGATGGAGATTTTTTTTTTTAAATGTCTCTACCATAACATTAGGTATACTAAGGGAAACTTCTAAAATGTAAACATGCATAATTGTAAGAGATATCACCCAAACTGCAGCACTGATGGAGAGCTGTAGTGTTATTGATAACATAGTGGACACATACTGGGGTCTCTATTACTGGTCTTAACAAACTGCTCCAAAGTCACTTGGAACTCAAGAAGCAGACCATGGCCATGATCCCTGCAGCCCCAAGCAGATCTCCTTTGTGTCAGCCTCCTCCGACCCTTGTGACTGCTGGCCCCTCACAGCAATGGTTTGCATTTTAAGCTCCTCAATTTTTATTCCTAATAAGCATCTTCTCCATTTTTTTTTAATTTTAAAAAAGTGATGTACATTTCTAAATGATTTTTCTTTTGCTTGTTAGGATTTATCTCATATAACTGCAGTTCATTTCTTTTCCTACTTTATTAATTTTGTTTTCCATGGTTTTAGTGTTGTCTTTCTTAACATACTTTTAACGGGGCGATAGTATTTATTTATTTCATGTGTATGACTAGTTCGCCAGCCTGTATGTTCCTGCCTCACGTACATGCCTCGTCCCCGCAGAGGTCAGAAGAGGGTGTTAGCTCCTTGGAACTGGAACTAGGGATGGTTGTGAGTCGACATATTGGTGCTGGTGATCATCCCAGTCCTCAGCAAGAGCAAGACGTGACGACTGACCTATCTCTGCAGCTTCTCTGAGCTGCCGTCCACTCTCACTGTCATGTGACAGACAGAGTCCATGGCACCACCTTCCCAAGAGCACTGTAACACACATGAAACTATGATTTCAGGGACCAATAATTCTGTAAGTCAGAAGATTGATACTTGAGAAAGTTCAGCACATATGTATATACATGTGTGTATATACACATATATATTCCTAAATAAAACATGCTCTGGCTATGTAATGGTACTTTATGCTTTTTTCCCACGGTTGGGCTCTGGACAGCTAATTTGTGTCCTCTTCCCTGGAGAAGGTCACTCCCCTTGCTCCCAGCTTTCCTTAATTGTTTGTAGTTCCTTGTGCAGGACGGAGCCCTCACAGGCCCTTTCTCCTCAGCTTGGCATGTTCATTGGCAACATCCTGTGTGCCTCACGTTTGGGCAGTGCTGTGAGACTTTATGGGCGTAGCTTCTGATGCTGCTAGGAAGCACAAAATCATAGCAAACTCCCAATCCTTTTAATCTTAGAATCTTTCCACAGAAATATGCCTATGTATGCAATACCAATGAGAAAGGAGGCCGTGAAATTGAAGGTGGGGTGGGTCTGTACATGGGAGCATTTGTAGGGAGAAAAGAAAAGGGAGAAATGTTAAAATCATATCATGGTTTCAAGAATGAAATTTTAAAATCTTAAATTTGTTAAATAAACTACTTTTAGCAACTGAAATAAAAGAAAAAGAAGAAGGAAAAAGTATTGAGAATTTTCGTTTCTCTTCAAATGTGGCTTCCTCTCTGTTTCTCTGCCTGTTTCAGCAGAATGCTGAAAGTCCCACCCGGAAACATTTAGAGAGGCTTTGCATCAGATACAGCACAAAAACTACCAGGCATAGCTTTCTCTGGGAATCACCACTGTTATGATGCATGTTTAAGGTTGCTGGATGTCTTTGTTCAGTCAATTCAGTGCACTGGCAAAAAAAAAAAAAACATGATAGCATTTGATTCCAGAGGCTCAGGGTCAGCAGTCACTGTGCTGGCAGCGTTGGTGACTGAGAAGGCGTGCCCTTTGGCTTTTACTAGCATCTTCTAACCATAGCCTCACAAGATGGACGAGTTCCTTAGCCTTCAGGCATCTCAAATAGAGGCACTCAGCCCAGGCCTGCATCATCAGGATCTGAATGTCATAGCACTGATGTCACTCTGGGAACCGTGTTGCAATGCATGAGTCTGGGAAGGACACACGCATTCAGACTTAGGGTTATGTACTGTTTCAGATGGATCAGTGGAAAAAGCGAGACTCAGATTCCTTCCTATTTCTCAAAGCCTAGAGCAAGCAGCTATTTGGGTAAAAACGTGAGTTACATTTACCTCTAAGGCTTCCCCCAGTGTCACAGCACAGTAACAACTCATGTTCATTAGAGCAGGAGAGACTGAACCGTGAGGCTCCGGTCTAAGGGGCCCCCAGTCCTGTTGGACTCTCCCCAAACAACTAAAGTAGCTTTAGAGTTGTAAAAAGGAAGGAGAGAACAGGACCTGCTTCTACTTCATCCTGCTAGGCTGCACCTCAGAAAGTTCCCCCAGCTGAGGACCTGGGCTGTAGCACGTGAACTTGTGAGGGGCACTACTCATTTAAGTCAGGACAGGAGTCAGCACGTTTTTCTTCTCATTATGACCACTTGTTTTTAACTGCTTGTCATAGCTAACTGTTGAATTATCTGCTAAGCACCTGGGGCACGATGCTATGGAAACAGATGATGCCCACTGTGGTGTAGATTCATTTATGAACCTGGTGGTTCTTTGCACTGGAGATACCTGTGGGTGTCTAGGCCTGCCCAGTGGTAGTGCTGACTTTGTTATGAGATATGATTGCTATAAAAGTTATCCACGAGCTCTTGGCTTATTGTCTTTGACTCAAAATAGTCAGTCATGCGGAGTTGCTAGTGTGCTAGTCCTTACCCTTTGGATAAAGAGGTAATAATTTTCCTAGGTTACCTGGCTTTTGACAAGAGAGACAAGCTTTGAAACACAAATGAGAAGCTTCTAGAAAATAAGGTTTACTATGAGCCAAAACAAACAAACAAGACCCCCCCAAACCAGAAAACAAGTAAACAAAAAAACCCAACATCCAAATATGCGATAGGCTTAGTGATTCTCATGTGCAATATCATCAAAATAATGGAGGCAAAAGGAAAAAGGCAGCAAAAATCTTTAAGCTGGAACTGATTTCTAAATCCTAGCAGATGGTAGCCAAGGTAAGTGGTGACTCACAGAGTCTAATTAGAGAAACCAGTGGATAGCGTGTCACCATTCCCGAGCCTGTTTGCCTGTGAGAAAGTCTAAGAAACCTACCAAACCTACTTAACTGCTCCTCATGAAAAAACACGGCTTATTACAGAAGATAATGGTAAATCACTGTGAGCCCCTCTTCATCCTATAGAGGAAGATAGCCCACAAAACTAGGGCCCAGCAACAAGACAATTTATATTATTGTCCCCAGGTTGTGAGTTGACGGTTTGTGTATGTAACTCAGCCGTCTGCAGGATCCTCATGCGAATGGGCCGGTGATTTCATTGTGTGTCCACCACACTTGGAACTGTGCTTCTCCATCAGTTCCCACTTCAGCCCCAAAGCGACCAGTGGAATCTGGGTTAGTGTGTCATGCTCTGCCCTCGGTGCTGTGGGCCTCTCTTCTTCTGAGTTCCCTGCTGCTCATGCCGACTCACACATGCTCCACACAGCCAGAGCGTGGCTAGAGCTCAGCCCTCTTTGAGTTCTTTCTTTCCTCCACACAATCCTCATGAGTTTCATGGCAAAAAGTCAGAAGTCACGTCAAGCCTGTGTGCCTTCCTCCATAAAGTCGTAGCATTCTAGACAGGATACATACTCTGTCTCATGTGTGTGGAAGATTCCTGTGTCACAAGGTTTTCAGCGTTTTACTTAAATATATTGATAAACCAAATGGATATCTTCATAATGTTTAGTAAAATATTAATGTAGTGTTAAAATTCTGTTTCAAAAACTCCAGTTTAGGGCAGGGGGGGACAGCTGAGCAGTAAAAGAGCTCGCTGTTGAGCAGAAGATTCCGAGTCTGGATGCCCAGGCCCTATGTATTTTAAGATGTACGGGTGGGGAGTCTCGCCTTTCCTAGTGCCCAGGAGGCTGAGAGGGAATTCCTGCAGCAAGCTGGCTAGCCAGCCTAGTGGTTATCTCTGAGATCCAGGCTCAGCGGAGAAACCCTGCCTCCGTCAATAGATGGACAGTAGTGGAGAATACCCCTGCACACACACACACACACACACACACACACACACACACACAAGGAAACAAAAAATAGAACTCTAACATTTTAAACCTACTTGGTTTAAAGCTAAGATCTCATATTTGTTTTTCCGATGATGATGAATCTTGCAAACCTTACATCATGTCCCAGTGACACATCAAGGCAGGAGGCTACAGATGTGGAGAGGGAGGCTGGACAACTTTGAAAACAAAGCTACATCCTTCTAAGTATCAGAACCTAAAGATGAGTGAGACAATAGGGACATGGCCTGGAGATTAATCTAATTAAACAAATATAAGTTATTTACATAAAACTCTGACCATATGCCAGGTCTACTTTGCATACATAAGATAACAACAAGCTTATTACCCACAGAGAAAGCGTGTGCTGTTTGCATATATTGTCTACTATGCTGACAAATGAAGATGCACCTATGGATGTGTGTGTGCGTTAATCTGAAGGGGTCTGGTGTTCCTATGATGTGATGACTTTATCAGTCTGGGGTGTGACTACTATTGACTTTTAAAAAGATAAAAACCAAGGCATATGGAACTCTGATGGTGGCAGAACAGTAGCTTTAATTCGAGTCAATTTTGTTACTGAGACAATCAACTTGTGAAAAGAAAATGTGTTTTGCTTCACTGTTTTGGGTGTTGTGGTCTGTAGTTACTTAATTGCATTGCTTTGGGGCTGTGTAAGACACCACGACATGACTAGACGGCTTAGCAGAAGAAATAACTTACATTCTGGCCATAAAGGAAAAGAGAGATACAGTGGGCCCAAGTTCCCCGTCAAGCCCAGGTACCTGAAAAAGTTTCATCACCACCCCAACATCCTTCACTGGGGGACCAAGCGACCAACACACAAGCCTTTGGAGGACACGCCAGATCCAAATATTAGCCTCCCATTCACACTTACTGTCACCATGTTGTGGAGAACGTCTTTTCTTTGTATCTTCCCACATTCACTATATACATTCATTACATTAACTTATGTATAACAATATATATATAAAACAATATTTATAACAATATATAGTTACACACATATAACAATATAGATAAAACAATATATACACACACATATAGCAAATATAAAAGAAATTATAACTCATAAATATGTATCACTATATATATAATATATATTATATATATGAACAGTAATCAAAACTGTTTACTCTCCCACATCTGCTTCCCTTTGCCTGTGTGCCTGACTAGAGATGTACTGTGCAAGGCCATCCACATGGCTGGAAAATTCTCGTTGGGTGTTTGTGGCAGACTCTCTAAAGGAAGAAGTGTCCTCCCAGAATGGACTCACACAGAGCCACTCAAGGGTAAAGGTAGAAAGCTTTAATATTTTCAGCACCTAATCTTGGGAGCCATCACCACTGCCTCTAATGCCCTAGATTAGTAACTTAAGAGTTGTGACTCTTTTTTTTTCCAGAGCTTATAAAACATCCTTTAATATTCTTCTGGTTTTTAGAATTATTTTTGAAATGTCAAGTACTATTCATACGTGTGAGCTGGGGATTTTTGTTATTGTTATTTTTGTTTGTTTGTTTGCTTTATTTTTATTTTATTTATTGAATATAATCTTCATTTACATTTCCAATAGTAAAACCTTTCCCGATTTCCCCCCTCCCCCCAAATCTCCAACCCCTCCTCCCACTCCCTGCTTCCACATATATGCCCCTCCATCCAACCCACTCCTACCCCCTGTCGATTTCCCTTTGCTGGGGCATCTATTGAGCCTTCACCTGGCCAAGAACCACCCCTCCCACTGATGCCTGACAGGGCTGTGTGGATGGTGCATGTGGTGACTGCAAAGTGTCAGCCGTATTTATACTGAGACCACTTTCCTTCATAGTTCCTCAGAGCATGTCCCCAAGCTGGCTTCCACAACCCCTTGACGTGTTGCCATCATCCTTTATAAACTTTCTTTGAGAGAAGAAACTCCAGACTTTTCTTATACATACTTCCTCTCCCCAACTCTAGTACTAAGTGTGTGCTCAGGGTTCCTTTCTTGGAGAATGGTGTTAAGAGATCACGACCTAGCTACTGGGAATCTTCCTCACAGCCAGAGTGACCTTGCTAGATGCTCTTAGCCAAGAGTGTGAGATGTGGGTGTGGGCAGTACAAGTGCAATGTTATGTCTAAATATAGCTGTGCTGTACATGGGCGCTCCCACCTGCAGGCCACACATGCCTAGACTCCTGCTTCTCCTGTGTTTAGAGTCTAACAGCTGCTCTTCTGAAATGAGAAATATGGTTATATTTTCAACACTGTAAGATGAGCAAACCTTCATCTTAAAAAAATATTGCAAGCAGTTCCAAAATTGTTAACCCCATAACAAGGAAAAGAAACCCAAGAGATTGAATCTTTATAGCCTTTGTCTTGAATCAAAAATGTTTCATCAACATTCTGTTCAAAACTGCTTGGTACTTTCCCTTCAATGGGACTATAATAGTCATTAAAAATACAGAAGGACTCTTTATTTTCATGCACCCACCACAGCCTAGCTTACCTTCTTTTTTTTTTGTTTTATATTTTTTTAGCATGAAAATATTAATATGGTTCTGAAACCCAAAACTAATGGAAACAGCTGTCGACCCTTCCATCACTTTCAGCCTATCTTAGCAAACCCATAAGGATCCAAATTCACTGCTTTTCTCCCATTTCTGTTTTCTTTTTTTTTTTAGATATCATCATGTCATTTTTTTATTGGATATCATCTTCGTTTACATTGCCAATGGTAAAACCTTTCCCGATATCCCCCCTCCCCTAAGACTCCCCAACCCCTCCCCCTCCCCCGCCTCAACTTATATGCCTCTCTACCCAACATACTCCCCCCCCCCCCCGCCCCGCCTCGATTTCCCTTAGTTGGGGCCTCTGTTGAGCCTTTATCTGACCAAGGACCTTTCCTCCCACTGATGCCCAACAAGGCCTCCTCTGCCACATTTTTGGCTGGAACTATGTGTACCCCTTGGTTGCTGGTTCAGTCCCTGGGAGTCTTGGGGCATCTGGGTGTCCGAAGTCTTTGTTCTTCCCATGGGGCTGTAAACCCCTTCAGCTCCTCTGGACCATCCTCCAGCTCCTCCATTGGGGACCCCATGTCCAGTCCAATAGCTGGTTGCTAGCATCTGCCGCTGTATTTGTAGGGCTCTGGCAGGGCCTCTCCGGAGACAACCATGGCGTGCTTCTTTTGGTATACACTTCCTGTCATCCATAGTAGTGTCGGGGTTTGTTGACTGTTTATAGGATGAATCTCCAGGTAGGGCAGTCTCTAGGTGGCCTTTGCTTCATCTCTGCTCCACACATTGTCTCCCTTGTTGCTCCTATGACTCCCCCTTCCACAAATGTATGCGCTTGGATGGCCTCAAGCATGAATCTCTTTTAAAATGTACATAGGTGCTGCACCCACTTTATTGTAAGTCATGTTCTGTCCAGGACTAGCTGATTGAGGACAAAGAGAAGTCTGCTCCTGGTTTGCTGATAGACATACAAAGTATCCATGATCAGTCAGAAGTAAATGCTACCATACTGGGCTCTTCCATGATTGGCCTGAAAGACAGGAAGAGTGAACTGCCTTCTTCTACCACATTGTCCCATGTTTATCTCAACACCAGCTTTGCCTGGCTAAAGATGTAGCCAGGAACAAGAGGTCTTTACTGAATAATGGGCAAGTGCTACTAGTTTCTCTATATAATCAGAATTAGAAAGTCTAAGATTTAAAAATAAAGACATTCTGAAAAGAGCAGGTAGAACTTCAATGGAGGTCCTTCTAAGAGGCTACCCAAGTCCCACATGTGTGGTCCATTTCCAGATGTCACCAGGCTCTTTCTGCAGCCACTGAACTGTTCTACTTACAAACTGTGGTGGTGACACAGGAAAAGAGCATGAACAACACACTGATACAGAACCCACCCCTCAACCATAGTCTGTAAGCAGCGAGAGCCATGGGTCCCTCCATGTGTATTCTTTGGTTGGTGGTTTAGTCCCTGGAAATTCTGGGGGGGTCTGGTTGCTTGATGTTGCGGTTCTTCCTATGGGGTTGTAAACACCTTCAGTTCCTTCAGTCCTTTCTCTAACTCCTCCATTGAGGTCCCAGTGCTCAGTCCAATAATTGGCTGGCTGTGAGCATCCACATCTGTATTTGTCAGGCTCTGGCAGAGCCTCTCAGGGCACAGCTATAACTGGCTCCTGTCAGCAAGAACCTCTTGGCATCCATAATAGTGTCTGGCTTTAGTGTCTGTATGTAGGATGGATTCCCAGGTGGAACAGTCTCAGGTTGTCCTTTCCTTCAGTCACTGCTCCTCTTTTTGTCCCGGTATTTCCTTTAGAAATGAGCACTTCTGGGATAAGAATTTGGAGATGAGTGGGTGGCCCCATCCCCCAACTGGGGACCTAGTGAGGCTTTGGATATCATCTCTACAGCTTCTCCATCCCCTATGTTGGGCATTTCAGCTAATCTCATACCTGTAGGATCCTGGGAGCCTCTCGCTTTCAGGGACTAGTTGGTGGCTAAACCCAGTTTATAAATTTTTATTTTGTTTTAGGATGAAATGTTCTATAGATTAGTGTTAAATACATTTTGTTCATAACTTCTGTTGCTTTCACTGTCTCTCTGTTTAGATTCTGTTTCCATGATCTGTCTATTGATGAAAGTTGGGTGTTGAAGTCTCCCACTATTATTGTGTGAGGTGCAATGTGTGCTTTGAGCTTTAGTAAAGTTTCTTTTATGAATATGGGTGCCCTTGCATTTGGAGCATAGATGTTCAGAATTGAGAGTTCATCTTGGTAGATTTTTCCTTTCACCGGTATGAAGTGTCCTTCCTTATCTTTTTTGATAACTTTTGGTTAAAAATTGATTTTATTCGATATTAAAATGGCTACTTCAGCTTGTTTCATGGGAGCATTTGCTTAGAAATTTTTTCCCAGCCTTTTATTCTGAGGTAGCATTTATCTTTGTCACTAAGGTGTGTTTCCTGTATGTAGCAAAATGCTGGGTCCTGTTTATGTATTCAGTCTGTCAGTCTATGTTTTTAATTGAGGAATTAAGTCCATTGATGTTAAGAGATATTAAAAAATAATGATTGCTGCTTCTTGTTATTTTTGTTGTTAGAGGTGGAATTATGTTTTTGTAGCATCTTCTTTTGTATTTGTTGAAAGACTACTTTCTTGCTTTGTCCTTGTCTTGGTGTTTTCCATTCATTATCCTTTGTAGGGCTGGATTTGTGGAGAGATATTGTATAAATTTGGTTTTGTCATGGAATACATTGGTTTCTCCATCTATCTTAATTGAGAGTTTTACTGGGTATAGTAATCTGGATTGGCATTTGTGTCCTTTTAGGCTCTGTATGACATCTGCCCAGGATCTTCTAGCTTTCATAGCCTCTGGTAAGAAGTCTGATGTAATTCTGATAGGTCTGCCTTTATATGTTACTTGACCCCTTTCCCTCACTGCTTTTAATATTATTTCTTTGTTTAGTGCATTTGCTATTTTGATTCTATGATGGGATGATTTTCTTTTCTGTTCCAATCTATTTGGAGTTCTGTAGGCTTCTTGTATTTCATGGGCATCTCTTTCTTTAGGTTAGGGGAGTGCTCTCTATAATTTTGTTGAAGATATTTATTGGCTTTTTTTCCCCAACTTTAAGTTGGAAATCTTCACTCTCTTCTATACCTATAATCCTTAGATTTGTTCTTCTCATTGTGTCCTAGATTTCCTGGGTGTTTGGGGTTAGGAACTTTTTGCATTTTCTTTGACTGCTTTCTCAACGTTTCTATGGTATTTATGGTATCTGCAACTGAGATTCTCTATTCTATCTCTTGTATTCTGTTGTTCATGTTTGCATTTATGACTCCTGATTGGTTTCCTAGATTTTCTATCTCCAGAGTTGTCTCCCTTCATGATTTTTTTATTGTTTCTATTTTTAGATCCTGGAGAGTTTTGTTCAATTCTTTCACCCATTTGTGTGTGTTTCCCTGTAATTATTTAAGGCATTTTTATGTTTCCTCTTTAAGGGCTTCCACTTATTTACCTGTGCTCTCCTGTATTTCTTTAAGGGACTCATTTATGTCCTTCTTAAAGTCTTCTATCATCATCATGAGTTGTGATTTCAAATCTGCATATTGCTCTTCTCATGTGTTGTGGTATCCAGGATTTGCTGTGGTGGAAGACTGGTTTCTGAAGATGCCAAGTAGCCTTGGTTTCTGTTGCTTAGGTTCTTATACTTGCCTGTCACCATTTGGATATCTTTGGTGTTAGTTGTTCTTGCTGTCTCTGACTGGAGTTTGTCCCTTCTGTGGGCATGTTGTCCTGTGAGCCTGTGATCTTAGGTGTGTCAGCACTCTTGGGGAGACAAGATCTCCCTGGGCAGGATTTGGGTATGGGGTGCAAATGGGGACCAGAAGGATCCTGTCCCTGGTTGCTCCATAGTTTCTGTGCCCTGTGAACTTCTGGCTGGTCCCTCTTTGGACAGTTACTGGAGCAAAAGTGATCATCTTACCTGTGGGCCCATGAGTGAGAGCACTCCTGGGAGACCAGCTCTCTCTGGGTGGGGTTTGTGTTTGGAGGGTTGTGGCAGATGGAGATCAGAAGCTAGTAGATTCTTCCTTGGGAAAAAAAAATTGCCTTTCTGCCTACTATACATAATCCATGTTCTGTGTTCCCTACTGTGTTTCCTGTATATTAGTTCTTCTAGCAAAGAAAATTATTTCCTGGGGCCACAGAAATGATACCACACACAGATTTTATTGCTCTTACATTTCTTGATAGACTTGGCCTTTAAAAAATCCTCAATTTGGAGCTAATTCTCTAGAATGTTCCTGTTTCATCTACTATGTGTGAACACAGAATGACTGCCACTGTTCGTTCTCTTATAGCTGAGAAATTTAAGTTCAGAAATCAAAAGCTGGTCTACAAAATTATTCATAAAACCATGACTCCCATGATCATGTCTATGAACTATGATGGTACCTCTAAGGAATTAACTATATACTGGAAGGAAACTGGATCCGTCTCTTGGTCATTAGGGCCATGTCATACTACCAGAGAAAGTTTTGTGCCGTGTGATTGCTTCAAAAAAATTAAGGAAAATGTCTCAAGGGAAGGGCAGAAAGGGAGGAGCAAACCTGAGCACTGTGTGGGCTCTGAAAGCCTGGTGAATTACTTTATGGTCTACCTTCTCCATTACAGAGTAGTTAGAACATCCTGTGAGTGCATTGAATTTGCCACCATCTATAGGTAAACTCATTATATATGGACTTCTATTTCCAGCTTCTTCAGACAAGGTTCATTCATCCTCAGTTATGCATGGAATAAGCACATCTGTGAGTGGGAATATGAAATGGTGGTGCTTGTGTGGTGGCTTAACTCTGGCTACTAATAGCCAAATAAAAGGCTGTGGTGGTTACTTCCTGTTGGGGATCATTTTGTGCACATTTCTGTGATTTACCTTGTTCTGGTGTTTAGAAACCTGAAAACTACATTTCCTAGATGCCTTTGCCATGAGACTTCCTTTTTGGCCCTGTCCACTGGAGTTGTTGGGAGGAGAGGTTAAGAGTTAAGCCAGGAATAATGGCAGTTGTTGGCAATGAGTTTAGTTCTGTTGCTTCAGTAGTTAAGTGTACAGATGTGTATCACTGCGCTCAACATTGTACTTCCATGCCCCTTCTTGCTCCTAATCTTCAGAAGGAGAAGCCCTTCATTTCTTTTGCTGATTTCTTCAGGTTTCATCAAACCCAGCCAGCAGGCACAGCCCACAGGGTAAACAAATAAACCCTCCCTAAAGCATGCACAGGGGCAAACTGTAAAGTCAGCTTACATCCTTGGATGCAGTCAGGATATACTCTGTTGCTCACAGGCCATCCCCAGAAAAGGCAGAACTTGAGGAAGAGACCTGGTGTGGTCTCTGTTGAGGGGGAACATCCAGAAGAATTCACACCCAGGATTCCACCAAGACTGCCTCTCTGGCAAACATGTAGGACTTCTGGAGAACTCAAAAAAATGATTCTAGTTTTCTGGACAACAATGCAAATCCACGGGTATGAGGGTTTAGAATGGTGAGGTGTATGTGGGAGAGGACGAGGGGGAGGACGAGGGGTGAGAAAGAAAGAAGGTAGAGAGCTGGAGCAAGGAAGTCCTGCTGATGACTTATACCAGACAAGTTCATGAAGAAGTACAGCATCTTATCTACTATGATTTGGAGAAGCCTGGGCCAAGACCAGGGAGACCTGAGTCAGATGATGCTGTCAGAGAACACAGGATGCCTCAGACAGAGACGCCTTAGGACTAGAGCCCACAGCCCTTGTGCAGAGAATGTAGGGGTCTTAAGAACTCAAACTCCTTGCGGTCCAGGCTAGCCTCAGACTGGTCCTTGCAAATCTACCTCTAGGCAACAGCACAGAAGTTTCCTTTTGTCCTTTCATTGGCGCCTCCAAGAAAGTCTTCAGTTGATCTGGCTTCCAACAGAACAGCACACTAATAAGTGAGGCAAAATTAATCTTTTTCATTTTTAAGACTTGAGTCTTGCCAGGGAGGTGATCATGGAGAGGAACCCTGTGCAATTATAAGCATTCATCCTTTGATCTTTGCAAACTTTAACCTCGAATTCTGACAACACATTTGTCCAAACGGTGTACAAGTCCCCACTCAAGTTTTATGTTTATGAGTATTATGTCTCAAGCTATTTTGATCTCAAGAGTTCAAAGGATATATAACTACAGTTGGACATGGGATGAGAATGGGGGCCCTAAACAAACTTGCACAGATTTCTATGTATCTTCAGTAAAAGACAGAAAAGGAAGAGAAGGAGGGGGAAGAGGAGGAGGAGGAGGAGGAGGAGGAAGAGGAGGAGAAGGAGGGAGAGGGGAGGAGGAGGAGGAAGAGGAGAAGAAGGAGGGAGGGGGAGGAGGGGGAGGAGGAAGGGGAGGGGAAGGGGGGAAGAGGAAAGCTGGAGACAGAAATAGTGCACCTTGGCATATTCTGTTGTAATATAAGTGCAATCTTCTCACAGTCACAGTTATGAGAGAATATAAAGAGGTTTATTTTACATCCATAAGCACAACCACACAAGAAAGGAATGTGTCAGGCAATGAAAACGCCTGTGATATTGATGAAAACTTGTATTACTATAAATACTTACGACTACCCATTTTATTATTTTCATTAATTTAATACCTAGAGATATTTTTTATTAAAAAATTGGCTTTGATTATGTTAGTTGAGACTTACTTTCTGTTTGGAGAAATACTGAATTTAACCACTAGGTGGCACCAATGGTTCATGAAGGACTTTGACAATGCTTTAGTGTCTCAAAGGACAAGTGTACAGTCAAACTCAAACAGGTAACTGTTAATCCATGATAATGCAAATATGTAAAACATGACAAGGTGTGAAATTTGATCAAACCATACAGTTTATAGAAATGAGTGGTTCAAAAGACTTTTTAAAATAAAATTTGATAAAATATGGGCAATATTGATTATAATTTGATAAAACTGGGGTAAATTGTATCATACCCAGATGAATTGATGACCTTAAGACATACAAATAGGTATAGGAGGGTATCAAGGCACTTTTATGGACTTAAACATTTAATGGCAACTATCAAATTAAACTAATTTAAATGAAGAATAATGTCTTCATCTCATTATGCCACATACACAATATATTGACTGACACCTACAGACATTTAATACATATTTACCACACAGAAGTTAAACCAAAGATATATTCAGTCTTATAGTGAAATGAAAATTATGCAGTATTCACTATTATTTCTGACTTTCTATGTTTGTAATTTTATACAGAATGTCATTTATTTATTTATTTAATCATTTGATGTATTTAAGACTTATCAGTCTTAAATAATTTAAGCCATATCAGTCTCCTTTCAGCAAGCTTTTCTTAGCATCCACAATAATGTTGGAGTTTGGTGACTGTGTCTGGGATGAATCCCCAGGTGGGGCAGTCTCTGAATGACCTTTCCTTCAGTCTCTGTTCTACACTTTATGTCCATATTTGCTCCTGTGAGTATTTTTTCCCCTTTCTAAGAAGGGCAGAAGCAGCCATACTTTGGTCTTCCTTCTTCTTGAGCTTCAAGTGGTTTGTGAATTGTATCTTACATATTCGGAGCTTCTGGGCTAATATCCACTTATCAGTGAGTGCATATCATGTGTGTGTGTTCTTTTGTGATTGGGTTACCTCACTCAGGATGATATTTTCTAGTTCCATCCAGTTGCCTAAGGATCTCATGGATTCGTTGTTTTTAATAGCTGAGTAGTACTCCATTGTGCATATATACTACAATTTCTTTATCCATTCCTCTGTTGAAGGACATCTGTGTTGTTTCAAGCGTCTGGCTATTATAAATATGGCTGCTAGGAACATAGTGGAGCATGTGTCCTTATTACATGTTGGAGCATCTTCTGCGTATATGCCCAGGAGTGGAATAGCTGGGTCTTCAGGTAGTACTGTGTCCAATTTTCTGAGGAACCACCAGACTGAGTTCCAGAGGGGTTGTTCCAGCTTGCAGTCCCACCAACAATGAAGGACTGTCCCTCTGAGTAAAGGTTTATTATCATTAATTTTAGGGTCCAGTAGAAACTAGTCTGGTTGTTTTGTGTCTGTAGGGAGGCATCAGCAGTACCATTAATCTCATGCTGTCATGCAGAGAGAGGATACTGCAAGGCTGTGACCATCACCACCAGCCATGTGTGGCTCCGTGACTCATAGATCCCCCATAAGGCCTAACCTGTGTATACTTCCAGCAAGTTTTAATAACCTGGGACTGGGCTTTTAGCATTCAGATCTTCAGAGAACAATTCTCTGTTCCTGCTGTCAAGATATGGATGTCTTAGAGACTTGCAAGGCATCTCTTTAAGCCCTCAGGGAATGAAGCCAATTTTTTTTTTTTTTTGCACAGTGCTATTAGCATAGAGTCTTGGTCAAGAAGTGTGTGAGGGAGTGGGTCACCCTTCATCCCAAAGGGTCTTATTATGTTTAGGTATGGGCCTTGAATTCCTGTTCTTTCTAAGACTTTTAGCATGAAAGGATGCTAAGTTTTGTCAAATGTTTTTTCAGCATCTAATGAAATGACCATGTGGTTTTTTTTCTTTGAGTTTATATAGTGGATTGCATTGTTGGATTTCCGTATATTAAACCATCCCTGCATCCCTGGGATGAAGCCTACTTGATCATGGTGAATGATCGCTTTGATGTGTTCTTGGATTCATTTGGCAAGAATTTTATTGAGTATTTTTGCATCGATATTCATTAGGGAAATTGGCCTGAAGTTCTCTTTCTTTGTTGGATCTTTGTGTGGTTTTGGTATTCGCGTAATTGTGGCTTCATAGAACGAGTTGGTTAGTGTTTCTTTTGTTTCTATTTTGGGGAATAGTTTGAAGAGTATTGGTGCTAGGTCTTTTTTGAAGGTCTGATAGAATTCTGCACTAAAACCATCTGGTCCTGCGCTTTTTTTGGTTGGAAGACTTTCATTGACGCCTTCTATTTCTTTAGGGGTTATGGCACATTTCACCTCACACCAAGCAGAATGGCTAAGATTAAAAACTCAGGAGACAGCAGGTGTTGCCAAGGATGTGGAGAAAGAGGAACACTCCTCCACTCTTGGGATTGCACACTGGTACAACCACTCTGGAAATCAGTCTGGTATTTCCTCAGAAAACTGGGCACGACACTTCTGGAGGACCCTGTTATACCACTCCTGGGCATATACCCAGAGGATTCCCTGGCATGCAATAAGGACACATGCTCTACTATATTCATAGCAGCCCTATTTATAATAACGAGAAGCTAGAAAGAACCCAGATGTCCCTCAGTGGAGGAATGGATACAGAAAATGTGGTATATTTATATAATGGAATACTACTCAGCAATTAAAAACAATGAATTTATGAAATTCTTAGGCAAATGGTTGGAACTGGAAAATATCATCCTAAGTGAGGTAACCCAATCATAAAAGAACACAAATGGTATGCAGTCACTGATAAGTGGATAGTAGCCCAGAAGCTCTGAATACTCAAGACACAATTCACATATCAAATGATTTCCAAGAAGAAGGAGGAGAGGGCCCTGGTCCTGGAAAGGCTTGATACAGCAATGCAGGGGATTAGCAGGACAGAGAAGTGGGAGGGGTCTGATCAGGGAATGAGTGGAGGGAAGATGGCTTATGGGACTTATGGGGAGGGGGAAACTGGGAAAAGGGAAAACATTTGGAATGTAAACATAGAATGTAGAAAATAAAAAAAAATACATTCCCAGATGTACTAAATGGTTTTGTGTGTCAAGTTGACACAGGTTGGAGTTATCACAGAGAAAGGAGTTTCAGTTGGGGAAGTGCTTCCATGAGATCCATCTGTGGGGCATTTTCTCAATTAGTGATCAAGGGGGGAGGGCCCCTTGTGGGTGGCACCATCCCTGGACTGGTATTCTTGGGTTCTATAAGAGAGCAGGCTAAGCAAGTCAGAAGAAGCAAGCCAGTAAGGAACATCCCTCCATGGCCTCTGCATCAGCTCCTGCTTCCAACCCTGCTTGAGTTTCGGTCCTGACTTCCTTTAGTGATGAACAGCAATGCAGAACTGTAAGCTGAATAAACCCTTTCCTCCCAACTTGCTTCTTGGTCATGATGTTTGTGCAGGAATAGAAACCCTGACTAAGACACCAGGGTTATCTACAACAGGGGGTAACATTTGAAACGTAAATAAAGAAAATATCTATTAAAAAATCATCTAAGTATCAAAGACCATTACAGTAAAAATGTATCAAAAGGCAGAGTACAAGCAACCTTGTGATGTCCAGCTTCAACGGATACATCTACAACATAATACACACACACACACACACACACACACACACACACACACACACACACACACATATATATATATATATATATATATATACATGCACGCATATTTAAAGGAAAAAAGGCCATTGGATTTGAAGATAGGAAAAGAAGAAGAACGTGATGTGGCTATATTGTAATTTCAAAACTAAAAATAATTAAAAAAAAGTCATTTGGGATACTTCTCTATTTCCAATAGTGTATTTACCAGCAGCAAATGAAGCAGCACATGTAATGACCAGAAAGAATACACTCTAGATATCATTGCTAGTGATTCGTCTTCTTCATTGTTCACTCAAATAAAATGTCTTAATTAAAATCTCACCCTTTAACCTCATGGGAAAGCCTACCCAACATTCTGAGACCCTTTTGAAACCGAAAGCCAAACTTTGGGATTTCCCCATTGTCACAAGAACAGTCTAAAATAAGTGCGACCTCATTTTCAGTAACAACCTTTCACCTTCATTCCGTACTCTTTCAAAGAACTGATTTATAATCAATTCTGTGTTCTAAAGTTGGCAGCAAATCTGATTATTTCTCTAATGGAATTGACCTATACATTTTCATACTTCGAAAGCCTTAGCAAATAAATATTAATCAGAGAATTTCATAAAAATTGCAAATGAATTATGAACATATGGGTTCAAAAAAGAAGTAAGTCTAATTAAATGACCGTGGGACTTTCCATTAATGGACAGAGAAGGTAAGTGGTTAACCTCCCAGAAGTTGGGAAGTACTTCTTGCCAAATGCAATGGATCTTTTGTTGTAGTCTCAAAAATTAAAGTAAGCCGTTAATTGCATTGTAATTATAGTGGTCTTTCCAGGGGCCTTTGTAGCTCATGAAAAACTTGAATTTAACAATTCAAGTGGAATTTGAGAAGGAATGAAGTGTGTTTCAGCTTTCATCTGTCTTTAATAAATTCTTCTATTGCTGGCAATCATGCATGTGGATGTTGCTGGCATTTTCACATCACAAGACACACTAACTACTCTATTAAAATATTTTAAATGTTACCATATATAAAATTAAAGCTGGAGTGATAATTTAGAATTTCTAAGCACTTTTGACAGGATGATTTCATTCTATACATAAAGAGTGTGCACATGATTCATTTCGCACAGTAGTTTGTTTGAGGAGGTTGGGATAATTAGATATAATATAGACACATCAATGTCAAGACACATGTATACAACTTAGCTATTATGGTACCTACTTATTATGTAATACTCATTCCTTAATTCAACAGACTCTACATCAGAACATCATTCATTCATACAGGACCATTGATCAATATATAGCCACTGCCTTAAGAATCTTCACAGATCAATCAGAACAAAACAGAAATGGTGGTATCCCATCACCAAGCCTTTAAACAGCAGAGGAATCATGAGCTCATGTATATGAAAGCTAGTCACTTTTTATTTTTATATATTCAATTTTTCCCTTTTTTCTTATCTTTTAACTTTTTATTGGTTCTTTGTGAATTTAACATCATGCACTGAAAGTTCCCCTCCCTCCCTCTCCACATATGGCCTCTCTTGCCACCTCCTTCCCAACAGGAAAGAAATCTCATTGAGGAAACTGCAGTGTGCCACAGTGTGCCCCACAGTGTACCCTTTTGTCTATACTTTTGCTTGCAACTGTTGATTGCAATGACTTGGTCTGAAAAGAGGCCCCTGGTTTCTGCTACTCTGTCAATACTAGATCGTCATTGGGATTCCCCTCTGCTACCCTGTTGTTGCCCTGTGTCATGGAGATTCTGTAGTTTTGGATCTGTAGGACCAGCCCTTCATGTGCTCCAGCAGTACACAGATGGGGTAGATGTTGGGGCAGACTAACTCAAAGCCCTGGATCTGGGCCCGAGAGGAATCTGGTCTGGTCAGTCTACCAGCTCTCCTGCTCTCCTGCCTTCAGGGCCTACAACCACCACCACAGCACCAGCACCAGCACCAGCACCAGCACCAGGGCCACCTCTGCCCTGCTGCCTGGCAGAAGTGCAGGGCCCACTTGCCAGAGTGCTGAAGCAGGAGAGGGACATGCCCGTTCTATCATGTTCATGCTGCCCTGTGTATGATCCCACGGGGAGCTCTCTTGCCTGCCTAGAAGGTAAGTGGTGATGGCTAGGAGGAGGGCATCTCTCCCACTCTCTGCCCTCAGGGTCTGCTCACCTGTAACCCATCCTCCTTGCCATCTCTACTGTACTTCCCCAGTGAGGTGCAGGGCCTGCTCTTTTGACTTCTATAGCAGGTGCAGGGCTTTCATGTTTTTATGACCCTATTCGAGCTATCGCCCTTCACTGCCCTTCACTGGTGGTGAGGCAAAACGGAGAGGAGAGGAGGGGATCTCTTCTTTGTCAGGGTCCCTGCCTAACAGACAGTAGGCAGGGGTGGCTCAACCTTAGCCAGCTCACCTGAAACCCACACATCCAGAATCAGCCCTACTGTGTGCTCTGTCGCGCGCGCTGCAGCAGATGAGGGGCAGGGATAGCTTCCCACTCTGATGACCTCAGGGTTAGCTCTCCTGCCTGCCACTGGTGGAAAGGGATGAAGGGATGTGGGGTGGGGAGGGATCTCTCCCTCACCTGTGCCACTTCAGAACAGACCAGCAGAGGGGCCAGCTCTCCCATGTTCTCACCCTTGAGGCCAGCTCACCAGCTCCCTGCCAACTGGGTCAGCTCCACTGTGCGGCCTAGGCAGGGTGCAGGGCCTGCTCTCCCGAGTGCTGCAGCTGGTGAAAAGCACAGAGCCAGATGTGCCACCTGCCACAGCTGGTGAGAGGAGAGGGGGAAGGAGGGTATCGCTCCTTCCTCCACACCACCACACAGACAATGACTGGTAGGGCCTGTCTGCCCATGAGTTTCCCCTCGGGGCTCGGCTAGCCACCAACTCCCACAATGTGCGTGTTGCTCTCCTGAGTACTACAGCTGTCTAGGGGCGGAGTCAGCTCTCCTGATCTCAAGTCCCCAGGGCTAGCTCATCCTCGATGATCAGATGAGGTGTGGCTACACAGCCATCCAACATCAACAGTCAACATGTAGCCCCGACCAGGGACATCTGCCTAGCCTTTGGTGGTCATAGAACCCTGTTGCTTCACGGTCACGAACCTATTAAATGGACCATGCTGGCAGCACAGGCCATGACCATACCACGGTCCCGGAGCATCACCTGCTACTCACATCAGGGTGTTCCTCACTACTCTGAGTCTCCCGTTCTCCCTCTCTTCATTTTGCTTACACCCTCCTTTTTCTCTTTCTCTCCTATTTCTTCACTACTTGTTTGCTCCTCTTTGTGGTGCCTGAGTGTCTGGGATCATCTCAAGGAGTGGTCTCAGGAATGCTATGCCTGACTCGTGCATTATAGCACCATTCAGAGCCATCTTGGGTGTGGTCTGTCTGTCAAGGCCTGCATGGCACCTGACTGGTGGTCGTCTGAGGGTCTCTTTTTTTCAGGGAATGTTAGGTTGCTAATCATTCAGATGTTCATAGATCAGAGCACTGAGTGAAGATATGGCCTCTCTCTTCTTTACCATCTACTGATGCACATGTGACATAGCAATGCCTGTAGGGGAGGGTTAACCACTTTAAAAAATCACCAAATAGAGTACTACCCAGGTAGACATCACTGACCATTTGAAGACAAAAACATGGAATAATTTGTTACGTAGGGAAAGACATCCTCAGAAGCCTAATTGACCTATATTTCCCATAGCCTAGGAACTTCTGCCAACCATTAAATTTATAACATCTTCCCCACAAACCCAGGTGCTTACTTTTCCATAGAAGGAGCCTGTTTCGTCACACTATTGTGCATTTTATGGTTATACCTATACAAAACAGAAAGAATTTGTATTCACCCAGTAATTTTTTACTCGGTATTGAAGACGAAGGGAATTGTACCTTGCTGACATGGATTTTGATTACTTTTCAATTTAAATGTGCCACTATTGTTCCCATGATCAGAGAAGATCGAACGGTATGGTTCTCATTCTCTGAGCCTTGGTGCACTATTTGGATTCTTCTCTTGTTTCACAGCTAACTTCCTTACAGAATATTTATTCTACGCTTCGTCAAGTGCTCCCCTCCCATCGCTTCTGTCAGCCAGTATAGCCACTTTCCTTTCTCGATTTCTCTCATCTCACCGTGAGGACAGGACAGTCTCCCATTTTTCAGGCTTATCTTAGAGGGTGCCTCCTTAGGCTAGTCTGCTGCTTTTGACTATTATTTAGGCTATTTTTTCTCATCTCCTTTTCTGATTTATGTCTGACTTTATCCATACTCTGTTTTAAATGGCCTGGTGGCCATGGAACTTTCCTAGACTGTCTTTTCCCATTCCTTTACAATCCACCCGTAGGTAGCTTTGAGTTAGTCCCTCTCTGTGGGCAGTCAGATGGACCCTTTTAGTCTGACAGCAGCTCATTTACCCATGTGATGTGATGTGATGATCCCTGTCCCATGTGATGTGATGTGATGTGATGTGATGTGATGTGATGTGATGTGATGTGATGATGTGATGTGATGTGATGTGATGTGATGTGATGCGATGTGATGTGATGTGATGTGATGTGATGTGATGATCCCTGTCCCATGTGATGTGTCCATATGCCTGGACCTACATCTTCCCTTTTGCTTTTCATATTCCATACATCACTTCTTTTATATTATTATTAATTATTATTATTATGCTCATTTTCATTATATGGATATTAATTAGCATAAAGTTTTAATTTCTTTAATATTTAAAATTTTTCTTGAACATTTTCCTCGTACTTTCATTAGAGCTCACACAATTTTCATTTTATACACTCCGATTCAGATTTATACAAACTACCCTTCAGGAAAAAATGGAAGTTATAAATCATATATCTCATTGTTTTTGTGTTACTTCTACATATTTCTACAAACATTAAAAATAGAACCAAAATATATTGTGATTTCATTTTACATTAGATTAAGATAATAGAAGCAGAAATGAGTGTGTAGTTCTTACTTGAGTGGCTTTGAACGTCCAGTTCAGCGTTTCCGTCTTTGATGGACTTATTACACGTGGTCTCATGTCCTCATTCCACAGGATTTGCTTCCAGTCACCTTTTTTTGTGGAAATTGTCAGCTACATTAGATTTTAAAAAACAATTTAGTGTACCAATACAACTTACTTATGTATGTATCTTTTATACAATTTGCATTTAAATTAAAAAATAAACAAAACTATGCGATTATACGGTCTCCAGTAACCACTGCTGAACTGCCTACACTGCCACTCTTAGCAGTTTTCTTGTAGACTCAAATTAGCACTGCTTCCAGCAAGGAGGGGGTCCGCAGCTTTCGTAAGGCAGCTCTGCTATCCGTGCTTTCTCTCAGGTTTTGTTTTCCAGGAAATGTTTTCCTTCACATATGATTTTGAAAAATAATTTTGCTGTCTATAGATTTTAGGTTGACAACTTGGTTTGCTTGTTTTTATTGCTTATTTCTTAAGAGAGAAATAGACATATTGATGTGTTCTCACTGTTTTAATGATTTATATTATATTTGCTTGTTGTGTGTCTGTCTCTGTCTGTCGTCTGTCTGTCTGAGTCTCTACCACATATGTGTAGGTGCTGGTGGATAGCAAAAGTGGGCGTTAGATCCCCTCGATCTAGAGTCATGAGTGTCCCAGAACGGATGCTGGGAATCAGACTTTGATCTTCTGGGAGAGGAAGTAGTACTGGTAAGTGACCGGTCTTCTTTCCTGCCCTCATCTGAAGATTTCAACATCTCCTGTCTGAATGTCTTATGTTAGTCTTGAAGATGCTCTCCTGTATAATTGTTTTCTTATTGCTTGAAGACATTTCAGTCTTAATGATATTAATATTGTAATGTGTTAGACATGGTGTCACTCTGTATTTATCCTACTTTGACTTTGGGATTTTGAGATCTGTCGGCCGTTATTTCTTATTTTTCTAATCTCTTTCCTCTTCTTGAATTTCCCCTCCCTGCTTCTCCAGGTTTGATCAAGGGCTTCTGTACTTCTCTGAATCTCTATTCACAATTCCTCATTCTTTTCTCTGTTTCTTGGGCTGTAGAATATCTATTGACCTGTTTTAACTTTTCTTATTCTTTGACCAGCAAAAGTCTATTACTGAACTTACTATTGAGGCTTTTGTTAAGATCACTGAACTTTCTAAAATTTCTCCGGAGTGATTTTGAACAATCAATACCTTTTATTTCCTACTCAAGCGAGACTGTCACATGCTAGTGTCACATGCTACTCTAACCCCCTTGACATGGTTTCCTTCAGCAGTTTGAAAATATTTGTAAAGGGTTTATTTGGCGCTTTTAACATCAGCAATCATGCCCTTTCCAATAAAACAATTTTGCCTGCTTTAATATCAACAGCAGCAGCAGCAATAGATTTTAATCTCTGGTTTATTTGAATGTCTTACAGTCTTTAAGAGATAGTGGTCCTGGTAGTGCTGGCCTACCATGAATGTACACAAAGGAAAGAGGATTTGGAACTACTATGAGATTTGCAGCTTCCTGGATGAGGGAGCTCATTTCCTGCCACTGGGAAATGCTATGTCAATCAGGAAGTGCCCTGTGCTTTTAAGAACAGTGAGTGGGTTGGCTATGATAATGTCAAGATCTTCCAGATGAGGGCCCAGTGTCTCAAGAAGAGCGATTCTGGAGGTGCCATGGTCTGGTCCCTGAATATAATGACTTCACTGGTTCTTTTTGTAACCAGGGCAAATTTGACCTCTACCTCTCCATGTCCATAGTCCAGGTAATAAGGACCCTTACTGTGAACAGCTTTAGCCTATAATTGGTCCTCAAATTGTTGCAATAAGTGCAGTAAAAATAGCTCTGGGGCAGTGGGTTCTATGTCACCCTTTCTAAGAAAATAATAGAAGTAACTTATCCTCCAGCACGAATTAAATCACACACCAGCACAACTGCCATGCGGGACCTGTCTGTAGCATCACCTGTGATGTAACCAGGCAAGGCCTTCAGCTTTGTGTAAGCTCTGAGCATCCTTCCATGCTTCTTGAAAAGCCACCTTGTGCATGCCTAGCATTTAAAGTAAAACACACATTTGAGAACATACCTGAAAAAGAGTGATAATGGTCCTTTAAGATGATATTCTGTACCAAGTCCATATATTGCTTACTTTTCCAGTTATCATTTAATGCTAAATCTTAGAAAATTTTAACAAATAGTATACGTATATGCAAGAATCCTCCCACCTCTCTTCCTTTCACAACACGTATTCTAGTTTGCTTTTCTGTTGCTGTGGTAAATAACCATGACCAAAAGCAATTTTGGTGATATGCAGTTTATTTCTGCTTACATGTTACAGTGGGTTATCAAGGGAAGCCATGACAGGAACTCAAGGCAGGAACTTGTAACAGGAACCAACAGAGAAACAATGCCTGCTGGCTAGCTCCCTGCCTCATTCTTTGCCTGACGTTTTATATAGTCCAGGCCCACTTGGCAAGGATGGTGGTAGCCACAGTGGATACCTTTCCACATTAATCATCATTCAAGAAAGTTCTCCACAGATATTAGTTCTCCACATAACAGTTAGATAGATATAGGGAGTTCTTTGGTTGTCCCTCTTCCCAAGTATGTTGAGTTGACAACAAAAGTGATCTGGTGAGTAGAAATTTTTTTCTTCCAAGATCACATGTTTGTCTCTCTTACCTCCTTCTTACCTTGCTTCTTAGCCATTTCCTTGCCATTTTCCCTAAGCTTTGGTCCTTCTCGGCAGCATGTGATTCCCTTGCTTTTTTCTTTCTTTGTCCTAGCCCTACTGTGAGTTCTTCGAGGCCATGGTCAGCTACCAACTTTTCCTGCTCTGCCCTTTGTTTGTATGAGAAGGCCTGAAACTTAACACTCTAAAACTATTTAAGATGTGTAAATAATGAAACATAACATTTTGCCAGTCAGCTAATATTAAATGATCACTAACTAAATGTCAGTGGTTCCTGTAGACACAAGACACAAGACACAAGACACAATAGAAACCTAAACAGTTGAAGATGGGTCTTTCTGTAGTTTAGGTGGTCATTTTTTAAAAATTATGTACTTTTTGATATTTAAATAGATAAAGAAAGTGTGCCAGGGTAAAAGATGAATAAAGCATGGGACATAGGTACAAACGTCAGAAGTAGCTCATGGAAGGAAACTCTCTATGGAGGCAACATGGACTGTGATATGATGACAATTTATGCTGCTGATGATGAGGGAGACAGTGGTAAGAGTTACCTTAAGCTTTGGAGGAAAGGGCTGAGACCTCAGTGGCACTCTATAAAATTCTCACTACAGACTGCCTGGTCCCAAGGGCAAGCTGTAGCTTGTAGCTGTTTTGTTAAATGCCTGAGTGAAACATTCTGTAGCAGGTGTCAGAAGAGCCCAGTGCATATAACTCCTGGTTCTATTGATTTTCCAAATCACTTGTTTATGCTTTCCAAAAACACCATCACTGCTCTCCAGGACAGGCCATGTGTGTTCTAAAGAAGACTGCCGATCAGAAATCTGCCTCCCGCCAGTCAGACTCACCTCCATCTTGGTTTTCAGACACCAGGGAGATCAGACAGCCTGAGGTACGCAGATTTAGATGGAGGCCAACATCACTGGGGTCTAAGCCCGACAGGCATTGGCCTGCACCCAGGCCCTGGGCTTTTCAGGGGACTTTCGGTGTGCCAACCCAGCCAGGAGATTTTTTGCTCTGCCCGGCAGGCACCGCCATTTTGGTTACTGGACGCCAGAGACTTCTAGCAGGCAAAGCCGGCCAACAGTCGTAGCCCGAGGCTAACATAGCAGGGGTGTAGGCCGACAGGCCCTGGACTGCACCCAGGACCTGGGCTGCTCGGTGAGCCATCTGTGTGCGAACCCGGCCAGGAGGTTGTTAGCCCAGCAGACTCTCCCAGCACTTTCAGGGAGCACACGCACACCACCATCTTGGCCTCCTGACAGAACCAGTTAACACTCATAGCCCAAGGGGAACTTTGCTTGGGCCTTGGCCTGCCAGGCTTTTGCCTAGACCTGGGGCCTGAGCAGCTAGGCTAGCCTTGTGTGCACCAACCTGGTTGGAAGATTGGCTGCCCAGCAGAGTGATCAGCACTCAGAAACGATCCCTCAGCATACATCATCAGCATTACCTGGTTCACAGACACAATCTGGGGCAAGGTACACTAGGGCTCCAAGGGCACCCAAGAGGAGGACAGCACATCAGCAATCTGTGACAGGGGAAACCCAGCCATCCAGTGTTGTAGAAATAGCCCTAGAGGCTCACAGGAGGCTCAACCACAAGCCAGAGACAAGACCAACTAACACCAGAGAACAAAATGGCAAAGGGCAAAAGCAGGAACGCTACTAACAGAAATCTAGGCAATATGGCAGCGTCTGAACCAAACTCTCCAACATCAGCAAGTCCTGGTTACACAAACAGACCAGAAAAAACAAGATTTGGATTTAAAAAGCACTGGTCATGAGGCTGCTAGAAGAACACAAAAAGGACATAAATGAATCTCTTAAAGAAGTACAGGGGAACGTGAATAAGCTAGAAACCTGTATAATGGAAACACAAAAATCACTTAAAGAAATTCTGGAGAATAAGGCTCAAGAGATAGAAGCCAATAAAGAAGAAACACACACACACACACACACAGACACACACACACACACACACAAAACCTTAAAGAAATGCAGGAAAAAGTGAGTCAAATGGCAGAAGTCATGAAAGAGGAAACACAAAAATCTCTTAAAGAATTAAAGGAAAAAACAAACAAACAAATGAAGGAACTGAGTAAAACCATCCTGGATCTAAAAACAGAAGTAGAAGCAACTAAGAAATCACTTTGTAGATAGAAAACCTTGAGAAGAAATCAGGGGCTATATATGCAAATATCAACAACAGAATACAAGAGATGGAAGAATCTCAGATGCCGAAGATACCATAGAAACCATTGATTCAACAGTCAAAGAAAATGCAAAATGCAAAAAGCTTGTATCCCAGAACATCCAGGAAATCCAGGACACAATGAGAAGACCAAACCAAAGGATTATAGGTATAGATGAGAATGAAGATTTACAACTGAAAGGGCCAGCAAATATCTTCGATAAAATTATGGAAGAAAACTTTCCCAATTTAAAGAGAGAGATGCCCATGAATATATAAGAAGCCTACAGAACTCCAAACAGACTGGACCTGAGCAGAAATACCTCCCGTCCCATAATAATCAAAACCCCAAATGCACTAAACAAAGAAAGAATATTAAAGGCAGTAAAAGAAAAAGGCCAAGTAACATATAAAGGAAGACCTATCAGAATCACACCAGACTTCTCACCAGAGACCATGAAAGCTAGAAGATCCTGGGCAGATCTCATGCAGACTCTAAGAGAACACAAATGTCAGCCAAGACTACTATACCCAGCAAAACTCTCAATCACCATAAATGGAGAAACCAAGATATTCCATGGCAAAACCAAATTTACACAATATCTTTCCACAAACACAGCTCTGCAAAGAGTAATAGGAGGAAAAGTCCAATACAAGGAGGGAAACTACACCCTGGAAAAAGCAAGATAGTTACCTTCTTTCATCAAACCCAAAAGAAGATAACCACTCAAATATAAAAATAACATCAAAAATGACAGGAAGTAATAATCACTATTCCTTAATATTTCTTAACATTAACTGACTTAATTCCCCAATAAAAAGACATAGACTAACAGACTGGATAAGGAAACAGGACCCTATATTTTGCTGCATACAGGAGACACACCTCAGTGTCAAAGACAAAAACTACCTTAGAGTAAAAGGCTGGAAGACAATTTTACAAGTCAATGGTCTCGGGAAATGAGCTGGAGTAGCCATTCTAATATCAGATAAAATTGATTTTCAATCTAAAGTCATCAAAAGAGACACAGAAGAACACTTCTTGCTGGTCAAAGGAAAAATCCACCAAGAAGAACTTTCAATCCTGAACATCTATGCGCCAAATGCAAGGGCACCCTCATTCGTAAAAGAAACTTTACTAAAGCTCAAAGCACACATTGCACCTAACACAATAATTGTGGGGGACTTCAGCACTCCACTCTCCTCAATGGACCGATCAGGAAAACAGAAACTAAACAGGAAAACAGTAAAACTAATTGAAGCTTTGTACCAATTGGATTTGACTGATATTTATAGAACATTTTACCCTAAAGCAAAAGAATATACCTTTTTCTCAGCACCTCATGGTACCTTCTCTAAAATTGACCATATAATTGGTCACAACACCTCAACAAATATAAGAAGATTGAACTAATCCCATGCCTCCTAGCAGATCACTATGGAGTAAAAGTGGTTTTCAATAGTAACAAAAACAACAGAAACCCCACATACACATGGAGGCTGAACAATACTCTACTCAATGACACCTTGGCCAAGGAAGAAATAAAGAAAGAAATCAGAGACTTTTTAGAATTTAATGAAAATGAAGGCACAACATACCCAAATCTTTGGGACACAATGAAAGCAGTGCTAAGAGGAAAACTCATAGCCCTAAGTGTCTCCAAAAAGAAAATGGAGAGAGCATACACTAGCAGCTTAATGACATTCCTGAAAGACCTGGAACAAAAAGAAGCCAATTCACCCAGGAGGAGTAGAAGACAGGAAATCATCAAAGTCAGGGCTGAAATCAATCAAGTGGAAACAAAGAGAACCATACAAAGAATCAACGAATCCAGGAGCTGGTTCTTTGAGAAAATCAACAAGATAGATAAACCCTTAGCCAGACTGACCAAAGGGCACAGAGAAAATATCCAAATTAACAAAATTAGAAATGAAAAGGGGGATATAACAACAGAAACGGAGGAAATTCAAAAAATCATCAGATCCTACTACAAAAGCCTCTACTCAACACAACTGGAGAATCTGGAGGAAATGGACAATTTCCTAGACAGATAATGTACTGGCTAGGTTTGTGTGTCAACTTGACACAGGCGGACTTATCACAGAGAAAGGAGCTTCAATTGGGGAAGTGCCTCCATGAGATCCAGCTCTGGGGCATTTTCTCAATTAGTGATGAAGGGGGGAGGGTCCCTTGTGGGTGGTACTATGTTTGGGCTGGTGCTCTTGGGTTCTATAGAGAGCAGGCTGAGCAAGCCAGAGGAAGCAAGCCAGTAAGGAACATCTCTCCATGGCCTCTGCATCAGCTCCTGCTTTCTAACCTGCTTGAGTTCCAGTCCAGACTTCCTTTTGTGATGAACAGCAATGCAGAAGTGTAAGCTCAATAAACCCTTTCCTCCCCAACATGCTTCTTGGTCATGATGTTTGTACGGGAATAGAAACTCTGACTAAGACAGATACCAAATACCAAAATTAAATCAGGACCAAATAGATCATCTAAAGAGTCCCATAACCCCTAAAGAAACAGAAGGTGTCATAGAAAGACTTCCAACCAAAAAAAGCACAGGACAAGATGGTTTCAGTGCAGAATTCTATCAGACCTTCAAAGAAGACCTAATACCAATACTCTTCAAACCATTCCACAAAATAGAAACAGAAGGAACACTACCCAATTCCTTTTATGAAGCCACAATTACACTGATACCAAAACCACACAAAGATCCAACAAAGAAAGAGAACTTCAGACCAATTTTCCTTGGGAACATCGATGCAAAAATACTCAATAAAATTCTTGCCAACCGAATGTAAGAACACATAAAAAAACGATCATCCACCATGATCAAGTAGGCTTCATCCCAGGGATGCAGGGTTGGTTCAATATACGGAAATCCATCAATGCAATCCACTACATAAACAAACTCAAAGAAAAAAACCCACATGGTCATTTCATTGGATGCTTAAAAAACATTTGACAAAATTCAGCATCCTTTCATGCTTAAAGTCTTGGAAAGAACAGGAATTCAAGGCCCATACCTAAACACAGTAAAAGCAATATACAGCAAACCGGTAGCCAGCATCAAACTAAATGGAGAGAAATTTGAAGCAATTCCACTAAAATCAGGGATTAGACAGGGCTGCCCCTTTCTCCTTATCTTTTCAATATTGTACTTGAGGTACTAGCTCGGGCAATTAGACAACATAAGGAAGTCAAAGGGATACAAATTGGAAAGGAAGAAGTCAAACTATCATTATTTGCAGATGATATAATAGTCTACCTAAGTGACCCAAAAAACTCCACTAGAGAACTCCTACAGCTGATAAACAACTTCAGCAAAGTGGCAGGTTATAAAATCAACTCAAGCAAATCAGTAGCCTTCCTATACTCAAAGGATAAGCAGGCTGAGAAAGAAATTAGGGAAATGACACCCTTCACAATAGATACAAACAGTATAACGTAACTTGGGGTGACTCTTACCAAACATGTGAAAGATCTGTATGACAAGAACTTCAAGACTCTGAAGAAGGAAATGGAAGAAGACCTCAAAAAATGGAAAAACCTCCTATGCTCATGGATTAGCAGGATTAATATAGTTAAAATGGCCATTTTGCCATAAGCAATATACAGATTCAACACAATCCCCATCAAAATCCCAACTCAATTCTTCATAGAGTTAGAAAGAGCAATTCTCAAATTCATCTGGAATAACAAAAAACACAGGATAGCTAAAACTATTCTCAACAACAAGAGAAATTCTGGGGAAATCAGTTTCCCTGACCTCAAGCAATACTGTAGAGCAATAGTATTAAAAACTACGTGGTATTGGTACAGTGACAGGCAGGCAGATCAATGGAACAGGATTGAAGATCCAGAAATGAACCCACATACCTATGGCCACTTGATCCTCAACAAAGGGGCTGAAAATATCCAATGGAAAAAAGATAGCCTTTTCAACAAATGGTGATGGTTCAACTGGAGGTCAGCATGCAGAAGAATGTGAATTGATCCATCCTTGTCTCCTTTGTACTAAGCTCAACTCCAAATGGATCAAGGACCTACACATAAAGCCAGACACTCTGAAGCTAATAGAAAAGAAACTGGGGAAGACCCTTGAGGAGATCGGTATATGGGGAAATCTTTCTGAACAGATTGTCAATAGCATATGCTCTAAGATCAAGCATTGACAAATGGGACCTCATAAAATTACAAAGTTTCTGTAAGGCAAAGAACACCATCAAAAGGACAAATCAGCAACCAAAAAATTGGGAAAAGATCTTCACCAACCCTACATCAGATAGAGGGCTAATATCCAATATATACAAAGAACTCAAGAAGTTAGACCCCAGAAAGCCAAAAACCCTATTAAAAATGGGGTACAGAGTTAAACAAAGAATTCTCACCTGAAGAACTTTGGATGGCTGAGAAGCATCTTAAAAAATGCTCAACTTCATTAGTCATTAGAGAAATGCAAATCAAAACAACCCTGAGTTTTCACCTTACACCAGTTAGAATGGCTAAGATTAAAAATTCAGGAGACAGCAGGTGTTGGTGAGGATGTGGAGAAAGAGGAACACTTTTCCACTGCTGGTGGAGTTGCAAATTGGTACAACCACTCTGGAAATCAGTCTGGTGGTTCCTCAGAAAACTGGGCATGTCACTTCCGAAAGATTCTACTATACCACTCCTGGGCATATACCCAGAGGATTCCCCAGCATGTAATAAGGATACATGTTCTACTATGTTCATAGCAGCCCTGTTTATAATAGCCAGAAGTTGTAAAGAACCCAGGTATCCCTCAACAGAAGAGTGGATGCAAAAAATGTGGTATATATACACAGTGGAGTACTATTCAGCCTTTAGAAACAATGAATTCATGAAATTCTTAGGCAAATGGATGGAGCTGGAGAACATCATACTACATGAGGTAACCCAATCTCAAAAGATCAATCATGGTATGCACTCACTAATAAGTGGATATTAACCTAGAAAACTGGAATACCCAAAACATAATCCACACATCAAATGAGGTACAAGAAGAACGGAGGAGTGGCCCCTTGTTCTGGAAAGACTCAGTTTAGTAGTATAGGGCAGTACTATAACAGGGAAGTGGGAAGGAATGTATGGGAGAACAGGAGGAGGGAAGGGGGCTTATGTGACTTTCGGGGAGTGGGGGGCCAGAAAAGGGGAAATCATTTGAAATGTAAATAAAAAATATATTGAATAAAAATTTTATTTAAAAAAAAAAAAGAAGACTGCCCCCTTTGCTTTTCCTTAATAAAAAGATTCATAATTCTCCTGGGAAATAAGCAGTGAGTTTTCATTTTAATGGAGAGTTTGACCTAAAGCAATATGTCTGACCTTTTTTCAAGAATCAATACAAGTGTTGTGAGACAAACAGCTGATTGGTCCTCACTGACCTCAGCAAGACCTCTTTGGCCACTCCCCCTGTCCTCCTATCCACAAACAAAGGTCTTAGCACAGGGAAGCCCCAGTGTAGCCCTGGCTCCTCCTGCACAACAGTGCTTTAAGTCAATCTAAGATTATATTTTCAGTCTCATGAGTCACATGGGACTGACCAAAATGATTAAAAATGCAAATTGACTTTTTTTTTCTTTATGGATCTTACTCTAACCATCTTTTTTTTTATTCATACTCCAATACATCCAATGATGGTAATTCTTCACCTAATAATTCCATTTTATCACTTAAAAAGTCATATTCATTTTAAGTAAACCTTTTAAAGATATGCTATTTATTGAAATGTATCCATACACTTAATATATTATACATATATGCACATATAAATTATATAGATCAGAAATAAACTGTGGTACTGTCCTACATAATGATAAAAATACAGATTATTAAGTTGGAACTTACATGGAATGTTGTGGGCTTGATATCAAGCAATAAAATAAAAAGGTTTTATATTAAATTCTCTTTGTAAATGTAGCTATCCTAAGATGGTGAGTATATAGAGGCCATAGGTAGTCTCGACCCGTTCGGTGACTGAATAGAGTGTATGAGCCTGGAAAACCTTTCACAGACAACGCAAAAGACAGTGTGCAAGTGGCAGGCAGTTTGGCAGGGGCAGGAGAAGTGGCTTGGAGGCTAACCATGTGTACTGTTCTTGGAGAAGTCCTGAGTTCAGTTCCTGCATCTTCATCAAGAGGCTCCCCATGCCCTGTAACTTGAGTTCCATGGGGTCTGATTATTTTCTCCACTTTTGTACATATGCTTCTCATGCCAATATACTCATAATTAAAAATAATAAAATAAGTAAAATAATAGTTAAATGTAATCTATAAGAGACACCATAAGGTATCATCATTTGATGGTTACTATTGCAAGATGTGATTCTGAAATAACTACCTTTGTGCTCTCCTTTCCTGTTTAAAAGCTACGTCATCCATCAGTGATAAGAAGGAAGCAATTGCCTGGAAAGTTCATATGATTTTTATATTGATCTGAAAAAAGAACCATTTTTATAGGCTTTCAAAACCTTCACAAGGTTTCAAAAAAGAAAGAACCATTTTATTGGCTTTTTAAAATTTAAATGATAAGTCAGTGATCCTTTACTTTCAAATTAAAAGGAATCTATTGTCTTACACGTAATATACCTACTGACTAAATACAAAGGGTTAAACTATGGATAAGATTTATGTGAGAAATATCTTTTAAAAGTTAAACTTTTTGCAGATGTGTATCCATAAAAGCAACGGGTAATATAATTTTATATGCATTCATATTTAAAAATTCAGTCACATTATTCATATTTTGGAAGCTGATTTAAATCATTTTCACCAACATTTGTTTTAAGAATTTCATATACTCTCCTACAAAACACTACAATGTGTTACTTTTAAGTAACTTGATTTTGCTCCCTGACACCCATACACGCTTCACCCTTTCCCCCTGCTGTGTTCAGTTTAACCCTTTAAATCATCCATATATGAGAAGAACATGCCGTTAAACACAACGCAGCCATGAAGAGGTGGAGCTATTCGTTAACCTGCTTCAATCAGTGCAGCCATCTCCATGTACTAACATATCACTCTCTACCATACAGACATAAGCCATGATTACATGTCAGTCAGAATGCATGGGATGGCTCATTCATTACATAAGTAATAAATGCCTGGTAAGACTTTCATCATTGTATATATAAATAGGTCCAATTAAAATAGTAAGATTTTTTAAAATACCAGAACATGTTACCGAACTCAAGGAAGCAGATACATTGCTCTATTCAATAAAGAATATGATAAATGATTTGATCAGCAACTGATGGAGGTACACTGTGCAAGCTGTAGAAAAATATAGAGTTTATGAACTTCTATTATCTCAGACAGGATGGGCCACCCCACCTGGATTTAGAAGGGTTCACCAACCTGTATCTTTTAATAGTTATTTTTTGCAAAGATTAGTACAGTATATACAAGTGAGACAGCTACAGTTCACAGCCTAACTTCAGTATATTCTATTGAACAGTATTTTATGAAATTCAATCCCAGAGGAGTTGGATAACAGAAAACAACCGCAGCAGCAACAACAACAACAAAGCAATGGTGCGAGACACTGTGGAAGGAAATCAGACGCCAGAACTATATAGCAGGCACACTGGTCCCTAGGAGCTGTAGGTGGCCATCAGCTTCACAAGGTTTCTAAAACAGGAGTTTGCTTTAATGTTGTGTAGCAGTTTACTCTGAAACTGGAGCCATCCATCTGCAGGGAAGCCTCTTAAACCAGAAGATAAAACAATTGAGATCTTGAGGAAGTCCCCCAAACTAATGAGTTTCTTTAGGCCACTTTGTCCTAAGAGTAAATAATAAAGACTACGGATAGCCACTGGCAAAGCAGGAAAAGCCAGCTGCAAAGAAGACCAAGAGACCAGACCAGATGCCCGAAGAAGCAGAAATAAGCCAAGCTGTCTGGAAGAGAGCAGAACAGCAGTCACATGGAAGCGGCCCTCTCCCATTTGTTGATTTCCCTGCAGGCTGCTTAGTGTACTCCAGGGTCCTAGGTTCTGTGAGATGTCAACCCATCCTGGGGTGGGATTTGGTGATACAGCCCTCTTTTAGTCATTTCTGTGTCTATAAATAATCCCTTACCCTTACTTCTGCAATTAATCTCAAATAAAACTGATTGTTTCACCAAAAACCAACCAACCAAACAAAAAACAGATGAACAAAGAACAACAAAACTTCAGATGCGGACACAGCTCGATGCAGTTTAGGTTTAGCTGGTCTATGGCTTTCCTACATGAATGGTCCGTGATCTACTCTCCCATTCCCTCACTGGGCACATCAAGTAGGTTTTAATGCTTTGTTATATACAACACTGTATTTTCACACAGTTCCTAGTACATATTTATGTATAACCCTATAGTGATGAACTGGATATGAAAGTAAGATAAAACATACATATTTGTATTTACTTACCAGGCAATATCAAATTTATCTTTGAAATCTGCCATCTTACCTTTTTACAAAGTTTCTGTGTATTTATGTACTTAGCAATAATTCATGAGAGCTGGATCCTCTCTCTCTCTCTCTCTCTCTCTCTCTCTCTCTCTCTCTCTCTCTCCTGTTTTTGACAACCTCGAAGTCTTACTTTCTAAACTGTTTTATGAAACCAATTTATTTGAGTGATTACATCATTATAAGTGTTGATGAGTGAGAATAATTGTTTCTGTGGACTTTCTGGGTCCTGGAATTCTTTTCTATCATGGCTTACCTGCTCATGTCTTTTATATTTTTATCTCAATTTTTTACTGTATATATTAGTTATATATATATATATATATATATATATATATATCTTATATATATATATAAGATTTTACCTATAGTTTTATATGTATATATATATTTATATATATATGAGATTTTACCTATGCAGAATCTATATCCAAATTCTAACCAAAGCTCACTTTTAAAACCTTTGGCTCTGTGATTTTATATTTGCATTTTTACATTGTTGGTTTTTTAAACATTTATCAAGAATCTTACTTTTTCTAATTATTTTTTTGAGAATTTCATACACATGTATTGTATTTATGTTATTTTCACTTCCCTTTCTATTTACCCCATGTTCTTTCTGTTCCTCTAAAGTTCATGCCCTCTTTTTTTATAGCAATTTACATATAAAACTTTATGACATTTGCTGGGTGCATTTAGCAATGTTCATATATACTTGTGTTTTGGGCTGACCTCTTGCGATTGGACAACCGATCAAGAACTCCTTTCTGGAGAAGACTGTTCCTCCCTTTCTGTAGCCACTGATTGCCTATAGGTAGTCATCTGGGGGTGGGGCCTGGTGAATGTGTCCTATTTCTTTTTCATGTTCACCGATATTTAAATGAGAATCTTACTATTTCTCATAAGAATTTTGCAGTTTGAATTCTCATAGTATGGTCTTCAGTCCACCTAGAACTTAATTTGCTCAGAAGCAGCTTTTCCGGTTTGTTCTGATCCTGTATAGATAACCAGCTGCCCTTTGGCCATGTCCTGAACTCTGTCCTTTGTCTATTTGTTTACAATGGCATCTGCTACAGTGCCAACTTTGCGGGAGTCTGACTCAAGGTTATTTGTTGAATTACCTTGATTTGCTTGTCGCTTTTCGTATCAGCGATGTTTGCCTTGTGCTGGGTTACAGCTGACATCTGCTTTCGCTGCCCTCCTTTCCTTCGAGCTTTCTTAGGACTTTGTTCTTCCACAGAGCATGTGCTTTGACTCTTGCATTCAATAAAACACCGTTGTAGTTTTAATCAAACCGATAACACTATATACCAGAACATACTTAAATATGCTAAGGGAACAGGGGCTTCTTTTATATTGAGTCTTCTATAAAAATTTATTTAGGGTTTTGGGGATATCCTTAAAATTTTTACATTTTTCTTCTTAAGGTTCATTTAAATTTTTGTTAGAATTAACTAGCATATTATAGAGTAGTCTTTGTTATTATAAAAACCTTACAATGATTTCCATTGTTAAGATATACTGGTTAAATTGTTTTCTGACACACTAGTGCCTTAGTGTATTGATCTGATTTCTTTTTCTAACAGTTAACTGTATTCTTCTAATCAGATAGCCTTCTAGTGAAGGCCATGTGATCTTTTTTTTTTCTGTAATTCTCTCATCATAGGGAACTTGTAGACAGTGACAAATTGTAGTGTCAAGAGCAGCCTTCCTTCTGATAATCAAGAAGACTATCTCAACACTATGCAGGTCAGGTCAGGTAGCACTTAAAACTCCACCTCTTCAGTCACGTGACCCCAGCACAGGAAGTTGTTTGATTTGGGGCAGACTATTTGAACCCATTTTTTAATATCTGCAAAATGAAAAGAATAACAACACAATTCATGAGAATTAAATAAACATGCTATTATTCATGGATATAGATGTTTTGTATACATATATGAATGTATATATCTAAATAGCAAGATATATATAAAATATTTGAATATTTAAGTAAAATAAAAATATTTAATAATTTCCTGTTACTTGTAAATATATTAGTATATTCATTGCATATTTTTTGGAGAAACTTATTTTTGATACTATTTTCACTAATGCTTCCTTTACAGTTGAGAACGAGGTGATTTTGTTACAAAGAATAATATGCTTTTTGTTATTAATTTTCAAAAATAGTGATATAGACAGATGATAGATAGGTAAATGATTGATAGACATAGGATAGATAGGTGATAGGTAGAAAGATGGATACATAGATGATAGGTAGGTAGACAGACAGACAGACAGACAGACATCATCTTTACATCCCTGAACTGGAAATAGCAATGTGAGACAGCATTTTGTGTTTATTATTGGCGATGCTCTTGTTGATATTACTTTATTTGAAAATACTCTAAGGCAACCCAAGTACAATTACTGTTGAAGAGTCTGTATACAATCTGATTCAATGATCTAGGTGTGTTCATATTCTCAAAACCATCACCATTAAAATATTCGTGTCCAACACCTTCCAAAGTCTCTTGTGTCTCTTTGTTTTTAACTCTCTGTGGTAAGAATATCTAACAGGAGCTCTACTTTCTTATAATAAAACCTAATGCATTATAAAGTTATAATTGCACTGTTAAAGTATGAACTGTTACATAGTAATATCTGTAGCTAATCCTCTGTGAAGGATATAATGATGCTAGTGCAATTAATGGATGCATTGTTTTAAGTTAGCATAACCTGGCCAGATTCATAGTGTTTGTTCTTAAAAGGCTTTTCCATCACTCTGAGTTAAAGGAATCCTTACAGTTGTTGTTTCACATTTACACTAATAATTTCCTAAAGTATCTGTTGAGTGTTGAGATAAGAGGTCAGGATATACACTGATGTGTGGGAATAGCCTTTCGTTCACTAGAAAGTTCCAATTAGATACAGGTTAGGGTAGCCTGACACCCAGGATGCTGGCCTTGAACTCTCAAGCACAATCCTGCCCCAGCATCACAAGCTACTGGGACTACAGGTGTGAGCCACCAGAGATTCTTTTCTGGGAAGCTACTACCTACCTCACAAGTGACACCAGGATGCATGTGGGTCAGTGCCTCCTAGAAATAGAATGCTTTGCTTCAAAGCAGCCTTGATTTGCACCAGTCACTACTGATCTCATTATCTGGAAGTTAGACAATGTGTGTATTCCTTAGTAATTATCCTGTAGTTTCAGTAGCCAATGACATTGTTCTAATTATTATAACACAGGTAAACTTGACGGTTACAAGATTAGTTTATTCTGTAATCACCTGCTTGAATGTTCACCAAGGGACTCTACTCGAAACTCTTGGCTTTTGTTATGGGTTGTGATTTCCTCCTTCTAAAATTAATGAAAATCTGAAACTCCAATACTCATGAATGAACCATTATTTTGAGATGTTATTTTCAGAGTTAACTATTTTCAGATCAGAGCATTAGGGTAAGGCTTAATCAAGTAAAGAAGATTTTATTAGCTTACATTTTGCTTAAGTTTAAGACAAGATCTAACTATGTAGTTCAGACTGGTCTTGAACTTGTGATCCTCCTGCCTGGGCCTAGACAAAGTTAGGAACCAATACACCCAGCTTAAGTAGTATATTTTGAAAGAGAAAAGATGCCAGGAAGAGATGAGAAAGACTGTGCTTCAGTAGAGGCAGAGACTGGAGTAGTACATCTATGAGGTAGTGGATTCAGGATTGTGGGCAACCTTGAAAAGCAGTGACACCACACCTTATTCATCATAGTTCCTGAAGGAATCAACCTGCTAACACTGACTTTGGCTGTTTAGTCTCAAGAACTGTGGGAAAATACAACTCCAAGATGCTCGGGTTGTGCTACGGAGTTTGAGCAGCCACACGAAATGGATACAGTCTAATAACTCCCTCTACCAACCGCTCCCTCTGTTGTTCCCTCTTTCTAAGTTTTCAGGGAACTTGGAGCCCTCAGTACACAAACCTTAGTTCATTCATTCACATCCCAAATGTTGTACCCTCCTAGTCCCCCCTCACAGAGTTCCTTCTCCATTCCCCTTCCACTTCACCTCTGAGTGGATAGGCCTCCCCATGTCCCCCTACCCTGATGCATCAAGTCTTTATATCATTAGGAGTATCCTTTCTTACTGAGGTGAGACCTAGCAGTCCTCTGTTATATGTGTCGGGGGGCCTCAGATCAGCCCCTGGTCTTTGGTTGGTAACTCAGTCTGGAAGCTCCCAGGGGTCCAGGTTAGTTGACACCATTGGTCTTCCTATAGGCTTGCTATCATTTTGAGAGATTTCAAGCTTTCTCCTTGTTTACTTTGATTAAACCTGGCCTAATTTTAGACAAGCACTGAAGAAAAGCCACTTGGAATCTCCTAGTTTCTAACTCCGTTATACTTTGTCATTGCATGATATTACCTGCCTATTTCCCTTTTCAGGGGAAGTAATTGATTTTATAGTTTAATATATAGATAGATTATCTATTCCTCTATCTATCTATCTATCTATCTATCTATCTATCTATCATCTGTCTATTTTTTAAAATGTTGCTATCAACTTCTAAAATGCCTGATGAGTCCACTAGAGAAGAAACAAAATCATTTGTGACAGAGATGAGCAGTTGGCCCTTGAACCTGCCCCTTGCCGATAATTTTGCACAAACCTTAGGAAAAACCATTAAATCCACCTGAATGTATATAGGAATATTAGCTGACTTTTCTAGGCTGTCCTGAAAACTAAGAAATGTTGAATCAAAGGTCAGGACAATGGTAAGGATAAATGTAAAGGTTAAAAGGGAATGACCCTTTTGACCAGGGAGGAAGTGTAGTTCCTGATCAATTCACATTACTATCCAGCCTTATGGCATTCTCAAAGGATTCTTTATGAAACAGACTTTTCATTAAACTAGAGCAAAAGAAAATCACCTTTCAAAGCAAGATGGATGGATATATCTCCTTCCAATTTCAAATTATCCACATCACAGTCACTGCACTGGTGAAAATACAATGAAGAAAAGTTTCTCCTTCTGTGAACTGCATATTTACATTGCTTTTTCTGTCCTGCAGTATTTCTTAGAGACAGAATATCAAGAATTCTTCATGGTCATAAGTCCTAATATATTACAGCTCCTAAAGCCGTAGACAGGCTCTCTGTTTACAGTAACCAAGATGTCCTTTGTGTTTGAAAGCTGTGAACATTTTAACCTTTGGAGAGGAGAATGGACGATTCTAATTCACTTCACATGTTAATTTATATGGCTTCAAATTATTTACCTTCAAAACAGTACAGATTGGGTCATCAAGTTCCTGCCCAGATAATAGAAGATATAAGTTATTTGTTACTTTATTTTATGAGGAGGTTGTTTACTGCTGCTATATCTGTGACTGGATTGAACACTGTTATTGCATTACAAGCCTTGGGTTAATTTTTATTTCTTAATTTCATTTGCTAATTTATACAATTGTATTATAAGCAGTTTTCTATTGGAATTATGACATTAGGAGAAAAAGCTAAATCTAACAGCATCATAGCATTCTCTCTGTATCAGAGGAGAGAGAGGGAGAATGCCTACTCTTTGCAATGGAAAGGCAGTACACACTGAGCCCAGCACTCAGGAGAGGCTTCCAGTAATTCGCTGTCAAATTCCAGCTGTCTTCTTGCCATTTTAGTCCTGTTTTCTTGTTTTCTCCTTAGCTTAAGGGCATGCTAGGTTCTTATGCTCTTTTTTAGGTTTCTAGTAGAGATTGTACTTTATTAAGGCCAAAAAATAAAGTGTCTTGTCCTCAAATTCATAGCATGCAGGAGATAATTGACGGCAGACATCTATCCAAACTCTGGCCTCTTCTGGTTGCTATGTGACCGAAAGTGGGAGATCTGCCTGTCTTCACTCCTTAGGGCCATCAGTGCTGGATCCACTTACTACACAATCTCTCCTGGCCCCAAATCTTAACATAGATTTGGGCCAAACTGTTGTGTGTTTGTTGATTTGTGCTTTCCAGGCTTTGCTGAGAATTGGAGTCATCCCTCAAGTCTCTCATCAAAGCTCATTGTAAAATGTCCCAGAAGTCTATTCCAACTGGGAACGAGGCTAGCAATGCCGGCTTGACCAGAAGAATACAGAACAACTTTTACTACAGTTTGAGATGGCACCTTTCACTTGATTTTATTGAAATTCTTACTGTGGATGAAGTTACACACCACTGAGATGTCTAATTACCATAAGACCACCATGCTGTAAGGAAACCAAAGCTGGCAGTTGTGGAGTCGGGGAATGTGGTAGAGACACTCATCAAAATTCAGTAGATCCTGTCATCCTATCTCAGGGGCCAAATATAGGAATGAAGTCTTCAAACAACTCCATTCCTAGCCACCATTAAATCATGACCACAATGTGCCACAAGAGAGAACCTCTTGAGTTGAGATTGAACAGCCTACAGAACAATAGGATAAATAAAATGAGAATTTGCAAAGTCACTAGCCTTTGGAGGCATCTATTGACAAATAGATTCTCATGTAAGTTCCTAATTTGTCACACTTTGAGATATATAATGCTAGTCAAAGATGCTGAAGCATCTTTTTTAGGCCATGAATGACCTACAAAACTCTTACCTATTTCTCATCATTGATCAGATCACCTACAGCTTTTATAACATCTCTTTAATTGTATTCTCCTCACTACCTAACATATTCCAATATATCAATTCTTAGCTTTGCTCTTGAAAGATGAAGAATTTTAGTGGCACATGGATAGTCCATTGTTTCCCATGATTGACTGCTAGCTTAATTGTTCAGTATGAACACAGCCCTGGATTTTATTCTGAAAAAATGAAGCTGGTAATGATTTATGTGCAGTGAGAAAACTTCTACCATTGATTTACCAAGAAAGATAGAAATTGTGGAAGATATACTATATCCATAGATATTATCATTTTCTAAGGCCCTCTTTATCTGAAGTTTCTCATAAAAATTTCTCACAGACTACCCCTATCATCCTTATAGTTTACTGTCTTCTAAACCATCCAACCTCAAAAAATTCATGTTATCAGATTTTACCAAGTCAATGTTAGAGATGTTTCCTACCCTGCCTCTGGCTCGTGGTTAGCATTGCCTTGGTTGTTAGGCACTCTAGCTTAGTTACCATGGTAAAGAAGCTTGTCTATTTTGATTCTAGAATAGTATAACAGTTTACTTAGCAATGAAAGGAGACACTCCCTCAGATAAATAGCATCCTAGGATAAGCCAGTGTAGCTTTCTCCTCGTGTTTTCCTTAAAAGGCGCTTTTCTTTTGTACCTAAGACCAGAGACTACAGCATGGTATCTTATTATAAATTACATATATTATGTACTAATGACAACTTTTAAGTAGATCAGATTACAAATGAATGGAAATTATAGCAATTTTATTTATATATCCTCCTGGGAACTGTTAATATGATTGTGGATAGGACACATGTCTAATGTCCTGTCCTCATTCTGTCTGTGCTACAGCTCCACACTAGCCTCAAATCTGCTCTGCTTTTTGGTGCTTCTTAGATTTCCTCATTAACAACAACAACAACAACAGTAGTCTTTATTATAGAAAATGTTAAAGACATACAACGGTAAAGGATACACTGCAATGGATATCACTTTCCTGATACCTCATCTAAAACTTCAAAAGGCTTAGATCGTATTTGTTTACTCCCCTTTGCTAGATTTCCACTGCTATGACAGATGTCTATTGTAAACATCTCAGAATAAGAAGCAATAGTTTATTTTGTAGTTTCAGAGGCTTTGATCTCTGCCTATCTGTTTCCATTGCTGTAATATCATAGCAAAACAAGAAGGTGGGTGCAGGTGCGTACAGCAGAGGAAAGGTACCCATGAGGAAGCTAGACAACATCATGGCAGGAAGATGCTTGGGGAACTATAGACTCTGCAAAACCACCCCATCCTCTAAAAGCTCATTCAGCTATGTGAATTCATCAGTGGATTAACCTATTAGTGGGGTAAATAGCATCCTCTCATCTTTCAATATTTCAATTTCATAATCTTCTTATCTTTCAACATCACCACCATCTGAAGACCAAGCCTTTTCGACACAGCACTCTTCTGTGGGACATTTCATATATAAATCCCACTTTGAACCAAATCACGATTCCTTTTACAATATTTATCTCTAAGGTAAGCAGAGTTATGATTCTTCTGTCACATTTGCAAAAGCTAATAGTAACTTTTTTACTTGATACATTCTTTATTTACATTTCAAATGATTTCCCCTTTCCTGGCTCCCCACTCCCTGAAAGTCCCATAAGCCCTCATCCCTCCCCCTGCTCCCTCATCCACCCCTTCCCACTTTCCTGTTCTTTTATTGCCCTACACTGCTGCACTGAGCCTTTCCAGAACCAGGGGCCACTCCTCCGATCTTCTTGGACATCATTTGATATGTGGATTATGTCTTGGGTATTCCAAGTTTTTAGGCTAATATCCACTTATCAGTGAGTGTATACCATGATTGATCTTTTGAGACTGGGTTCACTTACCTCACTTAGTATGATGTTCTCCAGCTCCATCCATTTGTCTAGGAATTTCATGAATTCGCTGTTTCTAATGGCTGAATAGTACTCCATTGTGTAAATATACCACATTTTTTGTATCCATTCCTCCGTTGAGGGACATCTGGGTTCTTTCCAACTTCTGGCTATTATAAATAGGGCTGCTATGAACATAGTGGAGCATGCATCCTTATTACATTCTGGGGAATCCTCTGGGTATATGCCCAGGAGTGGTATAGCAGGGTCCTCCAGAAGTGATGTGCCCAGTTTTCTGAGGAACCGCCAGACTGATTTCCAGAGCTGCAGTCGCCATTCTAATATCAGATAAAATTGACTTTCTTTTATTTTTATTTTTTTTTTTAATTTTTTTCCTCTTCTCTTTATTCGATATATTTTTTTATTTACATTTCAAATGATTTCCCCTTTTCTGGTTCCCCACTCCCCGAAAGTCACATAAGCACCCTTCCCTCCCTCTGTTCCCCCACACATCCCTTCCCACTTCCCTGTTCTGGTTTTGTCTTATACTGATACACTGGGTCTTTCCAGAACTAGGGGCCACTCCTCCGTTTTTCTTGTACCTCATTTGAAGTGTGGATTATGTTTTGCATATTCCAGTTTTCCAAGCTAATATCCACTTATTAGTAAGTGCATACCATGACTGATCTTTTGAGACTGGGTTACCTCACTTAGTATGATATTCTCCAGCTCCATCCATTTGCCTAAGAATTTCATGAATTCATTGTATCTAATGGCTGAATAGTACTCCACTGTGTAGATATACCACATTTTTTGCATCCATTCTTCTGTTGAGGGATACCTGGGTTCTTTCCAGCTTCTGGCTATTATAAATAGGGCTGCTGTGAACATAGTAGAGCATGTATCCTTATTACATGCTGGGGAATCCTCTGGGTATATGCCCAGGAGTGGTATAGCAGGATCTTCTGGAAGTGACATGCCTGGTTTTCTGAGGGACTGCCAGACTGATTTCCAGAGTGGTTGTACTAATTTGCAACCGCACCAGCAGTGGAGGAGTGTTCCTCTTTCTCCACATCCTCGCCAACATCTGCTGTCTCCTGAGTTTTTAATCTTAGCCATTCTGACTGGTGTAAGGCGAAATCTCAGGGTTGTTTTGATTTGCATTTTCCTGTTGACTAGTGAAGTTGAGCATTTTTTAAAATGTCATAAGGTTACAGAGTTTCTGTAAGGCAAAGGACACCGTCAAGAGGACAGATCGGCAACCAACAAATTGGGAAAAGATCTTCACCAATCCTACATCAGATAGAGGGCTAATATCCAATATATATAAAGAACTCAAGAAGTTAGACTCCAGAAAACCGAACAACCCTATTAAAAAATGGGGTACAGAGTTAAACAAAGAATTCTCACCTGAAGAACTTCGGATGGCGGAGAAGCATCTTAAAAAATGCTCCACTTCATTAGTCATTAGGGAAATGCAAATCAAAACAACCCTAAGATTTCATCTTACACCAGTCAGAATGGCTAAGATTAAAAATTCAGGAGACAGCAGGTGTTGGAGAGGGTGCGGAGAAAGAGGAACACTCCTCCACTGCTGGTGGGGTTGCAAATTGGTACAACCACTCTGGAAAGCAGTCTGGCGGTTCCTTAGAAAACTGGGCACCTCACTTCCAGAAGATCCTGCTATACCACTCCTGGGCATATACCCAGAGGATTCCCCACCATGTAATAAGGATACATGCTCTACTATGTTCATAGCAGCCCTATTTATAATTGCCAGATGCTGGAAAGAACCCAGGTATCCCTCAACAGAAGAGTGGATACAAAAAATGTGGTATATCTACACAATGGAGTACTATTCAGCCATTAGAAACAATGAATTCATGAAATTCTTAGGCAAATGGATGGAGCTAGAGAACATCATACTAAGTGAGGTAACCCAGACTCAAAAGGTGAATCATGGTATGCACTCACTAATAAGTGGTTATTAACCTAGAAAACTGGAATACCCAAAACATAATCCACACATCAAATGAGATACAAGAAGAAAGCAGGAGTGGTCCCTGGTTCTGGAAAGACTCAGTGAAACAGTATTTGGCAAAACCAGAACGGGGAACTGGGAAGGGGTGGGAGGGAGGACAGGGGAAGAGAAGGGGGCTTACGGGACTTTCGGGGAGTGGGGGGGGCTAGAAAAGGGGAAATCATTTGAAATGTAAATAAATTATATCAAATAAAAAAAAAAGACAAAAAAAAAAAAAAAGAAAATGCCAAAAAAAAAAAAAAAAAAAAAAAAAAAAAAAAAAAAAATGTTTCTCTGCCCTCTGAAGTTCTTCAGCTGAGAATTCTTTGTTTAACTCTGTACCCCATTTTTTTGTCTTTTTTTTATTCGATATATTTTTTATTTACATTTCAAATGATTTCCCCTTTTCTAGCCCCCCACTCCCCGAAAGTCCCATAAGCCCCCTTCTCTCCCCCTGTCCTCCCACCCACCCCTTCCCACTTCCCCGTTCTGGTTTTGCCCTATACTTCTTCACTGAGTCTTTCTAGAACAAGGGGCCACTCCTCCTTTCTTCTTGTACCTCATTTGATGTATGGATTATGTTTGGGGTATTCCAGTTTTCTAGGTTAATATCCACTTATTAGTGAGTGCATACCATGAGTCACCTTTTAAGTCTGGGTTACCTCACTTAATATGATGTTTTCTAGCTCCATCCATTTGCCTAAGAATTTCATGAATTCATTGTTTCTAATGGCTGAATAGTACTCCATTGTGTAGATATACCACATTTTTTGCATCCACTCTTCTGTTGAGGGATACCTGGGTTCTTTCCAGCATCTGGCAATTATAAATAGGGCTGCTATGAACATAGTAGAGCATGTATCCTTATTACATGGTGGGGAATCCTCTGGGTATATGCCCAGGAGTGGTATAGCAGGATCTTCTGGAAGTGAGGTGCCCAGTTTTCAGAGGAACCGCTAGACTGATTTCCAGAGTGGTTGTACCAATTTGCAACCCCACCAGCAGTGGAGGAGTGTTCCTCTTTCTCCACATCCTCTCCAACACCTGCTGTCTCCTGAATTTTTAATCTTAGCCATTCTGACTGGTGTAAGGTGAAATCTCAGGGTTGTTTTGATTTGCATTTCCCTAATGACTAATGAAGTTGAGCATTTTTTAAGATGCTTCTCCGCCATCCAAAGTTCTTCAGGGGAGAATTCCCTGTTTAACTCTGTACCCCACTTTTTAATAGGGTTGTTTGGTTTTCTGGAGTCTAACTTCTTACGTTCTTTATATATATTGGATATTAGCCCTCTATCTGATGTAGGATTGGTGAAGATCTTTTCCCAATTTGTTGGTTGCCGATTTGTCCTTTTGATGGTGTCCTTTGCCATACAGAAACTTTGTAATCTTATGAGGTCCCATTTGTCAATTCTTGATCTTAGAGCATACACTATTGGTGTTCTGTTCAGAAATTTTCTCCCTGTACCAATGTCCTCAAGGGTCTTCCCCAGTTTCTTTTCTATTAGCTTCAGAGTGTCTGGCTTTATGTGGAGATCCTTGATCCATTTGGATTTGAGCTTAGTACAAGGCGATAAAGATGGATCAATTCGCATTCTTCTGCATGCTGACCTCCAGTTGAACCAGCACCATTTGTTGAAAAGGCTATCTTTTTTCCATTGGATGTTTTCAGCCACTTTGTCGAGGATCAAGTGGCCATAGGTGTGTGGGTTCATTTCTGGATCTTCAATCCTGTTCCATTGATCTGCCTGCCTGTCACTGTACCAATACCATGCAGTTTTTAACACTATTGCTCTGTAGTATTGCTTGAGGTCAGGGATACTGATTCCCCCAGAATTTCTTTTGTTGCTGAGAATAGTTTTAGCTATCCTGGGTTTTTTGTTATTCCAGATGAATTTGTTAATTGCTTTTTCTAACTCTGTGAAGAATTGAGTTGGGATTTTGATGTGTACCCCATTTTTAATAGGGTTATTTGGTTTTCTGGGGTCTAACTTCTGAGTTCTTTGTATATATTGGATATTATCCCTCTATCTGATGTACGGTTGGTAAAGATCTTTTCCCAATTTGTTGGTTGCTGATTTGTCCTTTTGATGGTGTCCTTTGCTTTACAGAAACTTTGTAATTTTATGAGGTCCCATTTGTCAATTCTTGATCTTAGAGCATGAGCTATTGGTGTTCTGTTCAGGAACTTTCCCCCTGTACCGATGTCTTCAAGGGTCTTCCCCAGTTTCTTTTCTATTAGCTTCAGAGTTTCTGGCTTTATATGGAGGTCCTTGATTCATTTGGAGTTGAGCTTAGTACGAGGAGACAAGGATGGACCAATTCACATTCTTCTGCATGCTGACCTCCAGTTGAAACAGCACCATTTGTTGAAAAGGCTATCTTTTTTTCCATTGGATGTTTTCAGTCCCTTTGTCCAGGATCAAGTGGCCATAGGTGTGTGGGTAATGTCCTAAATTATCCAAACAATATTTAGTGTTTAAATATTTACAGTTATCTCTTGTTGTTTTTAATGTGTGAAGATTAGGATGCAAATTTAGCCCATGCATTTTAATTTATTGATATTGATAAAACTCACTAATTTTATGTTCAAAGTCCTCATTTTTGTTTTTTGTTTTTCGGTTTTTTACTCTTTGGTCTAGATTTTGTTTACTAAGTCATGAGGGTATGATTTACAAAAGTTTTTTTCTGTGTTCTATGTTTGTTCTGAAAATTGATTGTTGCATCATAGATTTGAATAGATTTAACTTCAATTGATTTGCATTTTAATTTAAATTTACTTCACAAGATCCAAGACAAATATGGCAGATACATTAATTATCTTTGACTTATAACAAATTACCTCAAATTTTATGATGGCAACCAACCCAAGCAGCAATATATAATACCACACAATATTCTTGGTTAAGGAGTCCAAGTATGACTAAGGTGACTCCCTTGCTTAGGATGTAGGCATGGTATGGATAGGCCTCAAATGAGAAGGTCTTGCATACAGGTTTCTGCACATTCTTGGGCAAATCTAGTTCCCAGCAGTTGCAGTATTAATGATGTTATTGGCCAGCTGTGTTTCAGTTGAAAACTACCATAAACTCCTATAGGGTCTTCGAAGTTCTTTGCTACATGAATTTTCTAACATAGACAAGTCACAAGGTTGTTACTCGTTGCTTCATAATCAGCTAGAGGAAAATAAAAATCTCCCTTCAAAAAGGATAGGAACTATGATCATGCAAATATAATCATATGCCAGATTGAAATTTTGTCACATTTACTGAGTCAAAGGCAGTTGCATGTTATTTGTGGGTGAGGACCATCCATAACCATGAACCAGAAGCATCCATTGCAGACATGTCCTGTAGAACACCCTCCACAGTTTGAGAACATTAGAGGGAAATAAAGCCGGGCACATAGGGGCAGATGGATTCCGTTTATTATTTTCTTGTCTATTTCTCTATGCTCTGTCCCGGGGGACCCCGATTGGGTGATTCTCTCTCCTTGGACCTCACTTACACTGTTCCAGCTTTGTCTTGGGCTGTCTGCCCAAGAACAGGGCTTTATCTTCTGTCCCTGGACTATTCCAAAGTTTTCATTTTCTTATGAAAGCAATTTGATTTTATGCATTCCAGTTACCTGATTGCCTGGCTGTTCTGGTTAGTTTTCATTATTAATTTGAAAGAACCAAGAATCACCTGGGAAGAAGGAATTATATCAGCTTAGCCTGAGGCTTGTCTATTGGGGATTGCCGTGTCTGTTGATTGATGTGTGAGGGCACAGGTAAGGAGATTCAAGCCCTAACTGGGGAGTGGTCCTGGGCTGTGTATGAAAGCTGGCTAAACACAAGATAGAGAGTGAGCCAGGATCAGTATTTCCCATAGTTCTTGCCTTGAGTGACTGCCCCAAATTTAAAACCTTTTTCTCCTCAATGCTGATTTTGGATATGACGTTTAGTAGAGCAAAAGAAAGAAAAGTCAAATACTGGCCATTTCCTCTGGCTGTTTTTCTCCCCCAAGAAAGTAAATATCTCATTTCCTTGTCTTCTAGGACATATTAACACATCATAGTTATTGTGTCTGCCTTAGTATTCAGTACCATCTGATATACTTTTAGAAGATGAACAATAAAGAATTTAATGAGCTGATACTGTACTCATAAAAGGTAGAAGTCAAAACCACTTTTTTTCAGTCTCTTAGTTAAAATCTCTAAAAATTAGAACCATTAAACCAAAGTTATTGTGTTGATAAAAACAATTTCCAGACCTTTAGATCATCTCCATTTATTCTCCTCAAAGAGGAGACAATCAGGAAACCCCCAACTTCTCAGCAAGTTTAAAGTTTTAGTCTTAGACAGGAAGAAAGGCAGCTGTCTCCTAGGAGATGTTTCCAATGTGGGGATTCTAAACTTAAATGAGCATCTCTCCTGTAGAGCACTTGCTAAGACTCAGAGTGCTGTGCCACCCCCGACTTCAGTATGAGTATCTGGTTGCACCACCTACAACTTTATCCTATGATGCTGCAGTCACACTCACAAATCTGCATTTTAAACAAGTTGCCAGGTGGCTCTGATGCTGCTTTGTGAGCAACTGCAGTTCTAAGATATTGTCCAAATGTCTCACAATATAACAAAATATAGCAGGACAATGAAGGGAACCATGAGTGCAGATTCTGGAAACCATGCAATCTTACTAAGAGACCTGCCAGGTCAAGATAAGGCTGAAGTCCTACTTCTCCCAGACTCAGTTACCATTTTACTAAGTTCCTGGCAGCATCCAGATATTCTAGAGAGAGCCATATACTACAAGACTAGGGAGAAGGCACAGTTCTTTGTAGAAGATACGAAGCATGAACAACTGAGATATTGACAGGTAGGCTACAAAATTCATTGGGCGCAATACAACCCTTCAAGAAAGCTGACTATAGACTAGTCTGGCTTCCATCAGTAGGAGTAACTGTTAACTTTGAAGGTGGACACCCAGCTGCCCATTGGAGCTTCTTGAGTTTAACTACTCAGGACTTCTCTGTTATTATCACTGAAAAATACATTGTTCCTAATATTGGGCAGTTTCTAAAATATTTGATAATGGAAATTCTTTTTTGCTTTGATTGCTTTGATAGTATGTTTTATAAATAAAAATACTGTTTAGAGCACTAAGATTGTAAGCAAAAAACAAATACACATATTTTACCAAATAATAATCTTGTATAGATGAATAGAGAACCAATTTCAAATTAAAGAAATCTCATTTATAAAATAATTCCCTAGCAACTTTACCAGTACTTTAAACAGCTGAAGAAATCATTCCTATAGTCAATACACTTTGTAAAGTACCTTCTCAGAGAGAGGCAAAAATTTGGGGTTTTACCAAATCTGAAAGATGAAAGCAAAATAGTCTAACAAAGAAAGTGTATCTTCTTAGTGAGCCACACAGAGATTTGATTTTAAACATAGTGTGGCCATAACCCACAAAGTCATGTGTTTGAAGTTTAATCTGTCCAGAAACATTTTTTAAAAGGTCTATTTGTTTTATGTATATGAGTATACTGTAGCTGTTATCAGACATACAAGAAGAGGACATCAGATCCCATTACAGATGGTTGTGAGTCACCATGTGGTTGCTGGGAATTGAACTCAGGACCTCTGGAAGAAGTCAGTGCTCTTCACTGCTGAGCCATCTCTCCAGTTCCAAGAGTGGGTTCTTATTAACAAATCACCATGTGATCTCACACAGGCTCCCAGAATGATGCCACCTATCTTGTTTGACATTCTCAGAAGGTCCACACCTTTTAGCTTCCAGGACTATGAGCCTAAATACAACTCTTTTCTTTACAAGGCAGCCAGCTTTAGGTAGTGTTCCGACAACAAAAAATAGGTTAAGATGCTAATGTCATTCTGTACTGCTTTGTCCCCGAGCACTTCGGGCAGTCAGGGAGTTGATGTACTTGGAGGAAAGCAGTGCACAAGAACAATGGAGTTGATGGAATGTGAGTCTCACTATGTCCTCCATTTCCTCTATCCTTAGATGCAACAATCATCTTCCCTGAGGACCAACGTGAAAAGCTTTCTAAGATGACTTGGCCTGGGTATTTCTGTAATCCCAACAGGTAGAATGTGAGCCAAAGGATAGCCAATTTGAGGCCAATCAAGTCTACACCAAGACTTGATACACCTGTCTTGATACACCAAGAGCTGAGGATGTAACTTAAAAAGCATCCCCGGGCCCGGGATTTGATCTCCAGTGTTGCTGAAAAAGAAAAAAATAACAATAACAATACCAATGGACTTTTGGTGTTGTGTGTATGTCTAAGCGTGTAGCCTCCAAAGAGAACGCACAGGATAGTTTTCTCTCGAAAGAATATGTAAGAATACCAGGTTATAAGGAAATACAGTGTTGCAGAGTATAGACAAATATGTACTTATTGGAAACACTTTACGAGAAGAAATAACGCATCATGCAAAATTAGCTTGTATCTCCTAAACAACACGTTGTATCTCGAAAAGATTTGGTATGGCGTGTACGTCTAAACGTGTAGCCTCAAAAGAGAACCCACAGGAGAATTTTCTTTCGTCAAAATTTGTCAGAAAACCACGTTTTAAGGAAATCCCGCATCGTGAGAAATATCTTGTTCTTCCTAAACAACACGTTGTAACTCGAAAAGCTTTGCTGATACCTGATCTGTCCTGCAGAGGCAGTTTCTAACCCCCTTCTCTCCTTTTGTGTGACTTTCCCATTTGATTAAACCATAAGAAATTGCCATATTGAGCAAATTTTTGTCCTTCAAAAACAATCTCATGTAGCACAAACATAATGTATCAGAAACAGTGTTACATGTCATGTATATTTATGAACTTGTTTAATTTCTTCGGCTTTAAATTCTTGCTGAAGATTCACTTGTGGATTACATTAGAATTTTTTAAATAGGCAAATTTATTCATGTATCTTAGCATCAGATAACAGATCTGGACAGGCTTAGAATGCCATGGGGTGTCTATGGGTTCCCCAAGTCATTACAAAAAGGTTAGTTAAATTGGCTATGGGATGAACAACCAATTTCAGAAGGAACTTGAAATATAAATTTCATACAGAAACAGAAAACAAAATTCTTATAGAAACTTCACATTTAACTTTAGAATAGTATTCGAAAATATAGAACAGATTTTATTGTTTTAAAAAGGCTTGGAAAGAAACCGGGAAAAGTGATTCCATATTCATTCCATCCTTTTCCATCAGCCATCCAGCTGACACTTGGATGTCTCTCACATGCCTGGCACTGTCTACTGACTGAGTGAAAAGAGCACATGAAAAAACAGATGTAGCCTTTGTCACAGGATTCACTCCCCAGTTCAACTGTGTTCCCCTTACAAACACACCACTGGCTCATTTACACAAATGGCTACCAAAGGACGCACAATCTATACTCTCTGAGCTTATGTATTTAACTTCAATTCTTTTAAGTTTTTTTTTATTCCGTTGTACATTAGCATCCACATAAAGCGGGTTGTTTACCTCATTGTACTGAAACCTTCAGTAAAATGTCAAATGTGCATGGAATGAGCACAATTCTTGTTTACTTTTTAACCTTTATAAACTATTATTAAATTATACTATCATGTAAAAGGCTGTCCATTAGTACATAAGATTTAATAAATGTATGGATGTAGCCCTCACTATCATTGTAGTTATAGATATGTCCATATGTTCAGTGTCCTCCCACCCCTTCATTGTTTTATTGTATGTTTTGTCTGATAAGCACACTTAAAATAAGAGCCACACTGAAAGATTTTAAAATAAACAGAACAATATATTTAACTGTAAGTACTGTTTGGCACAGCTCTCTGTCGCTAAAAATGCCTGAGACAATCAGCTTATTCTGCTTCACGGTCCTAGAGGGTTCAGCTCAGGATCAAGCTCCCCGTGCTTTGGGACCTGTACTGAGGCAACTCATCATGGTAGGAGCTTGTTGGAGAATAAGACTTCTCACCTCATGGATGGGAAGCAGAAGACAGAAAGAAGGGAATCAAAAACCTGGTGATTCCTTTCAAGGGCTTGATCCCGACAATCTAGATTTCTCATTGGGCCCACTCTTCATTTCAATATCCTTCCAACAATACAACTTGGAGTGACCAAGTTTTACACACACACACACACACACACACACACACACACACACACACTGTTTTAATTTTTAAATATTTTTAATCTAAAGAAGATTGCATCACTTCTCCCTCTCTTTTCTCCTTTAAGCCCTTCCCAGATTCCTTCTGTTCCCTCCCATTCTTCCCATTCTCAAGTTGATAGACTATTTTTCTTTGTCCATGTTTGTTACATGCATATTTGTCTTTGTGTGTACAAATACAGCACACACATCAGCTGAGTTTGTGTTTTGTTGTTTATGTGTCTATAGTATCAAGGCTGATGAATATGCATTGACAACCAGTCAGGTGACTCATCCCTGTGAAAGGCTAATCCTCCTTTCAGCAATCAGTGGTGCAGCGTCCTGCATGGCTGGGGTACCGGGACCCTAGTGGGGGCAGCAAGGGATGAAGAAAGGACTGACACACATAGAGTCAGGAGGGAGGAGCTGTGTTCTCTATTGCTGCTGCTACTCCTGCTACCTGGAACCTCAGCTCATTTTTTAGGCAGAGCTAGGGAGAGGGATATCTATCATTATGTACAGCACAAAAGAGGAGTTGATTAGTCTAGATGGGAGGCCTAGAACAGACTCTTGGACTGTAAACATCTGTAAGGAGGAAGGTAAAGAAAGGGGAAAACATTTGGAATGTAAACAAGGAATTTAGAAAAGATAAAAAGAAAAAAACAAAACAAAAAGAAAAAAAGTTGTTAATCTTTGTATACACGGATTAACCACTCGTAAACACTCACACTGGGACTCCCAAGGAAAACTTTGCCATTCCCCTGAGTCAGACCTGTATGGAAAAGGCTTTGACAATTTCTCATGGGGCAACTGGTCTTAGACTCTTCAACATGCTTTTCCATGTCCAACTACACCTTTACTCAGGTCTTCTGTCACTCCAAGCTTCTAGACCTTGCATAATAGTTGCCTGTAGTTCTGTGTCTAATAGCGGGGCCCCAAGTATTTCCCCCTCTCATGGCAACATGTCCATTGGTACTGCTATTGTTCCAGGCTTGTTACGCAGCTATTTCTAGGAGAGACTGATTCACAGCAGGTTTCTTGGTATTCTGGGCCCTAAAACCTTTCTAGCCTTCCTCCTGAGCCATAGAAACAGGAGCTGTGATATAGATGTATCCACTGCAGCTGGCCTCCTCACAATCTGACAGTCTTGTATTGTGTCCAGTTGTGGTTTTCTGCAATGGTCTCCATTTTGTTGTAACAAGAAGTTTCTTCTATGAGAGATGGTATGTACAGTTATCTGTGGGTAGAAGGATCAGTTGGAATGTAGTTTGGATTTATACTTTTCTACCAAAGTGGTAGTAATAGTCCCTAGTCCTTAACAACACAAAGAAGCTGGTTGGGTTTCTTGATTTTTTTTATTTTTCTTTTTTCTTTTATATATTCTTTGTTTACATTCTAAATGCTTTCTCCCTTTCCCGGTTCCCCCTCCCCATTGGTCTCATAAGCCCTCTTTCCTTCACCTATTTCCTAATCACCCCTCTCACCTCCCCTGCGCCCCCCCCCATGTCCCCATCCTGGTACTCCCCTACAATGGTGGATCAACTCTTTTCAGAGCCAGGGCCCTCTATTTCCCTCTTCTTAGGGGTCATTTGATATGCTAACTATCTTGAGAATTCAGAGCTTCTGGGCTAATTACTATCCACTTATCAGTGATTGCATTCCATGTGTATTTTTTTGTGATTGGGTTACCTCACTTAGGTTTATATTTTCCAGTTCCAATCATTTGCCTAAAAATTTCATGAAGTCATTGTTTTTAATTGCATAGTAGTATACCATTGTGTAAATATACCACATTTTCTATATCCATTCCTCCATTGAGGGACATCTGGGTTCTTTCCAGCTTCTGGCTATTATAAATAAGGCGGCTATGAACATAGTGAAGCATGTGTCCTTATTACATGCCAGGGAATCCTCTGGGTATATGCCCAGGAGAGGTATAGCAGGTCCTCCAGGAGTGTCATGCCCAGATTTCTGAGGAGCCGCCAGACTAATTTCCAAAGGGGTTGTACCCTCTTGAAATCCCACCAGCAGTGGAGGAATGTTCCTCTTTCTCCACATCCTTGCCAACACCTGATGTCTCCTGAGTTTTTAACCTTAGCCATTCTGACTGGTGTGAAGTGAAATCTCAGGGTTGTTTTGATTTCCATTTTCCTAATGATTAATGATGTTGAAATTTCTTAAGGTGCTTCTAAGCCATCTAAGGTTCTTCATGTGAAAATTCTTTGTTTAGCTTTGTACACCAATTTTTAGTAGGGTTATTTGGTTCTCTGAAGTCTACATTCTTGAGTCCTTTGTATATATTAGATATTAGCCCTCTCTCGGATTTAGGGTTGGTGAAGATCCTTTCCCAATCTGTTGGTTGATGTTTTGTCATTTTGACAATGTCCTTTGCCTTACATAAACTTTGTAATTTTATGAGGTCCCATTTGTCAATTCTTGATCTTAGAGCATAAGCTATTGGTGTTCTGTTCAGGAACTTTTCTCCTGTGCCCATGTCCTCAAGGGTCTTCTCCAGTTTCTTTTCTATTAGCTTCAGTGTGTCAGGTTTTATGTGGAGGTCCTTTATCCACGTGGAGTTGAGCTTAGTACAAGGAGATAAGAATGGATCAATTCACATTCTTCTGCATGCTGACCTCCAATTGAACCAGCACCATTTGTTGAAAAGGCTGTCTTTTTTCCACTGGATGTTTTCAGCTCCTTTGTTGAAGATCAAGTGACCATAGGTGTGTGGGTTCATTTCTGGTTCTTCAATCCTATTCCATTGATCCACTTGCCTGTCATTGTACCAATACCATGCAGTTTTTATCATGATTGCTTGGTAGTAATGTTTGAGGTCTGGGATACTGATTCCCCCAGAAGTTCTTTTACTGTTGAGAATAGTTTTAGCTATACTGGGTTTTTTGTTATTTCAGATGAATTTGAGAATTGCTCTTTCTAACTCTATGAAGAATTGAGTTGGGATTTTGATGGGGATTGCATTGAATCTGTAGATTGCTTTTGGTAAAATGGCTATTTTAACTATATTAATCCTGCTAATCCATGAGCAAGGCAGATTTTTCCATTTTCTGAGGTCTTCTTTGATTTCCTTCTTCAGAGATCCAAAGTTCTTGTCGTATAGGACTTTTACTTGTTTGGTTAGAGTCACCCCAAGATACTTTATGCTGTTTGTGGCTATTGTGAAGGGTGTCATTTCCATAATTTCTTTCTCAGTCTGGTTATCCTTTGAGAATAGAAAGGATACTGATTTGCTTGAGATGATTTTGTAGCCAGTCACTTTGCTGAAGTTGTTTATCACCTGTAGGAGTTCTCTGATAGTTTTTTGGGTCACTTAAGTATATTATCATATCATCTGCAAATATTGATAGTTTAACTGCTTCCTTTCCAATTTGTATTCCTTTGACCTCCTTATGTTGTCTAATTGCTCTAGCTAGGACTTTAAGAACTATATTGAAAAGATATGGAGAGAAGTGACAGCCTTGTCTAGTCCCTGATTTTAGTGGGATTGCTTCAAGTTTCTCTCCATTTAGTTTGATGTTGGCTACCGGTTTGCTGTGTATTGCTTTTTCTATATTTAGATATGGGCCTTGTATTCCTATTCTTTCCAAGACTTTTAGCATGAAAGGATGCTGAGTTTTGTCAAATGCTTTTTCAGCATCTAATGAAATGATCTTGTGGTTTTTTTTCTTTGAGTTTGTTTATGTAGTGGATAACATTGATGGATTTCCGTATATTGAACTGTAGTGGCTATTCCTGATTGTCAACTTGAGTATATCTGGAGTGAACTACAGTCTAGAATTGGAAGGCTCACCTATGATCCCAATTTGGAGGCTCAGAGATATAAGTTTTTGACCTGGATCTTGGCATGGAGACCTTGAAGCATAGTGGCTAAGACAAGGAGATCTCAGAGTTCAAGATCATTTGGGATTAAAGGCATGGATGCACACACCTTTAATCTGGGCCACACCCTCTGCTGGAGACCCACACGCCAATAATCTGGGCCACCCTCTCTGTTGGAGACCTACAGCCTTTAATCTGGGCTACACCCTCTGCTGGAGATAGATAAGGACATTGGAAGAAGGAAGATTCTCTCTCACTGTTCCTTGCCTGCTTGCTTCGTGGGACTAAGAAACTTTTAGATCCTTTGACTTCCATCCACAGCAGCTGCTGATCATTGTTGGGGAGTTGGACTATAGACTGTAAGTCATTGACAAATTCCCTTACTATATAAAGACTTTCCATACGTTCTGTGACTCTAGAGAACCCAAACTAATACAGAAGTTGGTACCGGGAGTGGTTCTAGAGGAGCAAAAGTATAAGGATGAATGTTTCAAAATTTTGGAGTTGGTTGGTTGATCTAATAGCACCTTCAACTACTGAAACTTCTCCAGATTCTCTCCCTCCTGGGAGCTCGGAGAATATTGAAGACCCGTGGATGAAACTATATCTCAAGCTTAAAGAAGCTAATGCCTTTGATTATCTTTATGAATTAGGTGATTCGGTGGTATACAATACTTTCTCCAAGTTGGGGAAAAAAATCAGAAAATGATTTTGCTGGCTGGTTGCTCTTAGCATCTTGGGGAAAAAACAATGAAGGAAAGGAGGAGTTGTGTGATAAAATCGAAGAGCTCCAGACTCAAGTAAACAATCTAAAAGTTGCTAAGTATGCCCTTGAAGAGAATCTACTCTCTAGCAGCCATAGAGCTCAAGTAGCAGAAAATCAAACTGAAGCCCTCATTATAAGGTTGGCTGAATTACAGCGAAAATTTAAGTCTCAACCTCAGAAGGTGTCAGCAGTTAAATAAGGGCATTAATTGGCAAAGAATGGGATCCTATAACTTGGGATGGGGATGTGTGGGAAGACCCTGTAGAAACTGAGAATTTTGAATCTTCAGATTTTCAAGAATTTGCTCCACCTGAAGAAGTAGTACCCTCAGCCCCACCCCTTGAAATAATTCCTTCTCCACCTGAGGATATTAATCCCTCAAAGCCTGATAATCCAGCAGTGATGTTTGCTGACAATACTGATGTTTCTCAGGGCCCACAAATAGTTTCTTCTAGACCTATAACCAGACTCAAGGCAAAGCAGGCCCCTAAAGGGGAGGTAGAAAGTGTAGTCCATGAGGAAATACACTATACTAATAAGGAGCTTAATGAGTTTGCTAATTCATTCAAGCAGAAGTCTGGGGAATATGCATGGGAATGGATTTTAAGGGTGTGGGATAATGGTGGAAGGAACATAAAACTAGAGCAGGCTGAGTTTATTGGCATGGGCCCTCTGAGTGGAGATTCTAGGTTTAATATGGAAGCTCGCACAGTTCAAAAAGGTGCCAAAGGTTTGTTTGATTGGTTGACTGAAGTATTTATCAAAAGATGGGCTACTGAAAAGGAGTTGGAGATGCCTGATATCCCTTGGCTTAGTGTTGATGAAGGGATTTTATGGCTTAGGGAAATTGCAATGATAGAGTGGATACGTTGTGTAAAACCTAATCCTCCACAGTGGGAAGGTCCAGAAGATATGCCCTTCACCAGTCCTATAAGACGCGAACTGGTGAGAGGGGCACCAGCACATTTAAAGAGTTTTGTTCTTGCCCTTTTCCTTCTGCCAGACCTTGGGGTTGGAGATGGATTTGCCTTTCCTGCATGTAATGCTTCTGCCAAAACCTCCATCTGTGGACTCACAGAATGCCTTATCTATCGTCATGGTATTCCACACAGTATTGCTTCTGACCAAGGAACTCATTTCACAGCCAGAGAAGTGTGACAGTGGGCCCACGATTATGGAATTCACTGGTCTTACCATGTTCCCCATCATCCTGAAGCAGCTGGTCTGATAGAAAGATGGAATGGCCTTTTGAAGACACAGTTACGGCGCCAATTAGGTGGCAACAGCATGGAGGGCTGGGGCAGAGTTCTTCAGAAGGCAGTATATGTTTGAATCAGCGTTCAATATATGGTACAGTTTCTCCCATAGCCAGGATCCATGGGTCCAGGAATCAAGGGGTGGAAAAGGGAATAGTTCCACTCACTATCACTCCTAGTGACCCTCTAGGAAAATTTTTGCTTCCTGTCCCCATAACTTTAGGTTCTGTTGCTCTAGAAGTTTTGGTTACAGAGGGGGGGAGTGCTCCTACTAGGAGCCACAAGAAACATTCCATTGAACTGGAAGCTCAGACTTCCCCCTGGCCATTTTGGGCTTCTAATGCCCTTAAACCAAAAGACTAAGAAAGGAATAACAGTGTTAGGAGGGGTAATAGATCCAGATTACCATGGGGAAATTGGATTGCCTCTCCACAATGGAGGTAAGCAGGATTATGTCTGGAGTGCAGGAGATTCCCTAGGGCATCTCTTAGTACTATCATGTCCTGTGATTAAAGTCAATGGGAAACTACAACAGCCTAACAACAGTCTAATTCAAGCAGGATGACAAAGGACACAGACCCATCAGGAATGAAGGTATGGGTCAGTCCTCCAAGAAAAGAGCCAAGACCTGCTGAGGTGCCGAAGGTGAAGGAAATACAGAATGGGTAGCAGAGGAAGGTAGTTATAAATACCAGCTAAGGCCACGTAACCAGTTGCAGAAACGAGGATTATAAGTAATATGAATGCTTCTATCTTATTTTGTTGAAGATACATTTGTCTTTCTACCAATCCATTTAGCATCAATTGGTATTCAAACACTAAAAGAATGTTCCCAAGGGACATTTCCTCATTGTAAATTTACAAATGCGTTTGCCATTGTACGAGGAATAGTTATATCATGGGATATATAGGCGTATTCACAATCTTGTTATTGTTTCATGTGGTCATGAGATATTATTTGTATCAGGTTGACAAGGGGTGGATCCCTGTATCCCTGGAATGAAGCCTACTTGATAATGGAGGATGATTGTTTTGATGTGTTCTTGGATTCTGTGGGCAAGAATTTTATTATTTTTGCATCAATATTCTTAAGCAAAATTGGCTTGAAGTACTCTTTCTTTGTTGGATCTTTGTGTGATGTTGGTACCAGTGTAATTGTGGCTTCGTAGAACAAGTTGGGTAGTGTTCTTTCTGTTTCTATTTTGTTGAATAGTTTGAAGAGTATTGGTGTTAAGTCTTCTTTGAAGGTCTGATAGAATTCTGCACTAAAACCATCTGGTCCTGTGCTTTTTTTGGTTGGAAGGTTTTCTATGATCCCTTTTATTTCTTTAGGGGTTATGGGTCTGTTTAGATGATCTATTTGATCCTGATTTAATTTTGATATTTTGTATCTGTCTAGGAAATTGTCCATTTCCTCCAATTTCTCCAGTTGAGTACAGACTTTTGTAGCAGTATCTGATATTTTTTTTTAATTTCCTCAGTTTCTGTTGTTATATCTCCCTTTTCATTTCTAATTTTTTTAATTTGGTTACTGTCTCTGTGCCCTTTGGTTAGTCTGGCTAAGGGTTTATCCATCTTGTTGATTTTCTCAAAGAACCAGCTCCTGGTTTTGTTGATTCTTTGTATGGTTCTGTTAGTTTCTACTTGATTGATTTCAGCCCTGAGTTTGATGATTTCCTCTCTTCTTCTCCTCCTGGGTGAATTCGCTTCTTTTTGTTCCAGGGCTTTCAGTTGTGCCGTTAAGCTTCTAGTGTATGGTCTCTCCAATTTCTTTTTGGAGGCACTCAAAGTAATGAGTTTTCCTCTTAGCACTGCTTTCATTGTGTCCCATAGATTTGGGTATGTTGTGCCTTCAATTTCGTTAAATTCTAAAAAGTCTTTGGTTTCTTTATTTCTTCCTTGACCAAAGTAGAGTATTGTTCACTTTCCATGTGTATGTGGGTTTTCTGCTGTTTTTGTTGCTTTTAAAGACCACTTTTACTCCATAGTGATCTGATAGGAGGCATTGGATTATTTTGATCTTCTTATATTTGTTGAGGTCTGTCTTGTGACCAACCGTCTGATCGATTTTGGAGAAGGTACCATGAGGTGCTGAGAAAAAGGTATATTCTTTTGCTTTGGGATGAGAAGTTATACATACATACATACATATATATATATATATATATATATATATATATATATATATATATATATATATATATATATTAAATCCAATTGGTCCAAAGCTTCAATTAGTTTCACTGTGTCCTTGTTTTGTTTCCGTTTTTCTGATTGGTCCATCAAGGAGAATGGGGTGTTGAAGTCACACACAATTATTGTTTTAGGTGCAATGTGTGCTTTGAGCTTTAGTAAAGTTTCTTTTATGAATGAGGGTGCCCTAGCATTTGGAACATAGATGTTCAGGATTGAGAGTTCTTCCTGGTGAATTTTTCCTTTGACCAGCAAGAAGAAGCAAGAATTGTCCTTCCAGTGTCTCTTTTGATGACTCTAGGTTGAAAGTCAATTTTATCACATATTAGAATGGCAACTCCGGCTTGTTTCCTGAGACCATTTGCTTGTAGAATTGTCTTCCAGTCTTTTACTCTAAGGTAGTTTTTGTCTTTGACACTGAGGTGAGTTTCATGTATGCAGCAATATGTAGGGTCCATTTTAAGTATCCAGTCTGTTAGTCTATATCTTTTTATTGGGGAATTAAGTCCATTGATGTTAAGAGATATTAAGGAATAGTGATTGTTGCTTCCTATAATTTTTGATGTTAATTTTATACTTGTGTGGTTATCTTCTTTTGGGTTTGATGAAAGGTTATTATCCTGCTTTCTCCAGGGTATAGTTTCCCTTCTTGTATTGGTGTTTTCCCCCTATTATCCTTTGTAGGGCTGGTTTTGGGGAAAGATATTGTGTAAATTTGGTTTTGTCATGGAATATATTGGTTTCTCCATCTACAGTGATTGAGAATTTCACTGGGTATCGTAGTCTTGGCTGACATTTGTGTTCTCTTAGAGTCTGCATGAGATCTGCCCAGGATCTTCTCGCTTTCATGGTCTCTGGTGAGAAGTCTGGTGTGATTCTGATAGGTCTTCCTTTATATGTTACTTGCCCTTTTTCTCTTACTGCATTTAGTATTCTTTCTTTGTTTAGTACATTTGGGGGTTTGATTATTATGTTACGAGAGTTATTTCTTTTCTGGTCCACTCTGTTTGGAGTTCTGTAGGCTTCTTGTATATTCATGGCCATCTCTCTCGTTAGGTTAGGGAAGTTTTCTTCCATAATTTTGTTGAAGATATTTGCTGGCCCTTTAAGTTGTAAACTTCACTCTCATCTATGCCTATAATCCTTAGGTTTGGCCTTCTCATTGTGTCCTGGATTTCCTGGATGTTTTGGGTTAGAAGCGTTTTGCATTTTGCATTTTCTTTGACTGTTGAGTCCCATGATGTCTATGTTATCTTCAACATCTGAGATTCTTTCTTCTATCTCTTGTATTCTGTTGTTGATATTTGAATCTATGTCCCCTGATTTCTTCCCAAGGTTTTCTATCTCCAAAATTGTCTCCCTTTGCGATTTCTTAGTTGTTTCTACTTCTGTTTTTAGATCCTGGATGGTGTTGCTCAGTTTCTTCACTTGGTTTTTTTGTGTTTTCCTGTAATTCTTTAAGAGCTTTTTGTGTTTCCTCTTTCATGAATTCTGCCTGTTGACCAAAGTTCTTCTGTATTTCTTTAAGTGATTTTTGCATTTCCTCCTTGGCTTCTATCTTTTGACCCATATTCTCCTGAATTTCTTTAAGTGATTTTTGTGTTTCCCTTGTAAGAGTTTCTAACTTTTGATCATTTTTCTCCTGAATTTCTTTAAGAGATTTATTTATGTCCTTCATGTGTTCCTCCAACAGCATCATGACCATTGATTTTATAACTAACTCTTGTTTTTCTGGTGTGTTGGGTTATCCATGACTTGCTGTTGTTGGAGGATTGGGTTTGGATGCTCCCATAATGCCTTGGTTTCGGTTAGTAACGTTCTTATATTTACCTTTAGCCATCTAGTTCTCACTGGTGTTAGTTGGTCCTATTGTCACTGGCTGGTGCTTCAACCTCCTGTGGGCCTAGAAGGCTATTTCCACTACAGTGGATGACTGGGTTTCCTCTGGCACAGATTGCTGATGTTCTGCTTTCCTCTTTTGTGCTGTTGGAGCCCTGCTGAGTCTTGCCCCAAGCAATGTCATACTTGGGTTGTCTCAGTGAACCAGGTGTTCCCCGACTGCTCTGTCATGGAGTGAAGATGGTGGCAGAGAGTCACTCCCTCTGCTGATCTCCATGTAGGACACAGGCCCCACGACTGACTGGCTGGCAAACAAATCACCTATGTGCTCAGGTCCTAGGCACAAGCAGACCCCTGGTGGTTCGTGTCCCCTGAGATCTTAAACTCTGGATGTGTCTGTCAGTACCTTGTGCTGTCTTTCTGCCCCTGCAGGCAGTGAGGATGATGGGGTTGAGGGTGGGGGTGGGGGGGAGTCACTCGCTTTGCTGATCCCCATGTAGGACACAGGCCTCACGACAGGCTGGCTCACAGACAAACTGCCTATGTGCCTTGATTTTCTTCCTGTCCAATTAGATAAGTCTTGGTTGACCCCAACATGCAAGTGTGACTTTTTGCAACTTTATGCATAACTTACCATGCTGGTAATTGTCCTGGTTCATAGGTGTTACAGCTGAATCAGGCTGTTTAATTACTTCCCTTCCTTAGCAGCTTGCAGAATGTTTTCTGAAATAATGGTAGCTTAACCATAGGAAAGAGGCTTTTTAGTCCAGTCAAGCTTGAGTCCTGGGTACAAAGAACTGTTGTATCTTAAGCAATAAGGGTCCATCCTCAACTACTGAAAAGCAACCAAGTGCTATGTGAATAATCTATATTGTTTCTGTAGTCACGTGGCCCACTAAGGGGGTTGAGTCTTCGACACATGGGTTGTTACACTACAGCAGGTGCTGAGTTGTATTGTAGAGCCCAGAATGTGTTTGCTTTGCTGCTGAATGTCAGTGTTGGTATCTTGACCTCTTTTTCCTATTTAAACCTCACTTTGATTAGAAGAATAATTACAAGAAACATAATAAAGTCCATCATTCTCCTTTATCCAAATCTTGACTCTTCAATTGGATGTAAAATAAATTATTTGCGGAACAAAATTTCCTCAGTAGTACTCTATTATTGGCAATTATTCTGCATATTGTGCATCATGTCTTGCATATGTTGAAAGAACTCAAATTTTCACCAACCTCTATGGTTAAGTGGAAATTTATTTTTCTGGCTCCAGTGCTTCTTGAGTGGGGACAATTTTATTCTAATCCTTTTTTACTCCCTCTGTGTTACCACTTAGAAACATTTGGCAGTGCCATGGGCAGATTTGGTTATCAATAATGGCGCCTGGTGGCTGGAAGCCAGAGGCAGATGCTGTGAAGTGGTAGTGCAGTGCCCAGCTCTGCAAGGCCTACACTGGCTACTGTGCAGCCTCTCTTCTACCCAGTCAAAAAAATCTCTTCTTGGACATATTATCAATAGTACCAAGTTATAACAAACAGTTCTCATTAAGACAAGACATAGTTCTATTCACAACTTACTTTTTGTGCCTTTGTACCTCACCAAAAGTCATTGTTTATCAAACTATTCATTTATTTACTTAAAAACACACATAGTGAAGAGATCAATAGGAGATACAAAGATATATCAAATAGATACAATTGAACTTATTATTCCATTTCTATATGTCTAGACTCTTCCATATCTAGTTGGAGACTTACTTGCCTTTCTAAGAAGAAAATGACCAGTGGGTCCATTACTTGGAGAATGACACAGAACATCTGTGGTACATTCTGACCACCAGGGCGTTCCTCTCTGCTTCTAGAGGAATGTGACTTTTCACAGTAGAAATCTGGTTCTGAGTTCTTTGGAGGCGAAAAACACAGTTTTATCGTTCAAATTGCATCAAAGGCAGAACCATGTGGGGGTGAGGACAGGAAAATACGACCCTTTGTGATCATAATGCAGGGAAAATGTTTGGCTTAATAACAGGTTACAAAATAGGCTTCTTAATCTGAAAACGATAAAATCTCCTGAGCAGGGGCAGGCTGAAGCCTCAGATAATGAAAAGACAGCAATATTTATTCACATTGCATGTGCTTGGAGCACTCTAATGAATAACCCCTTCTTGTCTACAATAAGCCATGTCTAAATTTTCAAAGGGTGTTGTTATTCCTCAGTGCACTGGAAATAAAAAGCCAAACCAAGAAGAAAATGAGTGAGTCAGTCTTGTGGATCTTAAGCTATGTGAGCAGTCAGTCATAGACGGCCCTTAATTGACTGTGATGGAATAATGCACAAACACAGAAACATCATTATGAAGAAAGAAGAGCTGTGCACTTGCAGCCTTGACTACTACAACACATACACTATGTGTATACATATGTATTTGTATGAATATATATACATATATATGTGTATATATGCATACCCTAGTGTGTGCATGTGACTGCACATGTGCAGGTGTGTGTATGATGCTGTTTCAGGTTTAACCTAAAATATACTGCATAGACTCATGTTTATGATACCTGATATCCAGATGATGAAGCTACTTTGAAGGTCTGTGGAACCTTCAGGATGTGAAGAATTTCAGGTGGGCAGAAATTCAGTTTTGAGCCTGTATCCTGGGCCCTAGTTCAGAGTCTACTGTTTGGCTTCTGGTTCACTGTGATGTTGTACCTTCTGCTACATGTTCCCCTAAGGTGAACTGAGCTGCTCACCACGATGTACTGAAGCCCAAATGAATCCTTATTCTCTTAAGTTGCTTCTGTTAGATATTGTGGCATCGAACAATACATGTAAGCAATACATATGTAATTATGGTAGCTGTAGGCCTTATCTTTGGATGCAGTTCTACATGGTAAACCCTCAGCCCCCACATTATAACTATTTGGAGGTACTTGACTCTTTAGGAGGTATTTATGATAGATCCTTAGGTATTATATACACACATATAGTGTGTATATATACACAAATATACACCTAAGGCACAGAGTACATGTGGCCTTAAATTCAATCCCCAGTAATTAATGAAGGGAGAAAAAGGAAGGGAAGGAGAGGGTGAGGGTGAGGGAAAGGGAGAGGGAGAGACAGAGAGAGGGAGAGGGAGAGGGAGAGGGAGAGGGAGAGGGAGAGGGAGAGGGGGGAGAGGGGGAGGGGGAGGGGGAGGAGGAGAGGGAGAGGGAGAGGGGGAGAAGGGGGAGGGGGAGGGGGAGGGGGAGAGGGAGAGGGAGAAATTGATATGATGATGGCTCTTTTGCTATTTTCTCCTATATGTCTAGCTCATTCTCCTACAGAGGGCCCTATAGAGGGAATATGTGCCTACACACATGGCTTCAATTTATCTAAAATGCTTTCAGATCCTTGGCTACAAGGCTCACTTGAAGTTCATAGCTTTGAATTGAAGAAAGAATTTATTTGCCAAATTAACACGATGGAATAGGAAACAGCATTCACTACATGGCCTATATGACACCTAATTTTCTAGAAGATTCTGGGAAACAGAAGAGTTAAGTGTGAAACTTAGAAAAACTTTACAAAGGTTTCTAGGATTTTCTCCTTTAGGAAAAGTATCTCTAGCAAGATGTCTGAACAGTGTAGCTGTTCAAGTTACTAGGACTCCCTCAAACACTGAGATGGGAAGCAGAGGTGTCTTCAAGGACGGTGCTCTTCATTCATGCACAGCACATTTTCATCATGCGCGGTTCTTGTGTATGAGTCTGAGGAGTGTTCCACAGATACATCCAGGGCATACATGATCTAGATATTGTAATCATTAAGTTGTATTTATAGAGGTCCAATGAATTCTCAATCTTTTCTTGTTAGTACTTAAGAATAATTAGTGAGAAACTTGATTGGCTTTTCTGGAGCCTTTGGGGTAAGTACAGTTACAGCAAATGTTAACTCCATGTCACCAAACATGTCCCTAGAAACCAGCAGAAATTGCAAACTAGAAATTTGGATCCTTCTCCTAACTCTGTCCCAAAACACCACAGCTGCTCTCTGCTTTCCCCAATTTGAGGCAACGAGTTGTTCATAAAAGCACTTTGACAGCATCCACGAGAACAGCACCGCATCTGTAAACCGAGGACGCATGAACATGAACAGCTTAAAATCCTATTAGGACTCCCCCGAGGCACCAATCTTCCTGCTTCTTTTAGCCTTGACCATGAAACCTTAACTCAGTGGGTTTTCTAAATTGTTCTGTTAATTTTAGCTGCTTCCAGATAGCCATATTCTAGGTGAATCATCAGGAAAATTGAGGATAAGAACAAATAGCACCCTGTTCTATTGTGAACCATTTAATCAGCTCCTTAAAGAAAAGACAGGCAAGGTACCTCTCCATTACATGGGTGTTTCTGAATAATAAAGAATTTGTGTGTATGTGCACAGATATTTTTAGAAGTACACTGTGTTAGTCAGAGTCATGACACTACTACAAACTATATGAGACAATTTACTAATGAAAGGTTTGCATCTTCTTCTCCTAGAGGTTCAACATCATAGTCCTGCATTGGGTCAGTTGTAGTGAAAGTGGTGGATACCAGCTGTAGGGTTACATAATGGACCACATCTCAAAGTATTGCAACATGTGTCTGTGGGGGAGATTGGCGACCCCCCAAATACCTTTGAGGGCACAATCTAGCTGTATACCCAATCTATGCTACCATTTTCTGAGAGAGGTACTATTCCTTTAGATGAGCTCTGAGCAGGATATTTTCCCTAAAACTTTTGTCAGAGAGACTGCAAGTAATGTGGATAATGGTAGCTAGATGATAAGCAAAGCCAAGGAAAGAATCTGTGCTTTGACTTGGAGAAATAATAAAAAGGAAAGAAAAATTCCAGAAGCGGTATCTTTCATATGAACAATGTGCCAGAGGAAGAAAACAAAACCTAACCAACATCCAAACAGCAGACAAGGTAGACCATGAGTTTTGGCTTTGCCAATACTGATGACTACAAGAAAAGAAGCTTGTTATCATAGATGAATTAAAGATTATTTGAAGTAGGTTTCTGTCTTAGTTAGGATATTACTGCTGTGAACAGACACCATGATCAAGGCAACTCTTTTAAGGACAACATTTAATTGGAGCTGACTCACAGGTTCAGATGTTCAGTCTATTATCATCAAGGCAGAAGCATGACAGCATCTAGGCAGGCAAGGCGCAGGAGGAGATGAGAGCTCTACATCTTCATATGAAGGCTACTAGTATAAGACTAGCTTCCAACGGCTAGGATGAGGGTTTTAAAGCCCAAACCTACAGTGGCACACCTACTACAACAAGGCCACACCTACAAATAGCACCACTCCCTGGCCTAAGCACACTCAAACCGCCAGTTTCCATATTATTAGGAATTAGGATGCTACAGAGGGGGTCAAAACTATGAGGAAGAGAGTATCCACCTGAAAAGGTGCAAAGCAACTCCAGTGAAAGAAGGTTTAGAGTTGGAGACATTTTCACACTAATGGGAATTATCTAGTAAAGAGTGTCTTCTACCTTACAAGGACATTGAAATAGGGGTTTGTATGACCCCTTCAGTCCTAGGCTATCAACTGCAGCTGAAGGTGCACCTTCACCAATGGCCTTCCCTGGACTTTCACACCAAGCCTCAGTCTATTCATACTTCATACCTTCATACCTTCATGGCCCTTCATGCCTTCAGAACCATTATCATAATGGTGACTCTTACATCATCAAATGCAGCAACACAATGGTGGACAACCTAGGCTATCTCTGGAAAGCCCAGAAGATTTTACCTCAGTGATGCTGATCTCTTCTTAATCACTTCTAATTTCTTGACTCCAGATAACCAGCATCAATTGGCCCAGTAGTTCCTTCTATTCTTGATATTAAAGTCGGAGCTACATGGCAAAGCAGCTGAGTTCTGCTGTTTCCTGGGACTGGAACAACCCCTGGCTCCATATTCTATTACCAGCTTTCTGTTTCCAACTTCCTCTCTGCATAAGCTTATCTGCCCTTAAACTTGGTCTATAGATTGACCTTGAACTTAGAGATTTGTATGGCTCGATCTTTTGAATGCTGACATTAAATGCATGTACCATTACACCTGGACTTAGGCTTTTCTTCTCCTAGAACAGGCTCTGCCCCAAGCTGGCCTTGAACTCAGAGATCTGCTTGCCTTTGCTTCCTGGGATTAAAGGCTTTGACCACCACGTCTGGACCTGAACTTAGTTGGGCGGGATCTTGCCCCAAGGTCACCACTCCCTTAATTCAATTTAATATCTGTAAACACAGAATAGAGTTCTACTTTACTTCCTGGAGGCCCTTTAATACCATGTATTTTATATTTTTCCTTTCTAAGCTTGCTATGCTTGTTTGAAACACTCTTCATGACACTTAACCAGAGAACAGAGTCTCTGTTGGCCTTTTTTGAGATTTCCTTTGTCAATGAAATTAATATAAAAATCTCTTTACCTTAACCTCAGCTAGACTCTTTAGACAAGGGCAAAAGGCAGCCACATTTTTCACCAAAATTTCACAAAACAGTCTCCAGGCCACATATTGAAATCCTGCACTGAATCCTTTTGGGGGCAGGTCCTCACAGTTCAAATCACTCTCAGTAACAAAATCTTCCATATTACCATTAGGATAGCCCATTTAGCCCCACTTAAAACATTCCAATGCTTTCAAAATCCAAAGTCCCACAAATCCACAATCTTACAAACAAAAGCATGGTCTGGCCTATCACAGTAATGCCCCAGTCCCTGGTACCAACTTCTGTCTTAGGGTTTTACTGCTGTGAACAGACACAATCTTATAAAGACCACATTTAATTGGGTCTAGCTTACAGGTTCAGAGGTTCAGTTCAGTATCATCAAGGTAGGAGCATGGCAGCATCCAGGCAGGCATGGTGCAGGTGGAGCTGAGAGTTCTACATGTTCATCTGAAGGCTACTAGTAGATGACTAGCTTCCAGAAAGCTAGGATGAGAGTATTAAAACCTGCACCCACAAAGAAGGAAAAGGAAGGAGAAGGAGAAGGAGAAGGAGAAAAAGGAGAAGAAGGCGAAGGAGGAGAAGGAGGAGGAGAAGGAGGAGGAGGAGGAGAAGGGGGAGGGGGAGGAGAAGGAGGAGGAGGAGAAAAGGGAGGGGGAGGAGAAGGAGGAGGAGGAGGAGGAGGAGGAGGAGGAGGAGGAGGAGGAGGAGGAGGAGGAGAAGACGAAGACGAAGACGAAGAAGAAGAAAAGAAAAGAAGAAGAGAAAAAGAAAAGAAGAAGAAGAAGAAAAGGAAGGAAGGAAGGAAGAAAGGAAGGAAAGGAGGGAGGAAGGAAAGATAGATGGATGGAAGGAAGGAAGGAAAGAAGGATGAGTCTGAACAGAAAAGAGGAGAGAATGACTCCAAAGACATTAATTATACCCCAATATACCACTCCTGGGCATTTGCCCAGGAGTGGTATAGCAGGGTCCTCCGGAAGTGTCATGCCCAGATTTCTGAGGAACCGCCAGACTGATTTCCAAAGTGGTTGTACCACCTTGCAATCCCACTAGCAGTGGAGGAATTACCCAAGACATAATCCACATATTAAATGATGTCCAAGAGGAATGGAGGAGAGGCCCCTGGTTCTGGAAAGACTCAGTGCAGCAGTATTAGGGAATACCAGAACAGGGAAGTGGGAAGGAGTGGATGGGGGAATAGGTGGAGGGAAGAGGGCTTATGGGACTTTCAGGGACTGGGGAGCCAGAAAAGGGGAAATCATTTGAAATGTAAATAAAAATATATCGAATAAATAAAAAAAAGAAAAAATAATGAATTTATGAAATTATTAAGCAAGTGGGTGGAACTGGAGAATGTGATCCTGAGTGAGATGACCCAATCATAAAAGAACACACATGATATGCATTCACTGATAAGTGGATATTTGCCCAGAAGCTCAGGATACTCAAGAAACTATTCACATATCAAATGATGCTCAAGAAGAAGGAAGGAGAGGCCCCTGGTCCTGGAAAGGTTCAATGCAGCAGTGTAGGGGAATACCAGGACAGGGAAACTGGAAGGGGTTGATTGGGGAACAGGGGGAGGGAAGAGGGCTCAGGAGACCTTCAGGGATGGAGGAATCCACAAAAGGGGAAATCATTTGAAATGTAAATAAAGAATATATCGAATAACAAATAAAAAATTTAAAAAAATGAAAAGAACCTTGAAATTCTAGTATTTCTCTTGCCACTACTGATGTCACCGCCTGCTTCCAGTCGTCATCATCCCTACCTTGAAGCCTGCAGAAGTGCCGCCTCCTTTTGGTCTCTCTCACTCTGCTAAAACACCATGAACCTAAACAGCTCAGGGAGGAAAGATTTTATTTTACTTATACTTCCATATTACCGTCCATCACTGAGTGAAGTCAGGAGAAGAATTCAAGGCAGGAACATTGATGCAGAAGCCATGAAGGACTACTGCTTAGTGGATTCCTATATGTTGCTCATTCTACTTTCTTATACCATCTAGGACCACGTGTTTAGGCATGGAAACTCACAGTGATCTGGGCCCTTCAGCCTCAACCATCAATCAAGCGAATGTCCTACAGACTTGCTCCCAGGACAATCTTGTGGAAGAATTTCTCAACCAAAGTTTCCTCAAATGACTCTAGCTTGTGTCACATTGACAAAAATTTAAGCAGGATAAGTGCCTAACTAAAAACCTTGTCTCTGCCCTTTACCCTGGGTGAGACTATTCTCAACATAGTCTTCAAATGGAGCACTTTAAAGAAACTGTCAGAGCAGAGCACACCATTGCTTCCAACCATGTTGTGAGCTTTCTCTGCTCAGTAGAGTTCATAGCTTTATGGTACACAGGACTCCTCTGCCATGATTCTTGATGTTTTGGCTTTGCTGAGCATTGCCAGATGCCCTCTTGCCCCAAAGTTTTAACCTCTGTCTGAGTCATGCACAGCACAGATGCCACTGTATTCAGCATCCTTGCTTCCTTTAAGCTGCCATTTAGATGTTACCTTTACAAAGAATGCTCACCTGCCACTTACCTGAGGTGTGACATCGCCCTACAATCTCCTTGTTACATTGTATTAAGATTCATTTTTAAATTTTAAATATTAATTTATTTTAAGTGTGTGGTGTTTTACCTGTATCTAATTCTCTACAGTGTGTGAGGAGGCCAAAAGAATCTATCAAATTCCTTAACTAGAATCATAGGTGATGGGGGTTGGGATTCAAAACTCAACCTCCTAGAAGATCAACCAGTGCTCTGAAGTACTGAGTCATCCCTCTAGATCCTATACTGTTATTATCATACATTTACTCCCTTCAAAACTGTAGTGTAATTTTGTGTTTTGTTGTGTTTTTGTATGTGATGACCTTCTTCTCCCAATTATGAGGTGAAATCCTTCTACTCATGTTCACTGGCATGGATCAAGTTCCTTGGATCCTTCCTATCACACAACCAATAAACAACAGAGATTTGTTGAATGAATTTCAATGTCAATATATTTAGTTTATGAGCTTGGATATATTTATGAATATAACATCCACAGTACCTATTTGTCTCAAGTAAATACATTGTACTCTGTAAATATCATTATAGGTATGTCTGCTAAGCTGAACAATGTTTATTTAAAAGCTAAAAAGAGTGAATGATATATACATTCTTTGAATTCAATATAAGATACAACCATCAAATGAATATTTATACTAACCTTCATATGTGCTTCAGTTAAACCTTCTAACTATAAGATCAATGCTGTCATCTTCATTTAATTGTTCAAGGAAATGAAATTTGGAAGACTTATAAGGATTTCTTAGATTTTTTTATTAAAAACAAAATGTTAAAAACTAGGTCTCAATTGTATATGTTCTGCTTATGTCCATTATACAGAAAAATGACATTTGTTATAGCAAAACAGTAATTAGAAATAGAAGAAACAGACCTGAGGTCTGGCTTAGTGGATGAAGTATTTGCCGTACAAGTGCAAGGACCAGTGTTCAATTCTTCAGAACCCAAGAAAATGCCAGGTGGGTGTGGTGACTTGTTTGTAGTCACAGCACTGAGAAGACAGAGACATGGAATCCTGGAGCAAGGTGGCTCTCCAGAGCACTCTGTATCAGGAAGCCCTGGGTTCAACTTAATGACTATGACTCAATGAAGAAGGTGGGGGGGGTGATGGAGGCAGATTATCAGGGTCAACCTTGGTCTCTATACTCATTCATACATGAAATAACTGAGGGAAAATTGGAGTAACTTAAGACATTTTATGTTGGTATGCTGAAAGTATGTATTATATAATCACAGTTAACTAACGAATGTCTGCCTATACATATGTGTGTATGTATATATATGTGTGTGTATATATATGTATGTATGTGTATGTATGTATACATATATATGTGTGTGTATATGTATATATATGTGTGTGTGTATATATATATGTGTGTGTGTGTGTGTGTGTGTGTGTGTTTAGATGTGCTAGGTAGTATTATGCAACTATTATCTCATTTTCATCTCATCTATCCCAAACCTATAATTAAATGATTCTATTATAGAGATTGGAAAAGTGCAGTTCTGAGAGGTTAAGAGCAGGAGTCAAATCATAAACCTCAAACTTAGCTGATTGCAGTCAGTCTTCCTCAGTATTATGACATTAATTTTGTCTTCTCAGTTAATGACAATAAGTTCAATTAACCTAAGCAAATGATATTAGGGAAGAAATTTAAAAGTCTCTGGATTATTCTTCTTCCCCTCTAAAATCCATCTGCTCATTGCCTGGCCCACCTGCTCTGTGTGCTCCACTGTGAGGCTGGCAGGGACGGGGCCTGCTCTCCTAGGCAAGCTGTGAGGCTGGCAGGGACGGGGTCTGCTCTCCTAGACACAGCGACACAGCACTCTGGCTCTCCGTCCCAACATGGTACCTCATGTCATACATTAGAGGCTGGTGATTCTTTAGAAACATATCTCCAGAAAAGCAATAGCATATTTTAAGAGGTATTTTTGCAGCCACTGTTTTCTTTTTAATGTTCAGTAAAAATTCCTTCATTGGTCAAAGTGTTTTCTACTTTTGTAGTTGCTTTCTTTTTCCTGTGATTAAAGCATCTGAAGGAAGCAAGTTATGGGGGAAGGACTGAGTTTGGCTCATGACTTCAGAGAGATTTATTTCCATCAAGGGAAGAAAAAACACAGCAGGAGCAACTGTGTCTGGTGGAGGATGAACATGGGGTGCTGGCTCACACTGCTGTAACCCAGGACGAAGGAAGTCTAGGGAAGACCCATGGGGTGTGTCCTCTTCAAAGGCTGCCTCTTAGTGGCCTATGTCCATTAGGCTCCACCTACTAGAGGCCCCAGAATCACTAAATGTGCACCGCTAGCTAAGAACAAGTATTTATAACATGAGCCCGTGGGGACTTTAGTGGCTTATCGCTGCCATCCTGGTCACGCTTGTAATCACACTGACATGTGTGGAAAGTCAAGTTCATGTCAGATTTCAGAGTTTTATGCTAAGAGATGGACATCTAATACCAAGAAAGTAAATTCCAAGTCCTCAAAGCCACTTCACTAAACCCTGAAGTCCCTTCAGATCCCAAACCTGTACAGAAGTCAAGGTTAGTAACTTACCAGACAGAGGCAGGTGACAATAGTCATTGCTTCTCTTTGCTGGCTTGTCATTAGTACTAGGGAAACAGAGAATGAAGGAAAATAGTACTCATTCTGTAAGTATGTGATAACTGAAGATTGAACTCATGACTTTAAATAATACCCATAATTTTAAAATTATGTCTTTGTTTCATTTTCTATTGCTATAATAACACACCCTGATAAAAGCAACTTTCAGATCACAATTCCAGGCCATAGCCGTCATAGCAGGGAAGTCCAGGCAGCAGGAACTTGAGGGCAGCTGCTCATGTCACAACCACAGGCAACAGCAGGTAGAGTGAAAGTACTGAATGCTTGCTAGTCTCAACTGGTTTCTCCATCAATCCAGGATTCCCTGCTCCAGGTAATAGTGCCAACAACAATGGAAGGGCCTTCTCATCTTAATTAACATAACCTACATAATTCCCCAGAGACATAAAAGACACAGGTCAGCCTAATCTAAAAAGTACTTCACTGAGACTCCTTTCCCCAGAGACTCTAGCTTGTGTCTGGGTGACAATTAAAATTAACCATTCCAGAGGCCAAAATACTTATAACTGTGACTATGGTACTATTCCATCAATCTATGCCATGATCATTCTACATTAACTAGATTTATCAATAAAAAGAGCCAGAGAAGTCTCTTCCATTTAATGTAATGAAATTGGAGGCAGGTTGGATAGGACTACAATCTAATTATTATTCTAAAACTAGTACAGACCCATTTCCTGAAGCAATTATCAGAATGGTTTCTGAATGCTGCCTGATTTTTATTGGGCTACTCTACTAAATCCCCATTAGAGCAATCTTGATTTTGTTTTGAACAAGGAGCATTTGCAAACTGATCCATTTAACAGACAGTTACGGAATATTTATTGTGTTCCAGAAACTGTTAGACATGTGTGATGAGAAGAGTTAGAGTTTTACCCTAAATAAACTGTCTTGTAAAGAAGCAAGCAGTTCAACAGATAATAATGGTGAAATGAACAGTATAGAAGTAATTATACAAGACACTAAGCCTATTTAGAACATATCATTTTTTTCTATATATGCAAGCAAGCCAGAAGAAGAAACTGTCACACTACTGTTTAATGACTCTTTACAATGTCATATTAATACCATTTCTGAAGAGAAAAAAAACACTAAAAGCAGAAAATTAAATCATACTACAAATTGTATGAGACGATTTTATTATCTTAGACCATACTTTTAAACATTAAATTTTACATATGCCATAAGTTTATTCTTCCTTATATTTTGGTTTTTTATTTTTTGTTTTGTTTTTTGTTTGTTTGTTTTGGTGAGGCTAGGATTGAACCCAGGCCTTTATCACCTCTGTTGTCATTCAAGTACAAAGTTTGCCTTTAGCTAAGGATGCAATTATTAGTTGCTGGAAAAGTAAGGGTCAGCTTTCCCAACAGTACAGCTCCTTGATAAGCTGACCATGCTCTAGTAGAAGGCTATAACTGCAAGAATATTTGGGGAATATGAAATGGCTTAGATGTGTAAAAAAATGTGTTGGGTGGAAAGAGACATGGTAGGGCCTGGGGATTGCTGCATGAGGAAGACATAAATATGATTAAAACTCATTGTACAAAACCCTCAACACAAAAATGAAGTGGAAAATGGGGGAGGGAATATATCTCATGGTATCATGTGTGTGTGTGTGTGTGTGTGTGTGTGTGTGTGTGTGTGTGTGTGTGTGTGTATGTGTGTGTGTGTATGTGTGTGTGTGTGTGTGTGTGTGTGTGTGTGCCTAAGAGTGACTTCCCAATAATTCTGCCTTTATATAGTTTAATTTGGCTTGAACTGGCTCATTTCCCTATTAGAGAATTACTTATCAATATGGATAAGTAATATGATGATTGCAACAGTATTTTAAAATGGTCAAAACTAAACTAACCCATAATTTTCATGGATTGGGTCATTCTGTAGACAATAATGCTTTGTTTCCACAATGAATGTTTCAGAGAAAATGGTAGTATTTTTCCATAAGCCACACTTATACTGAAAGATGCTTGTGTGTGTACTGTGTATCCAAACACAGATATTGGTACAAGTCACTATGCCTACAGATCATTTCTTCTCTTCTGTAAATGAAAGCAAATTGTAAATAGAAACTCATGCTGACACAAAACTGTTTTCTATAGGATCCGATGTACAGTTTTTATAACTCACTACAGGCATTTCCCTTTCTGTGAGGTTAACCCCAAGCCAAAGTCAGGGCTACCCCAGTGTAGATGGCACAGAACTTCATCTTTTTTTTAAATTTTTCTTGTGGTTTCATCTTCCAGGCCCTTGCAAGTACTTCTTCTCTTCAAGCACTTTCTAATCCAGACAGGACACACTATTGCTCCAAATTATGCAAGAGTCACTAAAACAATGTCTTCCTCACGAGTCATATGCACCACACATGGGAAAAAATATTTTTCTTCCATCCTACTGCACGAGTATCTTTAGTTATAGGTCAAGGAGCTTCCTGTAAAATACTGCCTTCAGGAGTTGAATAATGCTGCAGGAACTATTAAGAAATTTTTGAGGATAGTAACTGTTAATAAGAAAGATGAGAAAAGATCCTAAAATGTAGTCCTCCAGTCTTATCTCCAGCTCTGTAACAGAAAACCCATGGTGGTCTCCCTTTCCTATCCGGCTCTATCCCCAACAGATCACAAAGATCTTTTCCTCCAACCTACATTTCCCCAACCCATCCTATTATTCTATCCTTTAACACCAGTAGCCATTCACTGGGAACGCCACCTCAGCAGCACAAGGAAAGAGGCAAGCTCCCTGAAGACCCTCACCATTCCCTCCTTACTTTCAAATCCAGACTCTTGGCCATATCTCCAGCATTGCAACAGAACACCAGCTGCAGCCTTCCTATGCCCCATGCACACACCTCCTGTGAATACTACAGTCCATCCCCCTTTACCCTCCCTCTCCATATTCATTGCTTGGGGCCAGACCTCAATTCTAGCAGGCACCTGCCTGCTTACCCAAGTCACTTTTCCCATGGTTACATGTAGGCTGAAGGTGGATCCACACCTGCACTATTGCTCCTGGGATCAAATCTCTCTAGTCTCTAGTCTCATCCCCAATTCTGTAGCAGAAAACCTGCTGTGGTCTCTCTTTACTTTTTGACCCTAACCCAGTGAATCACAAATAACTTCTCCCTCAACATTTCTTTCCCGAACTCATGCCAGTATCAAAGTCTCCAATACTAGAAAACATTCTGTGAGAAAATACCATCTTAGCAGGCTAATAAAACAGGAAACACACAGGCATCACACTCTGAAAATCCAGGGAAGAAACAGAAACCAAGGAACAAAACATTCATCCATCAAAAACAAATCCAGAAATCAGCACCTAGAGTTATAATCATCACAAATCCAAATGCATAGACACCAATGTAAAAACACAATAGGTAAAGGGTTGGAAAAAGGAATTCCAAGCAAATTGATCTAAGAAGGAAGCAGGTGCAGCCATTTTAATATCTAACAAAATAGACTTCAAGCCCAAATGAATCAAAAGAAATAGGGAAGGACACTGCATACTCATCAAAGAAAAAAACACCAAGATGACATTTCAATTCTTTTTTTTTTTTTTGACATTTCAATTCTTAACATCTATTCAGCAAATACGAGGGCACCAAAGTTTGTAAAAGAAACACTACTCCAGCTTAAATCAGTATTGACCCTCACAATAACTTCATTCTTGCCAATACTCCATTCTTGCCAATAGATACATTACCCAGACAAAAACTAAACAGAAATATTGGAGTTAGCAGAAATTATCAAGTAAACTTTATCCCAGAGATGCAAGGATGGTTCAATATGTGAAAATCAGAAAACAAAGACCCATATGTGAAATATGTACCCCACCATATAAACAGACTGAAGGACAAAAATCACATGATTATCTCATAATGCAGAAAAGCCCTTCGACAAAATTCAACATCTCTTCTAACAAGAGATTAGAGATGCAAGAATATACCTACATATAAAGCAATTTGCAGTAATCCTAAAGCCAGCATCAAATTAAATGGAAAGAAAATCAAAGCAATTCCATTAAAGCAAGGGACAAGACAAGGCTGTCCACTTTCTCTATATCTATTCAGTATATAATTGAGGTATTAGTTAAAGTAATAATATAAGTGAAATAGATCTAGGGGATACAAACTTTGAAAAAGTTAAAAGTTTAAAGTAACATTGCGGATGATAGGATAGTATTCATAAGTGACCATAAAAATTCCACCAGGGAGCTACTATAGCTGATAAACATTTTCAGCAAAGCAGCTCAATACACGATTAACTCAAAAAAGCAGTAGTCCTTCAATAACAAGTGACAAATGTACTGAGGCAAAGCCAAAACAAAAAACAAAAAACAAAACAGGCAAATAACACTTTTCACAATAGCTTCAAATAATATTAAAAAAAATGTGATATTTCTCACCATGTGAAAGACTTGTGTAACAAAAAATCAAGTTTGTGATGAAGAAATTGGAGAAGACATCAGAAGACAGAAAGTTGGCCCATGCTCATGAAACTCTAGAAATAACATAGTAAAACTGGCCATTCTAGAAAAGGCAATCAACAGATTCAATGCAATCATCATTAAAATTCCAACACAAATTTTTACAGACTACTAGAAATGGAGTATAAAGAAACTCAACTCACCCTCTCTTGTCACAAAACATGGTAACAAGAATTCAATTGATTTGTAGGCCAAGAGGTTTCATGAAAATTCCTAGACAAGACAGGCTGTTGATAAGACAAAGGATTCTCCTTCACAAACCAAAAGCAGGACCTCATTGCTGAGGACAACACCCATGCACGTCATTGAACACCAAGACGTGAGCTGATGCCTGTGCAGCTTCACCCACTATGTTCTAATCTCTTTGTGCAGAAAGGTGCTCTGCAGGCTACTAACAGAGAAATGTGGACACCAACAAGCCACGAAACCTTTAACCTACAATCTGTCCTGCCTACAATATATGCTAGGGGAATTGCACAGAATTTGTGGGAGTAGTCAACTATTATCTGACTTGACTTGAAAGGTCTACATAATAATAGGGAATCCATGCCTGATAATCCTTGGGTAAGAAGAACTAGAGTCTAGATATCCTAGAGACTTGCCAAGCAAGCACCACAAGTCTAAAAACAGTTTCAATAAAATGACTCCTAATGCTATTGTGCTATACTCATAGATCAGTGCTATATCCAGTTATCATGAGAGAAGCTTCCTCCAGCAGCAGTTTGGAACAGATGCAGAGATCTACAGTCAGACATTACCTGGAAAGAGTCTAAATGGATGGTCTCCATCAAATCCTTCCCTTCAAAGCTCAGGAAACCCCACTGAAGAAGAGATACAAAGAACATAAGCCCCAGAGATGATAACGGACACGAGGGTAACAAGGGCCTCTTGCTCTAAACTAAGCAAGGAGCACGTGAGCTCCCAGAGCCTGAAGCGGCAAGCACAGGGCCTTATGTAGGTCTGCACCAGGTTCTTTGCTGTATATAGTATAGCTATTAACTTAATATTTTATGGGACTTCTGGCCATGAAGTAGTGGGTCTCTGATTCTTGTGCCTGCTTTAAGGACTCTTCTACTCCTATAGGGTTGCTTTGTTAAACTTTGGTATGATACTTTTGCTTCATCTTACTATATTTTATTTTGTCATGTTTGGTTGTTACATCTTAGAAATTTGTTCCTTTCTTTTTTTAATTAGGTGTACTTTTAAATGTTGTCCCCTTTCCTGGTTTCCCCCTCCCCCGAAAATCCCATAAGCCATCTCCCCTTCCCAACTCAACCCTCCCCTCTGCCATGTCCTGCTATTCCTCCACACTACAGCATCAAGTCTTTCAAGGACCAAGGCACCTCCTCCCAAGGCACCTCCTCCCTTTGGTGTCTAACAAGACCATCCTCTGCTGCCAATGGGTCTGGTGCCAAGGGTAACTCAATGTGTACTCTTTGTTTGATGGTTTTGACCCTGGGAGCTACTGGGTGACTCATATTGTTGCTCCCCCTATGGTGCTGCAAACCCCTTCAGCTCCTTGGGTCCTTTCTCTAGCTCCCCCATTGGGGACCATGTGCTCATTTCAATGGCTGGCTGAGAGTGTCTCCCTCTGTATTTGTCATGCACTAGGAGAGCCTCCCAGGTGATAGCTATATCTGGCTCCCGTAAGCCAGCACTTGTGTGTATCCACAATAGTATCTGAGTTTTGTAACTGTATATAGGATGCATCCCTGGGTGTGGTAGTCTCTGGATGGTCTTTCCCTCAGACTCTGCTTAAATTTTTGTCTTTGTATCTCGTTCTGTGGATTCTTTCCCCTTCTACAAAGGACCCAAGGATCCATACTTTATTCTTCCTACTTCTTGGGTATCATTTGATCTGTGAATTGTGTCTTGTGTATTCCAAGCTTCTAGGCTAATAACCAATTATCAGTGAGTGCAATACCATCAGTGTTCTTTTGTGATTGGCTTACCTCACTCAGGATGATATTCTCCAGTTCCATTTATTTTTCTAAGAATTTCATGAATTCATTGTTTCTAATGGCTGAATAGTACTCCATTTTGTATATATACCACATTTTCTGTATCCATTCCTCTGTTGAAGGACATCTGGGTTCTTTCCAGCTTCTGGCCATTATAAATAGTGCTGCCAAGAACATAGTGGAGCATGTGTCCTTATTACATGCAGGAGAATCCTCTGGGTATATGCCTGGGAATGATATAGCAGGGTCCTCTGGTAGTATTATGCCCAGTTTTCTGAGGAACTGCCAAACTAATTTCCAGAGTCATTGTACCAGTTTGCAATTCCACCAGCAGTGGAGGAGTGGTCCTTTTTCTCCACAACCTTTCCAGCACCTGCTGTCTCCTCATTTTTTTATCTTAGCCATTCTCACTAGTGTGAGGTGAAATCTCAGGGTTGTTTTGATTTGCATTTCCCTGATGATTAAGGATGTTGAATTTCTTTAGGTGCTTCTCAGACATTTGATATTCCTCAGGGGAAAATTCTTTGTTTAGCTCTGTACTTCATTTTTTAATAGGGTTATTTGGTTCTTTAGAGTCTAACTTCTTTAGTTCTTTGTATATATTGTATATTAGCCCTCTGTCAGATGTAGGGTTGGTAAAGATCTTTTCCCAATTTGTTGGTTGCTATTTTGTCCTTTTGACAGTGTCCTTTGCCTAACAGAAACTTTGTAATTTTATGAGGTCCCATTTGTCAGTCTTGATCTTAGAGCATAAGCTATTGGTGTTCTGTTCAGGAACTTTTCCCCTGTAGCCATGTATTCAAGGCTCTTCCCCAGTTTCTTTTCTATTAGTTTCAGTATGTCTGGTTTTATGTGGAGGTCCTTGATCCACTTGGAGTTGAGCTTAGTACAGGAGATAAGAATGGATTGATTTGCATTCTTCGGCATGCTGACCTACAGTTGAACCAGCACCATTTGTTGAAAAGGCTTTTTTCCACTGGATGGTTTTAGCTCCTTTGTCGAAGATCAAGTGACCATAGGTGTGTGGGTTCATTTCTGGGTTTTCAGTTCTATTCCATTGATCTACTTGCCTGTTACTGTACCAATACCATTCAGTTTTTAACACTATTGTTCTGTAGTACTGCTTGAGGTCCGGGATACTGATTCACTCAGAAGTTTTTTTACTGTTGAGAATAGTTTTAGCTATCCTGGGATTTTGTTATTCCAGATGAATTTGAGAATTTTTCTTTCTAACTCTATGAAGAATTGAGTTGGGATTTTGATGGGTATTGCATTGAATCTGTATATTGCTTTTGGCTATCAATAGATGGCTATTTTTACTATATTAATCCTGCCAATCCACGAGCATGGGAGATCTTTCCATTTTCTCAAGTCCTCTTTGATTTCTTTCTTCAGGGACTTGAAATTCTTGTCATGCAGATCTTTCACTTGTTTGGTTAGAGTCACCCCATGATATTTTATATTGTTTGTGACTATTTTGAAGGGAGTCTTTTCCCCAATTTCTTTCTCAGCCTGTTTATCCTTTGAGTGTAGGAAGGCTACTGGTTTGCTTGAGTTGATTTTGTATCCGGCCACTTTGTTGAAGTTGTTTATCAGCTATAGGAGTTCTCTAGTGGAGGTTTTTGGGTCACTTAAGTATACTATTATATCATCTACAAATAGTGATAATTTGACTTCTCCCTTTCCTATTTGTATCCATTTGACCTCCTTTTGTTGTCTAATTGCTCTAACTAGAACTTCAAGCACTACGCTGAATAGATATGGAGAGAGGGCAGCCTTATCTCATCCCTGACTTCAGTGAAATTGCTTCAAGTTTCTCTCCAAAGTTTGATGTTGGCTACTGGTTTGCTGTATATTGCTTTTACTATGTTTAGGTATGGGCTTTAGATTCCAGATCTTGCCAAGACTTTTAGCATGAAAGGATGATGAATTTTGTCAAATGTTTTTTCAGCATCTAATGAAATAACCATGTGGGTTTTTTTTCTTCATGTATGTTTATGTAGTGGATTACATTTCTGGATTTCTGTATATCGAACCATCCCTGCATTCCTGGGATGATGCCTGCTTGATCATGGTGAATGATTGTTTTGATGTGTTCTTGGATTTGGTTGGTAAGAATCTTATAGAGTATTTTTGCATCAACATTCATAAGGGAAATTGGTGTGAAGTTCCCTTTCTTTGTTGGATCTTTGTGCGGTTTGGTATCAGAGTAATGGTGGCTTCATAGAACGAATTGGGTAGTGTTTCTTTTGTTACTATTTTGTGGCATATTTTGAAGAGTATTGGTGTTAGGTCTTCTTTGAAGGTCTGGTAGAATTCTGCACAAAACTGTCTAGTCCTGTGCTTTTTTTGGTTGGAAGACTTTCAATAACTACTTCTATTTCTTTGGGGGTTGTGGAGTGTTTAGATGGCCCTATTTGATCCTTATTATTTTAGGCATTTGGTATTTGTCTAGGAAATTGTCCATTTCCTCCAGATTTTCCAGTCGTGTTGAGTAAAAGCTTTTGTAGTAGGATCTGATGATTTTTTGAATTCCCTCAGTTTCTATTGTTATATCTTCCTTTTCATTTCTCTTTTTGTTAATTTAGATACTGTCTCTGGTGCCCTCTGGTTAGTCTAGCAAAGCGTATATCAATCTTGTTGATTTTTTTCAAAGAACCAGCTCCTGGTTTTCTTGAGTCTTTGTATGGTTCTTTTTGTTTCTACTTGGTTGATTTCCGCACTGAGTTAGATGATTTCCTGCCTTCTACTCCTCTGGGATGAATTAGCTTCTTTCTGTTCCAGAGCTTTCAGGTGCTGTTAAGCTGCTAGTGTATGCTCTCCAGCTTCTTTTCGGATGCACTCAGGGCTATGAGTTTTCCTCTTCGCACTGCTTTCATTGTGTCCCATAAGTTTGGGTATGTTGTGCTTTCATTTTCATTAAATTCTAGAAAGTCTTTGATTCTTTCCTTATTTCTTCCTTGACCAAGGTATCAAGAAGAGCATTGTTCAGCTTCCAAGTGTATGTTGGATTTCTATTGGTTTTGTTGCTATTGAAGACCACCCTTACTCCATAGTGATCGGAGGCATGGGATTATTTCAGTCTTCTTATATCTGTTGAGCTTGTTTTGTTGTCAATTATATGGTAGATTTTTGAGAAGGTACCATGAGGTACTGAGAAGTAGGTATATTCTTTTGATTTAGGATGAAATGTTTTATATATATATATATGTATATATATATACATATATATATATCCATTAAAATCATTTGGTCCAAAACTTCTGTTAGTTTCACTGTGTCCCTGTTTAGTTTCTGTATTCCTGATCGGTCCATTGAAGAGAATGGAGTGTTGAAGTCACCCACAATTATTGTGTGAGGTACAATGGGTACTTTGAGCTTTAGTAAAGTTTCCTTTACAAATGAGGGTGCCCTTGCATTTGGACCATAGATGCTCAGAATTGAGAATTTTTCTTGGTGGATTTTTCCTTTGATGAGTATGAAGAGTCATTCTGCATCTTTTTTGATGACTTTAGGCGGAAAGTCAATTTTTTCCCATATTAGAATGGCTGCTCCAGCTTGTTTCCTGGGCCATTTGCTTGGAATTTTTTTCCCAGCCTGTTACTCTGAGTTAGTGTTTGTCTTTGACTCTAAGGTGCATTTCTTGTATGCAGTCCTGTTTATGTATCCATTCTGTTAGTCTATGTCTTTTTTTTTTTCCGGTTTTTCGAGACAGGGTTTCTCTGTGTAGCCCTGGCTTTTCTGGAACTCATTCTGTAGACCAGGCTGGCCTCGAACTCAGAAATCCGCCTGTCTCTGCCTCCCAAGTGCTGAGATTACGGGCGTGCTCCACCACGCCCGGCAGTCTATGTCTATTTATTGGGGAATTGAGTCCATTGATGTTAAGAGATATTGAGAAATAGTGATTATTGCTTCGTGTCATTTTTGATGCTATTTTTATGTTTAGGTGGTTATCTTCTTTTGGGTTTGTTGAAAGAAGATGACTATCTTGCTTTTTCTAGGATGTAGTTTCCCTCCTTGTATTGGTGTTTTCCATCTATTATCCTTTGTAGGGCTGGATTTATGGAAAAGATACTGTATAAATTTGGTTTTATCATGGCATATCTTGGTTTTCTCCTCTATGGTGATTGAGAGTTTTGCTGGGTAGAGTAGTGTGGGATAGCATTTGTGTTCTCTTAGTGTCTATATGAGCAATCTGCCCAGAATTTTCTAGCTTTCATGGTCTCTTGTGAGAAGTCTAGTGTAATTCTGATAAGTCTTCCTTTATATGTTACTTACTTTTGCTCTTACTGCTTTTAATATCCTTTCTTTATTTAGTACATTTAATATTTTGATTATTATGTGATGGGAGATATTTCTGTTCTGGTCCAGTCTGTTTGGAGTTCTGTAGGCTTCTTTTATATTCATGGGCATCTCTCTTTTTATGTTAGGTAAGTTTTCTTCTATAATTTTGTTGAAGATATTTATTGGCCCTTTAAGTTGGAAATCTTCCCTTTCTTCTATACCTATAATTCTTAGGTTTGACCTTCTCATTGTGTCCTGGATTTCCTGGATATTTTGGATTACAAGCTTCTTGCATTTTTCAGTTTCTTTTACTGTTGAGTCAATGCTTTCTATTGTATCTTCAGCACTCAAGATTCTTTCTTATATCTCTTGTATTCTGCTGTTGATATTTGCATCTACGATCCCTGATTTCTTTCCAAGGTTTTCTATCTCCAAATTTGTCACCCTTTGTGATTTCTTAGTTGTTTCTACTTCTGTTTTTAGATCCTTGATGGTTTTGCTCAGTTCCTTCATTTGTTTGTTTGTGTTTTCCTGTAATTCTTTAAGGGATTTTTGTGTTTCTTCTTTCAGAAATTCTGCCTGTTGACCCATATTCTCCTGTATTTCTTTAAGTGATTTTGTGTTTCCTCTTTATGGGCTTCTATCTGTTGTATCATGTTCTCCTGTATTTCTTTAACTGATTTTTGTGTTTCCTTTTGAAGTTCTTCTACCCATTGACTCATGTTCTCCTGTATTTCTGTAAGGGAGTTTGCCAGGAGCCATTCTCACATATATCTCAAAAAGTCCTCCTTTCAGATTTTTCAAGCCTGCTTTTAGAAGGAAAAATACTAGCTTTCAAGATTAGCCAAGTAGCCAGATGGTCAGTACATACAGAGCTCACCTGAGTGGGCTAGAACAAACAGAGCTCACCTGTGGTTAGGTTACCATAGCAACTCATTTCCACCTCCCCTCACATGATCAATTTATTGTGCCACTTTCCTAGAGCAATAGTCAGCTTTTCCTGGAGATTTTGGGAGATAATTCTGAGAACCTGTTCCCAAGAAACAATACTTGCCCCCTGAGATTGTTCCCCAAATACAATGCCTTGCCCCCTTTACCCCTTCCTACACCTTGCTTGCTTCCCTTTATATTGCCATGTATAAAAAAATAAAATTTGACAGCTTGATCAAAATACTGTCTTGTTGTCTGTCTCTTGCATCTCTTGTCCCTACATTTTCTCCTAGGTGGTCCAGGGACACTGTTGACTATCCTGTGGGTCGGGACAGGAGTTATTGATATCCTTCTTGAAGTCCTCTAACAGCATCATGATGTGTGATTTTAAGACCAGCTTTTCCTTTTCTGGCATGTTGGGGTATCCAGGACTTGCTGTTTTTGGAGAACATGGTTCAGATGAAGCCATGTTGCCTTGGTTTCTATTGGTGATGTTCTTGCATTTACCTTTTGCCATCTGGTTATCTCTGGTGTTAGCTAGTGTTGCTGTCTCTGACTGTGGCTTCTCTGTGCTCCTGGGAGACCCGTTCTCTCTGTGTACACCAGTATGTAAGTACTTGTTCGAGACCTGCTCTCTTGTAATTGCATTTGGGTATGTAGCTCTGTGGCCCTGATCAACTCTGGGTGCAGGTGGTAGTCAGAAGGCTCCAGACCCAGGCTGTTCCTAAGTTTTTGTGTCCTCAGGGTTTCCAGCTGTTTCCTCTGAGCAGCAGAGGTGGTCCTAGTATACCGTCAGGCCTCTCTGCACTCCTGAGTGGTTATCTACTTCTGTGACTCGCTTAGATATGGTACATGGTGGCAGAGGGTAGTCCCAAGCTGGAAAGGGATACCGGAGGGTTTCCACCAGAGGGTTCAGGACGGGATCCTCTGAGCTGCAGGGCAGGTCTCACCTGTTCTGACTGTCTGCTCTGCTCCATTGGGTGGATAGCCATCTTCCTGTTCCACTTGGAGATGGATGGCACCCTAAGGCAGAGGATGGCCCCAAGCTCTGTACGTGGGACTCCCTCTAGCCACAGGACTCCCTATAGATCAGATGTACCCTGGCAGTATAGGTGCCCAGACAGCTGTGGGGCTGCCCATCTCCTAGGTGCAGGTGGAGCCCTGGCGGGCAGTGTAGCGAGCGATCTTTCACTCCTGTGTTCCCTGCGTACCTGGCTGACCTGTCTGCCTGGTCACCAATTTGTTCCTTTCTAATAAGAGTCAGAAAAGGAGTGGATTTTGAGAGGAGTAGAAGGAGGGGAAATTATATATTATATTATATATATTATATATTTTATATATTATATTATATATATTATATATATTATAAATTATATATTATATTATATATAATATATATTGTATGAGCAAAAAATCTCTTTTCAATAAATGAAAAAAATGAATAAAAAATGTTCTGGCAGGTTATTCTATACTCTTTTCTCAATTGCATTGTGTCTCTTACAGTTTAGGACATGTTCTCTGACCATGTCATAAGGCATTTAGGGTGCAGGGGCCCCATTTTTTGTACTGTCTTCTAGTCCAGAGTCTTTCCATGAAGTGTGCTTACCAATAGATGCAAGTTAATTGAATGAGTCGCTGAATTGGTGGATGGATAGCTGACTAGATAGATGGATGGGTGAGTAGATAGATGGACAGGTGAGAGGATGGATGGGTGACTAGCTAGATGGTGACTAGAAAGATAGATAGGTAAGTAGATAGATGGATGGGTGACTAAATAGAGGAATTGGTGACTAGATAGATAGGCGGTTTAAAGGAAAGGCAAGTCTTTGGCCCATTAATAACTACACTATTTTTTTAGAAGATGCAGATATTTTAATACAATTTCTGTAGTTGTTACACTTTAGTTTTAACATGGAGATTTGTTTCTATAAACTAGAGTGAAACAGAAAAGCAGCTCACTTAGGAGCAGCTGTACTGAAATAGTGAAAGAAAACAATAAATATCTAAAGAATAATTAAATGAAATCCTAGATTAAAGACACATGTCATTTCAAGGGAAAATATATCTAAAAGCTTAAGGATAAGTTACATCATTTTAATGGTAGATAAGGCACCTCCATTCTAACTTTGCATGTAAGTCAGATTATATGTGTATTTCAGAACTTGATCTGAGAGCAAGTATGATGGACTATGAGTTATATGAAATCCAATACAAAATATATCCAGAACCCCATGCTTAAAAGTTGCTCAGAATTTCAAGATGATGTCATTTCACAGGGCCCCTTGAGTTCAGGCCTCCACACACCTGGCAGTTCTCAGGCCTCGATGTGAATTCTACTTAATCTTTCATGTTTTATAACCTTTGTGGGAGTTTTTCTGTTTGCTTTTTGCATTGGTGTTTGTCTGTATCTCAGGGTGTTCTGAAATGCACTGTGCACTCAATTTGGCCTGAATTCTCAATTTTGAGATTCTCTTGTCTCAGTATCCTAAGTGTCATCATTATACAAGTTTACCAAACCTGGCAAAAATGCTGAATAAAATAGTTTTTTCAGGATTACTTAATGTTGGCCATAAGGATTCTGCTTTATGGTTATTGTACGTGTTTCCTACTGTTTGTGTTTTCCATCACCTAAAACACTAATATTTTTTGTATTTTGATATCTTAGGATTGTAGCTGAAGGGCACAGTGCTTACGAACATGGCTGCTCTTGCAGAGGTCCAGGATTATGTGTGGACACACATAAAACACACATTCACATATACCCTTTCCTGGCCTAGAGGCGGGGATATCAGGCAGCCGACTCTTAGCTCCTCTCATAGTTATCAATAGATGTTGAGAAATTTCTGTGTCATTTGGTCCTGTATTCTGGTAATCCATTCAGTTGGGCCAGTCTTCATGGCCTACTATGAGGTTTTGTGTCCAATCAGTTCTCAAATACTATCTCTCTGCGCTGAAGTTACTGCTCAGTTAGCAGTGTAATTGCCTAATATGCATGAAACCTGTGTTTGGTCGCAAATAAAGCAGGCCTGTCACATATTCCTGTCATTTAAGCACTCACAATGAGGAGCCAGGAGAATTTTGAGTTTATACACACACACACACACACACACACAAACTTATACACATATTCACACACTCATACACATACATACACACTCACACATTCACACACATACTCACACATAAAACACACATTCACATATACAATCACACTCAGAAACACATACAACCCACTTAAACTCAGAAACTCACACACACATCACACAAACACACATGCAAACACATATGCTAACATACATATACACTCACACACATAAACTCTCACACACACTCATTACACACACACTCATTCACATTCATATACATACGACACTCACATACACACTCACACTCAAACACACTCATACACAAATATACTCATACTCACACATACTATCACAGAGATACACTCACACTAACACACAAACATACTCATACTAATACACACACATACACACAAAAACTCACATACAAACACATAAACACATATACACAAAGAAACAGTAACACACAAACACATATAATCACACTTACACACACACACTAACACACACAAATTCACACACAGAGACACAAACATATCCATACATACACTCACACATATACTAACATACATACACTTACACAAAGATACATACACTCAAATACACACTTATACACAAACACACACAGTCACACACTGTCACATACTCACACACACACTCATATACACATACTCACAGACATACTAACTCATACATACTCACACAGAAACACACAGACACACTAACTCACACACACACATGCAAACACACAATCTGTCACACTCACACACACATACAAATATGTATACAATCATACTCACACACCCACAAGCACAGACTCACACACACTCACATACATACACATTCATACCTTTTGTTGGAAATTTTGCCATGGTATATTTATTTCTGCTTCTTAGTTTAGTCATTACTACAACCCTTGTGAAATGTGACACTTATTTACCCATTTTCTACAATGTCTGTGATTCATGATTTACTATATTAGACTGACTTTTTTATTTTTCATATACAAAATTTTATTTTATAGTCAGAAATAATGGGTAGAGATAGAAGACTATATCATAAAAGTCTAGACTGTCCTTAAGATTCTATAAAACAAACTTTATCTAAGGAAAATATAATAAAGTTTTGTGTTCATTTAGTGTGTTGAAAACCTGGACTTCGATGCTTTGTAAAACCTTTTGTGCTTGCAGAGTGGGGATATAACTCACTGGTAGAACTCTGCATAGCACGTGTTAGGTTCTAGGATAAATTTTCAGCACCTAAAACAAACATCTTGCATTTCTGTACAGTTCTAGGAGATTGTGATTAGACTAAAGACCAGTATAATTCTTGGTTTAATTCATTCTTTGCCTGTTACATTTTTCCTCAATTGACTAGCAGGTGAAACGTATGAAAAGCCCTTGCCTGAGTCAATACTTCTTACATTGTGGGGCTGATTTCCTGGGACCCTACAGTCAGCTCTCCTAAGGGCTCTCACAGCTAAATTTGTTCAGAAGCTTCATCAATGTTGATTATACCCTTGAAGCTACAACCTAAGAATTTTGATTTAATTGCCTTTAAACTCTACCTGTTTCATGAGGTATAAACTTGCACTAACCAAGATAGAATAAATTACTACTGAATGTATCTCTGTTCTCTATAATTGATTTTCAAGGGTCATCTCAAGGTATCAAATGATACCTTCCAGGGCTCACTTCTCTAAAACACATTTTGGGTTATATCAGGCAAAGGGTAGGTTGACTGAGCAGTCATCTGCAAGAGTATCAGTATCTTCTCACAGGCAGAAGGCCCATTGAAGATAGTTGTATGGTCAAGAGAATAGCAGGACACCAGTAGAAGTTTACAGATGTCACCAAGTAGCCTCCACATACATCCTAACTATAAGATGAACCAGCCTAAAATCAGTAGCAAAGAAGAAAGCTGGCTCAGGGGAAGGATGTTATTGAAATAATTGGAAAGATGGAGTAGGAAGAAATGAGTGGGCACATGGTAACAACTTCAATTCCATAGCCATGGCTCGAACATTGGATGCAAAAGACACATGACCCATTTCAAACTAGCTAAAAGTTGCCGGCTTCCTTAAGCAGGTGTCCGAAGGTAAGCAGGGATAGCACTGATTGAATAGGTAGTCTCAGTTCTATATTGCTTCCATTGTTTTGGTTTTCCTCTTGTCTTGGTGACTGTGAGAGCAAGATGGCAGCAACTGCTTTGGTGTTTGTCTGTAAGAGGGAAAGGTAATCTCTTCAGGGAAAAAAGAAAGCAATTGACACATGTCTCTTTGAGTTTCATCACCACATAACAGGTCATATGTCTAAAAACAATCGTTGATAAAGTGACTTGTTCTATCTCCTGGTCGATAGAGCTCATCTTTACATGTGGTGTTTGATTACTGCAAAGCCATCTCTGGCTAATGAGACCTCTACCACCTGATAACACACTGAGTTGCTTCAAAGGTAAGTTTTATCTTCCACCATAGGAGTTAAAGTTCAGAATATTTGAGTAGTGAAGATCTCTCTGTTGTGAGATGTAAAACAAAATGTGCCTTTGCAAATAAATATTTCCCTTTTACATAATGCACTTCATTATTTTTGTTATGGAAATGATCTTGTTCCCTTTAAAAAAAACTATAAATATTCATAAAAGCTTAAAGAAGAAAATACAATTCTATATGTGTTCAGCATTGCCAGTATTCAGAGAAGCTCTTACTGATTTGTTTATGTCAGACTTCTGGTTGCTAATCACAGAAATCTATGTTAATTCAACTTCTTAAATAAAATTAGCAATTTATGTAGTGCACATGGCAATATGTCAAGAACATGAATCCCAGAAATTAGCATGTAAGCAATTCCACCTTTACCCTTTCTTCCCATCCAGGTATCATGTAACCAAGCACGACCACCCCACCACCCAGATTCCAACACCATCCTCTCTTGCCATCAAAACAACCCAAGTCAAACTGTTTTCTTGAGTTCCTGCTGAGAGTTCATTTGTGGTCCAGCCATAGCTGGTGAGGAATCACTAACATAGAATAATATGGCTATAAGAACTCTGTCTTAAATGCAAGTAGTGGGTCATTTATCAGAGAAAGACAATGAAGGCATGTGTCTCCAACATATGCTATTACTGAAGCCTGTGCTAAGTTATTACTGTACATGGCTGGCACCACAGAGGTATGAGGAGTCTCTCTGCAAAAATATATGCCATCGAGACTATTCTAAACATGAAATTACTCTTAAAACAAAAGGAAATCCAGGTGTTACACCATGAATTTCTCTCCCATATGATTATAATTGCTTGAGAAACACCATTACCAGGGACTGTGCAATAATCTTTGTAGCAGATCCATTGTGTCTTATTTGTCAAATGATTGGAGAACACACGTTACGAGCATTCTCAGTACCTTATCACATTAAGTAATGTTTAAATAGAAACCTGTATGAAGTGATTTTTGTCCCTGGTAAGTTATTCACATAGAGTGGAATAAGATTAGGTGAGCCACAAATTTTGATGTACATTGCTTGTTTTCTAGAAAGGCTTGCTAAGTTCCGTTTTTACTGTAATGATTAATAATAATTGTCACTCTGTGAAATGCATCCCAGAGAAGTTGATGTCTAATCATCCAGAAATATTCCCTTCATTGTCAATGAACTGTCATCAACTCAAAACAAAAAAAAATTGTGATTCTCAAGAAATTATAATCACTATTATCAAAAGCTCCAGGGTCTTTCTGACAGCCTTGGGCTACAAAATATAACTACTGTTAGCCAAGAAGGCTCCCTGGAACAAGCTACAATCACAACCACACTCTTTGCTTTCTGTTGTCTACTGTCTTTGGCTTTCTGTTAGGAAACAGCTCACAGTTTCCTTTGGAAAATACACCAGTTATAAATCAAGGTGGTAAAGACGAAAATGTTCAGTTCAGACCATTTTTTGTGTCTTCCCCCACAGCACTTGACCCCATTAACAACTTCTTTAGTTTGCCTTTCAAAGCCATGAAGCAGAGTAGTAAGTCTGCAGCACAACCTTTAAAGCAAACAGAAGTTAGCTTGTGTCACACTTTGAGACTGTTTTCCTACATTTTTACTCTAATGACATGATTGACATCGCTGAGTTCTCTTCATGCTTTCACCTTAGGGAACTTGGCTTGGCTTGCAGAGGGGTATGTGGCTTCCTCTTTGGATTCGCAGTCTATATATTAATCACTGTGCACAATCACAATACTGTGCACAGAACCTATTGCAGACCACACCATGTTGATGCTCATGTATGAACTAGGTGTGATATTTGTAGGGTTCTTTGGATTCTAGTAAATATATGTTAAAGATATGCATTGATTTTATCTATTTGTCAGTGTATTTATATAAAAATTATGGTCATGGAAAATGATGACCAAAAATTGTCTTGGAAAATGGTGGCTTGATATTTGCATGTATTTTACAAAGTCCTGTGTCTTCATTTGTATTAGCTGGTTTTGGAGGTGCGCTTGTGCAAGTGAATGAAAGTTAAAATTTGATGTGTGTTTCTATTCAAAAATAATTTACATTAATAAAAGGTGACATTAATAACATTGGTATTTGTTTTAAAGTAAAACTGCTTCCTTACCTTAAAAAAGATGATGGAGGAAAAGGAAAAAGAGGAGGAAGAGGAGGAGGAGAAGGAGGGGAAGGAGGAGGAGCAGGAGGAGAGGAAGAGGAAGAGGAAGAAGAAAAAGCCACCAAAATTGTACCAAAAAGAGGTGGTGGCATCCTAGAGATGGAAGGCAGATTGCAGGCAGGTCTTCAAGGCCTGCAGTAACCATAAAGACAAAGGAGAATAAGTTTGCTTATGGGATGAGAATGATGTGATTCCATCTTCCTCACCTCTAGCCACTGCCATGAAAAGAAATAGTTCAAAAGTACAAGGTGTAAAATGAACAATCATCTAAAAAGAAACCAGAACTATGAGAGCTTATAGCTTTTGTTTTAAATATTATTTCTATTTTTAAAAGCTGTGTTTGTGCTCATGTAACTTAATTTACTATCCCAGACCAATATGTTGTCAAAATTGTAGAGTGTTATTCTTTTTAAATGTTGAATTGTAAGAAGGAAAGTAACAGAACCCATTTGAATAAAACTTCTACTTTGAACAGGGGATGAAGTTTAAGTTTCGAACTCCCTGAGTGAGTGAAATCCTGGTTGGAAAGTTGAGACATGAATGCTGGGTGAGGCATCCAGCCACAGTGGCACAAACCAACCCTTGTGAACAGGATAAGTGTGCCACAATGAAATATTCCTAGGAAAGTACCTTTGCCCTGAATCTTGATTAGTGGAAACTGTAACTGTAACCTGGCATAGATGATTATGGCTTTTGCAATTTTTGTCCTTAAAATCTGTTCTGTGTCCTTAATCGATCAGTGGTGACTTGGTTACAATAAATTTTCTTTTCTGCATTGACTTGGTGGTTGAGTTGTGTTGGATCCAAGCAGACCCCATAATATTTGGTACGCTGGCCAGGAATCCAATTACTCTATCCAAGTTTCTGGTTTATAATAATTCACAGTCAGTATTACATTGTGTACAATATATCACACGTTATTGATCCATTTATCCATCAACAGACATTTGGGTTGGGTTGTGGTTTGAATTTGAAATGTCACTCATAGGCTCATGTTTGTCGCCCTGTATGGAAGGTTGTGGAGTCTTAGGAAGGTTGAGTATTTCCTGGAGGTTTGTTAGCCTTTCTTCACTTCCTGCACAATTTGCTTCCTGCTGTGGCTACAGTGTGACAGCTCCCCCGTCATATGCCTGCTGTTATATTTTTTCTATCAAGTAGACTCCACTGCTTCTTAAACTGTGAATATAAACAAACTACTTTTTCTTTAAGTTGCTCTTGTCAAGTCATTCGTTATAGTGGTGAGATGAGTAATAGGAATTCTCTTCTAGTTAACAATTCTAGATTGTGTTGGAAGTACAAAACTCTCAAGATGCATATCTTAATTATTCTGAAGTGGAATCACAGGACAACTGTGTTTTAGTGTTTCTAAGGACTCTCTGTACTGTTTTCCATGGCTGAAATACCATTTTTATTATCATTAATAGTATGGGATTATAGTTTCTGTACATTCTCACCAATACTTGCTGACTAAAATAATAATAGCCATTCTAACAGGTGTATCTAAAGAACCTCAAATAATTTAACTCATAGGTGCAGAAAGTAAACTTGTTTCCTTGGGATGGGGGTTAATGAAATGGAGAAAATAGTTTCCAATGGTCATAAAACTGTAATTAAATAATTTATTTATTTTTATATTATGTGCATTGCATTTTACCTGCATTATGTACAGACAGATCTTGGAGTTGTAGACAGTTGTAAGCAGCCAGGTGGATGCTGACAATTGAACCCAGGTCCTCTGGAAGAGCAGTCTGTGCTCTTAAAACTGAGCCCTCTCTCTAGCCCACAAAATCATAATTAAACAAATGAGTAAGTTCTAGAAATATACTGTATAATGTGGTATCTGTAGCTGACAATATGGTGTCATACATTCAAACATTTGCTAAAAAGGATTAATACTGCATTAATTTTTTATAAGGGAAAAAGAAGAGGAAGAGGAAGAGATGGGAAAGGGACACATTACCAGATGGGTAGTAATGGACCTATTTATTATTTTGACCAAGGTAATTGTTTGGACTCATCCAATTGTATTCATTAAATATATTTAAGTTCTAAATATTAGTCAATTTTAATATAACCATATAATAAGATATTGTCAAAAACAAAAGAGAAAAAAATCCAAGACACATTTATGGTTGAGTGGTGGCATCAAGTTTGTGCCTCAGACTCAGTGTAACACAGGCATTTAGGTATACTACACCTGCTCAGTGCTTAATGTGATCTCATGATTGCAGATACAGTGTGGCTGGAAATATTTAAAAGCTAAAGAGAGTTAGGTATAAGAAGCTGACTATATGTTCTCAATGGGAAATTGCTTTGTCTATAAGTAGCAAGAGTACTCTACAAAAGGAGAGTCCATCTTACAACAGAAAAAAAGTGGAAAGTGTTCTGACCTTCCTGTGGAAACAGAGTTCCTGTGTAAAGGAACAAACATGGGCTGATGTACTCAGGCAGCTGATTTCACTAATGAGCAGAGAGACGCCTGGAATGTGGAAGGTTTTACAATGTATCACTTCAGCTTGCAGAGGAGCAGCCAATAAAACATCGATTTGTGAGGTTCATGTCTAAAAATAGAGGTACCACCTAGTCAGTGCTAATCTTTAGGTTCTGTTTTTTTATACCCTGGTGTTAGCTGAGTGTCTAGCATCACCATAAATCTGCTTAGAACAAAGAACCTATGCGCAGAAAGGAAAGCTGACTTTGTGTTATAAATCAGTGGGCATGTTGCTCTGACTAGAAACCAGAGAGAGCCTGTCTACCATCTCAGCATCGCACACAGAGATGTTGGTTTCACAGTCAACGTCAGGCCCTTATTCTCCATCAGTTCCACAGATCAATCAATGGTAAATGATGCTCCCTCTCTGCTCCCGACGGAGAGCTGTCCCGGGTGGTAGGAAAAGGAATCACAGAGAAGGAAAACTTGAAGCATGTAGGTTTAAAATAAGCACAGACTCTCTAGTTTCCTTACAATCTTATTACTCTGTGTTTCTGGCAGAATAATCAAGACACAGGCTCTTCATGTATAATAACAACTAGAGATTCAAAGTCTGTTTGTCTTATGAGAAGTGGTGTTCACCGCCTGCCACATTTTCTTTGTGTTAGGATCGCTGCGGACAGAATTTGGCCTGCTTGCTGAAGGAATGTAGGCACTGGTATGGACACAGTTCAGAATATTTGAGAATTGAGAATTCTCTTTCCAAAAAGTGTAAGGAGCTAGGCTGCTTAATGTTCATGGAAATATCAAATTCACTGCAATGTTCCCAGGGGTCTTATTTGAATTATATTACCAATACAGTATTAGTTGGGTTCTCTATAGAAATATATATGTCATATTTTATAGAAATATATATATGTCTATATGTCATATTTTGTTGCCAGATTGAATCTGGCAATCCAACAATGCTTGCCTCTCACTGGAGAAAGTGAGAAGCCAGTAGCTACTCAGCCCGGGAGGCTTGTTGCTTCTTGAATTGTCACCTGGTTCTAAAGACCTGCAAGTTTTTGGAGTCCACCAGTCTGCTGTCTACATTGGAAGTCCAAGGAAGCTGGTCCTGGTACCAGTAAAGGTATGCAGCAGTAGGAACATAGTAGACGAACTTTCCAGGGAGAGCCAGAGCAAGCAGGCATAATGCGAAGCTCTTGCTTTGGATTTCCTGTTAATAGACAGTATCGATCATATTTAAGGTAGGTCTTCCCACTTCAAATCCTTTAACAGAAAAAAACAAAAACAAAAAAACAAAAATTCCTCAGAGATATGAACAGCAGCTTGCATTATCTGATTCTAGATCCAGGCTATTATGAGCAAAGATTAACCATAACCATCAGCCCTCATGGGGCTGGTTATGGCTTGAAAGTTCCCCATTGATCTATTTACGTATTAGGGATTGTCAGGTTACAGGATGTTAGGAAGTGATTGGATTCTGGAGACTCTGAGCTAATCAACGAGTTAATCCCACGATGATGAGTAGCTCTGTTGGTGAGCCCTAGAGTTGAAGATGGTGGCCAGGTGAAGAAATAGGCTTTGGAGCACATCCTTTGCCTCTATTAGCTAAGACACCTTTGTTCAGTTATCTCCTTGGTCTCTAGCTGCCCTGGCTTTTCTACTGCGAAAGGATGACATGATGAATCAAAATATATATTCTCCCCTTCACTTGTTCACATGAATGTGTCATTATAGCACTGTGAAAATAACTCAGACAAGGAGAAAGCGTGAAAATAAATAAATAAATAAATAAATAAGTAAGTAAGTAAATAAATAAATAAATAAATAAATAAATAAAGGGAGAAATATATCCAGGGCAAGAAATCATGTCAGAGCCATTTCCTTCCACAGAAGACACCATCATCGGTAAGAATTTAGTGCTAGAGGACCTTCCTACTCTCTGCAAATGGGAGTCAAAATTGTTAGCACCTTTTGAAAAGCAATTTGTCAAAGTATTTTAAGAACTCTAAAAATATTCACACTCTTTAACCCAGTTATTATTCTTCTGGGTGTCTAGTCAAAAGAAAGAATTTTATGACCAGAAAAAATTACAAAGGTTTTCATAACGTCAGAAATGCTCATTACATAGAACAAAAGATTGGGAGGGATCTAAAGAGCCAAACTATTGAGAAATTATGGTTTTTCTATTTCATGAAATATGATATAGCACTAAAGGACAATTTTAATGAAAACTGTGCTTTTAAGCTAATGTTTGCAATTTGAAATTACATATACTTATTCACTAAAATAAGAACTATATGATTTGGATCTATTTAAAAATACTCCTGAATGAAAACGCTTTTGGAGACAATGTTTGGACAAGCCTTTGTGCTGATGGTGTTATTGTTCCTGATTCATTTTCTCAGCTGGGAGATGGCCACACCCTCCCTACTTTGGTCCAAGATGTAGCTATTTGACTTGAGCAGACCAGTGGAGTGTGATGAGAGAAGCCACGTCCTTCTGCCTAGGCAGAGCACAAGGTGCAGTTGCAAGAGGACTTCAGTCTCCGTGGCTTCTGTGCTAGTCTGTGGGACAAGTAAGGCCTACTAGGGGGCTTTTCCCAAGCCAGGATTCAGAAGAACAGAACTATAAATGCAGCACCTGGGTCCACAGTACTGGGATCTGGAAATGAATGTGTGATTGTTAGTTGCTGAGGTTTTATATATAATTGCTCATTATTTCAACAGATTAATTCAAAATCATTTTGTTTTAGAAATCTGTAGTTTTGTAAATGTTCTTATAAGCATTTAATGATTGTCTCATCTATCTAACTATCTATATCTATGTATTTATCTATATCTATATATATATATACACACACATACACACACACATACTTACTTTTGATGAATTGCCTTCTAAACGATGCTAACAATTTTTACTTCTATTGCCAGAAAAGTCCTTCTGCACCAAATTCTGACTGAATGAAGCTTTGATGATATATATATATATATATATATATATATATATATATATATACATATATATGTATATATATATAGAGAGAGAGAGAGAGAGAGAGAATGCATATGTGTGGCATGTGTGTATATGTGTATGTATATATGTATGTGTGTATGTATGTATATGATTCATATGTAAATGTATGCTCAGACCCTGATAGCAATGAGAATTTACTTTCAAATAAGGTCTGGAGGACTGTGCCTACTGCCACAGGGAAACAGCCACGGCCTGACTTTATTAACTCACTCTTCATTTTCCACTCAAACATTTTAGTTTTCTTAAGAAAAATGAGGGCAAACTTTACAGGAATGAAAGCTTGGAGTAGCTAATGAAGACTGAGACACAGGAGGCACAAATAGGTTTCTACAGTGCATTCATCCCCTCCTAGCACATCTGCATTCATTCCAATTAGTGTTCCCTTCATTATCTCAGAAGAATAGAGATTGGTTTCTCCACTATTTTCTTACTAAAGAGTGTGATGGCATTGTCACATGACAGACATGATGGCAAAAATTCAAAACAAAACAAAACAAAATAAAAATCACCTAATATTTAAAGTACAGAATGAGCCCACAAGAGATAGCAGCAAACAGTTATCAAAATGCTCTTTGGAACAATATTTTTTTAATTTCACAAATGAGAAGGAGAACTCATTTATAAACTCATATGCCAATAACATATCAAAAATGCTCATACATTTATCTTATGATTAAAATTTGTGGGCCACCTGAATGTTGTTCTTTGGGAAATAGCAAGTTCCTTGGAAAGAATAAAAAACAGTGAATCATTTTATTACAGTTTGGTCTAAATCACATTGAAATGCATGGCTCTATTAAAAAAAGGCACCTATTTTGTGTTATCTATTGATCTGTGTGTATTCTAATAGGTAACAGCTGATGAATGTGAGTGACATCTGCCCGTGTTTACAGACCTTTCAAGGTTCCTTGACCTCATTGGCTATGCCATACAGCAAGCGAGACAATTAACTAGGAATGTTTCTATGCCTGGAGAACAGGAGTGACTTCGCAAGAATCAGAATAAAGAAATACTGTAGGGAAGAGTTTCCAGTGATCAGAGATGACAGCTAGAACAATAGGGGACAAGGGCACTGTTGGAAAGGACAGTGTATAGTCAGTGATCAAGTCTCAGAAGTGAGGCTGAGCATGTAATTTAGACAATCTTCGGGAGAATCAGTGTGCAGACCTTGAGGAAAGGGCGGATCCACAGTATCAGTGGCTGAAGGCCTCAGCAGAGCCTGATCATTCCACAAAGGCTGAAGAGCTGGTGGGAAAGCTCGGACCATAAGAGGAGCAGGCTGCTAACACCAGGATGCCAGGCACAGTTAGATGATCAGGCTTGTAAGTCAGCGAATCCCTCTAACTAAAGTGACAACCAGGAAATTGTGGTCATAAAGCCACCAAAAATGGATCTCTCTAGGACATAGGAAATGAATGGATAGGTTCGTAACATGAAACTTCTAGAATCAACCAGACTGATCACCTGGTCTACCATTACACTTTCCATTATCATGGTAAAATCTGGACATCAGCAATGTTTCTCTCATGGGAGAAAGTATGCTGGCCTAGGAAATGTTTGTTGTATTTGGAACATTGCTTTCTGCAGGTCCTTGGATGTTCAGAGGGACACTTGCTGTCAGGTTTCCCCGAGTCTGAGAAACTCTAGCTGCCCAGCATGACTATCTGGAGCTATAAACCAAGCACTGTCTGCTCACTTAGTTGCAACCTTTATGAGTCCTCTCAGTGGGGGACTCTTCCAGGCAATTTTCTTCCCACTAATGTCAGTTTCAGAAAGGTCAGAACCACTTATCACTTTGAGTTCCCTGTATTTCAAACCCAAAATATGAGACTACCCATGTGGACATAGTGCAAGAACAGACTTTGGGGATGAGAGCAGTAGGCCGTGATTCCCCATTTTGCATGCTCCTACTCACTGACTATCATTGTCTAAACTGCACAGAAAGAAAAAAATGTCAACTGTGGCATGCCTCCAGGAATTGGGACGAGGTCTTCAGAAAGGAAATAGGAAGTATCTCCAATGCAAAGTAAGGTTTAAGCTCAGTCACAAATCCTCAGCTAAAGGACTTCTCGTCCCTCAAAACCAATCAAGACTTGTGTGTACTTTACATGTCATCCCTAATCTAGTCTCAGTGTGTGAGTTCTTCCAGATCAGTAGCTTCTATAATCACTCTCCATGAATCAAGAGTATCCTTTCAACTATTGCTATATTTTAATTATTATAATTGTAAAATGAATTCCAAGCTGGCCTTGAGCTCACAGCAATCCACCTGCTTCCACCTCCCACCTTTTGGAATTAAAAGCTTTTACTACTACTGCACCTGGACTCATAAAATTCCCTGTTTTCGTCTCCCACCAAACTTGTGCTTCACTGCTGTATCCTTCGCATCCAGTGAACACTCAACAAGTACTTTTTCATCAATCAGTTGAATGATTAGCATGAGTTAGCAAGTTTGTGTAAAGTTTGTGCTTTGTGAGAGTTATACTTTCCGTCCGGTGGGAGGGGGGCTTGCAGGTGATCCTGACTGGTTTCCATTCTGCCCCACATGGTTGGACACACATGGTGGATAAAGGCTCTGCTATAGTTAGAACGAGCACCCATACTGAGTCAGGGCGAGATGTTATCAGCCTCTCTGTGTCCAATGACCGTCATACATACAAAACTGATGAAGGCAGTAGCTCATCAGATGTTTAAGGGTTTAAAATGCTTGTGAGGGCATCTAGCTACATTATAATTTTTATTACACAATTAATAGCAAGGTAGTCTTTCTAATGGCTGGTGTCCTACATGGTACATCAATACTGCTGTCATAGACTCTGTTGTTTGTCACTGAAAGCATTCTCTACTGACACAAAGAGGAAACGATAGATGTATATTTAAAGCAGAGAGATTTTTTTTCCCCAAAATCCTCTGGTATCATAGAAATAAATGAGAGGCAGCTTATACCAGGAGATCAGAGACAGCATGAAGAGAGGCCTCCCTCACTCTTCCTAAGGGCACTGAGTCTTCAAGGATTTTGGACCCAGATTATAAAATGCCTTCATAAGGCAGCTTGATACACATGCCATTTTATGTACCATGCAAATTCTTCTCACTGTTTATGGTGGCGACAGCCTCCTGAAGCTTTCAACATCCTCATCAAAGCAGGGCCATCACACTACTTTCTTAAAATGCAACAACTGTTGTCCCCTCCCCCACAATCAACACAGACTCAGGAAACTTTTTCTGTCTGCAGCGAGATCATCTTGGAATGTCAGGATCGCACTGTGTTAAATGTCAAGACCTCTGGATGTGGAGTAGCTGTCGTGGACAGCAATGGTTCTGTTGGCTTCGTGACCCTTTAGTGGCTTTCCCCTCCCAATTATCCACTACACCAGCTACCTCTGGGGTTGCCCTAGATTTAATTAGGTTTCTCTGATCATAGCTCTAATCTCACACAGGCCCCTCTCATAGAAGTCCAAGTTCCAGGGAAACACTTGGCTCTGCTGCCCTACCCAGATCCTTCTTTACCTGACTTAGGGGAAGCTGGATGCAGAGGCCTGCAGGAGTGCTGCTTACTGGCCTGTTCACTCTTGGCCTTCTTAGCTTCTTTCCCCCTCCCCTCCCCCCTCTCTTTCCTCCTCCCCTCCCCCCTCTCCTTCCCCCTACCCCCTCCCTCTCCTCCTCTCCTTCCCCCTCCCTCTGCCCCTCCTTCTCTGTCTCTTCCTCTCCCTCTTTGTTGTTGTTTTAGTACCACTACTATTTTACTTATTTAATTTATATCCCTCTCACTGCCCTTGTCCTCTTCTCCTCTCCCCTGGATATCTCCCTCCCCCTCCCCCGAGACGCTTCAAGTCTCTGCAGGTCTAGGTGCTTCCTCTCCCACTGAGGCCCGACAAGGCAGCCCAGATAGAAGAATATATACCATGTACGGGCTACAGCTTTTGGAGCAGCCCCTGCTCCAGTTGTTCAGGACCCACATGACCAAGCTGCACATCTGCTACATATGAGCAGGGAAGCCTAGATCCAATCCATGTATGCTCTCTGGTTGGTGGTTCAGACTCTGTGAACCCCAAGGATCCAGGTTAGTTGACTCTGTTGGTCAATCCTGCAGAGTTCCTGTCCATTTAGTGGCCACATCCCTTCCTCCAGTTCTTCCATGAGTTTCCAAGCTCCATCCACCTTTTGGCTGTGGGTGTCTGCATCTGTCTTTTTGGCTGCTGGGTGGAGCTTCTCAGAGGACAACCATGTCCTGCAGCCAGGCAGAAGCCTCAGTAGAGTGATAGGGACAACAACACACCCACAAATTTCTGACTCAAAATTTATCCTGTCTACAAGAAATGCACAGATAGGGAATGGAGCAGAGACTGAGGGAATGGCCAACCAATAACCAGCCTAACTTGAGACCCATCTCATGGACAAGCACCAGTTCATAACACTGTTAATAATACTGTGATGCTTGCAGACAGGAGCACGGGTGTCCTCAGCTCTCTTTCTTATAGCACCAATGACTACCAGCCTATTTATAATAGCCAGAAGCTGGAAAGAACCCAGGTGTCCCTCAATGGAGTAATGGATACAGAAAATATGGTATGTTTACACAATGGAATACTACTCAGCAATTAAAAACAATGAATTCATAAAATTTTTAGGCAAATGGTTGGAACTGGAAAATATTATCCTAAGTAAGGCAACCCAATCACAAAAGAATACACATGGAATGCAATCACTGATAAGTGGATATTAATTTACCCAGAAGCTCTGAATATCTAAGATACAAGTAGCATATCAAATGACTCCCATGAAGAAGTAGGGAGAGGGCCCTGATCCTGGAAAGGCCTGATCCAGCATTGAAAGGGAGTACCAGGACAGAGAAAAAGGAGTGAGGTGATTGGAGAATGGGTGGAGAGAAGGCTTATGGGACATATGGGGAGGAGGGAACCAGAAAAGGGGAAAGCATTGGGAATGCAAACAAAGAATTTAGAAAATAATAATAATAATAATAATAATAATAATAATAATAAATAAATAAATAAATAAATAAATAAATAAGATGCCTTTCAGACTTGCCAATAGGCCAGTCTTATGAAGGCAGTTTCTCAGTTGAAGTTCTGTCCTCTAAGATATGTGAAGTTGACACTAACATAGCCCATACACTGTAGTAAAAAACTGACACAATCAATCATTCTTTGTCTTTTTAGTTCCCAAAAGCTGGGACTTTAAAGCCAAAGCTTAAATCGTTAGCAAGAAACATGCCATAATTGTACACTGAATCTGCTGATGACTCCCCAATCAAGACCTATCAGAAGGTACCATTTTTTCAGTTAGAGGCTCATTGCACACTAAGTCTTTAGTCAGAGGATGAAAGAATAGCTATAATAATATCTCAGTGTTTATCAGGGAGGCTCTGTAGTTTCCATATCTATCTGTCCCCCACAGCCTACCACTCCAGATAGCTTCTCAGATCTACTGGGACAAGTAAAACCATCAGACTCAACTCCCCTCCTTTCTTTACAACTGCACTGTTCACACCTGCATCCTATGTGGGGATCTGGGGATGTCCACCCAACTGACTCAGTCCTGCATCTTCCCTCCCTCTGACCACCTGTGCTGCCCCCATCTGCCTCTCTGCAAGCCCCACCCCATCACATTTTCATTTTCTCCAGTGTTTCTTCAGGATCATCCCTATCTGCATATTTGCATATTTTAGGATATATCTTCTCCATGCAAACCAGACATTAAACCTTAGTTGACTCCAATCCCTCCTTCAACCAGGCCAAACCTATCACCACTTGATGACATCTGTACCCACTGTCTCTCTTCTTATCCTCATCCACTGTTATTCCTTCGTCACTGAGATACCCTGATTACCTTCCCCAAAACAGGTCTCCTCAAAATGCAGTCCATTTCCCTCAGGACACACACATGCCTAGTTCTCGCCTTCCTTCCTTCCTTCCTTCCTTCCTTCCTTCCTTCCTTCCTTCCTTCCTTCCTTCCTTCCTTCCTTCCTTCCTTCCTTCCTTCTCTGTGGAGCTGGCTGATTGCTTGTTATGTCACTAGAATGTAAGATACTTGTAGAGAGGAACTGTGTTCAGTTTGCACTCCATGATATCACTTATGCCTGGGATAGATTTGCACATACTAGGGACTCAAAACATCCTGTGGTGTCTGACATCATAGGAGAACAAATAAATTAAATGGGACCATTGAAAACAGTAGTTTGTTAAGAATTTAGAAAGGCGATTTTAAAAATTAATTACATTATTTACTATTTGGATTGGATTGAGGTTTTTTTTTTTCTTTTGCAATGAGGTTTCAGGTAGCCCAGGCTGGCTTGAGATACACTCTGTAGCTAAGGGTGGTCTCAATCTGCTGATCCTCCTGCTTCTAACATATCAGGAGATATTTATTTTGTTATGATGGTGAAATTGCAAACTTATTGTGTGGCTATGCCGATTTCTTTGCATAAGTTTTATGAGGAATATAATGATGTCCAAATGTATTTATTCATTTATTCTTGCACATGTCTACAAAGTCTTTGTATTTGAGGCAACTTTAGGAATTTGGATTCTATATATAATTTGTGGTATTCTAATAGCCTGTGAGGAAGGTAAACTTTCTATTTTCCTTCTTTTTTTTAATCTTTGGCCTTATATAACGTCATCTTCTACAGAAAAGACAGAAAAAACTATCAAATATGTCATTGTTGTTGCAAAACTGGACACAATTCAACTTTTTTAGGTTCCCTATTAATCATGGCACTTGCAGAGCTTAAGGAACATCAACTTAAATTCAGATGAGCTTCTAAGATGGTTTGCAAATGGTCCTTAAGACACCACAGACTTCCATCTCCCTGATTTTTGATTGCCATTACTGGTGATAACCACCAGATATTTTTACATGAATCATGGTACTTTTTCTCTTTGGATCTGACCATTTTCCTAGTGTCAACTCTCCAGGTGTGCCAGCAGCGTTATCGACAGGATCGATCGGGCTCCTTTACTGAGAAAGTGTTAGGAAGCAGTGGGCAGTGCTGAAGGCATTCAGTCCTGCCTGTAGGAGGCAGTGGCCAGTGTAGAGGGTGCTCAGTCCTGCCTGTGGTCTGACAAACCCATCAACAGCTCCCCCTCCTCAACCCCAGCTCTCTTAGAGGCAGAGGTTTCTGGGTAGAGCAATGAGCTGACAAGCGAAAGCGTTTCAACTGGAAAAGGACTTTTACAAAAAAATGAAAGTTGTCCAATTCTCTGCAGAAATGTAAGGGAGGAGACAGTCCCGTCTACCCATCCCCCTTTGGAGGAGTGGCACATCTGTGATGTCACAATTAAAGAAGATCCCAAAAGCCACCTGCTCTTCTGACATGGGACCATTCAGTCCCCTCCTGAGATATTAACTATTTAACTCTTTTTATTCTGAAGAAATGTCAAGCAATTTGAATTCTTGTGGTTATAAAAAAAAATTGAGCAGATAGCCAAGATTTAAAAAAAAATCAACTTGGAAAGGAAATTACACGTGTTAAGCACATCTTGACTTCTTGTGGGTTGAGTGTGTGTGTGTGTGTGTGTGTGTGTGTGTGTGTGTGTTTGCTTCTTTGCTTTTGTCATCAGCCTAGCTCTCTTATTTAATGTTCCCCAGCTGAGGCAATGCTACCACTGTGGCTGGCCTTTTCCAGGAGGCCAAAGTTACTAAAGGACAACTTCTCCTAGGAAAGCAGAGCTTTATTCCAAATTACTGTGTGTTCCTTACTTGAATTCAGTTTTATTATGTTGCTCCAGTGGTCTTAGCCTTTGAGAAATCTTTTGAGTCTGTCAGCTTATTGAAACTCTTTAAAATTAAGTCAACTTATATCCAAAGGACTATTCCTCTCTGATCCTTTTAGAGAATCTCAGAAAATTCAGAAATGTTGAAACCAGTGTCTTCTATTATACAAGAATTTTATACAAAAGGATTTTAAAAGTTATTTTTAATTGGAATTTATTAAAATAATTATTCATTTCTTTATGTAGGAAGATTGACCTATATGATAATCACAGAAACTTTAAATACCCAGTTATGATGTGTGTGTGTGTGTGTGTGTGTGTGTGTGTCCTAGAACTAATAGCCTTAATATGTAAGTGATAAATTACTGCCGTCACTATTCTTTGGAGCTCGCAGTCTTCAAATTACTGTGGTATGCCAACACAGTGCATCGTGTTAATAAGATGAAAAACCATCAGAGGCCTCAATGTCAAGGTGTCCTTTCTGTCAGTATTGTAATTGTATGGTTGCATAAAAATTGACAGCTTTTAAAATAGTTTTGGCCACATCAATTAATTTATCACTATAATTTTCATGTTATAGTTTAAAGACCTGACATAGGAGAAATGCAGTTTTATGTTTTTATTTACTGCTAACAGCCTTGTGTGTGTGTGTGTGTGTGTGTGTGTGTGTGTGTGTGTGTTATAAAGGTAGTTAAATTCTGGATGTCCTATTTTAAGCCTACCCTGAACTGCTGATGCGAGAAACCCACATCAATAGAGTTGGCATTGGCTTACCTATTCTCGAGTCCTGTTGGCACCACAACCTTTAAATAGGAGAACCACACATTCTGGACTCTCTAGCGAGCACACTTAGCTCTTATCCATTTAGAAATGCTGGCAGGCTTCTCAGCATAGCATATCTGCTAAGACAATGACAGAATGACACCATCTTTTGTTATTTTGTGGTAGTTTCTGCTTGCAATTTGGATAACATGGTCACATCTCATGACTCTAGTGTCCAGTGTCCATTCCAAAGTTGCAAGAGCTCGATTTTAGCCACCTTTCTTTTTTTGTTATTAGATATTTTCTTTATTTACATTTCAAATGGTATCCCCTTTCCACATTTTCCCTCCAAAAACCTCCTAAGCCCCTTCCCCCTGCTCACCAACCCACCCACTCCTGCTTCTCTGACGTGCCATTCCCCTACACTGGGACAACTACCCTTCACAGGTCCAAGGGCCTCTCCTCTCATTGATGCCCGACTGTCTGACTAGGCCATCCTCTGCTACCCATGCGACTAGAGCCATAGGTCCCTCCATGTGTACTATTTGGTTGATGGTTAAGTTTCTGGGAGCTCTGGGGGAAGTGATTGGTTTATTTTGTTGTTCCTTCTATGGGGCTGCAAACCCCTTCAGCTCTTTGGGTCCTTTCTCTCATTCCTCTGATGTGGAGCCCGTGCTTAGTTCAATGCTTGGCTGAGAGCATCCACCTCTGTATTTGTTAGGCACTGGCAGAGCCTCTCAAGAAACAGCTATTCCAGGGTCCTGTCAGCAAGCACTTGTTAGCACCCACAAGAGTGTCTGGGTTTGGTTGTATTGTATATGGGATGGATTCGCAGGTGCGGCAGTCTCTGGATGGCCTTTCCTTCAGTCTCTGCTCCACATTTGTCTCTGTATCTGCTCGCATGGGTATTTTGTTCCCACTTATTTATTTGTTTGTTTATTTATTTATTTATTTATATTGAATATAATCTTCCTTTACATTTCAAATGCTAAAACCTTTCTCAGTTTCCCCCTCCCCCCAGACCCCCAACCTCTCTTTCCACCCCCTGCCTTCAAGTATTTGCCCTTCCACCAGACCCACTCCCACCTCCCCCCTTGGTTTCCCTTTGTTGTGGCATCTATTGAGCCTTCACCTGACCAAGGACCATTCCTCCCACTGATGCCCGACAAGGCATTACTCTGCCACATTTTTGGCTGGAACCATATGTGCCCCTTGGTTGATGGTTTAGTACCTGGGAGTCTTGGGATGTCTTTGTGGCTGACATTTTTCCCATGGGGCTATAAACCACTTCACCTCCTCTGGACTACCCTCCAACTCCTCCATTGGGGACCCCACGCCCAGACCAATGGTTTGCTGCTGCTAGCATCTACCTCTGTATGTGTATGTCTGGCAGAGCCCCTCTAGAGACAACCATGACAGGCTCCTTTTGGTATGTACTTCTTGTTATCCATAATAGTGTGTCAGAGTTTGGTGACTGTTTATAGGATGAATCCCCAGGTACGGCAGTCTCTGGGTGGCCTTTCCTTCAGTCTCTGCTCCATACTTTGTCTCCATTATTGCTCCTGTGAATATTTTGTTCCCTTTCTCAGAGGAACCAAAGCACCCCAACTTCAGTTCTCCTTCTTCTTGAGCTTTCTGTGGTCTGTGAATTGTAACTTGTTTATTTTGAGCATTTGGGCTAACATCCACTTATCAGTGAGTGCATACCATGTGCGTTCTCTTATGATTGGGTTACCTTGTTCAGGATGATACTTTCTAGTTCCATCCATTTGCCTAAGAATTTCATGAATTCATTGTTTTTAATAGCTGAATAGTATTCCATTGTATATATATATATATATATATATATATATATATATATATATATATACCACAGTTTCTGTATCCATTTTTCTGTTGAAGGACATCTGGTTCTTTCCAGTTTCTGGATATTATAAATAAGTCTGTTATTAATATAGTAAAGCATGCATCCTTATTACATATAGGAGCATATTCTGGGTATATGCCCAGGAGTGGTATCGCTGGGTCCCCAGGTAGTACTGTGTCTAATTTTCTGAGGAATTGCCAAACTGATTTCCACAGTGGTTTTACCAGCTTGCAATCCCACCAACAGTGGAGGACTGTTCCTCTTTCTCCACATCCTCTCCAGCATCTGCTATCCCCAGATTTTTTCTCTCCATTTTCTTAGCCATTCTGACTTGAGTGAGGTGGAATCTCAGTGTTGTTTTGATTTGCATTTTTCTGATACCTAAAGATGCTGAACATTTCTTTAGGTGCTTTAGAGCCATTCGAGTTTCCTCAGTAGAGAATTCCCTGTTTAGCTCTGTACTCTATTTTTAATAGGATTATTTTGTTCTCTGGAGTCTTGAATTCTTTGTATATACTGGATATTAGTCCTCTGTCAGATTTAGGATTTGTAAAGATCTTTTCCCAATCTATTTGTTTCTGTTTTGTCCTACTGACAGTGTCCACTGCCTTACAGAAGCTTTGCAATTTTATGAGGTCCTACTTGTCAATTCTTGATCTTAGAGCTTAAACTGTTGGTGTTCGGTTCAGGAAATTTTCTATGTGCCCACAAGTTCGAATCTCTTCCCAACTTTCTTTTCAAGTAGCTTCACTGTATCTGATTTTATGTGGAGGTCCTTGATCCACTTGGAATTGAGCTTTGTACAATTAGATAAGAAAGGATCGATTTGCATTCTTCTAAATGCTAACTTCCAGTTGAACCAGCACCATTTGTTGAAAACGCTATACCTAAACATAGCAAAAGCAATATATCTTGGCTACAGCCAACCAGTAGTCAAGATCAAACTAAATGGAGAGAAACTTGAAGCAATCCCACTAAAATCAGGGAATAGACAAGGCTGCCCACTCTCTCCATATCTATTCAATATAGCACTCAAAGTCCTAGCCAGAGCAATTAGACAACAAAAAGAGATCAAACAGATACAAATTGGAAAGGAAAAAGTCAAAATATCACTATTTGCAGATGATATAATGGTATATTTAGGTGACCACAAAAATTCCACAAGAGAACTCCTAAACCTGATAAACAACTTCAACAAAGTGGTTGGATATAAAATTAATTCAAACAAATCAGTGGTCTTCTTCTACTCAAAGGATAAACAGGCTGAGAAAGAAATTAGAGAAACATCAGTCTTCACAATAGTAACAAATAATATAAAATACCTTGGTGTGTCTCTAACTAAACAAGTGAAAGATCTGTATGACAAGAACTTCAAGTCTCTGAAGAAAGAAATCAAAGAAGATCTCAGAATATGGAAAGATCTCCAATGTTCATGGACTGGCAGAATTAATATAGTAAAAATGGCAATTTTTCTAAAAGCAATTCAATGTAATCCCCATGAAAATTCCAATTCAATTATTCTTCATAGAGGTAGAAAGAAAATTTGCAAATTCGTCTGGAATAACAAAAAACCCAGGATAGTGAAAACTATTCTCAACAATAAAAGAACTTCTGATGGAATCAACATCCCTGACCTCAAACTGTACTACAGAGCAATCGTGATTAAAAACTACATGGTACTGGTACAGTGAGAGGCAGGTAGATCAATGGAATAGAATTGAAGACCTAGAAATGAACCCACACACTTATGGTCACTTGACCTTTGACAAAGGAGCTAAAACTATCCAGTGTGTGTGTGAGGGGGGAGGAGCCACCAATCTTTCTTATGAGATCTCAGGAGCACTATTGTATGTTAGTCTATGCTCTAAAAGTGCAGCATGCTCTGTGGCCACTGGATTCAAAAGTATCTCTTCTGTTGTGGTATTAGTATACACACAGCCTTTCTCCTGTGTGTTGTATATTCCAGGAAATATTAAAAAGGTGACCTGGCATGTTCCCATGTTTGTGTCAGCACCACTGGGCTACAGGGCTCCTGCCAAGTAACCTCAACTCTACAGTCTCTCTGCCCACCAACTTTCTGATGGGGGTCCCCGAGTTCCTCTCACTACCACACAAAGCCCCACGTACCCTATGATTAGCCATCATAGCACCCAATTACCAAGTAGAATTAAAACTTTTAAAGCTTATAGTTAACCAATCAGTTTTATGTATCAATAAAATCACAATTTACAAGATGCCAATTCAATAATTTTAGAGCCAATTGATAATGACAAAAGCTTTATTTGTTCCAATTATTTAACTTTATGCTATGATCACTACCTGTTGCTGGTTCTAGCCACACTGGTTCACATCTGCTTCCATTCTCCTCTCTGCCCATATTCCCTGAGATGTTCTCTGTCTCTGCCACTCTTAGCTCTGCCTCCCTTTTCCCTGTCCAATCACAAACCTCCTCTGCACTAAAGTAATTGGACAGGGGAAATCCTGCAACATATCACCCTTTCTGTTTAATTAAAAAAAATGCTTTCTTTCAAAAAATAAATTAAGTACAACTATTACCATTTTGTAATTTTTAAAGTACAAGATAGACCTAATACCCAGTCTATCATTTTTGTCAATTAAATGGAACCTCTGTCATGTGTTCTAACTTAAAAGACTTATAATTTTATACCTGACTTATGTTCTGGCTCTGTGGTTATGCCATCTGAAAACCATCCTCTCAAATCTGTTTCCTCAAATTAAAAAGCCTAGGTCGGCTATGAGACTATATAGTTTTTCAACCCCATCAGAAATCCAAGAATGACTAATATTACCTGAAAATAGGAGAAGCATAAAATATAACTTCCAAAACTTAGCCAATTTATAGAGAAATCTGATCACCTGGACAGTCCCTTACTTCAAAACACTGGAGCCTTCTGGCCCAGGATCATCTGACAGACCTTACAGAAACACAAAACTAAGGATTAGCTTGTTCTGTCTCAGCAGAACCAAGCTTTCTTAACCTGTAATTGTTTCCTATTTTTGCACAGTATTATTTCTGTTGACAAAATGAGGCAATTCTTGTCCTGCTACAACTGAGGTAACTCACTCATAGATGCTCAATTTCTTCTTTGAATCTAAGAAAGGGAAAACTGTCAGGGGTAGACTAGTCTCAGCAACAAGTGACGCAATAACATTAAATTGCACATTCTTTGGATTTATGAAGTACTTGGAAACCAACTATCTGTGTAAAGTAATCTGGTCTGTAGTCTGTTAACTACTCTCAACTATTTCTAATTAAAATATCTAAAAATACCCTAACGATAAACTCAGAGCCATGAATTTGCTATTTGGCCCTTAACTCGCAGGCTTAAACAGCAGATCAGTTTACATAACAGTAATAGGAATACTGTGTATCTAAGCCCTGTACTGTAAAATTTTTAGTATCAGTAGAAGAAATCTGTACCAATGAAAACCTTTGATTTTGTACCATAATTAATACATTATGTACCATTTAAAAAATCATGAGTTCAACTTAGTGACAATTATAAAGATTTCTACCAATTGAGATTATGGTTATATCTATAATAATCCTCTCCAGCTCCAAAGCCCAATATGTGCGCTGAGATATTATGAAAGGGGGGAGGGTAGGAAAAATAGCATTGATTAGTCTCTGATGTCCATGTCTTGGCTGGATCTGTCTGAAAGTCCAGTATATCAGGAGTTCAAGCAGCTCAGTTCAGCATGTCTGACTGACAAGGAGATTCGCTAAGGCTGTATATTCTGTAACATATAAATCTCAAAACAAAATTTCAGTCTCTGGAATCTAATTTTGTGGGGGTTTACCTCTATTAAATCTGATCCGTCTTACTCTAGAAAGTGTGTAGATACTAAGTACCTTTCCTAGAAATGCAAGGACAGAACCTTTCTTCCAAAATAGCATATCCTTGAGCCAGTAACCAAAAAAGCCTTTTTGACCTTTCTCCCAGAGGAATAATATAACCACAAAACTCAACATCACACCCATTTTGAGAATTAAAGCAATCTAAAACAAATGAAGTAAACTGAACTACTCTATGTGCCTATTCTTAGGCCTGGTCTAATTGCCCAGCAGGATAAAAAAAACAATATTCCTGAGGAGCCCATGTTAGACATCATATGAGTATCCTGTGGCTGGTTACACAGTCTTATATCATCTACTGTTCACCTCTCTGCCTAGAGTCACAGAAATATTTTATTAATACCTGTATAAAGTATATCTGTTGATCTCTCTACCAGGAGCCACAGATATTAATAACTAATAACAGAATCAAGGTAGGTAATGATTGTCACTGCATTCTCTTCTCTGGAGTCAGTGACTAATATTCACTCTCCTAGTTCAAATGAAAACAATCTAAAACAAATGAAGTGAACTAAAATACTGTATGTGCCTATACTTAGGCCTTTCCTATGTTGCCAAGTAGGATGGAAAATTCAAGATTCCTGTGGAGCCCATGCTAGACAGAATATGAGTGTCCTGCAAGGCATGTAAATCAATCTCACACATCTATGGTCCGGCTCTCTGCCTAGAGCAGCCAACTTCATTCTTTTTCTCCCTCGGAGCAGACCTCAGAGATGCTAGCAGTTTCTTTGTTTCAAAGTTCCAGCACTTGAGTGCACCTGGCTCATCAATGCTACCCAGCTATTTACTTAACAAAATAAAATAAAATAAAACTCTAACTCGCAGGTTAATAATCTTACATTTCTAGTGGATTCTCGCCCAAATGTTGGTTTGCCATCTGTTTTCCTTCCCCTCTCCCTCCTATGCAGTCCATATCACTGCCACTCTTACCTCTGCCTTCCTTTTCCCTGTCCAATCACAGGCCTCCTCTGCACTGATGTAATTGGACAGGGAAAATCCTGCAACAGTTGTATCTTTCATTTTTCCCTCATTGATCCTTTTGATTCACAGGTAAACTCCAATTTGGATTTAAGATACTTGTCATGGTTATGAGCATTTAAAAAGAGTTGTTTATTTTCATATATCATTTACTTCAGTTCTAAATGAAAATATTATTTAGAATAAAGAAGATCTTTTTTTATTTTTTGTTTGTTCATTCACTATTAGGGGTATAGTCCAAATCATACAAGACAAGAATGATATAGTAGTTTTAAAATGTATTCCCAGTTATTCAAGGCCCTCAAGAATGAGCTGGAATAACTAGGTTACTCCTAATGGTGAAAGTGGTCATATATGAATTCCAAGATTAGTCCACATAAGAAACAGTGACAGCATTTGAAATGTAAATGAAGAATACAGACAATTTAAAAAAAAAGAAAAGAAAAAGAAAAAAAATAGTGACATCTTCCTTTCTCATATTATCCACTCCCTTATTCAGGATGGAAGTCACTGCTGTGCTGGGAGGACAGCACTCTGTAGTGTTCTTAGTGGTAAGGATCTGGGGTCTTCTGCCAGAAGCCATGGGAATGTACCGTTGCACACACGGAGGATTCTTCACAAGCTTTGTGGGTTGGTACTTTTATTTTTCTTGAAAAATACAATATCTATGACAATTTAACAGTTGAGTCTCACAAAGTGACATTTATTTACTCAGCAAACCTGTGAGCACATATCTGGGAGTAGATATCAGTATGTAATAAGGCAAGTAAATGTTCAGTTTTCTAAATATATCCAAGTGTTTTCCAGAGTTGTCTTTCTATTTTGTACTTCTTGGACAGTGTATAAAACAGATCATGACACATACTCATGAACATTTGGCATTTTGTTATGTGTCAATTGTGTAAATGTAAATCCCCAAAGATGCTGTGATCCTAACATGTATCTTAACATGTGACCTTTCACAGAAATTGAAATGGGCTCCTTGAAGCTATGTTTAGGTAAGATAAGATCATTGTATTGAACTTTAAATTAGCAACACTTTGCCCATGCAAAACAGGGAAATTTAAGCAGTAATGGTTTAGTTCTTTAATACCAGCACTCAGGAGGCAGAGGCAGGAATATCACTGTGAATTTGAGGCTAGTGCGGTTTACAGAGTGACTTCTAAGACAGGCAGGGGCTCACAGAGAAATGCTGTCCCTTTTGGGGCTGGATGTGGAATTTAGGCCCAGAAACAAATATTAATAGAGGGCAATGACTTTGGGACCTGAAGGTGGAGATTAAGGTTGTGTATCTAAAATCCAAGCGACACTAAAGTTTCATGGAAAAATAGGAAAAGCTAGTATAATCTCCCACAGGCCTCAGAAGGAACAACCCCTGCTGAGATTGTGCCCCAAGCCTCTAGCTTCCAGAACTTTGTGATGCCAGTTTCTGTTGCTGAATCTTCAGCATTTGTGATACTCTGCTATTTCAGTCCTAGGAAACTCAAAGTTGCTAGTATTCTAGTTTTTTCCCATTTCAGTGTGCATAATTGCATCCTGTGGTTTTATTTTTTACCCAGTGATTGGTACCACTGAGAATTTGTGATCTGCCTGTTGGTCAGACCTTGGTTTTGCAGTTTTAGTGGACTATGTGTGTACCTTTTTGTTACTTGAGTCACATAACTTAAAGTTAAACACAGAACTTAAAGTATGCCCTAAGTACAAGTACTTAGCAGCATCTTCTCCATGCATATGGCTTAGCTTTTCCATTGTTACAGACATAGGAAGAGTTGGAGTGGATAGAGCTGCAATGATAGTTTGAAATTATGTTTATAATTTTTATATACAATTCTCCCTTCCCAATGAGTCCCCTTCCCTTAACCAAAAGATTTATTTTTATTAAATTAAGAAAAGTATTGGTCTCACATAGCAAAAATGCCCAGGAGTACAGTTCTATATTTGGGTGCTTTACCTATACATAAGACAAATGTTCATTTCCTCAGTTCTGAAGGCTAGAAGTCCAAGATCAAGGAATTGCAGGTTCAGTGTCTGGTGAGAGCATAGTTGTTAATTCCAAGATGGCTTCTTGTAACTGTATTTGATGGAGGGCAGCATCTGTCTGAGTCTTCATCTAACAGAATGAAAGACAGAAAATGGCTTGCTGGTTCCCGTCAGCCCTTTTGTAAGGTGTCTGCTGTCATTTAGGTTAAAGTGTCCCACGTATCTCATATGTTGAATGCTCGGTTCCAGTTGATGATTCTGTTTCCAGGGGTTCTTAGAACTTAAAAGGGGCTCTTAATAGGCTCTAATAGGAGCCATATCAGAAGAGGCGAGCACTGGAAATGAGCCTCTGCAGGCACTGCCTAATCATCATTCCCTTATCCACCCATACTTTCTCCCTGTCCTGAGATTAATAACCTCTCTCTATACATGTTCCTTTTACCATAATGTTGTTCACATCAGAACCAGAAACTCAAAGCCCAGTGGACATGGGCTGAGCCCTCTAAGGCTGTGAGCCACAATAATCCTCCTTCCTCTAGGATCTTTCTGTCAGGTACTTCAGTCAGAGCCATGCAAAAGTAAGTGATGAAGCATCTAATCCTATTTGTGAGAGTGGAGCTTTCATAATCTGATCAATTCTCCCTCCCAACATTTCAACTCAATCTTATCATATTATCCCTTAGTTTCTATATGTGGATATTAGATGGAATGCCGTCATTCATTCACATTAGGCTGTATTAATTTTTAGTTAAAAAAAACTCCTCCTGTTTAATTTTTTCTAACTCTGGTATTTTAGTCTCTGAATGACAATGCCATTTTTAACAAGAAAAGCTATAATATTGTAGAAGAATAAAGGATAAAACATTGTCATGTGAATAGAACTAAAAAGAAGGGAGAGAAAAAAAACTTAACCCAAAGAACTTGGCTGTCTAAAAAAGCCAGGAGTCTGCTTACTCTCAGTGACCCACTGTTGATCTTTAGCAGGAGTAAAAATCTGATCTCAGAATTATTCTGTGTAAGATTTAAGTGTGAATATAGCATGAACTGGTTAGGAGGCATGCCTGGCACATTTCAGCATGACAGCTCGACACTGATGATGGGTTTGTATGAAATGCTATTGTTATCAGTGGATCATGGGATGCAGATAGAGAGCTGGCACTAATAACTTCAGGCTGAGTTAGTCACTGAGCAAATGAAAATCACCCCTCTGCTCCCAACCATGGCCTACTCATCATCTTTCCTCTCCAACTAATGATGTGTTGATAAATACAGAAAGAACTTGAGATCTGCAGTATTTGTCACCTCCTTCAGCCCATTGTTCTCAAAGAACAGCAGCCTGACCGCCAGTCTCCTGTAGAACAAGCAGAACCAGTTTCCAGCCTTCAGGGGAGGGCCTTGGCATGCCTTTTTATCTTTGGAAAGATGCTTAAAAAGGTTGAGACCTGGAAAATATCATCCTAAGTGAGGTGACCCAATCACAGAAGAACACACATGGAATACAGTCACTGATAAGTGGGTATTAGCTCAGAAACTCTGAGTACCCAAGACACAATTCACATATCAAATGACTCCCAAGAAGGAGGAAAGAGAGGTCCCTGGTCCTGGAAATGCTTGTTCCAGCATTGTAGGGGAGCACCAGGACAGAGAAGTAGCAGGGGGAAAAGGTTGAGACCTGAGCAAGAAGTCAAGCCTGTCTCCATGTGTTTTCTCTTGCCACCCTGTTCTACCTCTCCCATCTCTCCTTCCAGAGAACCCATTGTTAGTAGGTGACTTCTGGCCGGCTACAGTATTCACTAGTTAAATGCTAAAAAATATTCCCACCATGTCTGGTTCATTTTGAGCAGATTATGTGATATCACTGGATACAGAATTGGAAGGGGACACATAATCTGGTCATCCAAACTTGTGTGTGTGAACTTCTGAATGCCTCTGTCTCCACCTCAGTCTGTGGAGGTTGCTGTTGTGTTCAGATAGTACAAGTCTTTTATGATTGGTCTTCACCTTGTTACTGGATTGACTACACTTCTCACATCTATCCAGTTCCCATACACAATGGCTAAAGAGTTACATAGCCACATCTCTTTCTCACTCCTCAGAATCATACGTGCTATTCTTTCTCTAGATCTTCAGCCATGTTATCAATTATCTTCTCCCATAATTATTTAAACATCAGTTCTGTTGGAATGAATTCTGAGTCTCCAGTATATAGAATTTTTCTTCAGTTTTTTCTTTTTAAAAAGAAGATTTATTTATTTTATGTATGTGAGTACACTGTAGGTGTCTTCAGATATACCAGAAGAGGGCATCAGATCCCATTACAGATGGTTGTGAGTCACCATGTAGTTGCTAGGAATTGAACTCAGGACCTGCGGAAGAGAAGTCAGTGCTTTTAGCTATTGAGCTATCTCATTGTTATATTCTTAAACAATAAAATTTCCCAACAAATTTTCTCTATCACAAAGTCCAAAGTGTAATTACTTGGGGATTTATATTTCCATTTATATATCATTTAAAAACTCCAAGATCATGGACTGTATCTTTTCTTATATTGTATTTAAACTGGACTTGGGATGAGTAGTTATTCAATAAACAGTTAAATAAGTAAATAAATCAACGTAGTCCTGAAGTTGTTGATTTATATCTATTGAATCCTGTGTTCCAAATATGCTTGTTGGGTTCACCTACTATTCCTTGGTTGCTTAATGTGTGTTACCCCATGTCAGGCATTTTTTAAATAATTGTAAACATTGAGGGAAAATGTGGTATTTACTAATTAATTTAAAAATTATTTTTGAAAGTCAACAATATATATTTTGTTTTAGGGAACTAGAATTCTAGCTATTTAGAATTGTAATAAACACAAAATTCTTCGTACAAGATCTACCACAATCTCTTTAAATAACTAAATCAAATGGTATGTTTATAAAATATGTGAGAATCAGTATTCTATATTTTATTTTCTTTCTGGTTTTGTAATTATTCTGCAGGGTTTGGTGGTCTCTTCTTTTAATTTATGGAAAACAATGGTTTGCTTAGTTTAGCAAAGATGTTTACAAATTTTTGTGATAATGAATTCTGAACACAGATGGCCTGAGTAACAAAGGAGATGGATGTTGTGAATTTAATAGAAGATACTGAAATTGCGGAGAGAGGAATTTGTGGTTGGTGACACACGCAGTCCATAACCAAATGCAGGAACATTCAACAGCCCATTGTGTGACTGCTGTCCGGAGCAACCTTAGTCAATGAAGTTGGTTAGAACTTTTGTATCTTCTTACTTTGGGATATGGGGGAAAATGTTCCAAATGCTTAAAAGTTCCTATGGGCAGAAGGAAACAAAGGACAAAGGAAACAAGATGGCAAACAACACAAATCCCAGCTCCTTTAACTCTGCATTGCTGCCTCCAATCAATATGTAAGGAGTAAGAATAAGCATGAGGGAGCCATCTGGCTGGGACTCGGGGCATCTTCAGAGTCTCTTCTCTCATTTGGTTCACATAAGATGGGCAGGTAAAGCAATCACTTTTGGTACTTCACTATCCCATAGTGTTTTTAATGTAAATGAATATTATGCAAATGAAGTCAAATCTAAGGATGCAATTACTGAGAGAAAATGTTTCCAACAAAGGATGTTAATATGTTTATAACATTCTATGCACTATTTTACCGTGTCGATTTTCTTTTATGCACACACACACATATATGACACGCATAGATACACATATGTATGATGTATTGGACACACACATACACACACACAAACACACATATATTCATATTCTGAGTCTCCAGCATAAAGAATTTTTCTTCATTATATTCTTTTTTTTCTAAATTGTTTGTTTACATTCCAAATGCTTTTCCCTTTCCCAGTCCCCCCCATATGTCCCATAAGCCCTCTTCTCTCCACCAATTCTCCAATCACCTCCCTCCTTTTTCTCTGTCCTGGTAATCTCCTACAATGCTGTATCAAGGCTTTCCAGATCAGGGCCCTCTCCTTACTTCTTCATGGGAGTAATTTGATATGTGAATTATGTCTTGAGTATTCAGAGCTTCTTGGCTAATTAATCACTTATCAGTAATTGCATTCCCATGTGTATTCTTTGGTGATTGGCTTACCTCACTTAGGGTGATATTTCCCAGTTCCAACAATTTGCCTGAAAAATTCATGAATTCATTGTTTTTAATTGAAGAGTAGTATTCTATTGTGTAAATATACCACATTTTCTGTATCCATTCCTTCATTGAGGGACATCTGGGTTTGTTCTAGCTCCTGGATATTATAAATAAGGCTGCTATGAACATAGTGGAGCATGTGTCCTTATTGCATGCTGGGAAATCCTCTGGGTTATCCTCTGGGAAATCCTCTGCCCAGGAGAAGTATAGCAGGGTCCTCCAGAAGTGTCATGTGCAGTTTTCCGAGGAACCACCAGACCGATTTTCATAGTGGTTGTACCATCTTGCAATCCCACCAGCAGTGGAGGAGTGTTCCTCTTTCTCCACATCCTCACCAACACCTGCTGGCTCCTGAGTTTTCAACCTTAGACATTCTGACTGGTGTGAGGTGAAATCTCAGGGTTGTTTTGATTTGCATTTCCTTAATGATTAATGATGTTGAGCATTTCTTAAGGTGCTTCTCAGCCATCCGTATTTCTTCAGGTGAAAATTCTTTGTTTAGATCTGTACCCCAAATAATAGGGTTATTTGGTTCCCTGGGGTCTAACTTCTTGAGTTCTTTGTATATATTGGATATTAGCCCTCTATCAGATGTAGAGTTGGTGAAGATCTTTTCCCAATTTGTTGGTTGCCATTTTGTCCTTCTGACAGTGTCCTTTGCCTTACAGAAACTTTGTAATTTTATGAGATCCCATTTGTCAATTCTTGACTTAGAGCATGAGCTATTGGTGTTCTGTTCAGGAACTTTTCCCCTGTGCTCATGCCCTCAAGGGTTTTTCCCAGTTTTTTTTTTTTTCTATTAGTTTCAGTGTGTCTGGTTTTATGTGAAGGTCCTTGATCCACTTGGAGTTGAGCTTAGCACAAGGAGATAAGAATGGATCAATTTGCAGTCTTCTGCATGCTGACCTCCAGTTGAACCAACACCATTTGTTGAAAAGGCTATCTTTTTTCCACTGGATGTTTTCAGCTCCTTTGTCGACGATCAAGTGACCATAAGTGTGTGGATTCATTTCTGAGTCTTCAATTCTATTCCATTGGTCCACTTGCCTGTCCCTGTGCCAATACCATGCAGTTTTTTAACACTGTTGCTCTGTAGTATTGCTTGAGGCCTGGGATATTGATTCCTCCAGAAGTTCTTTTACTGTTGAGAATAGTTTTAGCTATCCTGGGTTTTTTGTTATTCCATATGAATTTGAGAATTGCTTTTTCTAACTCTATGAAGAACTGAGTTGGGATTTTGATGGGGATGGTATTGAATCTGTATATTGCTTTTGGCAAGATGGCAATTTTAACTACCTTAACCCTGCCAATCCACGAGCATGGAAGATGTTTCCATTTTCTGAGGTCTTCTTTGATTTCCTTCTTCATAGACCTTAAGTTCTTCTCATACAGATCTTTTATTTGTTTGGTTAGAGTAACACCAAGATACTTTATATTGTTTGTGGCTATTGTGAAGGGTGTCATTTCCCTAACTTCTTTCTCAGCCTGCTTATCCTTTGAATATAGGAAGGTAACTGATTTGCTTGAGTTGATTTTTATAACCAGCCACTTTTCTGAAGTTGTTTATCAGCTGTAGGAGTTCTCTGGTGGAATTTTTTGGGTCACTTAAGTATATTATCATATCATCTTCAAATAATGATAATTTGACTTCTTTCTTTCCAATATGTATCCCTTTGACCTCCGTGTGTTGTCTAATAGCTCTAGCTAGAATTTCAAGTACTATACTGAAAAATATGGAGAGAGAGGGCAGCTTTGTATAGTACCTGATTTTAGTGGGATTGCTTCAGGTTTCTCTCCATTTACTTTGATGTTGGCTACCAGTTTGCTGTATATTGCCTTAGCTATGTTTTGGTATGGTCCTTGATTTCCTGTTTTTCCAGGACTTTTAGCATGAAAGGATGCTGAATTTGGTCAAATGCCTTTTCAGCATCCAGTGAAATGATCATGGGTTTTTCTTTGAGTTTGTTTATGTAGTGGATTTCATTGATAGATTTCCTTATATTGAAACTTCCCTGAATCCCTGGGATGAAGCCTACTTGGTCATGGTGGATGATCATTTTGATGTGTTCTTGGATTTGGTTGACAAGAATTTTATTTAGTATTTTTGCATAGATATTCATAAGGGAAACTGGCCTGAAGTTCTCTTTCTTTGTTGGATATATGTGTGGTTTTGGTATCAGCGTAATTGTGGCTTCATAGAACAAGTTGGTCAGTGTTTCTTCTGTTTCTATTTTGTGGAATAGTTTGAAGAGTATTGGCGTTAGGTCTTCTTTGAAGATTTGATAGAATTCTGCACTGAAGCCATCTGGTCCCATGCTTTTTTTAGGTTGGGAGATTTTCTATGACCCCTTTTATTTATTTAGGGGTTATGGGACTGTTTAGATGATCTATTTGATCCTGATTTAATTTTGGTGTTAAGTATCTGTCTAGGAAACTGTCCATTTCCTCCAGATTCTTCAGTTGTATTGAGTATAGGCTTTTTGTAGTAGGATCTGATGATTTTTTGAATTTCCTCAGTTTCTGTTGTTATATCTCCCTTTTCCTTTCTAATTTTATTAATCTGGATACTGTCTCTATGCCCTTTGGTTAGTCTGGCTATGGGTTTATCTATCTTGTTGATTTTCTCAAAGAACCAGCTCTTTGTTTTGTTGATTCTTTGTAATTTTTTTTGTTTGTTTGTTTCTACTTGATTGACTTCGGCCCTGAGTTTGATGATCTCCTGTCTTCTACTCCTCCTTGGTGAATTAGATTATTTTTGGTCCAGGGCTTTCAGTTGTACTGTTAAGCTTCTAGTGTATGCTCATTACATTTTCTTTTTGGAGGCACTCAGGGCTATGAGTTTTCCTCTTAGCACTGCTTTCATTGTGTCCCATAGATTTGGGTATGTTGTGTCTTCATTTTCATTAAATTCTAAAAAGTCTATGATTTCTTTCTTTATTTATTCCTTGACCAAGGTATCATTGAGTAGAGTATTGTTCAGCCTCCATGTGTATGTGGGCTTTCTGTTGTATTTGCTGCTATTGAAGACCATCCTTACTCCATAGTGATCTGATAGGAGGCATGGGATTATTTCTATCTTCTTATATTTGTTGAGGTCTGTCGTGTGACCAAATATATGATCAATTTTGGAGAAGGTACCATGAGGGGCTGAGAAAAAGGTATATTCTTTTGCTTTAGGATGAAACGTTCTATACATATCTGTTAAATCTAATTGGTCCAAAGCTTCAATTAGTTTCACTGTGTCCCTGTTTAGTTTCTGTTTTCCTGATTGATCCATTGAGAAGAGTGGAGTGTTGAAGTCCCCCATAATTACTGTGTTAGGTGCAATGTGTGCTTTGAGCTTTACTAAAGTTTCTTTTATGAATGAGGGTGCCCTTGCATTTGGAGCATAGAGTTTCAGGATTGAGAGTTCTTGGTGGATTTTTCCCTTGCCCAGCAAGAAGTGTCCTTTAGTGTCTCTTTTGATGACTTTAAGTTGAAAGTCAATTTTATCTGATATTAGAGTGGCTACTCGGGCTTGTTTCCTGAGACCGTTTCCTTGTAAAATTGTCTTCCAGCCTTTTACTTTAAAGTAGTGTTTGTCTTTGACACTGTATACAGCAAAATGTAGGGTCCTGTTTATGTATCCAGTCTGTTAGTCTATGTCTTTTTATTGGAGAATTGAGTCCATTGATATTAAGAGATGTTAGGGAATAGGGATTATTACTTCCTGTCATTTTTGATGTTATTTTTTATATTTGATTGGTTATCTTCCTTTGGGTTTGATGAAAGAAAGTTACTATCTTGTTTTTTCCAGGGTGAAGTTTCCCTCCTTGTATTGGTGTTTTCCTCCTATTATCCTTTGTAGGGCTGGGTTTGTGGAAAGATAGTGGGTAAACTTGGTTTTGTCATGGAATATCTTGGTTTCTCCATGTATGGTGATTGAGAGTTTTTCTGGGTATAGTAGTTTTGGCTGGCATTTGTGTTCTCTTAGAGTCTGCATGAGATCTGCCCAGGATCTTCTGGCTTTCATAGTCTCTGGTGAGAAGTCTGGTGTGATTCTGATAGGTCTTCCTTTATATGTTACTTGCCCTTTTTCTCTTACTGCCTTTAATATTCTTTCTTTGTTTAGTACATTTGGGGTTTTGATTATTATGTGACGGGAGGTATTTCTGTTCTGATCCAGTCTGTTTGGAGCTCTGTAAGCTTCTTGTATATTCATGGGCACCTCTCTCTTTAGGTTCAGGAAGTTTTCTTCCATAATTTTGTTGAAGATATTTGCTGGCCCTTTAATTTGTAAATCTTCGCTCTCATCTATGCCTATAATCCTTAGGTTTGGCCTTCTCATTGTGTCATGGGATTTCCGGGATGTTTTGGGTTACAAACTTTTTACATTTTGCATTTTTTTTTTGACTGTTGAGTCCATGGTGTCTATGGTTATCTTTGGCATCTGACATTTTTTCTTCTATCTCTTGTATTCTGTTGTTGATATTTGCATCTATGGCCCCTGATTTCTTCCTAAGGTTTTCTATCTCCAAAGTTGTCTCCCTTTGCGATTTCTTAGTTGTTTCTACTTCTGTTTTTAGATCCTTGATGGTTTTGCTCAGTTCCTTCACTTGCTTGTTTGTGTTTTCCTGTAATTCTTTAAGAGCTTTTTGTGTTTCCTCTTTCATGACCTCTGCCTGTTGACCCAAGTTCTCCTGTATTTCTTTAAGTGATTTTTGCATTTCCTCCTTATTGGCTTGTATCTTTTGACTCATATTCTCCTGGATTTCTTTAAATGATTTTTTTTTGTTTCCCTTGTAAGGGCTTCTAACTTTTGATACACTTTCTCCTGTGTTTCTTTAAGAGATTTATTTATGTTCTACTTGTGTTTCTCTAACAGCATCATGACCAGTGATTTTAAATCCAAATATTGAATTTCTGGTGTTTGGGGGTATCCCGGACTGCTGTGGTTGGAGAACTGGGTTCAGATGCTGCCATATTGTCTTGATTTCTTTTGGTAACATTCCTACGTTTGCCTTTTGCCATCTGGTTATCTCTGGTGTTAGTTTGTGCTGTTGCCACTGGCTGGTGCTTGAACCTCATGTGAGCCAGTAAGGCTATTTCTGCACCACTGGATGACTTGGTTTCCCCTGGCACAGATTCCTGATGATATGCCCTACTCTTGGGTGCTGTTGGAGCCCTGGTGTGTCATGCCCCAAGCAATGTTATACTTGGGTTGTCTCTGTGGACTGAACCTGGTGCTGCCCGTCTGCTCTGTCAGGGAGTGAAGATGGCAGTGGAAATCCCACAAGGCACAGGACCCATGCCTGGCTGGCACACAGACGAACCGCTGCTCTTCCCAGGTCCTGGGCATAGGTGGCAGCCTGCAGCTCGGCGGTCTGCATCCCCAGAGGTCCTAGACTCGGGATATCTCAGTACCTGGGGTCTCCTGTCCTGATCACCTGGGGGCCAAGTTGGCGGCTGCCGCCTCTTTGTTATATTCTTAAGCAATAAATTTCCCAGCACATTTTCTCCATCAAAAAAATCCCCAAACATCCAATGGATGTTTTGATCTTATTAAACCTGAAACATAATAGTAAAACCCATTTATCTAAAGTCATTATTAGTATAACAAAAGTAACGAACTCATCACAGAGAACTTGAGTGTAACTTCTCGATAATGCCTAAAACGATGTGTGTAAAGCATAAAGCTAGTGAATAATGTCAGATAGAAATGTAGCTTACTTAGTTGACACCTTGAAAACGTATTTTGTCCAGTTCTACAAGCCAAGACCAAGAGCCATGAACACTTTATTCAGTTTCTCACTGCAGTGGCTGTTGCTAAGGAGTTGATGGAGTAGGTACCTGCTCTCGGGAGCCTGTAGTAAAATGTTGTAGGCCTCAGAAGCACACAGTGACAGCAACTGAAAGAGAACATACTCATCCGTGGTTTGCAACTTAGCTTAATTATTTTTTGCTTGTTCTCAGTCCTAATTGCAACTTGGAGTACAGTCCTTATCATTTTGTAAGAAAGGAAATCTCTATCTGCTCAGCTGTTAAAGCCAACAGCATAGCACATTCTATTGGAAATTTTGTCTTCTTTTTCCTCCTCCTCCTCCTCCTCCTCCTCCTCCTCCTCCTCCTCCTCCTCCTCCTCCTCCTGCTCCTCGTCCTCCTCCTCCTTCTTTGTGGTCGTCATAGTCTTCTTCTTCTTCTTCTTCTTCTTCTTCTTCTTCTTCTTCTTCTTCTTCTTCTTCTTCTTCTTCTTCTTCTTCTTCTTCTTTGCCTCCTCCTCCTCCTCCTTTTCCTTCTCTTTCTCTTTCTCCTTCTTTTTAAAGAAAATGACTATTTGGTCAAAAATCTAACCAAAATACAGACAGACCTACCACAGGGCATTTGCACATTAACATTTGCTGAGAATACTAAAAGATAATTTTCAGGTTTGTGTTGGTAGTGTTTTGTTGGTGGTTGTGGTGTTTGGTTGCTTCATTTGGTTTTGTGAGAGGTAACCTTGGCTGTCCTGGAAGTCACTCTGTGGATTAGTCTGGCCTGGAACTCAAAGATCCACCTGTCTCTCCCTCCCAAGTGTTGGTGTTCGCATCAGAAGCAAGCTTCTGAATCCAGTGATGATGCCATCCATAAGTGACAGAGACCAATGCATCTGTTGCCATGGCAACAGCCATACATTCACCTGCCCGCCCTCATCTGCACCAGAGGTTATGTCACAGCTGAAATAAAAGGCAGCATCCTTTGACCTTCTCTCTCTTTTCTCTTCTGCTCCTCCTCTTCCTCTTCCTCCTTCATTGCCCTTTTTTGTCCTCTCCCCACCCCCAAAAAACCTCTCTCCCTTGGAACTGTGCTGGCTTTGTGTGATCTGTCTGAATGAGCCACCATTCTAATATAACATTGATGCCACGAATTGGGGATCACTAGACCCAGGCATGTCACAGCGGTCCAGTGACCCTCCCCTCACCCTGCTGGCAGCTGCCATGACTGACAGACCACCCCAACCTCTGCCATGTGGACTGTTATCCCACAGCCCCTGTTGCTACTGCTACATGGGCTGTTGTGACTATGCACACATTGATTTCTAACACAGCCACTGGCTACCGCCAAGTGCTGCATGGGGCCCTGGCCACCACTGTAGCCACCATCGCACCAACATGTGGATTTTTGCCAGTGCAGCTATAGACTGCTGCCACCTATAACTGCAGGACTTCAACCATGTGAGCTTCTGCCACTGCTTTACCATGTGAACTAGATTCTGCCATGGGTCGAACCTCATTCAGACTGGTCCAACATCCACATAGTTCCACCTGGCCTGCTATCACACAAAATTCTTACACAAGCATTGGTGGGTTGGTAAGTTTTTCCCTTTCATTAGCGGGAAGGGCTCTGGTTTCTGAGAAAGGTGTGGCCAACCTCTACCGGTTAAGGGGTTGGTGGTTCATGGCCATAGTCCCTATGACCAGACTCCTAGCTGACATACAAGATAGGACTTTGACCCTTGGATGACTTCCCTCTCTAAAGTGGTTTCTAACCCTCACCTCGGGTTCTTGTATCCATTCAGAAAATCCTAAGTAGAAATGCTTTCTGGTGAGTTCAGGACTCACTTTAGCCCTTAGATTGTCAACATGACAACCAGGACTGGCTTGTGTTCTCTGTTGAACTTTCTAGGGACGCAGGTAAGAATAGTTCAATAACACCCCCGTCACCCAATGGGTGCTCTGTTGTCTTCAACCATGCCTCCAGACTCCCGACTGGGATGTTTCCTGGAAAATCTCAAATCTCTAAAGTTAACACCTGACTTGAGGGTATCAAAGCTGGTACACCTCTGAAGAAAGGTCTGGATTCAGTATCCACTAGACAATGGCTCTAAACAGCCACTTAATGGCACATTAGATCCAATTATTTTATAAGATTTTCATACATACTGCCTTCAGTCTCATAAATGAAAAGAGGTCTCCTATGCCCAAGTGTTTACCTATCTTCACTCCATCCCTTCTTTCTGTTCTTCTTGTTCCCCAACCCAACTTCTCCTAGTCATGAAACCTCCACCAGATGACACTACCACCCTCTGTCCAGCATACAAACTTCCTCTTTTCTGCCACAGACATATTTCTACACCTCCAAAAGCCTAAACTTCTGCCTCAGTTTCTTCTCCTCACTAGGCTACCCCAGATCCTCTCCAGACCCCTCCCCTCCTCCTGTACCAGCTGCAGGTCGCTCCAATTGCCCTGCATTGGCACCTACCTTTAACATCACCCCCAAGACCCTCTCCCCCAAGACACCTGACCCAGCTTCCTTTAAGGAAAGGTGCTGGGGTAAATGGCCTTGTCTGAGTACATATCCCTTTCTCGCTGAGTATACTTTCTCAAATAAAAAGCAGACTGGGTTCCTAGACCTCTAACTCCTCCTCGGCCTTTATTAAAGAGTTTCAGTACATTGCTCAGTCTTATAGCTTGACTTTCCATGATGTACATATGATCCTCACTAATAATTTACTTCCTGTTGAATGCAGGCGAGAATACATGCAGATGACATTCATTAAACAGATGGAACATATCCAATGGGATCTGAGGCAATACCTGACCAAGACTTCAATGAAATTACAATTCCCCAGGTGATAATTTAGCAAGAGATAGATTCATAATCTGCCTCCTTAAAACCAGTAAATTTTGAAGAACTCCAAGAGGTCATCCAGGACAAACAGGACAGCACAGATCAGTTTTTAGAATACCTTACAAAGGTCTTATTACAGTATACTAATCAAGACCCTGAAAACCCAGAAGGTAAGCAACTTCTGATGACCTACTTTTTTCCCCAGAGCTACCCCAACATAAAAGCTAAACTCAGGCAGTTGGAGAAGTGGCTCCTAACTCCACAGGCAGAAGTTTTGGTGATGGCTTTCAAAGTGTACCACCAGAGAGATGAAAAGGCCCACAGATAAAAAATACCATACGCTGGCAAAGGCTGAGCCACCAGCCCTTGCCACCGCCTCTGACTCTTGGTTTTCTAAGACTCAGAGACCACCAGGTTCCTGCTACAAATGTGGTCTACAAGGTCATTTGGTGAAGACTTGCCCTAACTTCTGCAAACCAAAGGGGCCATGTCCTAGGTGCCATCGAGAGGGCCTTTGTGCTCTTGACTGCCCTCACATCATGCAGATATGACAGAGGGACATCACTCCCAGGTAACCTTCCAGCCGATCTCCTAGGCTTGGCTATGGACAACTGAAGAAGCACAAGCTCCATTGAACCAATCATGGCCATCACTAGCAGGGAGCCCTAGTATTCATCATCGTATGTAGGTGGCCTATCTCCTTCCTCTTGGACCCTGGTGCCACTTATTCAGTCCTGACAGTTTTGGGGAACTACCACCCCCTCTTTTCTCCCTATTGTCAGGATAGGAGGGCAACCTTGCCTTCCTTACCAGAGCCCACCACTTAGTTGGATTTTTAGGAAATGTACCTCTCACCCATTCCTTTTTGGTAGTGCTGACATGTCCTGTCCCTTATTTGGACGGGATCTTTCAGCTAAGTTGGGAGCCTCTGTTTCATTCCCCCCCCCCACTTGCCTAAACCTAAGCTTGCCAACAGCCCCTTGCTCCTTCTTCTAGTCTGTCAACCTATGAGCCCTAACATACTGTTTCCTTTACCAACTTCTCAGGTAAATCTCTGAGTCTGGGATGTCCAGAACCCCTCTGTTGCTAAACATCATTCCCCTATTGTCATCTACTTACTGGACTTTAGCAGGTACAATACCCTTTCTCCTTCCAGAGTCTCAGGGGACTTAAGCCTATCATTTCTGACTTTTTAAGGAAAAAATGCCTTTGCTCTACCCCTTCCCCCTTTAACACCCCTATACCAGCAGTGAAGAATCCTAATGGAACCTATCACCTGGTTCAAGACCTCAGATGCATTAGTCCTGCAGTAGTTCCCCTCCATCCTGTTGTGACTAACCCTTATACACTTCTTTCCACTATCCCCTTGGGGATTTCCCATTTCTCAGTCCTAGACCTCAAGGATGCATTTTTCTCAATCCCTCTAGAAGCCCAATCACAGAACATATTTGTCTTTACCTGGAATGATCATGATATCCACCTTTCTACCCAACTTAACCAGACTGTTCTGCCTCAGGGATTCCGGGACAGCCCACACCTATCTGGCCAGGCCCTGACCTCTGACTTACTGTCTCTGTCTCTCCCTAAATCTAAGATTATTCATGATATAGATGGCATTCTTCTCCATAGCCCCTCGCTAAACATTAGCCAAGCTGACACCTTTGTTCTTCTGAATTTCTTTTCCAGTCACTGCTACAGGGTCTCTCCTTCTAAAGTGCAACGGTCCACTCCTCACATCACCTATTTGGGACAAACAACTACCCCAACAAGGCTATTACCTTAGATAGAAAGAGTCTGATTCAGTCTCTAACTTTTCTTCTACAAAGGAAGAGATCTTATCATTCCTAGGAATAGCTAGCTTTTTATGTTCCTGGGTTCCTTCCTTTATCCCTCCTTTCCTGCCCCTTCTTTGAAGGAGCATTAGGCCCCACCCACGAACCTCTTCTCAAACCTGTTACCCAGCCTTTTCAAAGACTGGAGCAGGCTCTCCTTGAGGCCCCAGCCTTATATCTTCCTGACCTAACTTGTCCCTTTTTCCCCTACACAACTGAAAAAGAGGGAGTTGCTCTTAGAGTTCTAAGTTACTAACTGGGACTCTCTTTTGTACCTGTAACATACTTGTCCAAAAAAATAGATCTAACCATCTAGGAATGGGCACCTTGTATTTATACCTTAGTAGCCACAGAACTCCTTATTCAAGTCAAAAAACTAAGCTTTGAGCCACCTATAACTGCTTTCTATTCTCATAACCTATCACAGCTCCTAACTTACAAAGGCTTCCAGACTTTACCTCCCTCCAAGGTTCTTTCTCTTCACCTATTGATAATAGATGACTACACACTCACCTTCCAATCATGCGAACCTCTTAATATTTATAATCTTCTTCCTCTACTAAATACTAACCACTCCCCATCTCCTCCTGCATTAAAATTTTAGAACTATTATCTCATCCTTCACACATAAAGAAGGGCATGTTGTCTTAGACCATCTATAGCTGGTATCCAGATTGCAGCTCATTTCTACATGAAGGGGCCAGAACAGCTGGCTATGCCATGATGTCAGACACAGGTAGGTGAGGCACAGGCCCTTCCTGCTCATACCATCAATCAACAGCCTGAGTCAACAGTCCTTACCTGTGTCTTTCAACTGTCACAGGGACAATTCCTCAGTATCTACAGAGATTCCAAATACACTCTCCATATCCTCCTGTCCCACGCTGCTCAGGTTACTTACAACTAAAGGAGGATCAGAAACTAATATAAAACAAATTATGACCATGCTAAAGGCCTCCCCTCTCCCCACAGCTACTGAGATTGTCCACTGCAGATCCCACCAGATGGATGAATCTACTGTCTGACAAGGCAGCTAGAGCTGCTGCCCTTAGGGGCGTAGACTTGTCTCACCCTCCCCAGGACATTCTTACACTGCAACCAGCATCCCCGCCCTCACTTTCTGACACTCATCAAATTCTGTCATATCTTCACCAACTCTTGGTCCTAACAGGTAAGCATTGTCATAGTTCATTAAGAGCCATCTCCAGCCTACTCCTGAGGACTTAAGTTTCTCAAAATCTATCACTGCCTCTTGCAAAATCTGTCAGATGTCATACTCCAACTACAAGTATTGTTGCAACCCTTTTTCTACCCATCAGGCTAGAGGTTTCCTTCCTGGAACTGACTGGCAACTTGATTTTACTGATGTGCCTACTGTCAAATGTGTCAAATACCTCTTAGTCTTAGTGGACACCTTCTTGGGGTAGGTGGAGGCATTTCCCCCAACTATCAAAAGGGCTCAGATAGTTTCTGATCTCCTTCTTGAAGAGATCATCCCCCAATTTGTTGTCCTAGCTTTCCTCCAGTCAGACAGTAGTCCTGAATTTACTTTCCAAATTTCTCAAATTCTATCTAAAGCCCTAGACATCCCCTGGCATTTTCATATTCCCTACCACACCAAATCTTCAGGCAAGGTAGAAAGCTTGTCAAGCTGTCACAGGAACTGCAATTTGATTTGGTAAAACTCCTATCTCTGGTTCTTTTCAGGCTATGAGCTCTCCTCAAGTGACCTTTCCTTATCTCACCCTTTGAGCTCATGTATGGACATCCAGTCCTTACTCCTGGTCTTTCACCTAAATTCTCTGCCCTCTCAGACCATCGACTCACCCCACTATTTTGCTACCTCTGTTCTCTCCTGTGGAACTTTGCTGACCACCATCTACCACAACCATACACTGTCTCCTGTCCAGGGCCTATGAACACTGAAGACCAAGTCCTTCTATCCCCTCCAGACTCTGAGCCCTCACCCCTCTCTTAAATGGCAGGGCCATTTCAACGTAATTCTCTTGACCTCTACAGCTGGCAAACTTGAGAGACTGTCTCCTGGTGTCCAACTGTCTCACCTCAAACCTTCCACCCTTTCACCTAAAAATGACTCTTCTACCTACACGTCAACCCTAAGAGGACTGTGCTCTCTTAAGTTTCAGAAGACTTCAAGACCACCCACCTTGTCCCCAATTCCAGAAAATGAGACTCCACTCTGGCAGCTGTAATTGACCCTACTGGACTGGATTAGACATGGGCTTCTCCTCCTCCCCTTGCTGTTCATTTCTATCCAGGGCAGTCCTTACATCTGGAGATTTGAGGTTCGAGACCCCCCCCCCCCCCCGATAATAAATAGTCTTTCCAAATAGGGTCAGGAAACTGTTTCATAGCCAAACGTCAGGAACTGATCCAAACTGCTGTCATTCCTGCATCTGTTATCCTATCTAAATATTATCTCTGTGCTTTCTTTCTCTTTGACCAGATAAAAGATGATTGTAAAAAAAAAATGGCCAGACAGATATACAGGCTGCCCATATTTGTCTTGCCAGATACATATGCTAGGATCACTAACCAACCACTTCTATCAGCAACACAGGACACTCTTTTTCTACATACAAGACTATAGGAATCCCAGATGATAGATAGGAGTTGTTGGTAAGCGCTACTATAAAAAACTAAGCTGGGTCCCCAATAAGTGCTATCCAAATCCAGAGAGAATATGCCTTAATTGCCCAACCTCTAGATATCAGAAAAGTAGAAGTAATCAAACACTCCTCCGAGAGGTCCTTACTTCCTTGACATTACCCCCTCATAAATGGCACTAACTTGTCATTTCACATTTGCTTCAGGCCTTTACCTCAGCCTACCAATTCCTTAATGTCACCCAACCTGGTGACTTTAAAGATTGCTGGCTATATGTTTATTCCCTGGAACTAACTCACAATTGTCACTTACAGCCTCTCCAGTGATACTGCCAAATAATGTTACCTTTTATCAGCTGCTCTGACTCTGATGCTGCCATGACTCCATATCTTTCCCGATTCCTCTTTTTTGTCATGGTAAACTGTTTTAAGACCACTGGATACATTCTATAGGAACACTATGCTCCCCAGACTGCAATAGAACCACAACCCTTGATAGCATCATCTCTGCCACAATGCCCTGCAGTCCAGAACATGTCAGTTCTTTATGGTGCTCAGGTATATCAATGCCTACTTGCAAGCTGGTCAGTAGTTTGCATGTTGGTACTCCTTTTCCCTGAACTAAGAGTAATCCAGGGAAACAAGTTCTTATCAATTACAGCTATAAATATGGTAGCTGCCCAACATAAGAGGGCAGTTCAGGTTGTGCCACTCCTGGTCACTGCAGAAATAGCCATAGGTGCTAGTAATGGAATTGCAGGGATAACTATTTCTATAACTCAAAATGATAAATTCACTTTCAAGCTTAGCACTGGCTTCAAAAAATATCTGAAACCATGAAATGTTGTGGTGCTTCAGAACCGACAGGCTAGATGTCCTGACAACTAAAGGTGGTCTTTGCCTGTTCCTCCAAGAAGAGCTCTATTTCTATGCCAACCAATCTGGGATAGTGATAAATAAAATCCAGGAGCTACAATCAGACATTCAGAATTTCAGGGAATGTGAGGCCTACAATTCCTGGATTTTCAAAAACCCTCTATGGAACTGGATACCCCCTTCCATCACATCTTTCCTCATCATCTTCCTGGCGTTATTTGCTCCCTGCCTCATTAATCTTGTTTCTACATTCCTTCAATGACAAATACAAAATGTTTGAACCAAATTATTAATCACTTCCTGTTCACAGAGGAGCTGCTGTCCTAAGAGGAGCCTGATGCAGACGTTTACCAAGTAGACCCTGATGGTGAATGTCAACTGTACCCTGAAATTGGCAATACTCCTAGAGAGCAGGAGGCAGTTTAAGAGATCTGATGCCCCCGTTCCCTTTTCAACATCCACTTCCATCCCCCCCTCTTTTTTCTTCTTTTTATGATAAGAAAAAGGGAAGTATGTTGGCATGAGAAGACAGCTTCTGAATCCAGTGATGACATCACCCATAGGCAACAGGGACCTGCACATTTGATGCCATGACAACTGCAGTACATTCACCTGTCTACCCTCACCAGTACCAGCAGTGGGCGAACGCAGTTACATCACCAACTAAGTAAAAGGGAGAGCCCTCTGACCTCTCTCTTTCCTTCTTTTGCACCCTCTTTTGTCCTACTCCCCCCTAATAAAACTATTTCCCATGGAACTGTGTTGACCTGGTGTGATCTGTCTAGACAAACTCCCATCCTAACACAACAGTTGGGACTAAAGATATGAACCATCACCACCCAGCTAACTTTTAGATTTATGAATTGTTTTTCTAGACATTCACTGAGATAATTGGACTGCAGTGAACTAGCTAAGTGCACATGCCTGTCTGACCTCCTGATCAAGTCCAGAGCACAGTGAGACAGATACCTTAAGATAAAAATACACACACTCTAACTTCTAGCTTTCTTTTATTATGATAAAAGTATTTTTATTATTTGTCAACAATACCCACTTGTGTCTTTTATTGATGATACTTCAAAACTAGACAAACATGCTGCAGTAGTTCCCATGAGCTCTCAGGTATTCACTACCTAACCCCAAGAATTATGAACTCTCTTCTTTTTTATTCAATCCGCAGTCCCAACTTCCCCACCTGATTTTTACCATCTTCTCTCTCAAGAACTATTTTGTTCCATTGCCCTTTCAATCATAATGTGACTACTTGATGTCACCCCTAGATTATTGCCACCAACAGAAATCTAAGCACTCATGTAGAAAGAAGAGAAGGTCATGTCAGTCTCCGTTAACTACATGAGCCTGGCAGCAAAATTCCTTCCAAAAGAATCACTGCTGGTAACAACTCTGAAAACAAGGTCACTGCTTCTTGGCATTGAGTAGTTTATAGTTCCCCTTCCTTTTGGGGAATGCAACCTTTCCTCTGAGGGCATGTGACCAACCGGCCAGGAATGAGTATACTATTCTGGATGCTCAGACAAAAGACTATTTTTATGGTAATTGGAAAGAAGGGACAGATGAGATGTGGCTAGCCATTCACATTCCACTGAGACTAGGAGCTCTGGGAACCTTGTTTAACTGATGCTGAAAGTTTTAACAATTGTGAAAGAGAAGCTCTTGGGGAGGCAGCAGCACAACACCAAGGAATCAGAGATGAGCAGACATGAACCAAGGGAAAGGACAGCACATTCTCACACTCTGGATGTTTGTTTAGTCAGCTGTGCCTGGAGCATTTTTGGGCTGCCAATATGTTAAAGCAACAATTTCAATAAAGCATGTTTAAAGCTAAGTTTTAACAGCTTATGACAAAGAAACTCTCCCTGGAGTTTGTCCTAGCATTTTTTTTCTTTTGACCAAATGCCCTGCAAATTCATTTGGCAGCACTGTTCTCAATTATCACCTGTAGAGCACAACATTTACACAGATCCACCCCTGTGAAGAGATAAGGTGGACTTGAATTTGAATTAGGAGTATAATTTGGGAACATTGTCTTGATCCCAGATGAAATCCTGCTCTTTTTCTGCATTGTTACCCACCTGTGGGCTTCCTATCCTGTACATGGCATCCACATCCACTGGCAAAACTGACCAGACCCATATGACAGCTCACCATCCCACTCATCCCACTTCACACCTAATCAATCTGTGACCCAATCCTGCCTATTTGTCCTAAAATCAGTGCTCAGCTCCACCCATTTGTCTGTATGTTCATGACCTCAAACATTAATATCAACCCTCACAGTGCATTCAAGCAGAGACAGAAGTCCCCACCTCCACAGAATCTGTCCTCTTCATTCAAGATTTACCTTCATCATTTGCCAAAATTCCAGATTATGTCACTGTCTGCCTTAAACCCTTCATTTTCTTTTCATTCTGATTACAAAAAGTAATCTCTTGCAAACTCTTCAACAATGGGTTCCCAAATCCTGGGTGAACAGGAACAGTAACAAGCAGACTTGGATGAATTTTTAAAGTTTTAGAAATTAAAAAGGTAAATATTTCATAAAATAATCCTAAATATATGAAAGTATAAACAGCTTCATTGTAAAGTCATGTGTTTAATCTATTATCTCAAACCCATTTCACTTATGGCACGCTCCATTGGAAGAAGTATACATTTTTAATTGAAAAATATTTTCTATAAGATATTATGTAAAAGAACAAATAATATTAAAGAGAAAAGAATGCCATCTTGGAAGTTCAAAATCTGCACTATTGTTGGCCCACTTTAAATTAGGAAGACCGAAGAATGTTTACTAATAGGCCATACTGATGAATATCTGGGCCATAGCATCATCCTGTCCAGGATCATGAGGGCATAGTTCCCTGCAGCATTATAGAGTCTTGATGATTCATTAATAAACTAAAGTCTATTACTACTTTATTATTCACTAGGCATGATGATAGGTCCTTACCTAGAGTGGTTAACTTTGTTTGCCAACTTGAGTGGAATAAGACACTCCCAGAGCGTTAGTGAGGACCTCTTCCTCCTTTCCCTCTACCTCCTCCTCCTCCTCCTCCTCCTCCTCCTCCTTCTTCTTCTTCTTCTTCTTCTTCTTCTTCTTCTTCTTCTTCTTCTCTCTCTCTCTCTCTCTCTCTCTCTCTCTCTCTCTCTCTCTCTCTCTCTCTCTCTCTCTCTCTCTCTCTCTCTCTCCCCACCCCTAACCCGTGTGTGTGTGTGTGTGTGGGCAAGGGGGAAAGAACAAAGACATATGATAGCCAACATTCCCCTTTGTCTGATTCATGTTCTTTATGCATGAGAAAACAGTTTCACATTCCTGCTGCCATGTAGCTTCCTGCCATCAAAAGTTCCCTACCATGATGGACTAAAACTGCGAGCCAAAACAATCCTTTCTCCCTTGAGCTTCTGTTCTTGGATAATTCATCACCACAACAAAAAGGTAGCTAAAAGATAACTATACATTATCTTCATATAATCCCATTTTGTCTTATGCCTTTGGCAGCTACTCTCATAATCTTGTGGTCAAGGAACTAGGAGTCTCTGAAATCCAAGTTGAAGTATGAAAGTTTTAAAACATTGATTCAAAATAATGCAAAGGTATCATTTTCTCTACTCTTTTTAAAAACAAATTTAATTATTTTATATGTATGTGCATGTGCCTGTGCAACTTTATATATATCATATGCATGTAAATTACTGCAGAGGCCAGAGGAGGGTATCAGAGCCTCTGTAATTGAAATCATAGGCAATTGTGTATGATGGGAACTGAATCTTGCCCTCTTCAAAAACAGTATTGGCTCATAACTACTGATCTGTCTTTCTTCAGTTTCCTTTTTGAGTGGGAAACAAGGCTCAAAGTGTAAGGAAAATGAAAAAGATGGCATGCTATGTGCTGGCTTTGGAGCTTGCCCCCTTCCTCTCACACAGAGGAATATGTGTGCTCCTTCACCTAGAGTTCACACAAAGTCTAGGCTGGTAAATCTGTCATGCGAAATTGAAAAATAAATCTTTAAAGGTTATCAATGTCCTTACTGGGTCTATGGACTTCTGTTTATGAGGTTACTTTAAAACTTGAAGTTGTTGTAAGAGAACCAGAATGGCAACCAAAACAGATCACCCCAGGTAAGGAGCATCATCATGCCTAGTGCAATCTAGTAAGATCTCAGTAGGCTGGTAGATGGTTTTGGTTTTGTTGTTGTTGTTGTTTGGTTGGTTTTTTTACTTTTGTAAGTTTACTTTAATATACTATTTGTTTTTTTGTTTTTTTATTTGATATATTTTTTATTTACATTTCAAATGGTTTCCCCTTTTCTGGCCCCCCACTCCCCAAAAGTCCCATAAGCCCTCTTCCTTCCCCCTTTTCTCCCATCCACCCCTTCCCACTTCCCTGTTCTGGTTTTTCCCTATACTGCTACACTGAGTCTTTCCAGAACCAGGGGCCATTCCTCCGTTCTTCTTGTACCTCATTTGATGTGTGGATTATGTTTTGGGTATTCCAATTTTCTAGGCTAATATTCACTTATTAGTGAGTGCATACCATGATTAATCTTTTGACACTGGGTTACCTCACTTAGTATGATGTTCTCCAGCTCCATCCATTTGTCTAAGAATTTCATGAATTCATTGTTTCTAATGGCTGAAGACTCCACAATGCTGAAACTAATGGTCATTTATTGAAGGCTGATATAAATTTCTTGACTTCTCATTAGGGTTCAATCAATTTTCTTTTTTGGTTGTCCATCAGTCCCATTCCATCTTACATAACTTAATTAAAGCTATGTAAGCATCACTTTTAAAGTTAGAGACTCCAGTGCTTCTCAATGCAACACTATTAGCATGTATTTAGAAACCTTGTGTACTGCTGGCTTTGGAGGATCCTGAAGCCCACTAGGGTGTTTCCTATGTTGCTTTCTCTCTTTTTTGACACATTCTGACAACCCTCTTCCCCTAAGTCATGTGCTTGCATGCTAAAACAACCAGCAACAGCAACTACTTCTTCTTCTTCTTCTTCTTCTTCTTCTTCTTCTTCTTCTTCTTCTTCTTCTTCTTCTTCTTCTTCTTCTTCTTCTTCTTCTTCTTCCTCCTCCTCCTCCTCCTCCTCCTCCTCCTCCTCTTTCTCCTTTTCTCCTTCTTCTTTCTCTTTCTCTTCTCGTCTCCCTCTTCCTCTTCCTCTTGCTCTTCCTGTTCTTCTTTCTCCTCCTCTTCTTCATGTGTTTCATGCAGTGCATGTTTGCTTCAAATTCCCTATGCATCTGAGAATGTCCTTGAACTTCTGATGCTCATGTCTCTATCTCCAGAGTGCTGGTATAGCAACATGTGCCACTGTGCCCAGTTTATATGGTGATAGAGATCAGTCTCATGTCATTTTGCATGTTATGCAAGTGCAATCATTCTACTCATTTAGATGTATTCCTAGCACAAGTTTTGTTAATGAATTTCTACTTTGTGTCATAAAATGAAGAAACTTTCCTCCAGTAAAGACCAGTAGTAGATCTCCTTTCATTGTGGTAGCCAAAAATTTTGCCTCATATTTCTATATACTTTCTTTAGACATAATTCTCACTTAAGAATCATAAAAAGCATCAAGTATTGAGGCACATACCTGTAATTCTAAAACAGTGTAGGTAGAGGTAGAAAAATAAGAAGTTCCAAATCATTATCAGCCACATAGTGAGTTTGAGGCTAGAGTGGGCTACATGAGACATATCGCCAGAGCCTAGTGAGAGAAAATGAATCCTAGAGAGGACACATTATCTTCAGAAGTCTCCATTTACTAAGCTCATACTAATCTAGGAGAGGAAATGGTTTATCTACAATCATAGAAGTAATAGGCTTACAAATCTATGTGACACATCTGTTATTAACAGCAATAACAACAAATTGACAGATTAGTTGACTCCATCTTAGATAGCAACAAAGCCATTAAAAATTAAAGATAGCTGGGATAAATGTGCAAACAAAGCAAAGCCATGCTAGATAAATAAAGCATGTTGAAGCATGAGATCAACTTTCACATATAGTGAGGCCCTGATTTAGAAGGACTTGAGATAACATGACATGCCAGAGATCTTGGGTCGTGGGACAGTGAGACTGGGCAAGAGAGATGAATTCTACAGAAAGCCAAAGATGGTATCTATTTCCTCAACATTTGGTCTACATTTTCCTTGCTAAGTATGAAAAAGAATGTTCTGAGCCTGGGTCTAAGAACTAGGCAGATGTTGGAAGAATTCAAATAGAAAATCTATAATTGCCTTTTTCTCTGGATGCAAGGCCAGTTATTTTAGTAACTTGATAATATACACCCCAAGACACATCTCCAGCATTTTTTCCTTTCTTTTTTGAGACAAGGTATCATGTGTCTCAGGCTGTCTTGGAACTCACTATGTAGCATATAAAGTTTTTTTTATGCTTTTATCTCCTTTCTCCATGTGCTGGGATTACAAGCATGCACCAAGATATTCAGTTCATGTGGTATTAGAGACTGAATCTAGGCTTTTATGAATGTTAGCAGAGCACTCTACCAGTGAAGCTACATCCCCAGGCCCCAGAACTTCAGGGCTTCTGTGAGGGCTATTCTCACTTATCAACTTGGCTATATCTGGAATGAACTATAATCCAAGAATGAAAGGCAAACCTATAATCCAGATCTTGAAGCTGAAAGACATAGGCTTTTGATCCAGATCTTGACATAGGATGAAACATGCTTTTGATTCACATCTCAAAGTGTAGTGGCCTTGAAAAGCATAGGCCCAGGCAAGGGAGTATGCCTTTTTAATCCCAGGAGACAGAGGCAAACAGATTTCTGAGTTCAAGGCTAGCCTTGCACAGAGCAAGTTCCAAGTAAAGAACAGCTAGGTCCATGCATGGTGATACACTCCTTTATTCTGGACCATACCTTCTGCTGTAGGCCTTCATAAGGACAATAGAAGAAGGAGAGCTCCCCTTTTCACTTGCTTGCTTGTAATTACTTGCTAGTACATCTATTAGGATCCACTTCTTCAGGGTTCCAGCTTATACAGAAGATCAGCTGAAATACCCTGCTTTATAGGATTGATTAACTATTAGATCCTTGGACTTCCCATTCATAGCTACCAATTTTTAGGCTAGTTGGACCGCAGACTTTACATCATTCCAGATACTTTCCAAATCTTAATATATAGAGATATTCCATAAGTTCTGTGACTCTAGAGAATCCTAACTAATACAACATCTAGAGTTTGAGAAGTTAAAGGAAATGCCAAGCAAGACGGCGCTTGAAGGGAGGGCAGTAGCATGTATAAACTACTGGGAGCTAAAGGTATGTTTAATATTCATTCCGCTTCCTCATCCATACTCATCCACCATCATAGAGCTTAAGTTCATCACCAAATCTTATATGTCTAATATCCAGTCTTGGTATTTAAGCCCTCCAAGGTGTCACTTACTCAAAGCTGGTTTTCAACCTTTGTGAGAGTCTCATTTCTTAAGTCAACAGAGGTAAATATATAAAGCCTAAGATAAACAGATTCAAAAGCCCTTTGATGGATGCATTAAGGCCTTGCATTATCCAATAAGAAAAGGTAAGGCTTTTAAATCGAAGCTATACAGTGTAATTTGTCTGCTGACTCACTTCCCCCTCCTCTAAGACAATAAAAGATATCTCAAAATTAATTATCACACCCAGAAGTGAATAGCAAACTCAAGCTGAGAGAAAATGTCTACTATATCCAAACTTTCAGAGTATAGTTTCATCATAGAGATAAGAAAAATATTAAAAATTCCTTTATGTACTTTTTTATTTATTCTTTTTTCATACAATGATATCTGAACATCTGCCTCCCCTCTCTCCACCCCTCCCAGCTCTTCCTGACCTCCTTCTCCCCAAGACCCCATAACTCCTCTGTTTCCCTTCAGAGCAGTTCAGGGATATTAACTGAACATGGTATAACAAGATACATTAAGACTCCACACAAACCCTTACTCATGTCAGAGCTAGACAAGGAACCCATTAGAAATAAAATGGTCCCAAGAACAGGAAATGAATGAATCACATCCATGCTCACTGCTAGAAGTTTCATAAAACCCCCAAGAAGACAACTACAAGATATATGCAAAGGACTTAGTGCAGACATTCAAATTCTTCAGTATCTGTGAGCTGTATGAACCCTGCTTAGTTGATTCTGTGGGATGTGTTCTCCCAGTGTTCTTGACTCCTTTGGTTTCTACAACCCCTCATCTATTTGCCTGTAGGGTCCCATGAGCTCTGTCTAATATTTGTCTTTGGGTCTCTGTATCTGCTCCATCAGCTGTCAGAGGAAGCCTCTCTGGTGGTGATTGGGCTAGCCTCTAATTTATGAATTCTCTCTCTCTCTCCCTCTCCCTCTCCCTCTCCCCCTCCCCCTCCCCCTCCCCCTCCCCTTCCCCCTCTCCCTCTCCTTCTCCCCCCCTCTCTCTCCCAGTCAAGTTTGGTGCTACCCTAGATTTCTAAGCCATCCAGCTTCCAGTTTCTATACATCCATGTAGATTTGGGACATCCTGGTGTGGTTCCCTATCCTGGTGTGGACCTCAAGTTAAACATGTCTTTAGTTTTCCCACTCCCACAAGCTCTGAGCCAACCTTGCCCTAGCACATTTTGCAGGCAGGACAGATTGTAGGTAGGAGGTTTTGTGGATGGGTTGGTGTTCCAGATTCGCCACTTGTTACAGAGGATGGCCAATTCAGGCTCTATATCCTCCATTACTAAGAGTCCTCCATAGGGTCATCCTTAGAGGTTTCAGGAAATTTCCACTGCACTAGGTTTCCACATCACCTCCCAAATGCCCCACAATTCCATTTTTCTCTCCCCATACTTTCTCCCTTTGTTCCACCCTCCTCTATTGATCCCTCCTGTTTCCATTCCTACTAATCCTCAATGCATCCATAAAATCTATACTGTTTTCCTTTCCCAGAAGGTCTATGTTAGACCCTCCTTGTTACTTAGCCTCTCTGGGTCTGTAAAGTAGTATAATTATCCTTTTCAGCTAATATCCACTTATAGCCGAGTACATATCATGTTTGCCTTTCTGGGTCTGAGTTATCTCACTCAGAATGATATTTTCTAGTTCCACCCACGTGACTGCAAATTTCATGATGCCATTGCTTTTCTAACAGCTTAGTAATACTCCATTGTTTAATGTGCCACGATTTCTTTATCCATTCTTCAGTTTCAGGACATATAGGTTGTTTCCATTTTTTGGATATTATCAAAATCCATATCAAAGGATATTTTGAACCATGCCTTAATTAGGGTTTCCATAGCTGTAAAGCGACACCATGACCACTGAAACTCTTATAAAGGACAATGTTTAATTGGGGCTGGCTTACAGGTTCATCATGGCAAGAAGCATGGTAGCAGCTAAGCAGGCATGGCCCTGGAGAAGGAGCTGGGCATTCTACATCTTGTTCTGAAAGCAATCCCGAAAGATTGTCTTCAGGCAGCTGGGAAGAGAGTCTCAGAGCTCACTCCTACAGTGACACACTTTCTCCAGCAAGGTCTCACCAACTTGTCATTGTGCTAATTTCTATGCAAAGGATATTTAAACATTATTAAAGCTTAAATCATATATTGGCCCTCACACATTGATAGTGAGAAGCTGAAGCACCCCATTCTTAGCAAAATACAGGCCATCCAAACAAAAACTAAACAAATATTGTAGCTAACAGATATTATAAAACAAATAAACTGAACAGATACCTTCAGAACATTTTTCCCAAACACAAACAAATATGCCTTCTTCTCAGCACCTAAGGGAATTTTTTCCAAAATTAATCACAAAGTCTCAACCGATACAAGAAAATTAAAAAACAATCAAAAACCCTGCATCCTTTCAGAGCATCGTGGATCAAAGATGTATTTCAACAACAAAAAGCCTACACTCATGGAAACGAAACAGCTCTCTACTGAATGGCTACTGGGTCAAGAGAGCAATAAAAAAGAAGTTAAAGACTTCATAGAATTGAATGAATATGAATTTATGCCATAATAAAACTTATGGGACACATTGAAAGTAGTACTAAGAGGAAAGTTTATAGCACTGAGCCCCTGTATCAGTGAGATCTCATACTAGCAAGTTAACAGCACACCTGAAAATTCTAGAACAAAAAGAAGCAAACATACTCATGAGGAGTAGAGAATAGGAAATAATCAAACTTGGGGCTCAAATCAATGAAACAGAAACAAAGTACAAAATCCAAAAGAAAAATGAGATCAATACAAAAATAACAAAGAGAATACACAAAGGATTCCGTTTTCAGGTCTTGAAGAGTTTTATTCATTTCCTTCAACTCTGCTTTGTTTTCCTGGGGTTCTTGGGTTTCTGTAAGGGATGTATTTACCGCTCCCCCTTTTTTGTTTCTTTCTCAATTTCTTTAAGCGATCCAGTGATTTCACATATAAAGGTCTCTGCCATCTTTATATAGTTGGTTTTAAAAGGTTTGTTTGTTGTTTGTTTGTTCATTTACTTGTTGTGCTTCAGCTGTGTTAGAATATTTGTGGCTTGATGTAGTGCGGAAGCTGGGCTCAGGTAATAACTATCACCCTGGATGCTGTCAATTGTGTTTTTACACTGGCATTTGAGCATCTAGGTTTGAGATGGTTATAGATCAAGGTGCTAATTTCTGGTGTTGTCTCTGTTGGATGGCTATTTTGTTACTTGGTTTCTGTTTAGTCTCTGGTCTTCCCGCCTGTGCGGCCTGTGGTCATCCTTAGTTGGTGGTTTTGACAAGGTGAATAGAAAGAGACCAGGGGTTGGGGATAATGTGGGGTCGGCACTGAGTGAGTACAGACAGTTTGTGAGTGGGTGGCTACCTGGAGTTCTGGTGGCCAGTGTGGCCTCTGGTTTATCAGGGAATCTCCCCCATTTTGTGGGGCTGGGATATGACAACAAGAAAGGGAAGGAGTTTGGGGATGGTGTGTTTAGTGGTACCAAGACAGTGAAGGAGGTATATGGGTGGGCAGCCTACCCTGTCTTTCAGAAGCCAAGGCCTGTGATTGGGCAGGGTGTATCTGTGAGAGGGAACCAAAAATCTCTATTTCTTAATTTTTTCATTTGTCTACATCATTTGAGAAATAATGATGGCTAACATTCACAGAGCAACTTCTGTACACCTGAGATAATACCACTGGTTTGCATATGAGCTGAATTTAAATCTTTTCTCATGTGCTTATACCTACAACAAATATTTCCTACTTTTATTATAAATAAATCAATTTTACTTTTTAAATATGTATCTGACCTGCAGAACACTTGAAGGTCAGTCACTGCCTGGTTTTCTTAGCACCAACCTTGAAGTCGTGTCGCTGCCTGGCACTAGATAAAGAACCAAGAAAATGAGAGGAGCACCCTTGCCCACTGATGGCTAATGTGAATGAGCTCTCTATCCACAGAGCTTCTCTGGTCTGGGGTATTCAGCTGCCTCCAGGCTTCCCCTAAGCTGGGGGCAACAGTGAGGACCCTTATGTCTCAGCAGCCTGCCCCAGTGATGTGTCCTTTCCTTTTGGGAACATTGCTACCTTTCTGGATGTTTCCATAAAGCATCATGCCACGCCCTGCTTTCAGCAGCCACAGGCCTCTCCTCTGCTTCTCTGGCACCACAAAATATCTGTGGAGATAAAGGGAAGTCCATGTTCCTCATGGTTTTCCAATTTCTTTTCTTTGACACAACCTGTCTTCATTTTCTGTAGGCAAAATCTGTGTGTTCTAAGAGCAAGCATTTCAAAATAGAATCCCACTGGAAGGTCACTTCTGCTATACATCTTCCCCAGCACCTCAGAGAACCAATCCCTGAGAAAGGGTAGAAGTCAAAAACAATGTCAAGAAACACTGTAAGGGGACAGTGCAGATTCCTCCACTTCTAGCGCCATGATGCACCATGATTTGGCACAGCATGCATCCATCTCAACTTTAAGAAGGAAAATTTAAACTCAGAGTAGTTAAAAAATAAGCACCTACTTTTTTTTTAGGTTACACCAGTAATAAGTAGCACACTACAGAGTCAACTTCATTTCTGTAAGATGCCAAAATATTTCTGTGTCTACTTTCTCTTTTAATTATGAGAATGAACTTTCCACATTGCTTGAGCCTGATGTATGAGCATATATCTTAAAACTTTTGCCTTAAGAAGTTTTCTCTTTCTCTTATGAACTTGACTAAGATTGTGTTAAACTTACCAATTATTTTATTAAAGCCCCAAAAAAGTATTTTCAAGGCTGCTTGACAAGTTTCCACACTGCAGAGGATTTGTACCGGAACAGTAGCTCAGTGGGCTGTGACTCCTGCCTCTTGGGTTTCTGGCTTTGAGACATTTTAAGAATGATTTCTTCTTTAATTAGCCTACTTGTGAGTGCCTGCTTCTCACTTTTGGCGTTAATTGCCAATTAATAAAAGCATGGAGGAGTCAGTATATGGACAGTGTGTTGGAGCCAGTGCCTTGATGTAGATTGTATGTCAGAAACACAGCTTTCCGATTTGGACCAGGCAAAAAGGACAGATTCCACAGGCCCCACAGGTCCCAGTTTTGCTTTCTTAACCTTGACCTGATGGTTAGGTCAGCTCTCTCAAATCCTCAACCAAACTCCATAACCAAATGATTTATGTTAAAAGCTTCTGCAAATACAGGGTATTGTATCCGAATTCATACACCTTGAGATACCTGCCTATGGCCCAAAGGGAGGGTGATTTACATGACTACAAATCACTGTGTGTTTAACTTGATTAATACAAATTCAAAGACATTGAGCTCGCTGGGGCCAGGTGTGGCCAGGCAGCTCTTACTAGTTAGGACTGGGTGAGCACACTGCTGTGTTTGTTTTTATTTACCATGGCTCCTTCGGACTCTCAGGAGAGACAATCTAGACATGTTCTCCAAGCCCATTTAAGAGTGCAACCCTCTGTCAAAAGAATCCCTCTTTCCCCCTTCCCCTCGAATAAAGATTTCCTCCATATGTGTGTGTTTGTGTAAGTGTATTTGTATAAATATGACATATGTGTGTATGTACACATGCATGTGTACACACACTATATATATATACATGGAATGAGTGCAAGGAGCTGTGGTCTCAAAGTAATATGCTGAGAAACTTAAGTGTCAGAAAATGTACTTCAGAAAACAATGGAAGACAAAGGCAACTCCAGTAAAATGGCAAAAGAGAAGAGAACCATGGATGGAGGCAGAGAAAGGGAGTGGAAAGTCACAAGTAGCTGTCAAACTGGAGCATCAGCAAGCAGGAAAGGACAGGGTCTGGAATGCTAATGAAGACACAAGCTGCCCAGTAGCTCCAAAGCCACTCTCCCCACTCCACCCCTCCCCTCCCCGGCTTTCTTAAATATGTAAATGCTATGCAGACTAATGCTTATTTACTTTGCCTTGGGTTTTCTCAGGTATATACAGACTGTCAGTGCTTTCAGAGGCTAAAGTGGGGAAGGCAAGGGTGCGCCACTCCAAAGTATTGGTTTTTCTTAGGTTTTTTTGAGTAATAATTTCTACTTCAGTCTATATGGCATGTTAGATGAATTGCTAACATTCTCTTAACCCTGAGGAAGTATGTTTTTGAAAAGAAGTGTTAAATTTTTAAACATTATCTGTGTGCTTTTCAGTCTCATCTGTCCAGATGCTACTGTACTTGGATGTCAGTAAAACCACACAGTGATGCAGGTAGCAGTGAAATGAATGTGTGTGTGTGTGTGTGTGTGTGTAATACACACAACTTATTACGTACTTGAATGATTGTTCTTTTCTGGTATCTAGAGAAAAAGATGGGTTTGACAATGGAAAGGGAACAAAGGTCTCTCCAGTCTGTGAGGCTAAGCTACTTGTTGAAGTCACAAACAGGGACTGTGATAAGGAAGGGGCACACACAATATGATTCCTATTATGATTCTATAAGCTTTTCCCTTGGGATAAATCCATGTGAGGAGGGGAGGCTTCTAAATGCCCATCTCTGAAAACGTGCTCCAAGCATCAGGAGGAGCCATTATTCAAAGGTTGGGATGATAAAGAATGAGAACGCTCTAACCACTTCTATTAAAGAAAGAACTCTATGGGCCAAAATTGAAAAAAAAAAAAAGATAAGGCATTTAAAATAATTGGGAAGCACCTGGTTGAGTTCAGCTAACTTATGTCATTGTCCTTGGCAAGGTCTACTGCCAAGTGGCATGGCTCAGCCTAAGGGCTTTATTACCAGTGCTGAATGGAAGCAGGCATTTATTTGATAAGAATTTCTCTAGTCTTTCCTCTTTGCTATTCTTACTAAAGTTATTTTAGAATACTATTACAGAAAAGTTGTAAAAAAAATCCTTTTACACTGCTCCTTGATTTTCTTTTAATATTAGCCTGTTTATCTCTGAGAGACCATTAGTCAAAACTAAGAAGCCAATGCTAGCACATTCTGATTAGCCAACCTCTAGATCAGATTTTGATTTAATAAGCTTTCCTATGAATGTCTTTTTTTGTCTCACAATCCAAGCCATAATATTGTTTTCTAGGACATTGATAACTTCAAGGGGTATAGCTCAGACATTTTTGTGAAATGTCCCTTCATCTAGATTTGTATGCACACATTAGACATTAACTTTGAGACCAAATAGTAGAAATAGCCAATCTGGCCAACCAGAACAAAAAGCAAGTACTGTGGTAAGATCATAATTTTGTAGCTGTCCTTATTTCTGATGGATTTCCCGGAAATGATTAGGGGACCTGAGACTTATGTAGCATTAACCCCCCCCCCATCAAATTATCATAATACAGAACTGACATTAATTCAGGAGTAAGAAAATCATGTGGAAATCAACCCTGGCTCAGTGGAGAAAGAAAAAAAAAGAGGCTTGTTTTCCCAAAATAGATAGAGGGTACTGCCTCCTAATAAGTGGTGTGCAAACATAAAAAGCCAAAAATAAGAAAAATTAAAATATAGCCTTTGGAGGTGAAAAGGGAGAGCAAATCAGACAGAAACTCTCAGGTACTCCTACAAGCAAGGCCACAGATCCTCCACTACCAAGAGAAACCCTGAAATAGACTTAAGATGGAAACAATTAGCATTTTTCTTAAGCCTTTACTGATTATATGCATCCCTAGATGTTAGTGTTTATGTACAGTAAAGTCACTGGCATTAAATCCAGGGTCTCATGTATGCTAAGTGCTCTGCCTCTAACCTCACTGAACTGCACCATTTCCCATGTGTGCTAGACTCTGACGGGCCAACCAACTCCAGGGACCTTGTCTCCATGACTCAGCCCTAGAACTACAGGCATATGAAGCTACAACTGTGTTGTATGTTGGTGCTGGGGATTTGAACCCATGTCCTCACTCTTCCATTCTTTTACACCATGAGCTACTTCTCTAATCTCAGATTAGGTACTTTTTTAGAAGCCCATTGGATAAAGTAAGTTGTCAGATTTCTTAGTCTCTAGTTTCTTGCTCAGCTTTAATACAATAACCCACAGTCAGCTATAGTGCACAAATATAGTACAGCAGAATATCTTGTCTTCAGTGAAGGGGTCACTCTCTAGAAACAGGATAGCGTACTGTAATAATTTATTTATTTAATCATTGCTGTGTTGATCTATTACTAAACCTAATGTGTAGAGTGGACCTCCACAGAGGCCTAGATATGTAGAGTAAAGGCAGTATATATATATATACACATACATATATAGTCAGGGCAATGTATAGTTTGGGCCATACCATGTTTGGATAAGGCAGAGCTACAGTACTTAAAGTTTCCTTTGGCAATGCTGAGAACCTCCTCTGCATGTGAATGGTTAGTTGGCCTCTGCAATTTGTTTCTGGAGAAGACTCCATTCAGGTTATCATTGCTGTCATTTTGTTCTCTGTGATTTTTTGCTTTAATCAGAAAACACAGTTTAGTTTCTTCATTTGAAGTTTAGTTAGGATTATGTGGTTCAACACACACAAACACTGTTTGTGATCCATGATTCTCATTTATTTAACCATAAATTATTATTGTCACCCATATTGGATTTCTTAATGAGTTATTGAGTTAGCATACAAAGTGGGTTTCCCAGAGATATTTTCATACAACTGCACCATTATATGTTGTTTTTATTTGTCCAAACACTCTGTATTTGCCCTGATCCTCTTGCTTCCTTCACTAGTCCCCTTCTGATTTTACAGTGCATGTATCCTCTTACCCCTCTTGATGCTCACATCATTAACTAGGAAGATCTGTTTTCAGCATCCATTCCCTAACAGAGCAATGTGATTAGACAGTAACACTTAATTGTTCTCAGCTACATCATGTTTTGTTTTTCCTGAATAACAACAACAAAAACAACAACAACAGCAACAACAACAATATTTAGGGAGCATCACAGGCAGAAAGTTGAAGAGCTTGGGACAAGGCTGGAGGTGCCATCTGCCAGGGAAAGTCTAAGCTTCTTCTGGATTACCCCTAAAGTAGCAGCTGCAATCAGTGGTAGGAAAAGGGTGTGCACTGAGAGAGCAGGACCATCTGCTCCAGATGCACAACAAAGGTCTGTGTAATCACAGCCAAGCAAAGTGCTCCCAAGCCAGCAGCCGCTCTGCCATTCTGCTTTATGGTGTCCATTCTTACGCTAGAGTAGCTAAGGATGCCACCAAGTGACATTAGCTATCGCCGCTTTTTAGAATATGTATACTATCACATTTTTAAAGTTCAGAATTCAATCTAAAACATTTTATATCTGTGTGTCTATGAATGCTTACACCGCAGGAAATGATAGAAACACTGTAATACAAAGAATAATTTAATAGTTTAAATTAATGGAAGTTATTATCGTGTTTTACCAACCTCAGGATATCATCTGACATATTGGAGATGAGAAATCTTGGTATTTACACAAACATATTTTTCTTTCTCTCTCACAATTAAAGCCTAAAATAAGGAAGCTAGCCTGCATTGATTAACTCTTGTTTAAATGTGTTCATGTCTGATTACTAATGGCCAGCAGCAATTTCACCATACAAGAAGCTAATTAATGTTATAAAGTCCATGAATACATGGTAATTCCATCATTCCTGGGTAATGATCCACTGATAAAAATAAACAAATTCTTCTACTCATTAGATTTGCTGCCCACCCTGCAGCCAGGTCCATGACCTGCTAATCAGGTTGGCAAAGGCATCCATCATTTAATTTGCAAAAGCAATGAAAGTATACTAATTGCATCCTTGCAATGTGCCATATGTGTGCAGGTAATTAAACATTCCCTTCAGTGCTCAGAGAGACAGTCAAATATTTTAGCTAGGTAGTAGAAGCGTTCTCCGGCCTCAATATTTATTAGAGGTGAAATTCTCTTGTTTATATGAAAAAAAGAGTGTTGAGTGATGAGCTCACTTTATTTTCCATGTACGAACACTTCTTTTGTCTAACAGCAAAAAAACGCAAACTCAACTTTTCATTCAGAAGTCAAATGAAAAAGATCACAATTCTTGATGGAGGTTTTGTGGGCCTTGTGATCTGACATGTTAATTATTTCATGCACAGTTCTCACCTTGTGCTTCTGACCACCTCCTATATTTCAAAGTGGTTCTTTGTCTTTGTTTCCCCTGTTCAGTTCCTCTGATTGTCTTGTCTGTAAATTTTGTTTTCTATTGCTTGTGTAGATGTATCTGACTATTTTGTCTCTCCTTTGCTACCATTGCTAACTACCATTTGAGTCAAAAGTATTGATTGTGCATCTTTCCTGGTGCATCTCATTTTCTTAAGTTTATTTAGGTAATATTATCTTCTGGTGCCTTTAGCATTTCTTGATTCAAAGTTCTAATTAATTTTTACTCTGTGTATTATGGAATACAGCTAAATATATTCCCAGAGATCATTTCCCTTTGCTTTATAATTCATTGTGCTGGAGAGCAAATGGTAGGATTCTCCAGGATTTTGATTTAGTTATTTAAAATATTCACAGAAGCATGAGTTTAAGTTACAAAATCATATTTAATAAAATGACAGTAGAGAAAAATTATATGGAATTAAAGCAAAAGTTCTACAATATTTAGTGATAAATTTTTGACTGATTTTTGAGGGAGATTCTCATGCAGTCCAGGTAGATCTCCAACTCTCTGTGTAATTGAGTCACTTGAACGCTAAACCCTTCTGTCTCCACTTCCTAAGAACTGCGACTGCAGGAGCATGCCACCAATGTCCAGATAAGAGAATTTGACATAATAAAAGAAGAAGAAAAAATTAAAATGGTGTTGGGAGCAGCATGGAGCATGGGCACACGAATTGCCTTTTTATTTTATTATTTTTTAATATTTTTATTTTCTATATTCTTTGTTTACATTCCAAATGATTTCCCCTTTCCCAGATCCCCCCTCCCCATATGTCCCATAAACCTTCTTCTCTCCATCCCTTCTCCAATCACCTCCCTCCTTTTTCTCTGTCCTTATATCCCCCTCCAACGCTAGATCAATCCTTTCCAGGATCAGGACCCTCTCCATACTTCTTCATGGGAGTCATTTGTTATGCGATTTGTGCCTTGGGTATTCAGGGCTTCTGGGCTAATTAATATCCACTTATCAGAGACTGCATTCCATTTGTATTCTTTTGTGACTGGGTTACCTCACTTAGGATGATATTTTCCAGATCAAACCATTTGCCTAAAAATTTTGTGAATTCATTGTTTCTAATTGCTGAGTAGTATTCCATTGTGTAAATATACCACATTTTCTGAATCCATTCCTCCTTTGGGGGGCATCTGTGTCCCATAGATTTGGGTATGTTGTATCTTCATTTTCATTGTGTTCTAAAAAGTCTTTAATTTCTTTCTTTATTTCTTCCTTGACCAAGGTATCATTGAGTAGAATATTGTTCAGTTTCCACGTGTATGTGGGTTTTCTGTTGTTTTTGTTGGTATTGAAGACCACTTTTACTCCATAGTGATCTGATAGGAGGCATGGGATTAGTTTGATCTTCTTATATTTGTTGAGGTCTGTCTTGTGACCAATTGTATGGTTGATTTTGGAGAAGGTACCATGAGGTGCTGAGAAAAAGGTATATTCTTTTGCTTTAGGATAGAATGTTCTATATATATCTGTTAAATCTAATTGGTCCAAAGCTTCAATTAGTTTCATTGTGTCCCTCTTTGCATTTTTAAATCATCACAGAATGGTCGCTGTGAAGAACAGAAAGTAATGGTATGGCCATACATGGACCACTGGATGCACTTGTAGGAGAGTTCAGACTGCTGTTAGACAAGCAAGGTCATTACAGGACAAACCAAACCACATCATTTCCTTCCCTGAGGACTCTACAGAAGCCTAGGGTTGGCAAATGCTGGAGTGGTTAGAAATGTGGGAGCCTCTCCTATGTGGCCTGCTCTAAATGCTACCCTATCTCTTAGCTTAATGACTCAGAACAGTGTCCAAATCTTGCTCTGTCACAGTTTCTACCTCTGTAAGAAATGGTAACAAGGTGTATTTGTTCCTTTGTTTGCTGTTGTGACTAAATACCTCTCAAAAGGGAACTATAAAGAAGGGTTGGAGAGGACATGTTCTTCCAGGTGGGAAGGCATGGTGAGAGCAGCATGAGATAGCTGACTTCAGTCCCTCTGACTCACAGGCATCTAGCAGATAAGACCAGGTTGGGAGATCTCAGATTCCCCACAGAGCTTCCTCTGGTGACACTATATTTCCTACAGATTCCAGAATTTTCCCCAAGGGCATCGTGGGCCTGGAAACAAATGTCAAAACACGTGAGCCTATGCAGGACATTCTCCAATCCCTGAACGGTCTCTTATTTAGTGAAGTAATCACAAGAATTCCACATGTGCATGGTTTTAAATGCTGACAAGAGAGTTTGGTATTTTAAATAAGGTGTGTGTTCTAATAAATAATAAGTACAATCATGAAAATATCATTCTGCTCTTTAATTTGTTCTAATTTTTACTTCATCTCCTTTCTTCTCGGACTCACTTGGATTGCAGTTTTAAGCCTCTTTATTTTATGTGAGATCACATAACTGACTTCTGTTCCTGGCATGTGACCCATGACCATGCACCTCTTGAATGACCTATGGCTACCAACTTTGCTTGTTTGCACAGGGCCCCTCCCATTTTAACACTGAAACACTTGCATTCTGGGGAACCCTAACCCTGAATATGAAGAATATCCCCCTGCTACTATAATCTTAGTCCTCCATATTCTATCACCTGATAGATATCAAGATACAGGGTGATGCTGAAAGTCAGGGACTAAATATAATAAATCTTCTTGAGCCTGGCTTCTCCATAAGCCAAGTTATTGCCTCTCTTTACTATACTTTTTACAGCAACAATAAATTCTTGATCTGACAGTCCATAAATTCTCCATTGAATTAACTTTAAATTTAAACATAAAATTAAGAATGAACTAAAGTTCTGTGTTCCCTTGCGGTAAAAATTTGAAGATGCTGTGGTAGCTGATCATACCTATCACCCTCACCATATCTAGAATTGACTAAAATCCAAGTTCCTGTCTTGTGGATGTTTTTCATGATTGGATCAGTTGAAATGAGAAAACCCACCCTAAATCTAGACTAGACTTCTTCTTCTTTTTTATTTATTTTTTATTTTTTATTTTTTTTTAGACTAGACTTCTGGTAATAGCCTATGTGTAAGGACATGGAAGAAGGTAAATTTTACTTTTTGCCTATTTGTTCCCACTCTCACTAATAGCTTCATCTATTCTGTTCCTGAGACATTACTTTATTTATTCATTCAGGATTCTAATATAGACTGGTGGAGACATCCAGTCATGTGGACTAAACAACTACCTGATTCTGAGTCTTTCTGTTTGAAGACACTTATTATGGTACTAGCCAGACTGTAGCCTATAAGACACACTAATAAATTATGTATGTATGAATGTTTGTATGTATGTATGTATGTGTATGTATGTATTAATTCATTCACTCTATCAGTTCTGTTGCTCTAGTGAATCAAAACTAAAACAGAGGCTTAGAAGGCCATTATCTATTTAAAATTCTCATTTACTGTCAATGCACAATTTTCATTCATTCATTCATTACTTTAGACTTTTGTGACTCTTCAAACCTATTGAAAATAATTGTCTATGTACTGTTCTACTTTCATTTTATTTCACCATAGAATTATCTTTACTGTATGACATGTTTCCACTTACTGTCCTCCCCTATGCTTAGTGTTATTGTCTGACTACCTGTGTCTTTCACTTAGAACAAGTCTATACTGGTTGAAACGTCATTATGGTCAAGACACTAGCTCAGGACCAGTGAGATGGCTCAGCAGTAAGGGTTTGCTTTCAAGCTTCACGACATAAGTTCAACTAGCAGGAATTACACAGTAGAAGGAGATGACTCCCACAAAATACTCTCTGACCTCCATATAGAAATAAGTACACATATAAATAAATATCTAGACTTTAATATTTTTAATTATCCAGTAAAAAGAGGGTAGAGTAATAGCTACTCAACAGATGTTTGCTGAATGAAGTAATTAATTCAGTTTACTTCATTTTTAGAAGCTACAAAATTAACAAAAATAAAGAGAAACATGAGACACCCCCACACAGGCAAGGAGAAACACATTTGGTAGTGATTTAGCGTCCTAGTTCCTTTAAAATATTTATAGGACATTGTTATGAGTTTTATAAATCACATGATAATCTTTATTTCTGGCTTGCATCTGAGATTTTTCATAACAGAGAACTTAAATATGGTCAAAAACCATTATTTCAGTCTCAACACCTGTAATCACTCTTGTTATTGTCAAGATTTCACTGGGGTCATGACATATGAACTGTTGCTTTCATGCTCCAGCATTACAGCTGTAGCAGTAAATTAATAGTGACCTTCCTATCTGCCTTCCATTCTTCATGTATATCAGTACTTGTATGTCCCCCTAACTCTGGATTTCAAAGTATTAGAAACTTACAGGTATATAGTGATATACTTCTCCAGTATTTACCTTACGAAGTTGTAAGTTCTCATGAAGGTTAGAGACATTGAATCTTTGAACAACACAAAGGGACATTAGACTATGTTGTCTCTGTTGTTACATCACCATACACCAAAAGAGAACATACTGTTCATGCTTGGTTCTTGCTTACAGCAAGTATTATATTGCAGTCTTTGTGTCAATGATTACAATGTAGATTCACAAGTCCCAGTTTGGGTCATCTTTTCATGTTATCAGTAAGCAGAACACGAGGTATCACTTGTTCTGTCTGCCCTCTGTTTGGTCCAAGTTCCCAGCTAATCAGGATTTGCAGTTGGCAAGAATAGCATCTCCGAGTGATTGCTTTCAGAGTGCTGAGCTTTTGTGCTCAAGGGAATGTTACCATGGCAAGAGTGGTCCATCCACTGATAGGATCAGTGTGATTCTGGAAGAGATTAAACAACCCACTGTGGTGTAATTCCACAGCTTATTTATGTACCTCTGAGAAATCTTTCAAAGCTGCTGTTATCCCTGAAGGGTGCATATTCACAGAATCTGCTTAATAACAAATATATTTGAAATAACTAGTCGCAGAGGTTCCCATCCAAAATTTTTTAGAACTAATTTTTATGATTGTATTTGGAATTTATTTATGCACTTTTTCAGTTAATTCCAAAGTGAAATATCCCCCACAGAACTGGGCTGGGTGTTGGGAGGATATAGAATAAGTCCTTCATGTCCTCAGAGAGCTTGCAAGCTAGTGGCAAGAATATGGAAGGGTTTAGTAGTTACAGTTCAATGGTATCCCATGGTCTAAGGAGGGAATGGCAGCAAATCCTACTTCAGGGCTGCCTTTTCTGAAACTAGTGAGGACAAGTAACAGGAGTCTTAAGGGTGGAGGGAACAGGGCACCGTCAACAGTTACTAAGCTGTGTCAAGGAAGAGAAAGATTTTCAAATAGGTTACAAAGAGGTGGAGGCAGTCTTTTTGAAGCAAGATTGTCTCTGTGCCAAGGAGTCTGAGTTCCATCATCAATATAAGAAAAACATCATATTGTAGAGGGTTTCTCTGATGCTGCTTATATTCTAAAGCTAAATCCTGGCTCTCCAGATCTGGTTCCCTGCTGATGAGCAGATCTTTACATACACCAAATGATGTTATGTAAACCTTGATCCCCAATTTAACTGGTCAATAAAAGGCTAGAGCCTGTGATTGGGTAACCAAGGGAGAAAGGTAGAACTTCAGGATTGAGTGAGGGTGTTGTGGGGAGACAGAAGGGGAAAAGGCAAAGAGGTGGAGAAAGCCTCCTCAAGAGGAGAGGGACCGTGAGCATGCAGCCAGGAAGAATGGCAAGTGATAAGGTACATATGGCTGGGAAATAAGTTAGAGTAGCTGCAATCCTGCCCAGCAAAGGCTTACACCTTGTAAATACCTGAATCATGCGTCTTTTATATGGGCTAGCTGGAATTATAAATAAATACCACACTCTACATAAGGTGATCATTCTTATTACCTTGACACACATCTAGACATCACTGTGAAGTGGAAACCTCCTCGATTGAGAAAATGCCTTCATCAATTTGGCTTATAAGCAAGTCTATGAAGAATTTTCTTAAATAACGATTGCTGGAGAAGAGCCCAGCCCACTGTGGGCAGTGTCACCCCTGGTCAGGCTGTATAAGAAAACCGGATGAGCAAACGGTGGAAAGCAAGCCAGTAAGTGTTCCTCTATGGTCTCTTTTCCAGTCCCTGCCCTCCAGGTTATTGACTTGTATTCCTCCGGTGTCTTCCTTCAATGATGGCTGCTATCTGTAAACCAAATCAACACTTTATTCCACAAGTCATTTTTTAATTGTGCTCTTCACCATAGTAATTGGACTAAGGCCTAGCAAACTGGGACCATGCCATTCACAAAGCTCTTTGAGTTGCAGTTAAAATACTTGTAAGCTTGTAAAAACAAGGGAACTCACCCTTCTCCGTTTATTCCCTATCCATGAACAAGCTCACTCTTTTAGAAGGATAGAAGTGCTTAGAATGACTTTTGCTTTTGAGTCAACAAATAGCAATAAGAGACAATGGGGTGTATCGGACAGGCTCTTCCTAAAAAGGACCAATGACAGTAGTGGCCCAAAGAGTAAAGTGTCTGTCCATACAAGCAGACAAATTGTGTCATGCTACATAGCTTTAATTCAACTTGGCATCAGCTGGAGTCATCTGGGAACATGGAACCTTGGTTTGTCAAAATACCTCTTCCATACTGACATATGGGCAAGGTTAGGGTGCATTGTTTTAACTGATGACTTGTGTAGGAGGGCTCAGCCCTGTGGGTAGCAGCACACCTTGGATGATGGTCCTGAGTGCTATAGGGCAGCGGGCTGAGCAGCATCACTCTGTGGCTGCTGAATCAGTTTCTGGTTCCACGTTCCTGCCTTAAGTTTCTCCCTTAGCTTTCCTGAATGATGGGCAAATTGTAAGATGAAATAAATTCTTTCCCCTCCCAGCTGATTTAGATCATGGCGTTTTATTACGGCAAGAGTAAACCCCAACAAGTCAGGAGTGATGTACTTTGATGGACTGATCTGTACTGCCATTCAGCAGAGCAAAGAGGAAGATTGTAATAATTTGAATTATTGATGACACAACTGAAAGACATCCTTTACCTTTCTGTTGCCTTCATCACCATTCTTAATCATGCTAAAAGTTTTTTTTTTTTTTAAGTGAGGAAACTATTAAAAGTCCAATTAGGAAGTTAAAAAAAGGTGTTATCTATGTAAAAGCTTTTATATTTTTGACTGCAATCATAGTAAAATTATATTTTACATTAATCTGCAAAGACATACAAAGTGGAAACAAAAATCACTACAAAACAGTAATTATGCTCATTATGTATAATGCACTCCAATGTTTCCTATTCCATTGCTATTTTTATCATCTCTTCACAGTATAGTACATTTAATGATTGTGGATATAAAAACTCAATGTAAGGAACAAGGAGAACAGAACAGTCTGTTCTCTAGAATGGGAAGCATCACATGGGAGTTATAAGACCCAGAATTTGAAATTAGATCAAGGTTTAAGACCTGATTCACAATTCGCTTGCTGTGTGTGAGAGACATTACATCTTGGGGATACAAGATTGTCCCAGAGTATGCACCCCTTCAGGCTTTTCTTCATTCCAGGCAGGGTAACAGTGCAAACAACATGAGCAATGAGTATTCAGTGCCAAGTCAAAATTACTGTTTGTGGACCTTCGAAAGTGGCCTGCAAGGAATAGCTCAGAACTACTGAATAAGAACGACAGTCAATGGAGGTTTCCGTTAAGCTTTTACCAAACAGGATATGATTAAAGTAGTTTCCAACATTCTGAAATACACATGTGCATTTAAAATTATAAAAACAAAACAATGTTATACTTTCAGTAGAGATAAAACATCAGCCTCTTTGTGAAGCTCCCTGTGTGTCTATACAGTGCATCTCCTTCCTCTTCCCAGGAGCAATCACAGCCCTGACCTTTACTCATTGTCCTTTTGTTTGGCTGCATGGTTTTCTGGCACTTTCACAAATTTTGAACAATGAGTTGTTTCCCTTTACATCATTTTGAAGTTACAACTATGTAATCACATTTTGTTTAATTTCTTCTGTTATTTGTTTTTTTCTTCATATCACCTTGATGAATCCATCCAGGATATCAAAATGGTTTACTTCCCAGTTACCCATGGTGTATTTTTTACAGCGTGTGCTTCATCAAAGTGTGGATATCCCCAGTTTATAAGGTTGTTTTTATGTTACAAACAGTAGTACATCTATGGTCATAAACATTTTCAATGTGTTTCTTGAGTACCTAGGGTAACCACATAAAATATAGGTCACTTAATTAAAAGGAAATATTTTAATAAATATGTTTCATGATATTTCTGAGGTATATTTTTACAAAAAATTACTTTACCCTAAGAAATTCACATCTTTATTAGATAAATCTGACCACCCTGTGAAATTCTCATCCTGAGAATAAAATTGCTAAGCCACAGGGAACACACAGTTTCAATTCTCTTGGTGTTGTCAAAATGTTCTCTAAAATAATAGAAACAATTTTCTGCATACACCTCAGTGCCAGAAGAGTGTGAGTTCTTGCTGTTTCATATCATCATTGTTACAGGCTTGTTTGTATACCTCAAAATTTATACAGTCAAATATGAACCCTCATTGTTACTGCTTTCAGAGGAAGGCTCTTGAAAGGAGTGAATTATGGCTAAATAGCATCATGAGGATGTGGTTGTAATGAAAAAGGACTGAATCTCTACAGGGAAAAAAAGAGAGAACAGAGACTTCACTACACATATCCAGGAAGGATAGGCCTTGTGAAGATGGTGGAAGGATGAACTCATGTAAGTCAAGTAGAGATGGTTCCCTGGAAACAACCTTGTTAGAAGCAGGATTGTATTAGTCAATTCCCACAGGGCTGGAATCCCAACAGCGGAGAGAGATAATCTTATGGAAGAAGAATGAGTCTATTTTGGCTCATGGTTTCAGACAGTCTCAGTCCATTGGGTCAGGGGGAGTGTGGGGAGCTGACAAGTTCAGAGAGACCAGAATATGTGCAAAGATTTCTCACATCATTGCAGACCAGGAATCAGAGAGTGTAACAGAAACCACAACCTGGTATAATCTTCAAAGGTTAGCCTGAGTTGAGCTACTTCTGCCAGTGGGTCCAACCTCCTACAAGGCTCCAGAACCTTTCAAAATGGCACACCAATTGGTACCCAAACATACAAACATCAGCCTGCAGGGAAACAGTTCCTATCCAAACCAGGGCACTAACTTTTCCTTTATAGCATCTAGAGCTGCAGATAATGAGTATCTTACAATCTAAAGTATTTTCTTAGACTAGGCCTACAGCAAACTCACTCACCAGCATTTTGTTTGCCAGAATGTGTTAGTCACAATTTCCTCACCGGGGCAAGCACCTAAGAGCAGCAATTTAAGAGGAAGGATGTAGTTTGACTCACAGTATAAAAAGTTACAGTCTGTGGCCAGCTGGCTGCATTGTGTCTGAGCCTCGGGATGGTAGGAGACCCCGGCAGAAGGACCTGGGGCAGGAAGGCTGCTTGTTTGCTTCATGGAAGCAGACAGGAGTAAAAAGAAGAGGCCTGGACCCAGATACTTGCTCAAAGGTCCATGATTTTCAATCACTTCCCCCACTGGCTCCATCCCCTCTGTCCTGGAAATTCTCAGAAACTATTCAGAATCTAAATCCATCAGTGCAGTTAAACTTTTGGCTTGGTTAAGCCTTTGTACACTATGACTATCTTTGTAGAAACCTTGTCACATACATATGGAGAAGACCTAACTATCTTTTTGGTTTATAACTTTAGTTATAATTTTTTCTAGAAGTCTTCTAGTCATCCTTTGAGTGATCATACTGATGAAGATTAACAATAACAATAACAATTTAATTTTGTGAGTGTGTTAATAGAAAATGCTTTTTTGATCTTAATGTATGTTCTTTTGATTACAAATGAAGTTGAATATCTCTTACATTTTATATTGGGCATTTGTATTTTCTCATCCTAGCTTTAATCCATGGTGGTCAGATATGATGCAAAATGTTATTTCCATTTTTGTGTATCTGTTGAGACTTACTTTGATTCCAAGTGTGATGATTTTAAAGAAAGTTTCATGAGGTGCTGTGAAGAAAGTATATTCTTTTGTGATTGGCTGGAATTTTTTGTAACTGTTAGGTCTTTTTGGTTTATAACTTTAGTTATGATTTTTTTCTGGAAGAGGTCTATCTATTAGGGTTAAGGTTCAGTATGTAAGAATCAATATTTAATTTAAGATGGAGTAGTGTTTCTTTTTTGCTACTTGCTTATTTTTGTTTGTTTTCACAAACTTGGGTACTGTTCTATTTAGGACATAGATACAAAGTCCTCTTGGCAGAGTCTCTCTTTGATGAGCATGCAGTGTATTTCCCCCATCTCTTCTGATTAGATTTGATTTGAAGTCTATTTTGTTATGTATTAAAATGACTATAGCAATTTGAATCTTAGGTCCATTTCCTTTTCTAATCCTTTATCATGAAGCATTGTCCGTCCTTGCTACTAAGATGTGTTTCTTGAATGCAGCAGACTGATGGATCCTATTTTTATATCCACTCTGTTAGTATGTCTTTTTATTGAAGGATTAATTGAAACTATTGATTTTGAGCAATACTGATGACTAATAACAGTTACTATTATTGTTGTTGTTAGTGAGTTTTCAGGGAGTGCCTCCTGGTATTGTGGGGTAGAACAATGAGTCTGGGAAGGAAGGTTAGAAGGAGAAGAGCTCTGGGATCTACCACAGACAAAGTTGGGGAGGGTGTTACAGGAGTTCTGCTGCACAGCTGGTGATGAGACTAGGAGACTGGACCTGGAGAAATGGAGGAAAAAAATTAAGATCTTCTTCTGTGATGGTAATGGCCTATGGGTTCCCAGAAAGTATCTGATGGAGTCTGGGGCAGTAATAGAGCAATAGTGCAGAGGGAGGTTAGGAGGGGAGCTCTATAGGATCAACTGGAGATGCCTACAGAGTCAGGGAAGGGAGGTTCCAGCAGGTGCTCTTCTGGAAGCTGAGGGTGTGACTAGGAATGGTGATGGTCTTCAACTAGCTTACCCGCTTCTGTAGCTGGTGTGGACTGTGTACTCACAGGAAGTGTTTAAGCTCATTTCTGAAGAGTTGAAAGATGTGCTACCTATAATGAGAATTATCCCTCATGCATAAAAATGGTCCTTAACTATAGACTGGTTTCATTTTATGGTTATTTTAAAGGCTGAAGAAGTTATTGATAGATAGAAAAATATTTATATTGCAAATTATCTACAGTATAATTACTGTGTATCAAGCCTGTAATAATAGATTTGACAAATAGCTGTAAATTCCTTGACTAGTTAAAATATTAAAATACAATTTCCTGAATTCAAATGTACATCTCACAGAGAGGTTTCTTTCTGTGAACAACATTTTCCAATGTGTCCTTCCTTTGTTATGGTAAATGTAATTCCCTATACAACTCTAGCATCGTACAAAAGTATATGATACAGGAATAGTGTGTATACATTTAATACTAATATACTAAAATATATGGAATAGGAATAACATGTATATGTAAATATCAAAGGGTATGAAACAAGGTTGTTTGTATTTGTACTGAGTGAATGTGTGTGGAAACCAGCAGACAACCCTTGATATGGTTTCTCATGAGCCAACACCCTTGATTTTTGATGGTCTCTCATACTCCTGGAACTTTTTGAACTTGCACAGCCAAGCCCTAAGGATCCACACATTTTTGCCTTCCTAGCATTGGGATTAAATATTGTGACCAGCCACACCATTTTAATCTGTACTATGGGGGGGTCAGACTGGTTATCCTGCTTACAATGAAGCTTGTCACAAACAGATCTCTCTCTCTCTCTCTCTCTCTCTCTCTCTCTCTCTCTCTCTCTCACCAAAGATGCTCATATTTAAAGAAAACTGACCTATAAGGTAATTATTTTAAGATTTATTAAGTGCCTCATTTTTTTAATGAATAGTGATTGTGTCTGTACCTTAAAGACCTTTAGAAATCATACATTTATGTTAAATAATTTGCTTTAATATCCATGCAATTAATGTCACTATGTTAATTGTCCATTGTAACTGCCTGCAGTGACCTTGAACAGGTTACCGGGAAGGGAAGCTGGGGATGTATGGAAGGCAGCAAAAAGAGACAGAGATTAAGACAACACTAGCTGCTCAAAGTCTCGAGGTTTAATGGAGGACTCCGAATTTCAAGGTTTCAGGCAAGACCCTTCCCCCAAATCTCAGGGTGTGTTCTGGGGAACTACTCTGATTGTTCACTGGGCATCGGTTCCACTGGCCAGGTCACCCACTTAATTCAGGAATTTGTAGACCTGGAGGAACAATGAACTTCACCTTGGCCTGAGTGCTGCACCCGAGGTGGAAGGGATTGTGGCATGGCTCCCCAATAAGGCTCTCTGCAGTCCATGATCGTAAATGTGAACACAACTCCAGATCACAGCGTAATGCTTCTTCTCCTTCCTATAGAGGACTATGGCCATAGTTCAACGGGTTCTAGACTCTTTCTTCCAACTGTGAGTATTCATATTTTCATTGACTTTTCCCTAAAACTTTCAAACTCTGAAAGTATGCACCAGCTTCAGTTACTGGTTTTTTAGTTGCGTGAGAGTCAAAAAATAAGAAAACAGAGAGGTCATGACACTTCATTTTCTGCCTCTTTTTCTTTTTTTTCAGAAGACAACATAATTTTCCTGTTTTATGTAGAAAAGTAGAACTTAAATGCTACCTTGAATTTCCCCAGATTCTCACTATCAATATTTTCAATGTTACTAATTTTTGAATGTTAATTTATATCTTATAACTTTACTTACTTAATTTATGTTCTAATTGACTTTCAGTAGAGTAACTCAGTTTTTAAATGCCTAAGTAACAACTAATACTACAAAGCCATAAACACAAATGTAAGAAAGACAAAGGCACTCTGGTATCTCTGCATTTAATTTACTTTACTGATGAAATCCAGTCACAGCCACCTACTGAGACAGTAAGACTTACTGAAAATGTAAGTGGGTAATGAGAGTTGTTTTAAGTTCACATCTCTACTTGTAAGATGTCTTTCAAAACCCATGGGAGAGGTTTTCTATTTCTGCAATATGTTGGGAATTATAAAATGTATATGCACATAACTGCTTGAGAAGGTCAGAAGAAATAATTTTCACTTTCAGATTGGCAATTTGGTCTATCCCATAGGAAAGAAAATGAGGTGACAAGTGCATGCATAAGAATTCAAGGTCCTTGGAGGGTGTCTTAGACTAGATGTGAATTGTTGTCCCTTCAAGTACAAAACTCACAAACTGAATTTCTAGGAAGGAAGCAATACAATGTAGGAAGTTCTTTATCCCCTCCACTGCCGATTTACCAGGGTCTTGGGCACACGGGCAAGTACTCTCCCTTAGATGGTGGTTCCTACGGAGCCCGGGGGCACCCATGGGGCTCACTCATAAACCTGCCTATTTTTGCTAACTCTAGTGCCTAGTGCTGCCCTGTGTCAACAAACCTTTAAAACAAAGATAATAAAATAAAAGAAGAAAGGAAAAATATTCAAAGCAGTAATAAGGGGGAAAGCACATTATGTTATAGTACTCCAAGTTTTAGCCAAAGCAATTAAGCACTAAAAGGAGATCAAAGGGATACAAATCGGAAAGAAGAAAGTCAAGGTATCACTATTTGCATAGGATAGGATAGTATAGTATATGCTTAAGGGACCTCAAAAATTTCACCAGAGAATTCCTACACTAATAAACAACTTCAGCAAAGTGGCTGGATATAAAATTAACTCAAAAAAGTCAGTAGCCTTCCTCTACTCAAAGAATAAATAGGCTGAGAAAGAAATTAAGGAAAAATACCCTTCACAATAGTCACAAATAATATAAAATACCTTGGAGTGACTCTAACTAAGCAAGTGAAAGATCTGTATGACAAGAACTTCAAGTCTCTGAAGAATGAAATTGAAAAAGACCTCATAAGATGGGAAGATCTCCCAATGAACTGACCCTTGGAGCTGCGAGCAGCAAGGTATTCCCTCATTGCCAGCTTCCTGTAACTGTTCCTGTCCTCTTACAGTCTAAAAGAAAAAGAGGAAAGCTAATGAGAGGAGGGGGCACAGGAGAACTAAATGAACTTCAGTCTCTAGCATCATATCCTTCAGATTCTAAGTTCCTTTCCTCATCTTTTAAAAGTTGGTCTTCCTATTTGGAGACTTTACTTCCCTCTAAGCTGTATGTGGTTTCTACCACCTACTTTCTGTTCTGCTCCTTAGGATTCTCACCCTTATCACAAAGAAATCATGAAGCTACACTGACATCTTCACTGATGTGGCACTGGGTAATTTTTATACTTGTATAAAGTAATTAATTGATTGCATGTACAAGGGCACATTAGTATACATTCCTGTCACCTCCTATCCTCCTCTTGGATAGGAGAAATCCAAGAGTCAAGGATGAAAGAATTATCACCCCTGAAGTCAGCTCACCTATTAGGTGAGCTGATCTTTCTCATTTAAAAACACTTTGAGTTGAGGACTTTGCCTTTTGACATCCAAAGTATCTTAATTATGTAATTTTCTTGAGGACGCCTCAAGAAATCTGAGACTTACTCTTTGAAGAGCTACATGATCCTTATCCTTTGTTCATCGACTGGAATTTCACTGTCGATTATACATTCATCGTCAGCCACATTTGGTTGATAAAGTTCAGCACAACATCAAATGAGTGACAGAAGAGAGGACCAAGGCAGAATACAAAGTACATTTTACAAAAACAACAGTGTGCTGAAGATGAAGAAGACATCAGGCATTGTCTGATATATTTCATACAATGGGTCATACTGCATTGCTGGTTTTCATTGTCCACAGGAATAATGGTAGTCAGCAGGTGACAGGAATGTATACTAATGTGCCCTTGTACATGCAATCAATTAATTACTTTATACAAGTATAAAAATTACCCAGTGCCACATCAGTGAAGATGTCAGTGTAGCTTCATGATTTCTTTGTGATAAGGGTGAGAATCCTAAGGAGCAGAACAGAAAGTAGGTGGTAGAAACCACATACAGCTTAGAGGGAAGTAAAGTCTCCAAATGGGAAGACCAACTTTTAAAAGATGAGGAAAGGAACTTAGAATCTGAAGGATATGATGCTAGAGACTGAAGTTCATTTAGTTCCATGTGACTCTAAAAGCTAGTTGAGGACAGAGTAATGAAAACAGAAAAATATGGTCCTGTGAAAGGTGAAGAAGATTTACCAGAAGCTAAAGTGTGACAGAGATGGATGACCAAAAGAGAGATTTGAGGGTTGGGTATAAGGGTTAGGTGTGACAGATTGAGATGTAACAATGATGGCAGGTCAACAGATGAGGATGCTCTCAGTGAAAATGAGCAGGGGGCAGGGTTCAGAAGATTACATGGTAGGTCATCACCAACATGGATGGGAAGAAGAAACCAGTTCAGAAGAGAACATTTGCCTATTAATAGCCACGTGAATCAGCTTTCTGTAGACATGACAAAATACCTGAGATGTACAACTTGTAAAATAATTCTTTTGACTTAAGTTTGGCCTACAAGAATGGCCTCTTGACATTCTATCATGGAGGGAGGGAAGACACTTATAAATGTCCCAGACCCTTCAAGGGCGTTCTTCCTGAGATTACCTGCAGTAAACAATGGGCATAAGTAGGAACTTGCAGAGGATGGCTGCCTTTTCCAGAGAGGACTTCCTAGAGATATATGACTAAATCGCTCATGTTTCTGTGTTCACTCTAGTAAACTGATTCCCTCATAAATCTGGAACCATTTGTTTTTTTAATTTATTGATGATCCCTGTACCTGGCATGGGGTAGAGGGTTCTAGTATGTCTTCCCATCGAAAGTTATACAAAGCATTGTTAACTACTCTGCAATCTTGTATCAGTATGGATAACTGTTGATCTTATGGCTTGTTCATTCATTCATTTGCTTACTTATTCTGAAGTATAAGGTTCTCATTCGTTTCTACTGGGCATGCTTTTTTGAAATTTTCCTGTGATTCAATATTTGATAACATCATTTCCTATTAAATATTTCCTCTCCTAACCCTTTCCTTTGATGTTTTCAGTATGCATAGAACCATTCTTCACACTTTCACATAGAGACAAATGCGGCAGAAAGGACACTGTAGACTGAACACCAATATCACTGTATTTCAAACTGTAACTGCACATGTGCGTGATTGTTTCTTCACCAGTCAATCACTTGCCTGGCCTTTTTCAGGAAAGTGTGCTCTTATTTCACCTTATTCTTATTTTATAAGAATTGCCTGGGATTTAGTCAGCCAATTCAAAAAATCATTACAAAACGTTAAAGCGGAGGTGTCTGCCACGGCTGCCCTATGTGGCAAATACATACTGTCATAGTCCCAGCACACTCTTCGACCTGGAAAGAGCCATTGTCAAGATTTCAACTTTCAAAAGTTCAATACTCTAGCTTTTCTTCTTTCTATTTTGAGGTTGGGGGATTTTAGACTTAAAAGATTTTGATTTCTTGGTATTTAAGTGTTTAAGATTATGGAGTTTGATATTATGTCTTGCAGGATTACTATTGGCAGTGCTGATAAAGTAAACACTCAGTAAATCCTTCTGCTATTTTCTTCACATAGTACAGATTTCATTTTTTTGAGGGACAATTATATAAAACTTTGCTTAGTGTTGTTCCAGACAAATTTTGTACAGATACTTTTGGGGTCTAGCTAATAAATGAAGTACTGAATGATTTCAGTGTTCCTATAGATTGAATCCTCACTGCCTTTGAGAACTCATTGGGATAAATCGACCAGTGCTGCCACTGTCAAATGGCTGCCATTCTGTTACCAAACCACATGCTCTAACCAACATGTGTTCTCTCCCTCCATAGGAAGTCAAAATTGTTTTTTTTCAGGGATTAACTATTTTATTTTTTATTATATATATATTCTTTATTTACATTTCAAATGCTTTACCCTTTCCCGGTTTCACACCCCCCAAAAGTCCCATAAGCCATCCCCCTCCTCCTGTTCCCCAATCACCCCTGTCCTACTTCCCTGTCCTGGTATTCCTCTACACTGCTGCATCAAGCCTTTCCAGGACCAGGGACCTCTCCCCCCTTTGATGTCCAACAAGGCCATCCCCTGCTGCCTATGTATCTGGAGCCATGGATAACACCATGTGTACTCTCTGGTTGATGTTTTTGTCCCTGGGTGCCTTGGGAGTACTGGGTGGCTCATATCATTGTTCCTCCTATGGTGCTGCAAACCCTTTCATCTCCTTGGGTCCTTGCTCTAGCTCTCCCATTGGGGACCCTGTGCTCAGTTAAATGGCTGGCTGAGAGTGTCCCCTCTGTATTTGTCATGCACTAACAGAGCCTCCCAGGTGACAGCTATATCCAGTTCTGATCAGCAAATACTTGTGGACATCAATAATAGTGTCTGGGTTTTGTAAATGTATATGGGATGGATCACTAGGTGGGGTAGTCTATGAATGGTCTTTCCCTCAGACTTTGCTCCATACTTTGTCTCTGTATCTCCTTCTGTGGGTATTTTGTTACCACTTCTAAGGACCAGAGTATCCATACTTTGTTCTTCCTTCTTCTTAAGCATCATGTGATATTTGAATTGTGTTATAGATATTCCAAGCTTCTGTGCTAATATCCACTTATAAGGGATTGCATACAATGTGTCTTCTTTTGTGATTGGGTTACCTCACTCAGGATGATATTTTCCAGTCCCACCCCTTAGCCTCAGAATTTCATGAATTCATTGTTTTTAATTGCTGAGTGGTATTCCATTGTGTAAATATACCACATTTTCTGCATCCATTCCTCCATTGAGGGACATCTGGGTTCTTTCCAGGTTCTGCCTATATAAATACGGCTGCTATGAACATAGTGGAACATGTGTGCTTATTACATGTTGGAGAATCCTCTGGGTATATGCCCAGGAGTGGTATAACAGGGTCCTCCAGTAGTATCATACCCTGTTTTCCGAGGAACCGCCAGACTGATTTCCAGAATGGTTGTACCAGCTTGGAATCCCACCAACACTGGAGAAGTGTTCCTCTTTCTCTACATCCTTGCCAGCACCTGCTGTCTCCTGAGGTATTGATCTTAGCCATTCTGACTGGTGTGAGGTTAAATCTCAGGCTTGTTTTGATTTGCATTTCCCTGATGACTAAGGATGTTGAACATTCTTTAGGGGCTTCTCAGCTATTCCATATTCCTCAGGTGAAAATTCTTTGTTTAGCTCTGTTCCCCATTTTTAATAGGGTTATTTGGCTCTCTTGACTCTAACTTCTTGAGTTCTTTGTATATATTGGACATTAGCCCTCTGGGGGATGTAGGGTTGGTGAAGATCTTTTCCCAATTTGTTGGTTGCCGTTTTGTCTGATTGACAGTGTCCTTTGCCTTACAGAAACTTTGTAGTTGTATGAGGTTCCATTTGTCAATTCTTGATCTTAGAGCATAAACTATTGGTGTTCTGTTCAGGAACTTTTCCCCTGTGGCCATGTCCTTAAGGGCTTTCCCCAGTTTCTTTTCCATGAGTTTCAGTGTGTCTGGTTTTATATGGAGGTCCTTGATCCACTTGGAGTTGAGCTTAGTACAAGGAGGTAAGAATGGATCAATTCACATTCTCCTGCATACTGACCTCCAGTTGAACCAGCACCATTTGTTGAAAAGGCTATCTTTTTTTTACACTGGATGTTTTCAGCTCCTTTGTTGAAGATCAAGTGACCATAGGTGTGTGGGTTCATCTTTGGGTCTTCAATCCTATTCCATTGATCTACCTGCCTGTCCCTGTACCAACACCATGCAGTTTTCACACTATTGCTCTGTAGTATTGCTTGAGGTCCGGGATACTGATTCTCCCAGAAGTTTTTTTACTGTTGGTAATAGTTTTAGCTATTCTGGGTTTTTTGTTATCCCAGATGAATTTGAGAATTGTTCTTTCTAACTCTATGAAGAATTGAGTTGGAATTTTGATGGGAATTGCATTGAATTTTTATATTGCTTTTGGCAAGATTGCCATTTTACTATATTAATGCTGCTAATCCATGAGCATGGGAGATCTTTCCATCTTCTGACATTCTCTTTGATTTCTTTCTTCAGAGACTTGGAGTTCTTGTCATATAGGTTGTAAACTTCTTTGGTTAGAGTCACACCAAGATACTTTATATTGTTTGTGACTATTGTGAAGGGAATTGTTTCCCTAATTTCTTTCTCAGTCTGTTTATCTATTGAGTATCGGAAGGCTACTGATTTGCTTGAGTTAATTTTATATCCAGCCACTTTGCTGAAGTTGTTTATCAGGTGTAGTAGTTCTCTGGTGGAGTTTTTTGGGTGGCTTAAGTATCCTATCATATCTGCAAATCTTGATAATTTGACTTCTTCCTTTCCAATTTGTGTCCCTGTGACCTCCTTTTGTTATTTAATTGCTCTAGGTAGAACTTCAAGTACTATACTGAATAAATTTGGAGAGAGAGGGCAGCCTTGTCTAGTCCCTGATTTTAGGGGGATTGCTTCAAGTTTCTCTCCATTTAGTTTAATGATGGCTACTGGTTTGCTGTATATTTCTTTTACTATGTTTAGGTATGGGCCTTGAATTTCTGTTCTTTCCAAGACTTTCCAAGTGTCCTTCTGTGTCTTTTTTGATGACTTTTGGTTGAAAGTCAATTTTATCTGATACTAGAATGGCTACTCAGGCTTGTTTCCTCCAACCATTTGCCTGGAAAATTGTTTTCTAGGCTTTTACTCTGAGGTAGTGTTTGCATTTGACATTGAGATGCGGTTTCCTGTATGCAGCAAAATGTTGGGTCCTGTTTACATATCCAATCTGTTAGTCTATGGGGAATTGAGTCCGTTGATATTAAAAGATATTAAGGAATAATGATTTTTGCCTCCTGTTATTTTTAATGTAATTTTTATGTTTGTGTGCTTATCTTCTTTTGGGTTTGTTGAAGGAAAATTAATTTCTTGCTTTTTCTAGTATGTAGTTTCCCTCCTTTTGTTTGTTTTTTTTCCACTTATTGTCTTTTAAAGGGCTGGATTTGTGGAAAGATACTGCATAAATTTGTTTTTGTCATGGAATACCTTGGTTTCTCCATCTATGGTAATTGAGAGATGTGCTGGGTATAGCAGCCTGGGTTGGCATTTGTGTTCCCTTAGGGTATGTGTGACATCTGCCCAGGCTCTTCTGGCTTTCATCGTCTCTGGTGAGAAGTGTGATGTAATTCTGACAGGTCTACATTTATATGTTACTTGACCTTTTCCCCTTACTGGTTTTAATATTCTTTCTTTGTTTAGTGCACTTGGCGCTTTAATTATTATGTGACAGGAAAAATTTCTTTTCTAGTCAAATCTATTTGGAGTTCTGTAGGCTTCTTGTATGTTCATGAGGATCTCTTTCTTTAGGTTAGGGAAGTTTTCTTCTATAATATTGTTGAAGACATTTACTAGCCCTTTAAGTTGAAAATCTTTACTCTCTTCTATACCTATAATCCTTAGGTTTGATCTTCTCATTTTGTCCTGGATATCTTGGATGTTTTGGGCCAGGGGCTTTTTACATGTTGCATTTTCTTTGACTCTTGTGTCAATGCTTTCTATGGTATCTTCTTGCATCTGAGATTCTCTATTCTATCTCTTGTATTCTGTTGTGGATGCTTGCATCCATGACTCCTGACTTCTTTCCTACATTTTCCATGTCCAGAGTTGTTTCCCTTTGTGGTTTCTTTATTGGTTTTAATTCTGTTTTTAGATCCTGGATGGTTTTGTTCAATACCTTTGGATGTTCTTTCATGTAATTCTTTAAGGGCTTCTACCTCTTTACCCGTGTTCTCCTGTATTTCTTTTTTTTTCATGTTTTTTAATTTTCATTTTCTATATTCTTTGTTTACATTCCAAAAGCTTTCCCCATTCCCAGTTTCCCCCTCCCCATATGTCCCATAAGTCCTCTTATCTCCATCCATTCTTTTATCTTTCCCCCTCCCTTTTCTCTGTCCTGGTACTCCCCTACAATGCTGGATCAAGCCTTTCCAGGATTAGGGCCCTCTTCTTCCTTCTTCATGGGAATCATTTGATATGCTAATTGTATCTTCAGTATTCAGAGCTTCAGGGCTAATTAATATCCACTTATCAATGATTGCATTCCATGTGTATTCTTTTGTGATTGCGTTACCTCACTTAGGATGATATTTTCCAGTTCCAACCATTTGCCTAAAAAATTCATGAATTCATTGTTTTTATTTGCTGAATAGTACTCCATTGTGTATATATACCACATTTTCTGTATCCATTTCTCCATTGAGGGATATCTGGGTTCTTTCCAGCTTCTGGCTGTTATAAATAAGGCTGCTATGAACATAGTGGAGCATGTGTCCTTATTGCATGCTGGGGAATCCTCTGGGTATATGCCTAGGAGAGGTATAGCAGGGTCCTCCGGAAGTGTCATGTCCAGTTTTCTTAGGAACTGCCAGACTGATTTCCATAGTGGTTGTAAAATCTTACATTCCCACCAGAAGTGAAGGAGTGTTCCTCTTTCTCCACATCTTCGCCAATACCTGCTGTCTCCTGAGTTTTAACCTTAGACATTCTGATTGGTGTGAGGAGAAATCTCAGGGTTGTTTTGATTTGCATTTCCCTAATGACTAATGATGTTGAGCATTTCTTAAGGTGCTTCTCAGCCATCCAAATTTCTTCAGATGAAAAATTTTTTTAGATCTGTACCCCATTTTTAATAGGGTTATTTGGATCCCTGGGATCTAATTTCTTGAGTTCTTTGTGTATATTGGATATTAGCCCTCTATGGGATGCAGGATTGGTGAAGATCTTTTCCCAGTTTGTTGATTGATGTTTTGTCCTTTTTACACTGACCTTTGCCTTACAGAAACTTTGTAATTTTATGAGATCCCATTGTCAATTCTTGATCTTAGAGCATAAGCTATTGGCGTTCTGTTCAAGAACTTTTCCCCTGTGGCCATGTCCTCAAGGGTTTTCCCCAGTTTCTTTTCTATTAGTTTCAGTGTGTCTGGTTTTATCTGGAGGTCCTTGATCCACTTGGAGTTGAGCTTAGTACAAGGAAATAAGAATGGATCAATTCGATTTTCCCTTTTCATTTCTAATTTTGTTAATCTGCATACTGTCTGCATACTGTCTGTGTGCCCTTTGGTTAGTCTGGCTAAGGGTTTATATATCTTGTTGATTTTTCTCAAAGAACTAGCTCCTGGCTTTGCTGATTCTTTGTATGGTTCTCTTTGTTTCTACTTGATTGATTTTAGTCCTGAGTTTGATGATTTCCCACTTTCTACTCCTCCTGTGTGAATTAGCTTCTTTTTGCTCCAGGGCTTCTAGGTGTGTCATTAAGTTGGTAGTGTATGTTCTCTCCATTTTCTTTTTGGAGGCAATCAGGGCTATGAGTTTTCCTCTTAGCACTGCTTTTATTGTGTCCCATAGATTTGGGTATGTTGTGTTTTCATTTTCATTAAATTCTAAAAAGTCTTTGATTTCTTTCTTTATTTGTTTCTTGACTAAGGTATCATTGAATAGAGTATTGTTCAGTTTCCATGTGTATGTGGGCTTTCTGTTGTTTTTGTTGCTATTGAAGACCACTTTTACACCATAGTGATCTGATAGGAGGCATGGGATTATTTTGATCTTCTTATATTTGTTGAAGTCTGTCTTTTGACCAATTATATGGTCGATTTTGGAGAAGGTGCCATGAGGTGCTGAGACAAAGGTATATTCTTTTGCTTTAGGGTGAAATGTTCTATATATATATATGTTAAATCTAATTGGTCCAAAGCTTCAATTAGTTTCACTGTGTCCCTGTTTAGTTTCTGTTTTCCTGATCAGTCCATTGAGGAAAGTGCAGTGTTGAAGCTACCCACAATTACTGTGTTAGGTACAATATGTGCTTTGAGCTTTAGTAAAGTTTCTTTTATGAATGAGGGTGCCTTTGCATTTGGAGGATAGATGTTCAGGATTGAGAGTTCTTCTTTGTGTGTTTTTTCTTTGAGCAGCAAGAAGTGTCCCTCAATGTCTCTTTTGATGACTTTAGGTTGAAAGTCAATTTTATCTAATATTAGAATGACTACTCCGGCTTGTTTTCTGAGACAATTTCCTTGTAAAATTGTCTTCCAGCCTTTTACTCTAAGGTAGTGTTTGTCTTTGACACTGAGGTGTGTTTCCTGTATGCAGCAAAATGTAGGATCCTGTTTACAGATCCAGGCCATTAGTCTATGTATTTTTATTGGGGAATTGAGTCCATTGATGTTAAGAGATATTAAGGAATAGTGATTATTTCTTCCTGTCATTTTTTATGTTATCTTTCATATTTGATTGGTTATTTTCTTTTGGGTTTGATGAAAAAAGGTTACTATTTTGCATTTTCCAGGGTGAAGTTTTCCTCCTTGTATTGATGTTTTCCTTCTATTATCCTTTGTAGGGCTGGGTTTGTGGTAAGATACTGGGTTTTGACATGGAATATCTTGGTTTCCTCATCTATGGTGATTGAAAGGTTTGCTGAGTATAGTAGTTTTGGCTGTCATTTGCGTTCTCTTAGAGTCTGCATGAGATCTGCCCAGGATCTTCTAGCTTTCATAGTCTCAGGTGAGAAGTCTGGTGTGATTCTGATAGGTCTTCCTTTATATGTTACTTGGCCTCTTTCTCTTACTGCCTTTAATATTCTTTCTTTGTTTAGTACATTTGGGGGTTTGATTATTATGTTACGGGATGTATTTCTGTTCTAGTCCAGTCTGTTTGGAGTTCTGTAGGCTTCTTGTATATTCATGGGCATATCTCTCTTTAGATTAGGGAAGTTTACTTCCATAATTTTGTTGAAGATATTTTCTGGCCCTTTAATTTGTAAATCTTCGCTCTCATCTATGCCTATAATCCTTAGGTTTGGTCTTCTCATTGTATCGTGGATTTCTTGGATGTTTTGGGTTACAAGCCTTTTGCACTTCACATTTTCTTTGACTGTTGAGTCCATGCTTTCTATGGTATCTTCGGCATCTGAGATTCTTTCTTCTATCTCTTGTATTCTGTTGTTGATATTTGCATCTATGGGCCCTGATTTCTTCTCAAGGTTTTCTGTCTCCAAAGTTGTTTCCCTTTGTGATTTCTTAGTTGTTTCTACTTCTGTTTTTAGATCCTGGATGTTTTTGCTCAGTTCCTTCACTTGCTTTTTGTGTTTTCTTGTAATTCTTTAAGAGATTTTTGTGTTTCCTCTTTGATGACTTCTGCCTGTTGATCAAAGTTCTCCTGTATTTCTTTAAGTGATTTTTGCATTTCATCCTTATTGGCTACTATCTTTTTACACATAATCTCCTGAATTTCTTTAACTGAGTTTTGTGTTTCCCTTGTAAGGGCTTCTAGCTTTTGATCATTTTCTCCTGAATTTTTTAAAGAGATTTATTTGTGTCCTTCATGTGTTCTTGTAACAGCATCATGACCAGTGATTTTAAATGCAACTCTTGTTTTTCTGGTGTGTTGTGGTATCCAGGACTTGCTGTTAATGAAGAATTGGGTTCAGTTGCTGCCATATTGCCTTGATTTCTGTTAGTAATGTTCCTATGTTTGCCTTTTGCCATCTAGATCTCACTATTGTTAGTTGGTCTTGTTGTCAATGCAGGACTCACCCATGCAAGCTGCCTCCCTGCAGCCGGCCTCCGGATGCACAGCTGGCCCTCATGCACTGCCTTGAGAAGGGGCGCATGGCCCAGGCTGCTCCTGATCCAGAGGCAGAGACTGAAAGCCTCCCGCCAGAGGCCCCTGGACTGGATCCTCAGCTCTGCTGGGTAGGACGGACTCACCAATGCAAGCTGCCTCCTTGCAGCCAGCCTCTAGGTGTACTGCTGGCCCTCTGCACTGTCTGGAGATGGGGTGTGTGGCCCAGACTGCTCCTGATCCAGAGGTGGAGACCCCTGTATTTCTTTAAGAAAGTTATTTATGTCCTTCTTGAAGCCCTCTATCAGCATCATGAGCTGTGATTTTTAATCCAAATCTTGCTTTTCTGGTGTGATGGGGTATCCAGGACTAGCTGTTGTGGGATAATTGGGTTCAGATGGTGCCAAGTTGCCTTGATTTCTGTTAGTAACATTCCTATGTTTGCCTTTTGCAATGTGGTTGTATCTGGTGTTAGTTGGTCCTGCTGTCTTTGGCTGGTGTTTGTCCCTCCTGTGTGCCTACAAGCCTGTCTCAGCACCTCTGGGTTACAGGCTGTTCCCTGGCACAGATTGCTGTGGTGCTGCTCAGCTCCTGGGTGCAGGTGTGGCCCAGGAGCACCATTTCCCATCTTACACTCAGATGTTCCCTGCATTCCTGGCTACACCTGTCTTCTTGGTGCAAAGATAGTGGCCTCACCTCTAAATGCGGAACTCCCTGCAGAGAAGATGTCCCCTGGCAGGATAGGTGCACAGATGGCTGTGGCATTGCCCAGCTCCTTGGTGCAGGCTGGGCCCTGTTGGACCAAGTCCCAACTGATCTGACACTTAGGTGTTCCCGGTATTCCTGGCTGTAACAACCCATTCAGTTGCAGGAGTGAAGATGGCCTCAAAATAGTTTTATCTTCATCTTCCCTCTCCAGGGTTATACAAATATTCATAACTCCCACCATAGTATAGTTGACAAGAGTATTTATTGCTTTAAAGTTCTACAGAATACATCAATCCAATACACTGATAACTCCAATTCAAAGTAGCAAGAACACTGTGTGCTTCTCTAAAACATATGAGAGCCAGAAATAATAAATAAAAATTGGCTATATATTTCATGAAAGTAAATTTTATGTAAGTCCATGGATCTATATCCCATGCCAAGACAGCATTTCTTTGGCAAAAGGTGAATTATTAAGCCCTCTTGCCTTTAGGAAGTCTAATTCTTGTTGGAATTATTTGAGTTTTGAGCAGGGTAAGACACAGCTGAGAGCATGGTCTAAATCTTGTTTCTCTCATATGTCTTACAAGGCTGTATATATTAAATGGAGAGTTCAAAATAATACAAAATGTGAGGGAAGAAGATAAGAGCTAGAGAGATTAGAAAAAAATAAAACCTTCTGCAACGTTCACAGTTGACATCATAATTCACATAGAACATATGAAAGAATTAACAACAGCAAAAACCTCTGGAACTTATAAGCAATTACAGTAAGTGTTTACTAAATACATGATTAAATAAATGAAGCAATCCTTCCCTATTGCAAGAATAAATAAGTAATAAATGGAATCTGACTTGAGAAACATATTGTCTTTTTTCATTACCACCCCTGTAACTTAGGCATCAATCCCACAATATGTTTTATATGAGTAAATACATGAGACTCTTATAAACAAAGGCACTGAGGATGCAGCTCAGATATTAGTTTCTTAGCATGGACAATGTCCTGGGTTCATTTCCAAGAAATATCTAAACTGGATATGTTTTTAAATATCCCAATTGCAGCACTCATGAGGGTCAGGAATTCAAGAAGATAAGAAGTTCATTTGCCACATGGAAAGCTTGAGGCCAGTATGGGGCACGTGAAGTCCTATCAGGTCAAGAAAGGAAAAAGGAAGAGGCAGAGGGAGGGAAAGAGAGGGAATGAAAAAGTCTCAGATGAACCGTGAAGCAATAACAATCAAAAATAAGGCTTGCCAGATAGATGGATTAGAACAGAGAACTCTCTCACACACACATGTATGAAAAACAAGCTCACCTTTCTTTAACAAAGACACAGAGATAGTTTTCTTCACAGTGCACACCAAGAAGCTTTCTACAAATGGTAGATGAACAACTGGACATTATGTGCAAAACAGGAAAAAGTCTGGGGATAGGTACTGCTTTCATCACAAAGCTAATTCAAAGTGGATGGTAGAACTAAATCTGATGTACAAAAGGATAAATGTCTTTAGATATATTTAGCATGACCTATGAAAGGATCAATAAGCTGAAATTCACTAAATTTCAAATCTTCTGTCCTGCCTTCATACTGGTCATAAATATTTGCTAACAGAAAATATAATAGAGAACTGGTATCTAAAATATATAGTAGATTAATTCTCAATAATGATATCAAATAAAATGTCTTGACCAAAAAAAATATTAGTGGTAAAAGATCTGACCAGATAGCACACTATGATTTACACATGCCATATGAGAAGAATCCAGAAAATGGGCAGTAGCAAGTCCCAGCAGGTTATAGAGTGACCAGAACCAACATTTGTTACTGGGGAGATACAAAAGTTTATAGCCACTTAAGTCGACAGTTTCAATACAGTTTCAATTTGTCACAAAATTAAACACACTATAAGCAAATTGTCAATATTTATCTAAACATTCCAATTTGTGCTGTTCTGAATGGCACTTGATCCTGGGATTCACTCTCTCCCTGTGTGCCATTTCGCCTGGACACACTCTTCTAGTTGCTTTCTGTTGCTATGATAAAATACTGATCGAACTTGGCAGAAAAGTTCAACTTACAGTCTGCCATCATGGGAAGTCAGGGTAGAAGCATGAGGCAGGAACCTGGAGGCAGGAACTGAGGCAAAGCCCATGAGCTACTCACTTGCTTGTCTCTATGGCGTGCTCAGCTTGCTTTCTAATACAACATAGAACCACCTGCCTAAGGGCAGCACAACCCACAGTGGGCAGAGCCCTTCCACATCACTCATGAATCAAGAAAGTTCCTCATAGCTTTTCACAGGAGGCAAAATGATGGAGGGGTTTTCTCAATTTGAAGTTCCTGCTTCCAAGGTAACACAAGCTTATGTAAATTGATAGAAACTAACCAGTATATACGCTCCGTCTGGCAGAACCTGGAAATGGTCCATGTCTTTGAGATGCCTGAACTTATGGAGTGTATCTTTTAATGTATGCACTTCAGACTCCAAAAAACTTAAGTTCTAGAAATAGAACAATGGCATATGAAACATTATATTTTTGTTCACTTACAATCAAGTTTCTTAATTTTATTAATCAGAAATGCAAGTTTTATGTAATTGTTATCAAAATTGTAATAAATTATTATAGATTATATAGAAGTATATAAACAAATTAGAAAGAGTTGCTCAATGAACACCTTTGGGCATTTCATGCCAGAAATCAATGAAGGAGAAAAAAGCATACAGGCATTCTGGTAGTACTGAATACAGTCAGCTGTGAGTGACAGGAACTCACTGGCATATATATGGTTTTATTAAGTGAACATTTCTGCTATCCAGTCTCTCTCTGATGAGCTCATCCAGTTCCATGCCTTTAAATTCCATCTTACTACTGACAGCTCCCAGATTCATACCTCCAGCATGAACCTCCCTGAACAGCAGAACAATACATCAAATGGTCGATTGACATCTCCAGGCACACTTGAACCAACAGCTCAGGCTTACCATTTTCCAAAGCCCCATCTCTTTAACCTCCTGCATTGCTTCCTTCTCTCATGTCCCACACCCCATTCTTCAAGAAATTAGTTGCTCCCTCTTGAAAATACATTGAGAGCCTGCACATATTTCAGCCCCTCCATCTTAGGCCAAGTCCGCCATCTTTGACCTGGATCTTGTACTAGTCTCCCGACAGGTATTTTTGCTGTCATATTTTGCTTCCTAGCAATCTAATTACAAAATAGCTTCAGGAATAGCCTTTAAACCCCCAGTTCGATCGATCATACCATTCTACAACAAATATTGCAGCAATTTTCCTTTTTCTTACTGAAGGCCTTATTGCCTCCCTCCCTGCCTTATCCTTGCCATTGTCCAGCCAGCCACACTAACATTCCTGCAGTCCCTAAGCACAGCAGGAAGGTGAAGGCTTTGTCTCTGTTGAAAGGTTCCCTCCCAATTTTCTCTGGATTCACTTCCTCTACATTTTGCATTTCTGTCCTCAAATGTCATAGCCTTAAGACCAGTGATAACCTTAATATACATAACTTTAAGACCGCTGATGTTCATCTAGATCGCCCACAAAGCAGACACAAGGCAGGTTATCTAAACAAGGATTGATGAGGAGAAACACCTGGGAGGGAACACCAATGGTGAGCTAGCAATACTCAGCTTGCCCTATGGACAGAAAGAAGGAAGGATATTAGAAATGCCCTGGACTGCTCTGGGGTTCCTGCCCCACTACTCTTTATACTTTCTCCAAAATACCCAGATTTCTGACATCTCAGTATACACAGTGCATTCTGGTCACCTATCTGTTAATGTGATAAAACACTACCAAAAGAAACTCAGGGGTTTATTTGCCACAAAGATTTTTATATAGTCCACCACGAAGAGAAACCAAGGCAAAAACTACAGAACAATTGCCTTGCTTGCAGGCTCACAGTTAGCTACCTTTCCGGTAGCCCAGGCTCATTTGACTCAGGATGGTTCTGGTCACTGTGAAGGGAGCTTTCTTACATCAAATAACATTCAAGAAATCCCCTATAGGCAAGCCCACAGGCCAATTTGTTCACAGTGATTCTTCAGCTGGGGCTCTGCCCAGGTATGTCAAGCTGACAGCAGAGATCAGCCTTCGTGCAGCAGATTTCTGTCTTTAGCCTGGAAGGGTCTTTCTCAGTTTTCAGCATGACAACTATGTCAGTTATCATTTGTTCTCGTTTTCATGGAGAATCCTTTCCTAGAGGCTAGCAAAGTCATCTCTGCTATGTGGCCTTTGCTTTATCTTGATTCCTTTTTCTCCAGAGCACATGCCACACTTGTCTGTGGTCTTCACTTGTGTACTGAACTGTCCAAATGTGTCCCTTTTCCATCTACAGGCTCCATAAAAACAGTACTGTGGCCCTGGTCGTTTCTGGTCCATGCCTGAAGCTGGGGGCCTTTCAGGACAACTCTTACTACACAGAGACCACTTGGTAATGAATCTCGCATGAACTTTTAGTGAACATTAAATGTTATACCCAGCTTTCTTGAAAAGCATGCTAAAATTAAGAAATAAAAAAATACTATGAGTATTTTTACTATGAGGGGAGGGGATAGGGAGCTTGCAGAGGGGAAAATAGGGAAGGGGGATAACATTTAAAATGTAAAAGAAATATAAAATAACCAATAAAAAATACTGTGAGAACACACTGAGCTCAGAGTGTGAAATTGCGGCTCGCATCCCCAGTCTCATCTCCAGCAACATCCCTTTCTGCATCTTTGAGATCTCCCAACTTTCTCCTCACAGGTCTGCCTGGGCTCAGCATTCAAACATTTCTGTGATTCCAGCAATGAGCTCCCTAGCCTTCCCACAACTATCTCTGCTCTGCCACTAGAATATGTACATGTATGTCAGAGATTTAAAAAGAATTCTTTGTAACCTACCAAACATGCCCTGAGACTGTCACTTTTGTCATGTTTCATATCCTTGTACTACTCCCTTTGAAAGAGCTGAGCATGACTTAGCAGTAACTGATTGTTGTCAAGGTCCTTATAGACATGGTTTCTTTAATAACTTGTAAATATATTTGTGTACATATATGAGCTACATATACACACCCACTCACACACCATAGTCACCCCTCACTCACCCCATGTATATACATGTACATGATATATTTTATTAATGTAATATATATTTATAGGTATTATATATATATATATATATATATATATCTCACATATACATACACAATATATATTCATCTTCCCATTCCCATCAAGACATCAAGACGTGGTTGCGAAGTATTTAAATATGAGTAATTTGGTTGTGAGCTTAGCCTTTATCGGCTGAACCATCTCTCCAGCCCTGATACATGTGTTCTGTACTTGCTCTGGGTGGTAGCTAAGCTAGAATCAATGTGCAATTCCTTTGGCTGGTAGAGAGTCCACTTTTACTTGTTTAGGTGGTCATCAAGACAGGATTACTTTTAGATTGTTTGGGGCACATTTCCCTGATGCAAGGCTGACCAGAGAGAAGAAAGATTTACACCAAACAGTACTGAGGAGTCTGAGGGAGGAAGGCTTCACAAAACTCTCAGAGCGTCCTCAAGACAAAGCCACTGCTAAAGGAATGTGTCCTCAACATGGGCCTGCTTTAGTATCTTGTCATCATTATTTGCTGAGCCCTGTGTGAAGCATATCCCTGAATCAAGCCCAATACTGAATTGCAGGAATGGACTTTGAGAACTGAGAAGATCCACTGACAGCCATCAAGACAATAATGCAAGGACAAGCATCAGCCTTACAAAGGCAGAGAAGTGATGGCCAAGGAGCTGAGTAATGTGGAAATTGAATTCCCCAGAACCTCCAGATGAGATCCCATGCTTATCCATATCCTAATGTAAGCTCTAGAAGATCCAGAGGAGAGGAAGTCTATCCACAGGATAATCCACACAAAATAATAATGGTGTGTTATTTGGAGTAGCAATAGGAAATCAGTGCATACTATCTGTAGCTGAAGGTTTGTAGTCAGCATCTCCAGGCTTTCACACCTCTGTGTGTACAGCCACAGTGCAAGCCTCACTCTATCACCTGCCTTACTGCTCCCCACACACCTATCATTTCCTACTAAGCTACATATTTTACTGAATCCCTTTTAATTAATTGTTTCTCCCATTGGGGCAAGAATTTTATCCAGTATGTTTTATCTTGAATTATTTTTGTAAGGATTTATTAATATTGAGACTAAAATATCTGAAACAATTTAGTGCTGTTGTAAATTGAATGACTATGAATGTATGTATGTGTATATACACATATGGATGTATATGTATATATGCATATATATACATACATATATATATATACATATATATATCACGTGTGTCTGTGTGACTGTGTATATATATATATTATGTTAGAGACCTGACATCTGCTTACTTAAGATTTCTGTGTTTTTTAACCTCCTAAGTATCTGTTGCAGATGGATTTGAACTGTGTTGTAAGAAACACTTTACTACATATCTTTTGGCTTGTTTATTTTTAGGAATTTAGCTCAACTCCTCTTTCTTCATCACTTCTTGGATAATCTAGAACACTTAGTCAAGAAAAGAAAAAATGCTAATTCCTAACTTTGTCATTATGTAGCTTATAAATCACATTAAAAATACAAACTCATTATTCCACTGAGACCATCCGAGATCCTAAAATATATTTCTAATATTAAACTAAGGCTTCACATAATTGCTCACTGTAACAGAGTAGCACTCAGACATGTAGTTCCTAGTATACCTAAGTCCTGTGCTCCTTGGGTTTTATTACTTTGCCCTTTGACTAGTTTGAATGGTTTGCAAAATGGGAGAGAGAAGAGGTATGTGGACACAGGTAAACAGATTTTAGAAATCTCATGATAAGAGAGTGAGATTGTTAAATGAGGAAAACATCGGGCCAAGATACATGTAGTGAAAATGGTCAACTTTCTTTTAGCATTCTTCAAAACAGACTTCATGTCCTGAGTATGTTCATAATCCTTTGGCAAATTCATTAGCTAAGACAAAACCCTGAAAAAAGTGCAAACCATAACTTTAGATATTCTTTAATACACTTAATACCAAAAGGGAGAAGACTGTGCACATCCCTGAAGTCAGAGAGCATTCTAAGTTGTCAGTCTCTTGCTGAGTCATGCTTTACCCTAACTATTGAAGGCATGGACACAGGTAGCACCTTCTTCCTCATGGGTCACACTGATTGTTACCCTGTCTGCTTCTAAGCTATTCTGGAGATGGTAGAGCACTTGCTTATCATATGTGAAGCCCTGGGTTCATTCCCTGGTACTAACACAAAACAAAGGCTTTCAAAACTACTTCCATACATGACATGCAGAGTAGTAGACCTTTAAGTGGTAGAGAAAGTTGTAAAAACAATATGGTCATTTTAACAAGTTGAAAATTAAAGAGAAATATCAAGGACAGGGGAAAATATTGTGCCAACTACCGCTCTCCCAAGGTATATACAGCCTTTAATGTTTTAAATTTATGTAGTCTCTCACATATTACATCCAAACTGTAGTTTCCCCTCCATTCTTTCCTCCCAGTCCCGCCCCTCTACCTAGCCTCTCCCCCAGGACGCCCCTCCTTCATTGCCCTTCAGAAAAGGATAGGCCTCCCAAGGATATCAACCAAACGTTACATTATAGGATGCAATGAGTCTAGGCATCTCCCTTCATATTAAGGCTGAATGAGGCAACACAATACAGCCTTTAATAATTTAGCATACTTTCCTCAATTAATTGTTTTTAAAGTGCATTTTTGTGTGTTTTAGTGTGTGTATATGTAGGTATGTGTATTTGTGTTTCAATATGGGCATGTTTATTTGTATAGGTGTCTTAGTGTGGGTTTGTAAATGTGAATGAGTTTCTTAATGTGAATATATGTATGTGTCTTAGATTAGGTAAGTATATGTGTGCCATAGTAGTATGTGTGTATGAGTATATATTGTGTCTGAGTGTGGGTGTATGTATGTATCTATGTTTCAGTATGTGTACATGTATGAGTATGCATGTGTGCTTTAGTGTAGGTGTATATAGGTGTATATGTATGTATGCATATGAGTGTCTTGGTGTGCATATGTGTGTCTTAGTGTAGGCATGCATATGTGTATCTAAGTGTGGGTATGTGTATAAGTACATATGTTTCTCTTAGTGTAAGTGTGGGTATGTGTATTGGCATCTTAGTGTTTTCAGGGTTGAACATTTAATATTGTAAGAACCAGAGAATTAGGAATTTGCTATGAAACTGTGTCTCTTAGAAATGTCAGAAATGGCATCAATATGACTGCCTAAACATGACCTGGATGGCAGCAGTAGACAAGCTGATGTGGAAAGGGAAACCCCAAGAGGCCTCGGCCCTGTAGGAATAACTACTGGAAACTAGGAGATGCTGCGAGGAGGAGGAATGGTCTTAACCAGGGAAGAGCATATCAACAGGTATCCAAAACCAAATGACCAGCCTAGAAATATTAAAATTCTCTCCTCCAGATCTACACAAGACAAATGTTTTTAAAACTGACACATCCTTCAAATCAATCATATATATATATATATATATATATATATATATATATATATATATATATATATATATATATATAAATATTATCAAAATCTTGTGTTGCTCATGTTGAAATTAAATTATCACCGTGATACTAAGAAGTAAGACTTTGAGTGGCAATAAGGCATTCCTCCATGATGCTTCTCCTCCAGTGTTTTCTCCATAATGCTGTGATGAAACACCAAAGAGTTCACCACAGGCTATGTCCTGCTCCTGGATGTCCCAGAACTGAGCATGGTCCATTGTTCTTGAAGTACCCACACTAAGGTACTGTGTTAGAGCAGTAAAAAACAAAGACAATGTGGACGAATGTGGTTTATTTTGTGTTTTAAGAACTACTGCATTGTCCTAAAGCTCTCCTCAAGCTTTATTTTTCATTAAGTCCAGTATTTCGTTCTGCCCAGTGTCAAAAAATATATTATTCCTGAATTATGACTACTAGTTAATTTTTATGAAATGATTAAACCACAACTTGTATATTCCTTCTGGATAAAATTTAGTGCTTTTCAATGTTTCTTCTTATATTTAAAAATCACTAAAGTGGATAGTCTTAAAATATGTCTTCCTGGAGCATGTTTTTAAAAATTTCTCTGGACAATATTTTTAGAGAAGAAATTGCTCCATCATAAGGTATGGACAATTTTAGCCTCCCTTGATTTTTGCAAAATTTTTCTCCTTATAATGATTCATTATATTGAAGAGCACATGTAGTTTGCCTCTGTTTTCTAGCAGAAGTCCCCCTCCCCCTCCTTCCTGCAGCAAGCACGAGGCTTCCTCCCCCTCCCTGGCCTAACAGAAAGGACCCTATCTGGCATGAGAATTTTGCTGTCTGGTTTCCATAGAGACATGCCCTAACCAGCCCCACCCCCAGCAGGAGCCACAGGTGTCAGGCTTGTGGAGTGGCAGCCTCCCTGCCTCCATGCTGCTGAGGCCAGCACTCTCACTGATAAATGGCTCAGCACTTGCCAGGTGCAGCTGGTGCCTGTCCTTGGGAAAGGAGCAAAACCCAAACACCCTTAGGGAGATTAGGGTCCCATGTTTAGATCATAAAGGGAAGATAATCAGGGGTCACAGGCAGCTGTGGCTATTTGTAAAACACACTAGTTCCTGATAGCATCGTAAAGTTATTCCCCAGGTCAGAAGAGTTCCCTCTCCAAGTCTAGTGATTCCACCTTGCCACATGAACAAATGATTTGGAAACGACTTGCCTCATTGTATCTCCCATCACCCCATATAAATGCCAAGGCCTCTAGGCTCTGGGGCGCACTCCTGTCCTGCATAGTGGGAAGGTTTGTGATCTGAGTCTGACTGGAATTAATAAAGGACTCTTTGTTTCTTACATCGGGCCCATAGGTTCTTAGAACTTTCCTGGGGGTCCCACAGAATCCCAGACACAATAATATCATCATTCACATCACCATAACAGTTTATGATAGTTCTTCTCTTCAAATATTTGTCAGCAAGTGAGGTGATGCATGTCTCTATGTGTGTGTGTGTGTGTGTGTGTGTGTGTGTATGTGTGTGTATATTTTTTTCTCACCCCATGTTTTCTCCATGATGGTGTGTGTGTGTATGTGTGTGTGTGTGTGTGTGTGTGTGTGTGTGTGTGTGTGTATGTGTATGTATGTATCACACAGACATACTTTTATATTCCGGGTATGAATTTTGGTGTGTGTGTGTCTTGCAAAGATCTAGCTCATGTTTGACTTTTAAACTAGATTGTCAAGCCAATTTTGTATTTTATTTTCAAATTTATCAGTCTTTCCCTCTAAGAGTCATGCTCTTTTTGTGCTTTTAAAAATAAACATTCTCTTGATGCTCAGTCACCTAAGTTCATGGCTCCCATTGAATGGTTTTTTGAATGACTCCAGTCTGGTGGTTCCTGTGTCCTCTCCCACCCTCCCTCCCTCTCTTCCTCCCTTTCTCCTTATCTTCAAGTTTAGGGGTTAGAACAACAAAGACAACAGTTAGATGCTAACCCTATAATTCTTTGTCTTTATTAGTTGGTTATTCCTTTTCTTTTCTAGTTAGTATTTACTGTAATTTGTTATTTATTAACTTACTTACTTATTTACTTATTCATCTATTTATTTTACAGGGGAAAAAAAACATTTATTACCAGGAAAACATAGGGGAAAATGGCTGGGCAGATGGGACTTCTTCTGTACAAATTCCTGTTTCAGGAAGACAACGATGGCCTGAGGCACCTGTTCTTTGGTCTCTGCTGGTCTAACTGGAGTCGGAGGCTCGCTGGGCAGCAGCCCCTGATTGCTCCTGACTGGATGGTTCTCTCTGGGACTCATAAGGTGGCCACAGTCCATTCCTTCCTCTGATGTGGATTACAGGCTCTATGAACAATGCCTGGCTGCTGTTTGTCTCCAATTTCTGAATGAAAGGTTGTACCTCTCAGGGTTTCTGTGTGGACAGCAGCCCATTCCACTCCTCCTTCTAATTGGACCTGGGTCACAGGGTCTCTGGTCAGCAAGACCTGGTTCCTGCTTGTCGCCAGTTCACCTGTAACAACATGGATGGCCATTCCCCTTGGAAGTGGAGAGCTGGTAAAGGCCCATTCCTGTCTTCACTTTGTTCAGATGTTGGTAACAGGCTCTCTGGGCATCAAGAGCTGACTGAGATTTGTCTGCAGTTCCCCTGTATGTGGATGATTGTGCTCCTTGGGGCTGGCATGGACACAGCGCATTCCTCTTGCAGGTCTGCTATGGTTTGGGTCACAGGGACTCTCAGAAGAGTGGGAAGAGCCACCCAACTGGAAGGTCAGCGATTCCACTTTACACTCTTGTACCTTTAACGGGCCACCTACGTTATTCACCAGGATCTGGTCCAGAACCTTTATGAGGGATTGTAGTTCAACTGCTGTCCTGTAAATGAGGTTTTCTCGATTATCTCCTGTGTCTGCCCAGTAACTGGTAGGGGGCTTTCATTCTTCAAAGAATCCCCCTGGCCCTTGCATTTTGTGCTGAGGTTTCCATATTGTACTACATTCCTTGTGATATTCTTTAAAGAGCTTTTAGAAGGAGCCTATCTTTTTCCTGGCTTTTTAAAAGAGGACTAACTCAATCTTGTCTGTATCCTTGAGCGGGGTAGAACAATGGAAAGAAGGTTCTACTCTCCCAAGCCTTTTTTTCCTAGTATATGCCTCTAGATATCTTAATACTTAGCCTCACAAGGGGATGAACTAGTTTGTTATTCTTTGCTGTGATCTTTGAATCTTCACACTCTGATCACTTCTCATAAAGATATCACCTAAGCCCCGTGAAGTCTTGGGGCTTTGGCATCTATTCTGGAAGATGGCTAATGAGTGCTGTGAAGACAAGCTGACCATGGCAGGGTGGACTGTACTGGGGCCATGTGGATGATGCCCACAGTCCAGGCCTGCAACTGCTTGCTTGAACTCAAGTCAATCTTACTATACACTTTTGTTTTTAGAGCCAAGTCCCTGGGCACTATCAGGTAGGTGTTTAGAGATGGCCTAGACTCCTGTTGGCCTCTACAGACTCAATGTCCTTGAGACTGATATTGATGGTTCAGTCAGTGGAAATCTCACTGGATCCCACACTCATTCTTCATGTATGAGGTGGCTTTTCTTTCACCTTCAGTGTGTTGGTTAATTTGGCCTCTGAAGGCGGGGCCTTATCTTCTGCAAAACCTCCCAAGCTTTATACCAAACCAAATAAATACCTTCTTCATTCCAGAGTAGGACCTGTGAAATAGCATGCCCTACCATTGGGATAGGGATATAGGTATCCTTTCCAACTGAAAGCAAGCCCTGGCAACAAGGACTGAATTGGAAAGACATTACAGGCTATAAAGTCCAAATTGTCAAGCAGCCATTAGGCAGCCCACTGACAACTTGTCCAAGGGCATCCTGCCCACTAAAGCTTTTAAGTCAGCCTCCATCCTTCCTGAGCATTGTCAGATTCTCCACCATCATGAGGAGCCACAGAATGAAGACAAAGCAACCAATGTGAGAGAACAACAAGGAACCCCCTTCAGATTCCTCCCATCCGGGGAACTGAGGCAGCTTCAGGGACATTTAAAAAAAAACAGTAATGGTTATTGCAAGAACACACCTGAATTCTCCTACCCTGACTAGCCTTCCATCCTCAAATCCAAAAGCTATAAGTGGAGCCAGACGATGTTTCCTGTTCCCATGGGGGTGCCCTTAAAGAAGTCCATAGAAAAGTGTGATATAATGACCACCATCAAAAAGGGCCTCAATGTTGGGGCCAAAGACATGCTTTATACTTCAAGCAGTACCCCTAGGATGTTGTTGTTAGACAATTTCCTGCTAATTGGGTGGGGGGTGAGTTACTTTGGGGTATGCTTGAACTTTGCCATCAGGATATCCAATTTCTTCTTCTTTGCACACTATTACTTATTGTTAAGTAGTCACCACAAACACCAGAAACTAATAGCAAACAACCAACCAAAATCAACAACCCATCATGCCTTCCAAGGCCCTAGTATTTATATACCCTCTGAAAAGTCCCCAGAATTCCAAATGTCACACAAATGCAGAAACTATCTGCTACTTGCAGAATCACACCCCTGCTAGAGCATGAGGCAAATCACAGCCAGCTGCTGTGGCAAGTCTGAAACAATCTTATATCCCACACCTGAGATTAAAACAAAAGATATTCTTATATTTCTGGGTTTTTTTTTAAGCCCTAGTTTTTACTACAGTTGTCTTTGTCTTCCTAGGGAATGTGAGAGTAACAGTCATGAACAAAAGACAGTCATTGTGCGTCAATCAAGGCATTCCTCACCTTTGGGACGTTCTTTTCACTCCCAGATGGTAGTGAACCTGGGTATTCCTTCAGAAATGGGATTAGTAGGAAGAAAGCCCCAATCCACACATAATGGCAAAGCTCATGTCCATTACTATGGACATATATCTGGGATCCTCCATGAGTCAATAATGCTATTCATCAGAAGGAGAAAATTCTCCATCTTCTGAATCATAGTGCACCTCTCAGGCTACTGAGTCTTGGAGTACAGCATCTGCCTTGTCAAGAAGACTCAGGCCATATCACAAAATTGAGGTCTCCTCATCACAAAGGTCTACTTGCAGAAGGGAGGTTGCTATGGCCCCTCCCCAGCCTCCAGCCCAGCAGCCCTACCTGCCTTCTGGCTTTCTCTACTTCCTCCTTCCAAATCCTGTTGCCAAAGCAGTCAAAGATAGATCTCAGTTCATGTTTTGTTTCTCCTCCCTGAGGCCCAAAATTCCTCTACCTCCTGGAAGATGTCTGCTTGAGTCAATCAGCTTCTCAGTTTTTCACAAAGTTGGCTTCGCTGTGCAGCCTGACTTGTTTCTAAGAGACTGTTGCTCTTAGATGTTGTCTGACTGCACATCCATGTCTCTTCATTCTAAAATTATAGTTTATCTTTTTTCCAGTAAATTGTTTTTTATTAATTGTTTTATTTCTTTACATTTCAAATGTCGTCCCCCTTCCTGGTCCTCCCTTGATGAACCTTCTACTCCATCCCCCCTCTCCTTTGCCTCTGAGAGTGTGCTCTACCACCCACCCACTCCCACCTGACTCATCTAGCATCCCCCCTCTCTGGGGCATCAAGTCCCCACAGGACCAAGCACATCGCCTCCCACTGAGGTCAGATAAGGCAGTCCTCTGCTACATAAGTAGTGGGAGCCACAGGCCAGCCTATGTATGCTCTTTGGATGGTGGCTCAGTCCCTGAAAGCTCTGAGGGGTCTGGCTAGTTGATACTGTTGTTCCTCCTATGGGATTGCAACCCCTTTTAGCTCCTCAGCCCTTCCCCTAACTCCTCCATTTGGGTCTTCAGGCTCAGTCCAGTGGTTGACTGTGAATATCTGTATCTGTCTTAGGTGTTGGCAGAATGTCTCAGAGGACAGCCATGCCAGGATCCTTTCTTCGTGCATATCTTGGCATCGGCAATAATGTCAGGATTTGATGTCTGCACATAGGATGTGCATGGATGGGGCAGTCTCTGGATAGTCTTTCCTTCAGTCTCTGATCCACTTTTTTTTTTCTTTTTTGGTTTATGTATTCTTTTTTTATTGGATTTTTTTAAATTTACATTTCCAGTGTTACCTCTTTTCCTGGTTTCCCCTCTCCCTGAAACCCCTTATACCATTCTCCCTTCCTCTGTTTGTATGAGGGTGTTCTTCACCCACCCCACTTCCACCACCCTGTCCTTGATTCCCCTACACTGGGGATGGTGATTCTGCCAGAAGTTCTTTTATTGTTGAGAATAGTTTTCTCTCTCCCAGGGTTTTTTGTTATTTCAAATGCAAATTGCTCTTTCTAACTCTGAAGAATTGAGTTGGAATTTTGATGGGGATTGCATTGAATCTGTAAAATACTTTAGGCAAGATGGACATTTTTATTTTATATTAATCCTGCCAATCCATGAATATGGGGGATCTTTCCATCTTCTGAGATCTTCGATTTCTTTCTTCAGAGGCTTGAGGTTCTTGTCATACAGATCTTTCACTTGCTTGGTTTGAGTCACATCAAGGTGTGTAATATTATTTGTGACTATTGTGAAAAGTGTTGTTTCCCTAACTTCTTTTTATCCTCTGAGTAAAGGAAGGCTACTTATATCCAGCCACTTTGCTCAAATTGTTTATCAGCTTTAGGAGTTCTTTGGTGGGATTTTGGGGGTCACTTAAATGTGCTTTCATACCATCTGCAAATAGTGATACTTTGACTTCTTCCTTTCCAATTTAAATCCCTTTGACCTCCTTTTGTTCTCTAATTGCTCAAGATAGAACTTCAAGTACTATATTGAATAGGGAGGGAGGGAGTGGGCAGCCTTGTTTAGTTCCTGATTTCAGTGCGATTGTTCAAGTTTCCATCTAGTTTGATGTTGGCTACTGGTTTGCTGTATATTGCTTTTACTATGTTTTATATATGGGCCTTGAATTCCTGATCTTTCTAATACTTTCACCATGAAGGGATGCTGAATTTTATCAAATACTCTTTCAGCATCTAATGAAATGACCATGTGGCTTTTTTCTTTGAGATTGTTTATATAGTATATTACATAGATGGATTTCCATATTTTGAACCATCCCTGCATCCATGGGATGAAGCTTACTTGATCATGATGGATTATCATTTTGATGTGTTCTTGGATGTGTCTGTCGGCAAGTATTTTAAATTATTTTTGTATCAATGTTCATACGGGATAATGATCTGAAGTTCTCTTTCTTTGTTTGGTCTTTGTATGGTTTAGGTATAAGGATAATTGTGGCTTCATAGAATGAAGTGTGTAGTGTTCCTTCTGATTCTATTTTGTGGAATAATTTGAAGAGTATTAGGTCTTCTTTGAAGATCTGATAAAATTCTGCATTAAACCCATCTGGTCCTGGGCTTTTTATGATTGGGAGACTATTAATGACTGCTTTGATTTCTTTAGGGTTTATTAGATGGTTTATCTGATCCTGTTTTAACTTTGGTGTCTAGAAAATTGTCCATTTCACCCAGATTTTTCACTTTTGCGGAGTATAAGCTTTTGTAGTAGGTCTGATGATTATTTGAATTTCCAGTTTTCTTTGTTAATGTTTCTTTTCCTTTCTGATTTCATTAATTTAGATACTGTCTCTGTGCCCACTGGTTAGTCTGGATAAGGGTTTCTCTATCTTGTTGATTTTCTTAAAGAGCCAGTTCCTGGTTTTGTTGTTTCTCTGTATGGTTCTTTTTGTTTCTACTTGGTTGACTTCAGCCCTGAGTTTGATTATTTCCTGCTGTCTACTCCTCTTGGATGTATTTGTTTCTTTCTGTTCTAGAGCTTTCAGGTGTGCTGTCAAGCTGTTAGTGTAAACTCTCTCCATTTTCTTTTTGGGAGACACTTAGAGCTATGAGTTTTCCTCTGACCACTGCTTTCATTGTGTCCCATAAATTTTGGTATGATGTGTCTTCATTTTCACTAAATTCTAAAAAGTCTTTAATTTCTTTATTTCTTCCTTGGTTAAGTTATCCTGAGTAACATTCAGCTTCCATGTGTATGTGTGTATTCCCTTGTTTTTGTTGGAATTTAAAACCAGCTTTAGTCCATAGTTATCTGATACAGTGCATGGGATTATTTCAATCTTGTATCTGTTGAGGCCTGATTTGTGATCAATTATGGTCGATTTTGGAGAAGGTACCATGAGGTACTGAGAAGGTCTATTCTTTTGCTTTAGAATGAAATGTTCTATAAATATCAGTTGGGTCCATTTGGTTCATAACTTCTGTTAGTTTTACTGTGTCTCTATTTAGTTTCTGTGTCCATGCTCTGTCCATTGCTGAGAGTGGGGTGTTGAAGTATCCCACTATTATTTTGTGGAGTGCAATGTTTGCTTGAGCTTTAGTAAAGTTTCTTTTATGGATGTGGGTCCTCTTGCATTTGCAGCATAGATGTTCAGAATTGAGAGTTCATCTGGGTAGATTTTTTCCTTTGACCAGTATGATGTGTCCTTCCTTATTTTTTGATAACTTTTTTTTTGTAAGTCAATTTTATTCAATATTAGAATGGCTAGTCAACCTTTTTTCTTGGGACCACCAGCTTGGGAAATTTATTTTCCAGCCTTTTCCTTTGATACTCTGTCTGTGTTTGTCACTGAGGTGCATTTCCTGTATTTAGTAAAATGCTGGGTCCTATTTCCATATCCAGTCAGTTAGTCTATCTCTTTTTAAGGGAAATTAAGTCCATTGATGTTAAGAGATATTAAGGAAAAGTGATTGTTACTTACTGTTAATTTTTTTTTATGTTAGAGGTAGAATTATGCTTGTGTGGCTATCTTCTTTTGGGTTTGTTGAAAGATTAACTTCCTGCTTTCTCTAGGGTTTAGTTTAACTCCTTGTGTTGGTATTTTTCATCTCATATCCTTTGAAGAACTGGATTTGTGGAAGATATTATGAAAATTTGCTTTTGTCATGGAATATATTGTTTTCTCTATCTATGGAAATTGAGAATTTTGCTGGGAATAGCAGCCTGGGCTGTTATTTATGCCCTCTTCAAGGTCTGTATGACATCTCAGGATCTTCTAACTTTAAGTTTCTGGTGAGAAGTCTGGTATAATTCTGATAGGTCTGACTTTATGTGTTACTTGACCTTTTCCCCTTACTCCTTTTAATATTCTTTCTTTGTTTAGTGCATTTACTGTTTTGATTACTATGTGACAGGAGGAATTTCTTTTCTTATCCAGTCTATTAGGAGTTCTATAGGCTTCTTGATTGTTCATGAGCATCTCTTGCTTTAGGTTGAGGAAGTTTTCTTCTATAATTTTGTTGACGATATTTACTGGTCCTTTAAGTTGGGAATCTTCTTATCCTGTCCCCCGTGACCTAGTTATTTGGGGAGTCAAGAAGACTGGCCTGAAAGAGAAATGGGCAGGAAAGAAACGTGAGGCCAAGGAAAAAGGGGTGTCTTGTCAAGGCCCCTTTAATGAAAGGCAAAACGCCTGGTTTTGAATGCACCGTGAGAGGAAGTAAAGAGGGGCTGAGGGGAATGCTAAAGGCACAGAAAAAGGAAAGATCATGCAGGGCGGATGCTGACTGTGACATCCAGCAGCTTTTCTGGAATGCTGGTTCCACCTAGACAACCCCAGGTATTCAGCCAAGATAAGGATCAGTTGATTTTCACGATCAGCCTTGTGTAAAGGACAGGGTGGTTCAGCTGTAAAGCTAAAGGTCAGTGGAATCTCAAGGTGAGAGCTGTTGAAAGTCTGGTTTTCCACAGTTTGGTCTCCCATATCTTCTAATACCAATTGTCCTTAGGTTTGGTCTTTTCGTTGTGTCCTGGATGTTTTGGGCCAGGAGCTTTTTGCATTTTGTATTTTCTTTGACTGTTGTGTCAATGTTTTCGATGGTATCTTCTGCACCTGAAAGTCTCTCTTTATCACTTGTATTCTGTTGGTGATACTTGCATCTATGATCTCTTTACTAGGTTTTCTAATTCTAGGGTTGTCTCCCTTTCTGATTTCTTTATTGTTTCTATTTCCATTTTTAGATGGTTTTGTTCATTTCCTTCTCCTGTTTGATTATGTTTTCCTGTAATTCTTTAAGAGATTTTGTGTTTCCTCTTTAAAGCCTTCTACCTGTTTACCTTTGTTCCCCTGTATTTCTTTAAAGGAGCTACTTATGTTCTTCTTAAAGTTCTCTATCATCACCATAAGAAGTGATTTTAAATCTGCATCTTGCTTTTCCAGTGTGATGGTGTATCGAGGAATTGCTATGGTGGGAGAATTGGATTCTGATGATGCCAAGTAAACTTGGTTTCTGTTTCTTATGTTCTTAAGCTTGCCTCCTGCCATCTGGTTAACTCTAGTGCTGCCTGCCCTTGCTATATCTGACTAGACCCTGTCCTTCCTGTGATCCTAGTTGTATTAGAACTCCTCAGAGTCAAGCTGTCTCTGTGGTCACGTGATTTTGGGATCCTGTGATCCTGAGATCATGGATGTTTCAGAGCTCCTGGGAGTCAAGCTGTCTCTGGGTCCTGGAGATCCTGGTATGACCAAGCTCCTGGGATCCTGGCCATGGTAGAGCACCTGGGAGTAGAGCTTCCTCTGGGTGTTGTGGGACTGGCTGCAGAGTTTGTGCTCAAGGTAAACCAACCCAGACTGGAAGGTACACATACCACTGGTCCTGCAGTGTTCCTGTGTCCCCAGATCCTGCGGGCTCCAGTTATGCCTGGTGGTGTTGAGACAGATGTTATATCCTCCTCACTGCTAATCCTATGATCCTGAGTGTGTTAGAGCACCTGGCATGATGCTCTATGGGTGTTATGGGACTGGCTGCAGTATTCACACCCAAGGTAAACCAGCCCAGACCAGAAGATCTGCTCCATTTTTTTGTCCCTGCATCTCCTTTAGACAGGGACAATTCTGGGTTAAAATTTTGAAATGGGTGGCTGGCTCCATATCTCAACGGGGGGCCATGTCTGTCTACTGAATGTGGTCTCTTCACTTTTTGGCATTTTGGCTAATGTCCTACCTGTTGGGTCTTGGGAGGCTCTTGTATCCCTGGTTTTTGGGATTTTCTAGTGGTTCCCCCCCTTTCCCCACTCCACATTTCTGCATATTTCTATTCATTTTCGTGACTCTCTGGGCTTCTCTTCTGACTCCTCTATACCTGATCCTTACCCTCTTTTCTCCTTCTCTAGTTGGTTATTCTTATTAGTACCTACTAGACACATTTTCCAGGCATCAAACTCTTCAGGTAACACTTATAATTGACCACCTATTTCCTGTTCAGATTCTTTCAACATAGCCATAAAAATGCTTTCCTGTATATTCTAATAATTTGATTTTCTTTATCATTTATTTATATAGTATGATATCAGAAACTAATTGCATTTTTCCAAGTGGGAAGCCATAAACCAAACATGTATTGAATATCTTGTTTTCTTCTTACTGATTGGCAAGTTACTCTACCATATGCTAAGGTATCAAATGCTAAACATGTAATCAATCTGTTTCTGAAGTATTCATTCAGTTCCAGAAACATTTATTTTCTTACATAAGAAGACCAAGATTAAGGTCTAGACAATTTAGTCCCCAATGAAGGTTTCCTCATAGGGAATCAGATGTTTGGCATCTGACATCACTTTCCTTACTGAAGGCATGTGAAAGAGAGGGAATTTTTCTAATAAAGTTACTATCATGAAGACTCTTGTAAACAAATTTAACTCCTCAGTGAGACATTTGTGGCTGCATAGAAGGTTACCTCTGATGAATTGATGGAAAAAGCAAACACTGAACTTGACTCACAGGTGGGTCAATTAGAAGTCCCCAGGTTCTTGTCTACAAATGCTGGAGATTAATATTCCAACATATAATTTTTACATTATGTATAGTTACAATATACAAATTTTACAACTCAGAACAGTGAGAGGCAACTTCCATTCCACCATAGCTGCCTCAATCATGAGCTTGTTGGGTAAGTGCTAGTTTAGCCAAGGACTGAATCTGACTTTCATTTGCTGAGCTACTCAGTCCACCTATAAAATCATGTCTTTTCTATAATGGAAATTAACATGTGATACAAATATGTTTATTCTTTGTCTGTTAATACACCACTGCCACAAACCTTATGTGCTGAACCTTCTAATATTAGAAAAAAGAGCCAAGTCATTCACAATCCATAAATTCAAATAAACACTTACCTCAGGCCATGTTTCTCTCAACATAATAGTAGTTCAATAAATGGAACTAATATTATCAGGAAGATTTGCAAACAACACTGTCTTCCAGGAGCTACTCAAAGGACTGCATTTGTAGTACCAGTCTACACTTTTAGATTACATCAATCTACCAATCCATGAATCAGCTCAACTTTTTTCCCCATCAAATAATCAGGGGTAATTTTTCATGAAGTTATGCCCCACACACACACACACGTGTGTGTGTGTGTGTGTGTGTGTGTGTGTGTGTGTGTATATATATATATATATGAGCTAAGATGAGGGTTAATGATTCAAAAGCAATGAGAGTCATGAAAGTTTGGGAACTTTAGGGCATGAACCTAATTATATCACCTTTATCTCCCAATGGATTACAACTGAGCCCCTGCAACCTTAATTCTTGGTGGGTCTGTGGCTCTTACATTAGTGTGTTCCATCAAGTCTCCCTAGTGACAAGTATCCCATGGTTCATATTCTCAATCACTACCATTACCAGAATAAATTAGATCAGTTTTTAAATGATACAGTTCATGCTAAAGAGGATAGGACATCTGTCCCTGTACTTCAAGATGTGTTATATGATGCATCTGTTGAGACTATCTATCTATCTATATCTATATCTATATCTATATCTATATCTATATCTATATCTATATCTATATCTATATCTGCATCTGCATCTACATCTATCTATATATATATATATTTTTTTTTTACATGACAAGAAGTAATTTAATGAAGAAAGGGTTTATTTTGGTTCATAGTTTGAGAGTGCCTGGTGGAGAAGGCATGGCTTTAAAAAAGGTATGAGTTGTAGCAGTCACAGTTCCATCTGTGTTCATAAGGCTAAACCAAACTGGCAAACAAAGACATGACTTCAGGTGAGTCTTCTCACTTAGCTCATTCCTACATGAACATAAATAGTATAAATAAAAACACAGGATTTTGTATCATATTGGAGGAAATAAACTGCTCTTCCATTTGTCTGTATCAGTTATCAATTATCAGACTGCTTCCAGATGAGATAAGAGTAGGGAAATTTCTGGACACTAGCAGCTCTTAGCTGTTTGAGAGGAGGATTTGTGTACTAAAGTGGTGGTTCTTAAAGAGTTGCATGATTCATCCAGCAGTCATGTAACACACTGGCATAGGAGATGGTAAGTGACTGAAAGGGTCCAACAGACCATAACACAGCTCATTTACAGTATGACTAAATGTTGTGTTTACCAGAGGCATGAGCAGATGGGCCTTGAAGAACCATGAGTTTCATGTCACAGCTGAACAGATCCATCAAAATCAATCCTTGCTTCTAATAAAAATGAACAATGACACCAAAGTATTATTACAGTGTGTATTTTGCTTTGAATGTGCATACATGCATGCATTATTTTAAAAGCTCTGCACTTCTTTACTTTTGCTGTTTGAACTTGTTTCTCATGAAAGGAATTTTCTGCTCTAAATCCAATCACTTTATGTGTTGTAATTATTATTATTTTAAATCTGGTTCAATACATGACAGGAAAACTAAGCACTCTCCTTATTTTAAAGGCATATTGTATTTTCTAGGTTTAAGCCCAATAGCTTGGAATGAGTGTAAAAGTACTATAACATTATTTCCAAAACTACCTTAACTGATGTTGATGATTTAGAGAATTCTTGGTATTTACAGTACATGGCTTTTAGAGCTGCTCATGGATATTTATTTGAATAGCAGAACAGGAAAATCATTTGTGCATATGGCATCAAGGAATCAGAAAAGAAGGAAGATACATATACAGCCGTTACAGACAGAGACAGAAAATTTACATGTACAGCTCTTACAGACAGAGAAAAGTAATTTTGATAAAAGGAAAGGATCCTTTCAAAACATGAGGGATCCAAACGGACAAAATTGAATAAATTTTTGAGATGGGTATTTCATTCACTAGAAGCAAAACAATTCCTTATGCTTGTGTACACAGCATTCATGTGCTCAGAAACAATATGATAAATATGACAGTTTCCAGATATAGTTACCTCCAGTGAAATGACTTGTTACATTGGACCCAAGAAATCCCCAATCCTAATTATCCCATTGCTTCCTCTGGCAAAGTCTCTGTCTTGTTTAAGATGCTGATTATCTGAGGTTTCCATTAGTGACTCAGAACCTCACTGCTTGTCCTACACTGAATAGAAAAGGCAGGTAGCAATATCACTCTGCTTCTGAAGCACAGTTATCCATTAATCATTAATGCTCAAGGCTTGCCCAAGAACAAATGTCACTAAGTGGTAACAAGATACTATTAGGATAATGTAATAGGATACTGAGAATTCTCTATGACCACTGTGTGCTTCCCTGATTTTGCTCTTTGGCTTGTCCTCTCAGTCTGGAACTGTCTTTCCCTTTCTTTGCTATTGAATTTTTTGTATTTAAGGCTCAGATCAAATATCAGTTCTGGGTAGATTTGCCTGTTCTCATTAATAAAATGTATTCTCTCCATCCATTTTGCCTACAGAAATATTGTAATACTGATCTATTTGTTACTGTTTTCTCTTTCTAGTTCCGTATTTGCTTTTTGTCTTCTACGCTGTGATACCTTAAACTCTATGGCTATATCTGTCTCCTGTTTATTTCCTGCTGCTCAGAAGAGTACTTGACATAGTATCATATACTTACTTATGTCTCTACCATATGTTACTCTTTTATGAAGGGTGTCTTCACTCCACCCCACCCGTGCCTTCCTCAGTACCTATGGAATGACTCTCTGTGTGCCGCGTCTGCTGAACTACAATAAAAGCCAGTCTCATGCTAGAGTTGTATTTGATGAATATTTAGACTTCCTTAACATTGCACAAGTGTCACTAAAAATAGAAGATTGTTATTTACTTCCATTTCTATGGATAGTCCACCACAGTCCTTAGGAAGAAATATTTAGCTTCACTTTTTTTCTTTTTAGGAAGGCCAATAATCTAAAACCTCAATGCATGTAGACTGGAATTGACAATTAAGCAAGTTAATGAAAGGGCAAAGGCTAGGTTTCTCAGTATTACAGAAATTGCAGACAAGCCAAGGAAAGGCTAAAATGATCTAAGAATTAATAGGTTATAATTTAGATTTGAGTATGAAATCTTATTATCTATAGGTAAATATAGATGGATGAGTGAATGTTCTTATAAATATGTAAATGTTCATGTCAATACACATATTCCATCCCTTTGCTGTCTGAAAGGTCCAAATAACAGTGACCCCACAGAATTAATTATTTCCATTGTCCACTCTTGAGTTGTAATGCTTAGTTCCAGTACACAGAACAAGAGTACATTGGACTAATACAGTAAGAGAAATATACAAGCTAAATTTTGAGCATCTTAAAGTAACAAAAAATACATACACAAAGAGATCAAAATGGGGCTGGTAAGAAAATTTAGCAAGTAAAGGCAATTACTGACAATCCTGACAACCTGAGTTTGATCGCCAGAACTCACAAGTGCAGTGGTATGCAAATTTCCCTGCCAACATAAAATAAATGTCTTTAAAAATTATTTTAGCAATAATAATGATAGAAAGCGCATAGAAGCAAAGTAAAAAGTTTTTCTGAATGACCAAAAATAATACAAATTGATCAATAAGTTAAAATAGCATATTATGTAGTCCAAATACATTTAACCCATTATTCATGAGTATATATTGACAGAAATAAAAGATGACCATATGAATAAAAACATAGTTTTTGTTTTCTGTGAAAAAGCTCTAGTAATTTATGTAGCCACTTCCATCAAGTGTGAGTTAGCTGCATACAGTTTCTGCCTTCCAAAGTGCACAACATGGAGAGATGAGAAAGATTTAGTTTTATGGTGGGAAAGATTAAGAGTCTTATTAGGTTATGATAATTAATAGCAACAGCAACAGTGGAAAGCCCATACATGGGGATGTGAGTGACAAAGTCAGGCCAGCTATTGTAAAAGATTTTAATCCCAATTTCAGGTTTCTACCCAGATGGTTTAGATCCCAGATGAAGGGCAAGCAACTTTATCATTTAGAATAAGCCTTAAACACCACAAGAGCTGGGCAGATAACTATCCTCTATGCTATTAGAATCTACTTTCCTATCTATAATCCCAGGTTATTACTTACTATGTTTCATTTGGGCTGTTCTACATTCCAATCGGTGAGACCTCAGGGCCACATTTTCTTGACTCCTAATCAATGGCATCTTCTTTTCTCAACCTCTTCTCTCTCCTTTGTGTGTTCCTCCTACATCCTCCTCCCAAGCTGGCAATACCAAGCACCGCCCATCTCAATTCTGTCTGGGTATAAGTTGTAGGCATCTTTATTAACCAGTCACAGATAGTTTGGGTACAAGGTCACATAGTATCACTTGGGTCTACATGCAGACTTTCTTGTCTCTGGGGCAACCAGGTCTTGGGGGGTCTGCACTTATCAGCTCAATACATCGCAAAAGACCAAACTTCAATAATTCCCTTTCTACTCCAACAGAAGGCTCCTTTTCTCTCAGATATAAATTGGATACAATTATAACAATTATGAAAATTAATTTAAAGCATCCAGTCCATTATATTTGACAATTTAGATAAAGTATTTTGTCATCTGTCCTATCTTGGTGAATTAGAATTTTGTGTTTAAATTTTTTTTATCTTAACTTGTATTACCATTCTAAGAACATCTTCTTAAATTTTAAACAATGTAAGTTTAATTGCTAGACTACAAGTAGCTAATCTTCAACACTGCCAGAGATCTAAGAAGGAATATTAATTGCTTATGAGGGAAGCACACAGGGTCCTACGGGTTCCTCAGAAAACTGAGCATGATACTACCAGAGGTCCCTGCTATATCACTCTTGGGCATATACCCAGAGGATTCTCCAGCATGTAATAAGCACATATGCTCCACTATGTTCATTGCAGCCCTATTTATTATAGCCAGAAGCTGCTATAATCCCAGCTGCTATAATCCTGCTATAAACCCAGATATCCCTCAACGAAGGAATTGATACAGAAAATGTGGTATATTTACACAATGGAATACTACTCAGCAATTAAAAACAATAAATTCATGAAATTCTTAGACAAATGGATAGAATTAGAAAATATCATCCTGAGTGAGGTAACCCAATCACAAAAGAACACAAAAGGTATGCACTCATTGATAAGTGGATATTAGCCCAGAAGCTTGAAATACTCAAGACACAATTCACATATCAAATGATTCCCAAGAAGAAGGAAGAAGAAAGTATGGATATTCTGGTCCTTCTTAGAAGGGGTAAAAATATGCACAGAAGGAGATACAAAGACAAAATGTGGAGCAGAGTCTGAGGTAAAGACCATCCAGAGTAGTAATCCGTCCCATATACAGTTACAAAACCCAGACACTATTATTGATGCCCACAAGTACTTGCTGACAGGAGCTGGCTATAGCTGTCACCTGGGAGACTCTGCTAGTGCATGAGGAATACAGAAGGGGACACTCTCAACCAGCCATTGAACTGAGCACAGGATCCCCAATGCAGGAGCTAGAGAAAGGATCTAAGGAGCTGAAGGGGTTTGCAGCACCTTTGGATGAACAATGATATGAGCCACCTAGTGTCCCCAGAGCTCCTAGGAACAAAACCATCAAGCAGAGAGTGCACATGGAGTTACCCATGGCTCCAGACACATAGGCAGTAGAGGATGGCCTTGTTGCACATCAAAGGGAGGAGAGGCCCTTGGTCCTGGAAAGGCTAGATACCTCAGTGTGGGGTAATGCTGGGATGGGGAAGTAGTGGGAGAGGGTTGATTGGGGAGGGAAGATGGGTTATGAAACTTTGGAGTGGGGGACCAGGAAAGGGGACAACATTTGAAATGTAAATGAAGAATATATCTAATAAAAAAGTCAAAAGCAACAACAAAGCAAAGCAAAACAAACAAAAAACAAAATCACAAAAGGGAAGCACACTTAAAACTTTGAATGTCACCAAAAATGAAATCTAGGAAACTATCACAGCCCAGAGGAAGCTCAGGAGTGATGACGCCAAAGGAAATTATGTCCCCAGTGGAAGCCTAGAAAAGAAAAGGTTTAGAAAACCCACAAAATTCAGTAAATTATGGAGTTTAATTAATGTTTAAATCCTATAAATAGGGCCAATGGGATAGTTCAGTTGTTTTATGTGTTTGATGCCAAAGCTGGTGACCTAAGTTGTTTCCAGGCCACATGATGGAAGGAGATAAATGGCTCCTGAACATTACCCCCTAACTTCTAAGGGGGTGCTATGTCATACATGTACACAAATACAGATTCGCAAAAATAAGTAAAATGTAACAAAAACCTGGAAAGTTTATAAATAGAAAATGTGAGGAGCCCAACTACAATATATGTGAACCGAAAGTAAACATTTCATTTCTCATTTATCTAATCTATATAAGAATATAGGTGTAGATATCATAATTATATAGCATATATATTTATTTCTTTGTCTCCACAACAGTTCTTGGAGAGACGGCACAGCCACTAGACCCATAAGCTGCTTTTCCAAAGGACCTGGGTTTCGTTGCCATCATCCACATAGAGTTCATCACTACAGTTTTAGGGATCTGATGCTCTCTTTAGACTTTGTGGGCACTATATGCATGTGATGCGCTTATATACATACAGTAGAACACTCATATACATAAAACTAAAATAAATCTTTAACATTTAAACATACAAAACAACATACAAAAAATAGCAGCCACTGTGCCAAAAAATGCTAGAGTCGTAGTAACTTGAGATGCTGAGGCAGGAGAATCACTTAAGTCTAGAAATTCAGGGCCAACCTGGGTACATGGCAACAGACTGTCTCTCAAAACTAATAAGCAAACAGACAAACAAATGCAGATGCCAGAGAGTTCCTGAGGAAGACCTGTATGGGAACAAAGAAAAGAATGACATGAAGTCAGATCATGGGTACAAGCTGACAGTCTCTTCTGCTGGAGATAGCTTTCTGAAGATTACCAGACAGCTCAGCTCTCAAAGCCCAAAGGCCAATCTTTTATTTACATATCTTTTATTTACATATCAATTTGAGAGTCCACCACAGGTTTCCTTTTGATTATCCCACCAATCAGCATTTTTGACCTTAGGTCCTTGACTCCTAGGAGAAGTCAATAAGTGCATTTTTCTTCAGACTGAAAATGAATTCAGAGATCTGTCTGCCTCAGAAAGCACATACAATAAGGTAGCTGGACAGGATCCAGCTGGGAAACCACTTCTTCCACCATACCTGGGCCTAAATTTGCTCTGTCCCAGGTTGACCTTGAACTCAGGAATCTACCTGCCTTTGTATTTCCTGACTTTTGGTCCTTCTGACAAACGTGGGAGAAGAGGATATTTTTGAAGGAGGAACTTGAAGCAAATATATATGTTTTTATAGAAACAAAACTCAATAATGATAATTTTTCAACAAACCCAAAGGAAGATAGCCATACAAAAAATTCCACCTACAACAAAAGTAACAATCCCTTTTCCTTAATATCTCTTAACAAGAATGGACTTAATTGCCTAATAAAAAGACATAGACTAACAGACTAGATACATACATAAATAGGACCCAACATTTTGCTGCATAAAGGAAATGAACCTTAGGGACATAGATAGATCTTATCTTGGAGTAAAATGTTGGAAAACAGTAGAAAACGGTTCCAAGGAACAAGCTGGATTAGCCATTCTAATATCAAATAAAATCAACTTTCAACCAAAAATTGTAAAAAAAAAAAAAAAAAAAAAAAAAAAAGGACACTTTATCCTTTACTCTACCAAAATGAACTCCCAATTCTGAACATCTATGCTCCAAATGCAAGTGCACGCATGGCACACACATTCATAAAAGAAATTTTATTAACACTGAAAGCATGCATTGTACCCCACACAATAATAGTGGGAGACCTCAACACCCCACTCATAGCAATGGGCAAATCATGGAACCAGAAATTGAACAGAGACACAGTGAAACTAACAGAAGTTATGAACCAAACAGATCTAACAGATATTTATAGAACATTTCATTCTAAAGCAAAATTATATATCTTCTCAGCACCTCATGGTACCTTCTCCAAAACTGAATGCATAATTGGTCACAATGAGGCCTCAATACATACAAGAAGAGTGAAATAATCTCAAGCACCCTATCAGATCAACAAAGTCTAAGGTTGGTCTTATATTAAAAAAAATACATATACAATGGAAGCTGAACAATGCTGTACTCAATGATAACTTGGTCACAGAAGAAATAAAGACTTTTCAGAATTTAATGAAAGTGAAGACACATATCAAAACTTATGGGACACAATGAAAGCAGTGGTAAGAGGAAAACTCATAGGTCTAAGAGCTCCCAAAGAAACTGAAGAGAGCATACACTAGCAGCTTTACAGCATACCTGAAAGCTCTGGAACAAAAAGAAACAAACACACCCAAGAGAAGTAGACTGCAGGAAATAATCAAACTCAGAGCTAAAATCAACCAAATAGAAACAAAAAGAACTATACAAAGAATCAAAAAAAAAAAAAAAAAAAAAAAACAGGAGATATTCCTTTGAGAAAATCAACAAGATTGAGGCCACAGGGACAGTACCCAAATTAATAAAATCATAAATGAAAAGGGAGACATAACAATGGAAACTGTGGAAATTTTAAAAATCATCAGAGCCTATTACAAAAGCTTATACTCAACAAAACTGGAAAATGTGGATGAAATGGATAATTTTCTAGATTCATACCAGGTGCCAAAATTAAAGCAGGATCAGATAAACCATCTAAATCATCCCATAACCCCTGAAGAAATAGAAGCAGCCATTAATAATTTCCCAACCAAAAACAAACAAACAAACAAACAAACCCAGGAACAGATAGGTTTCATGGAGAATTCTATCAAACCTTCCAAACTTTCCAAACTATTCCACCAAACAGAAAAAAAAAAGGAATACTACCCAATTTGTTCTGTGCATAATAACATTTATGTCTAAACCCAATGAAGAAAAAACAAAGAGAACTTCTGTGTTCCTGCCTGCAGCTACAGGTGAACTGGAGACCTGAAAGAGAATTCTGGGGATGTACAGGGAGGCAAGGAAAGAGAACTGAGTCAGGACGGCAGGCATTCGCTGATCATGACCAAAGCTTTAATAATATTTAGTCAATATATAGCCTTCAGAATAAATCCCTGCCCCCACACTTCAAGGAGAGATCTGAGAACTCCTTGGCTCCAATCTCAGCAGGTCGCCTGCTGAGATCAGAGCACTTCAAGTTAACAGGTCCAGGATGCTTCCAGGTGAGGCTGGCCAAAAGCTGACTTCCAGATGAAAGCAGCAGCTGTATTGTTCTCTGAAGAACAAGTGGAAAGGTGCCCCCACTCCCTGGCAGCCAGGAAGGGGGGGGCTGGCTGCCAGGAATGTCGCAGGTTGACCAAAGAGGCTGAAAAGCCTAGCTCAATGCTGGAGGGGGAAGGGACACTTCAGAACAATTTCCCTTACAAAAATTGATGCAAAAATATTCAGTAAAATTCTTGCCAACCGAATCCAAGAAGATCAAAAAAGATTATTTACCATGATCAATTAGGTTTCATCCCAGAGATGCAGGGATGGTTCAATATATAGAAATCCATCAACATAATCTACTACATAAACAAACTCACTAAAAAAAAAATCACATGATGATTTCATTAGATGTGGAAACGCATTTGACAATATTCGGCATCCTTTCATGTTAAAAGTCTTGGAAAGATCATGAATTCAATGCCCATACCTAAACATAGTAAAAGAAATATAAACATCAAACTAAATGAAGACAAACTTTAAGCAATCTCACTAAAATCAAGGACTAAACAAGGCTGCCATCTCTCTCCATATCTGTTCAATATAGCATTTGAAGTTCTAGCTAGAGCAATTAGACAACAAAAGGAGGTCAAAGGGATACAAATTGGAAAGGGAGAAATCAAAATATCTCTACTTGCAGACTATAGGATTGTGTATTAAGTGACCCCACAAATACCACCAAAGAACTCCCAAAGCTGATAAAAAAAAAAAAAAGTTTCAGCAAAGTGGCTGGATATAAGATTAACTAAAAAAAAAAAAAAAAATCAGTAGACTTCCTCTAATTAAAGGATACACATGCTAAGAAGAAATTAGGGAAATGACACCCTTCACAATAGTCACAAATAATATAAAATACCTTGGTGTGACTCTATCCAAGCAAGTGAAAGATCTGTATGACAAGAACTTCAAGTCTCTGAAGAAAGAAATAAAAGAACTCATAGGATGGAAAGATCTTCCATGCTCATAGATTGGCAGGGTTAATATAGTAAAAATGGCAATCTTGCCTAAAGCAATATACAGATTCAATGTAATCCCCATCAAAATTCAAACTCAATTTTTTATAGAGTTAGAAAGAGCAATTTCCAAATTTATCAGGAATAACAAAAAATCCAGGAAAGTGAAAACTATTCTCAACAATAAAAGCACTTCTGGCAGAATCACCATCCCTGACCTCAAGCTCTACTACAGAGCAATTGTTGGGGTTTTGTCTAAGCTCCACCCCACACCTACCTGGCAATAGCCAGGTATGTCCCGCCCCAGAGATCTGGCCCTCTGTAAGAGGGGCTACTTGCTCCTCCTCTCCCTTTTTGCTCTCTGCTCTCCCACACTCTTTCACCTCTCTGCCCCTGGCTTTTCCCCCCTCCACGTGGTCATGGCCGGCCTCCACTCTCTCTATTCTCTCTCTCTCTCTCTCTCTCTCTCTCTCTCTCTCTCTCTCTCTCTCTCTCTTTCTCTTTCTCTCTCTCTCTCTCTCCCACTAACTCCCATCCCCTATTCTTAATAAACTCTATTCTATACCATGTCTCTGTGTGTGTGGTCCCTCAGGTGCAGAGGTGCCCAGGCAAGGGCCCGCCTGGACACCTTCCCCCACGCCGCCTAGCCACACTCACCTAACCCCCTATACTCCCCCCTTTTAAGCCCTTCATCCTGCTGCCGAAAGTCCTTCAGCAATAGTGATAAATCTGTGTGGTATTGCTACATAAACAGACAGGAAGATCAAATGAAATAGAATAATATACCCAGAAATGAACCCTCACACCTATGGTCATTGATCTTTGATAAAGGAGTTAAAACCATCCAGTGGAAAAAAGACAACATTTTCAACAAATGGTGCTGGGTCAACTGGCAGCCAACATGTAGAAGGATGCAAATTGATCCATTCTTATCTCCCTGTACAAAGCTCAAATCCAAGTGGATAAAGGACCCCAACATAAAACCAGATACACTGAATCTAATAGAAGAGAAAGTAAGGGAAGAACTTGAAGTACATGGGCACAGGGGAAATTTTCCTAAATAGAACGCCAATAGCTTGTGCTCTAAAAAATCAAGAATTGACAAATGGGACCTCACAAATTTTCAAAGCTTCTGTAAGGCAAAGGACACTGTCAATAGGACAAAACAGCAATCAACAGATTGGCAAAAGATCTTTACCAATCCCACCAAACCTGGAGGCAGGAGCTGATGCAGAGGACGTGGAGGGTGCTGCTAACTGGCTTGCTTCTCATAGCTTGTTCAGTCTGCTTTCTTATAGAATCCGGGACCACCAGGACATAGACAGAGGACCCACATTGGGCTGACCTCTCCTCCATCATTCGCTAATTACACTAATTATGGAGGTATTTTCTCAATTGACGTTTCCTCCTTCAGATAAATTCTAGTTTGTGACTATTTGGCGTACGACTAAAATCAGTTTTAGAACACACTTTCCCATATAAAATGTACATCAAATAATAGTCTTTAACATTTTTCACAAGTAACTTCTCTATAAATGCTATCACTTGCCTCCTGGATGACCTCAAACAAGATTATCCTCTCTTCAACATGATAATGCTTTAAATATTTAGAAGCAGATCTTTATATTTCAATATATTACTAGTTAGTCTCAACTCAGGACTTCTTTACCCCATATCCAAGGCCATCCACATTTGTAGAAGAAACCATTATAAAGCTTAAATAACACATCAACATCTACACATTAATAACGAGAGACTTTGACACTCCACTCTCACCAATAGATAGATCCAGATAGAAAACAAACAGAAAAATAATAGAAATAACAGGTCTTATGTCACCAAGGGACCTAACAGATATCCACAGAAATTTTACCCAAACACAAAGAATATACCTTCTCAGCACCTCCTAGAACCTTTTCCAAAATGGACTATATAGTCTATCACGAAACAATTCTCAGAAGACACAAGAAAATTGGAATAACACCCTGAATCTTATCAGACCACTAAGAATTAATGTTGGACTTCAACAGGAACAACAGAAAGCCTACAAAATCATGGAAACAGACCAAGTCTTAACTGAATGACCACTGGGTCAAGGAAGAAATAAAGAAAGTAAAGACTTCCTTGGATTCCATGAAAATGAAGGCAAAACTTAAAAACTTATGGTATACAATGAAAGTGGTTCTAAGAGCAGAGTTCATATCACAGGTGCCTACATAGAAATTTTGAGAGATCTTAATATTAACAAAGAAGCAGGAACACTCAAGAGGGTAGACAGCAGGAAACAATCAAACAAACTCAGGGCAGAAATCAATAAGATAGAAATAAATACAAAAAGTCAATGAAACAAAGAGTTAGTTCTTTGAGAAAATGAAGAAGTTAGAAGAAACATAACTTGCCAACATTAAATTAAGGCCAGATAGACATTTTAAATAGACCTATAATCTCTAGGGAAACAGAATGGATCATTAAAAGTCTCCCAAACAAAAGAAAACCCAAGGCCATATGGTTTTAGCACAGAATTCTACCAGACTTTCAAAGGATACCTATTACTGAAACTCCTCTAATTATTCAACAAATAATAACAGAAGGAACATTGCCAAATTCATTTTATGAGGCCATAGTCAACCTGACACCCAAAAGCTCAACAAAGAAAGCGATTTTCAGACCAATTTTTCTGACCATTGATGTAAAAATGCTAAATAAAATACCTGTACTGAATCAAAGAGCATGTTAAAAAACACCATCCACTATGATCAAGTAGGCTTCATTTCAGAGATTCAGAGATGATTCAACACATGAAGATCTGTCAATGTAATACACCATATAAACAAATTAAAGGAAGGAAACCACATGATCATCTCATTAGTTGCTGAAAAAGCCTTTGGCAAAATATAGCACCTCTTCATGATAAAATTCTTGAAAAGATCAAAGGAACATACTTAAACATTATAAACTACATCAAGCCAATAGCCAGTATCAAAGTGAATAGAGAGACACTCAAAGCAAGTCCACTAAGATGAGCAAGGAGACAAGGCTGCACTCTCTACTCTGCACACCTATTCATCCAATACAGTACTAGAGGTTTTAGCTTGAGCAATGATACAACTAAAGGAGATCAGGGGGACCCGAATTGGAAAGAATAAAGTCAAAGTAGCATTATTTTCAGTTGATATGGTAGAATGCATAAGAGATCCTCCCAAAAAGTCTACCATGGAACTCCTATAGTTAATACACACTTTCCTTCAGTAACTAGGCTGGATACAAAATTAAATAAAACAATCAATAGTCCTCCAATATATAAACATTAAACAGACCAAGAAAGAATTCAGGGAATCAACGCCTCTCAGAAAAGCTATAAATAATATAAAATATCTGGATGTGACTCTAATCAAACAGGTGAGTGACTAGTAGGAAAAGAACTTCAAAGCTCTGAAAAAAATCAGAGAAGAGACCAGAAAAGATCTCCCGTGCTCATGGATATGTAGGATTAGCATAGTAAGAATGGCCATCGTACCAAAAGCAATCTACAGATTCGATGCAACTACCATTAAAATGTCCAACACCTTACTCTACAGACCTTGAAAGAAAAATATTCAAATTCAAATGGAAAAAAAGCCCCAGGATACCTAAAACAACCATGTATAATAGAAGAATTTCTGAAGGTATCACCATTCCTGATTTCAAGCTGTACTACAGAACAATAATAATAAAAAATGCATATTATTGCCATAAGCAAGTTGATATATGAAATGAAATCAAAGAAATAGATGTAAATCCACCCACCTATGGACACCTGATTTTTTGCAAAATAAAAGCCAAAATTATACAATGGGAGAAAGAAGTATCTTTAACAAATGGTGCTATTCTAACTCTATGTCTGCAAGTAGAAGAATTCAAATAGATCCATATTTATCGCTCTGCACAAAACTCAAGTCGAAGTAGATCAAAGAACTCAACATAAAACCAGAAACACTAAGCCTGACAGAAGCGAAAGTGGGAAATGTCTTTGAACACATTGTCACAGGAGATAGCTCTTGAACAGAACACCTATTGCACAGTTACTAAGATCAACAACTAATAAATGAGACATAATAAAACCGAGAAATTTCTGTGAGGCAAAGAATATGTCCAAAGGGCAAAATGGCAGCCTACTGAATTGGAAAAGACTAACTCCACATCTGCGAGAGGGCTGATAACCAAAATATACAAAGAAGATATACAAAAAAGCCAGAAATCAACAAATGAGATAACCCAATTAAAAATGGTACATATACCTTAATACAATTCTTGATAGAGGAATCTCTAATGACCAAGAAGCACTTAAATGTTGAACATTCTTAGCCATCAGGAAAATGCGAATCAAAATAGCTCTGAGATCCCATCTTATACTTATCAGAATGGCTCAGATCAAAACCTCAAGTGACAGCACATACTGGTGAGGATGAGGAGCCATGGGAACACCCCTCCATTTCTGGTGGGAGTGCACACTTGCATAGGCACTTTGGAAATCAATATAACATGACAGTTTTTCAGAAAATTGAGAATCTATCTACTTCAAGACCCAGGAATATTATTTTTGGGCATATAACCACAAGATGTTCCCTCCTACCACATGGATACTTGCTCAACTATGTTCATAGCAGCTTCTTTCATAATAGCCAGAAAATGGTAGTAATCTCGATACCCTTCAACCAGAGAATGGATAAAGAAAATGTAGTACATTCACACAGTAGAGTACACTCAACTGTTAAAAAATAATGAATGACATTATGAAATTTTCAGAGAAATGGATGGAACTAAAGAATCATCATGAGGGAGATACTCAGGCCCAGAAAGCCAAACATAGCATGAACTCACTTATAAGTGGATAGTAGCCATAAACTAAAGGATTACCATTCTACAATCCACAGAACCAGAGAAGCTAAGTAACAGTGAGGACTCAAGGGGGATGTGTGAATCTTACTGTGAAGGAGACATAGCATGTAGAAAGGGGGTACATCTGGATAGGGATGTGAGGATGGGAACAGGAGGGGCCAGTTGGGGAGTGGAGGGAAAGAGTCCTGGGAGAGACAAGTGGGGGCAGGGCAGGGGGAAGGTGGTGGCATCTCTAGGATGAGGTGGAAACGCAGTACAATGAAAATTCTGAGGAATCTATGAGGCTGACTTTTGCTAAGACTCCTAGTAATGGGGGATATGCGCATAAACTGTCCACTTCCTGTAACCAGGCAAGGACCCAGACTCAGGCTGGATAGGCCAGAGACCTTCATAGACCCAAGCATGACCGGAAAACAAATCAAGGAAATGGCTCCTAATGATCTTCCACTATACTCATAGACTGGTGCCTAGCCCAGTTGACATCAGAGAGCTTCAGCCAGCAACTGATGGAAACAGATGTAGAGATCCACAGCCAGACATTAGGCAGAGCTTAGGGAATCCAAGATGGGAAGGAAGGTTTGTAGGAGCCACAGTGGGGAAAGATACCAAAGAGAATCCACAGAACCACTACCCAGCTTCATAGGGGCTCACAGACACTGAACCAGGGAGCACATGGAATTGACCTAGAATATTTGTACACGTTAGAGTTGTGTAGCTTAATCTCTTTGTGGGCCTCCTAACTAGGAGCAGGGGCTGTCTCTGACCGCTGCTGCTTTGGGAACCCTTTCTTTCTACTGGGTTACTTAGTCTAGTCTCAACAGGAAAAGAGGTGCCCAGTCATACTGAAACTTGTTATGTCATGGCTGGTTGAAGTTCACTGGAGATCTGTCCTTTTCTGAAGAGAAACAGAGGAGTGGATGGGGGAGGGAGGAAGGAAAGACTGGGAAAAGAGAAAGGAGGGACATTTAATATTTAATTTAAAATATTCAAGTGTTAAACACTGTTTAATAGACACATTTGAAAGTTCTAGAAACAATGGTCTGCAATGCACAATTTTCTCCAAGCTCTAGAAAGACTCCTGCACCACACAAACACACACACACACACACACACACAGAGAGAGAGAGGGGGGGGAGAAGATGCAAACAATGGCCATTGCACTATTCATCACCTTCAATTTCAGAATAAATAAATCATCATAAAATTATACAAGAAAACACAGTAGGCATTTAGAATGAATTGACTGCATTGACATATATAATGCTAGAGAGCAGTAGTGGATATAGAAAAAAAGTAGCATAATGTAGACAAAATTATAACAATTACATAAACTTAAACAAAGAGACCTGGGTTGTTTATGGCTGTGTGTGTATGCACAAGGAAATTATCAAACCATGCCTGGAAAGATCCACCCGACATTAGGGCAGAACTTACCTCTGGGAAGAGTGGGAGGATTCGTGGGAGCAGAGATGTGAGTGAAATGACTTCAGAAATCTCCGTGACACTTTATTCTTCTTTTTACAAAGGAGAGTTGGAACAAATATGTCCAAATATTGACATTTGATATACCTGAGCAATACGTAGATAGCTGTGGCATGTTTTCTGTAGGTTTTCTACATGCTATGTCATTATTTATTTGAAAATATTAAAACCAAATAAAATAACTCATAACTTTGTATGACTAAATCAATCTTCTTTTTTCCTTTGACAATTGCATCTTTCAGTGTTTCTTTTGCTTTTACAGGAACATAAACAGGCACATTTTTTAATTTGTAGAAGATTGCACTCATTGCTTTACAGCTTGCTTTTTTTTGTGGCTCATTTCATAAGTCAATACACAGATCTACATCACTTTGTATTTTCCACCCTGTGGATGTGTCAGAATTTTATAACCTGCTTTCTCCACAGAGGAGCAATTAGATTTCTAAGAGTGTTTCTGTCTTTGTATTCTGGGAGAAATGATGCTACAATAATTCTGTAACCGACAAACTTGTATATTTTTTTCTTCACTGAAGGAAAGTCAAACAAAATCCAAAACTGAGAACTTGGGGTTAAACAGTTATTAGCAATTGAGGTATTTTATGCCACCAGGTCTCATCCATCCCAGAAGCAAGGGATGTTCTCAGTCTCCATCTTGAGAATTCTGGATTCCTTGTCTTTACCACTCCCTTAACTTCAAAACTGAAGTCTTTGCTATGTTATTGAGCACACACACACACACACACACACACACACACACACAATCTGGACATATATACACATACCAAATAAACAAAAAACCGGTTAAACTCAGTTAACCTGAAGGTGTTTAGAATTCTGTCTGCATTAACATTAGTGGCTAGTAGTCATCTTACAAAGGGGGTAGCAATCTCTCATGGAGGAATGTTAAATACAAACCTCATGTACATTTTTATCTTTGTGCTTTTCATGTGATACAGGAATATGGTTTTCAGGACAGCATTTAAAACTTAAGTTTTATGTCAATAAAACTTTTCTGTGTTTAGAGACTCAAAAATAATCACATCTTAATTGCCTCCACTTTGCAAATAAACTCCTTATCAAGGATTTTTTAAAGCTTTAAACCTAGTAACATAGATTCTGATTTCAGAGATACTTTAGGCTGACTGTGGTAGCTCTGCTTCCATTAAATTTAAGTGGCACCCACTCTATTGGAAGAGACACATCACTACTGATTTCTTAATAAAATAAACGATATTTCACAATTAAATCATTATCCCCAATTATTCTCATTCATCAGAATTCTAATCTGATCCTGTAGTTTATATTATATAATTTAATTTTGCTTCATCAAAATAAGATACACGTGTGCTTGGCAAACAGAAAGGCATGTATTTGGGGTCCAGGAACTGTGGAACTGGGAAGAGTCAGTCTGAGCAGGAGTGGGGTCAAGTCACATTCAACCCCAGAATTCTTGCCTGGAGAGGGGTAGGAAGTGGGACTGTTCCTTCCCCGGCCTCCAGCCTGCATGTCTCAGTATATGTAGACCTACACACTTCACCTTTGTCCACATCAGAGAAAGTCAAATAGCCATAGTGTTAAACTTCTCCCTCTCCTTACAAGGTCATGTCCAGCAAGTGCCTGAGTTCCTCCTTGTGCAAATGAGGCATCCTCTTCACTATAGCCTCCTTCAATGCTGTAATTTTCCCCAATATCTGATACCCAACCCAAAGGTTTCAAAAGCCTTTCTTTGTGCCCCCTCCCCAATTAAATGAGCTGTTCTTTGGATCCTGTCTATGAAGAAGTCTGTTTCTTTTTGAACTTACAGCCTGAGGTCTCCACCACCCTTGGTTGCTATTACCCAACTTCCTCTCTTGGGATCTGATGGTTGTGATCTTGGGCAGTTACCCCATTGAGGAAGGGGGAATGGAGTAGGAACAACAGATACAGATACATGCTTCTTCAGGGTCCACCTTTTGTGATGTCTCTTGCTAGTTCCCACAATAATTCTTCAGTTTTCTGTTCATTAATGCTCACCATGGCTTTACTGCTCCTGTGATACTAGAAGGTCAATCTCACCTGTGTAGCCTCCCTTCTCCATCCCTTTTACTTTGCATCCCTTCTCATATGACTTCTATCAGATACATTTGTAATCTTATACAATGTTGTTAAACATCTACATTGTACCACAGTAAAGATAACCAGTGCTTTTTGACCTCCACTGTGAAAAAGCAGGATCAACATGTTAGCATTCTCACGTCAACTCTGATCTCATCTTTTAAAGCTTCAATTTCTGTATTCTCAAGGTAAAGAAAATATACATCATTTTTATTGTAGATAGGTTCCTAATTTTTTAAGAATTAAAACATTAATAAATAAAAGAAAGTTCACAGTATCAAGAACATGTTGGGACACTGGTGAGAAAGCTCAGTCATTCAAATGTCTACGTGCAAGTATGAGGACCTGAGTTCAAATCCCCAGATCCAGGAAGAAAAACCCAAGGATTGGGTTATTTGTGAGCCTAGCACTGAGTGGGGTCAGAAAAAAAGGGAAATGGGAAAAGGACAGACATATCTCCAAAGCCCAATGGCTGGACAGCTTAGTTGAATCAGTGACCTCCAAGGTCATTGAGAAACTCACTGAAAAATCTCAAAAGAGAAGCACAGAGGGGCTGGTGTCATTGCTTGATCTATCAGAGGACCCTAGATCAGTTCTCAGTTCCCATGTCAGGTGGCTAACCACTGCCTGTAACTCCCACTCCAAGAGATCTGCTGCTCTCTTCTGGCCCCTGTGGGCAAACAAACACACAGTGTACATTCACACACATGCACACACACACACACACACATGATTTTTTAAATTTTAAAAATGTGAGAGATTATCAAGGAAAGACACCTGGTATTTTCCTCTGGCTTCCATATGCAGATGTGCATGCACACATGCATACCTGTGCCCACAAGTGCATGTAACTTCATTAATATACCTATACAACACTAAAAGAAACAAATGAATATTTATTTGCTCCAGACCTCATATCATAGCATTTATACTCCATGTTGTTTTTTTCCAGTCTCTACATCACTTTGTGCCCTTCTTGTATTCTTACAATGCTCCCTTGTTCCAGTTGACTGAATTCCTTCATATTCATAACACTGTCCTGAGAGACTTCTGTCTGCATTCCAATCAGGTACCATCCCCTTTGGCTTCAGCAAAACTGTCATTTTGGCCTTGTTTACCAGCCCTGTATGTCTGCCTCCTAAGGTTAGTCTTGCCTTCTTTCCTTGTTCCATTTAGGAATGTGTCTTTAAGTAATTGTTAAAGACATGATAAGCATCATAAAGAAAGACCACTTGGAAAGAGAGAAGATCCCAGAAACAAACCCTCATGTCTACAGGTAACTAATTTTTGACAAGGTTTTTGAACCATTCATTATATAGACAATAGTGTTTTGAACAAATGGAGTTAAAAGTAAATATCCATGTACTAAAGAATGTAGCTGGATCCTTACGTTATCTGATAGAACTCAAAATTATTTAGGTGCTTGGCTGTCAGAGATGAAGCTGGAACAATTTTAGAGGAAAGCACTGGGAGAAATCCTTATGTCCCTGATATTTCTGGATAGGAAGCAAACACAAATCTAAAATATCAGACCTCAGTGGAATCATAATCTTCAGTGCCCCAAAAGAAGTGTCAGGAGGTTGAAAGGGAACTCAGTTGTGTGTGGTAGTTGTACCTTTAAAATCACAGCAGGTTCACAACACTAGTTACTTTTCCAAAGAATAAGGATTTGACTCCAAGCTCTCACAGAGTAGTTTACACCTGCCATTAACTCCAGCTCCAAAGGATCCAAGGCTCACATCTGGCCTCTGCAGATAGCAGACACACACAAGCTATGCAGGCATACATACATGCAGGCAAAACATGCAAAACACTTAAAATAACTTTTAATGGATAATAGATTCATACACATATAACTTCTATGACTTAGTAATCATAAATATAAGCAACTAAACTTAAAAAGAAAGCTCATCAATTAACATTTCTTTAAGGAAGTCATACAAATAACCAATAAAGATAGAATAACATGACTAACATCATTGATATTTGTGGAAATGCACATTAAAACCAAAACATGGGGCTGGTGATATGGCTAAGCATGTAAGGGAGCTTGGCCTGCAAGTCTAATGACTTGACATCTATCCTTATAATCCACAGTGGAGGGAGAGACCCAGCTCCTGGAGGTTGCCCTTTAACCCCAAATCTCCATACATCACTCACTGTGTGGTTGTGAACCCACAATCACACACACTCACACACACACACACACACACACACACACAGAGAGAGAGAGAGAGAGAGAGAGAGAGAGAGAGAGAGAGAGAGACACGGAGACAGAGACAGAAGAGGTGATTCCAATTTATACTATTAGAATAATTATTGTGGAACAGAAAAATAGAAAACCATATTGGATGAGATGTAAACAAATTGGAACTTTTTGCTCTGCTGGTGTTGATGTAAATGATTCAGCTGTTGTGGAAATCATCTGGTAGCTGCAAAACCAAGCATGGAATCACCAACTATTCAGTAATCTACTTCTGGCTATGAACCTCCATGAAATTAATGAAATAACCAAAATAGTTATTTGTATTGCATGTTCAAAAGGGTCAAATGGTAGAAATAGCCTAACTGACCACAAATGAATGAGTGGGTAAATAAAATGGTGTATATATACCACAATACAATGTTAAAGAGGAACAAAATTGTGATGGGTGGAATTTGCAAACATACAAAATGAAATTGGCCAAACAAATACACAAATACAATTCTATTTCACTGACATGAGATATCCAGAATAGCACTTTGATAGATACATATAGGCTGCCAGGTCTGGGAGGAGGGGATGGTGGGTATAGTTTAATGAATATGAACTTTTTGGTTTTGGTGATTCTGTACTACACACTAGTGATAGAAATAGCAATGTACTTATTGCCACTCAAATGTACACTTAAAAATGCTAAATTTGTTGCCATATATTTTATGAAAAAATTAGAAATATGGAGGAGTAAAGCTAATTAATTTGAATATGTCTTAATAATAAATGAGGATTATAGCGGAGTAAAGTTGACAAATTTAAATGTATTTTAAAATTGAATGAGAAACAAAACACAATTTGAGTTTTTGAATGCTCTCCCTCCCCATAAGTTTCTTTAAGCTTCCCTAAATTGTAATTATAGTTTAAATAAGTATTGAATTCCAGGCTGAAATAATTTTTACTTAGAAATTTGAAAATATTGACTTGAAAGTCTAATGTTTCTCTTTTCATTTTTCTTGAAAACTCCTAGGAAGAAGTTGGCATGCTTCCCAAAGGTGCAAAAGAATTAAAGATGGCATTTCATATTCTCAGTCAAAGATAAAGCTTCTGCTTTATAGCTAATAGATCTATTAAGAAATCTACAGAATAACAATTTATTCCCATTGTTAGACCTCTACAAGTAATTGGTCATGCATGTTGAATCAAAGACCTGAATCTGATATGGAGATTTATTTTTATAGCAAGAAATAATTTAAAAATAGCAAGGTTCTGCCTCCTAATTAAGCACTATGCATCCTATTACTTAATGATATGCCAGAGAAAAATCATTAAATTAATTATTAACTGTAAAGACAAAAAAGCACTGTTGGGATTGGTTTTGTTGAAAGAGACTGTTCAATATCTTCTGATATTAGAATTTTAATTAAAAGTGATGGGTGTTTTCATTTTTCATTTCCTTCATTTAAATAAGACTGCCAAGCCTGAAGGGTTAAATACAAACCAGAAATAATTAAAATATATAATAAGAGTTAGACTTTGAGTAAACTTTTTTTAATGTAGTCTTTTCACTATGTTCACTTCAGTAGTTAATGATTTCAACCTATTTGAATTGTCTAAATATTGGATATGGTCAGTAAACTTTAAAACCCAGACATTCATTATTTATTACTTTTTACAATGCTGCCTTTTGTGTTATTTATTCTAACCAGAGAAATGTAATCGTTTCTGCAATTAGAAACTCCCTGATGAGTGCTCCCAGATGATATCAAGAAATACCAACAATATTTGATTACTCCCATTTGTAGTTCTGTGAGATGTCTCAGTTCTAATGGACTTGCCCTTCCAATCAGGCAAGACTTTCAGCCTAAAGATCCCCGGGCGTAGCATCACAGCAACACAGACAGTAGGGTACCATTTCCCCTATTCTCCTACCTGAGCACTGAGATGCAGGCTCCATGTGGAAGCTTCACCCACACCATTCCCTTGTTGGTCCTTAGGACTCAAAGCAAAATACGTGCTTTTCTTTTGCAACCCTATATTGAATTTTCTGCCTACTGGATTTAATTTAACTTGATTTAATACTATTACTTTTTTTTCCAGTAGCCAATGTTGACTTATACATTTAGGAAACTGGTAAATGACATTATTTTGCTTTATGAAACTTGAGCCTGCATTTGAAACAGTGCAACTCTGAGGCCAGGTGGGGGAAAAAGGAAAAAAAAAGACAAATAGTAGTTGAATGAGTCTGTCAAAGATCACTGGCTTTGACGCTGATTTTTTTTTGTAGTCTCAGCTCTCTGTTGAATTGATAGTCAATGCTGCCATTGCTTTTATTGGTAGATGCCTATTCCATCATAAACAAAAAGCTGCATCCTTGTTTTTCTTTAGAGAATTACAAGCCATGCAGTATATATCTTACCAAATTAAATTTAATAATATGATAATCATAATAATATTCATATTTTATGAATTCTATTTTATACATTTAATCTCACTTCTCCAGCAATTGAGCTCATGAAAACACAAATATTTAAAAAGGAAGAAGATGTGCCTATGGCTGCATATTTTCTGGATCAAGATATTAGTCCTACCTCCTGACCCCAATCTATGTTTGTGAAAATTCCTACCAAGTACTCTGGTTATTTTTCATGTGTTATAATAGGATCGAATGGAAAGCAGCAATGCTTCATGTGATTCTTCCCATCTGTTTCCACATGCCTTATTTCAGGTTGAGAAAAACTGATAATCAAGTTTTCCTGGTGCCTCATACTATGCTATATAGTCGGGTCTGTACCTTGCAATGTATGATACATATCTTCTCTGTATTGAGACTGGATAACTAACTCCTCTTCTTAAAAAAAATGTTAAAATTTAAATTGTCACAATAATTTTTGCTGCGAATTTAATTTTGACCTTTGATAAAACCAGAGGTAAGAAGTCATATTTATTATCTTTCACAATTGGTTTCTTTTTATGTTATTTTAATTGATCATTAAGACAATATTTCAAAATGCACATTTCTTCTACCTGTGCCCAGGACCTGAGCACATAGATAGTTCATAGTTTATCTGCCAGCCAGCCAGTCGTGGGGCCTGTGCCCTATGTAGAGAACAGCAGAGTGAGTGTATCCCAGCAGCCATCTTCACTACTTGCCGGGGCCAAAAAGCATCACTAGGTACTGTATTATCCTGAGCTTAAGATCTCTAGGGGTGCAAACTGTCAGGGGTCTGCCAGCACCCAAACCTGAGCACATAGGCAGGTCCTCTACCAGCAGGCCGGTCATGGGCATGCTCTCCATGTCCTACTTGGAGAGCAACAGAGGGAGTGACTCCCCGCAGTCATCTTTGCTGCCTGCCGGGGCCAAAAAGCATCAGTAGGTACTGTATTATCCTGAGCTTAAGATCTCTGGGGGGTGCAAACTGCCAGGGGTCTGCCAGCACCCAGGACCTGAGCACATAGGAGGTTCGTCTGCCTGCCAGCCAGCCGGTCATGATGCCTGTGGCCTATGTGAGGATCAACAGAGGGAGTGACTCTCCGCCACCATCTTCACTCCATGACAGAGCAGTGAGGGAACACCTGGTTCACTGAGACAACCCAAGTATAACATTGCCTGAGGCAAGACTCAGCAGGGCTCCAAAGGCACATAAGAAGAAGGCAGCATATCAGCAATCTGTGCCAGAGGAAACCCAGTCATCCAGTGTCACAGAAATAAACTTAAAGGACCACAAAAGGTTGAAGCACCAGCCAGTGACAATAAGACCATCTAACACCAGTGAGAACCAGATGGCTAAAGGCAAACATAGGAATGTTACTAACAGAAGCCAAGGCATTATGGCAGCTTCTGAACCCAATTCTCCAACAACAGTCCTGGATACCCCAACACAGCAGAAAAACAAGAGTTGGATTTAAAAATCACTGGACAGGTTGCTGTTAGAGGAACACATGAAGGACATAAATAAATCTCTTAAAGAAATCCAGGAGAAAAATGATCAAAAGCTAAAAGCCCTTACAAGGGGAACACAAAGATCACTTAAATTCAGGAGAATATGAGTGATAAGTTAGTAGCCAATAAGGAGGAAATGCAAAAATCACTTAAAGGAATACAGGAGAACTTTGATCAACAGGCAGAAGTCCTGAAAGAGGAAACATAAAAAGCTCTTAAAGAATTAGAGGAAAACACAAAAAAGCAAGTGAAGGAACTGAGAAAAAACATCCAGGATCTAAAAACAGAAGTAGAAACAAGTAAGAAATCACAAAAGGAGATAACTTTGTAGATAGAAAACCTTGGAAAGAAATCAGGAGCCATAGATGCAAATATCAACAACACAATATAAGAGATAGAGGAAAGAATCTCAGATGCCAAAGATCCCATAGAAACCATGGACTCAACAGTCAAAGAAAATGCAAAATCCAAAAAGCTTGTAACCCAAAACATCCAGGAAATCCAGGACACAATGAAAAAGCCAAACCTAAGGATTATAGGCATTGATGAGAGTGAATATTTACAACTTAAAGGGCCAGCAAATATCTTCAACAAAATTATGGAAGAAAACTTCCCTAACCTAAAGAGAGAGATGCCCATGAATATACAAGAAACCTACACAACTCCAAACAGACTCGACCAGAACAGAAATACTTCCCATCACATAATAATCAAAACCCCAAATGTATTAAACAAAGAAAGAATCCTTAGGTCAGTAAGAGAAAAAGGGCAAGTAACATATAAAGGAAGACTTATCAGAATTACACAACACTTCTCACCAGAGACCATGAAAGCTAGAAGATCCTGGGCAGATCTCATTCAGACTCTAAGAGAACACAAATGCCAGCCAAGACTACTATACCTAGCTAAACTCTCAATCACTATAGATGGAGAAACCAAGATATTCCATGACAAAACAAAATTTACACAATATCTTTCCACAAAACCAGCCCTACAAAGGATAATAGGGGGAAAACACCATTACAATGAGGGGAACTATAGCCTGGAAAAAGGAGGATATTAAACTTTTTTCATCAAACCTAAGAGAAGATAACCACACAAGTATAAAATTAACATCAAAAATGAGAGGAAGCAATAACCACTACTCCTTAATATCTCTTAACATCAATGGACTCAATTCCCCATTAAAAAGACATAGACTAACAGACTGGATACTTAAACAGGACCCTACATTTTGCTGCCTACAGGAAACACACCTCAGTGTTAAAGACAAAAACTACCTTAGAGTAAAAGGCTGGAAGACAATTCTATAAGCAAATGGTCTCAGGAAAAAAGCTGGAGTTGCCATTCTAATATCAGATAAAATAGACTTTCAACCTAATGTCATCAAAAGAGACATGGAAGGACACTTCTTGCTGGTCAAAGGAAAAATTCACCAAGAAGAACTCTCAATCCTGAACATCTATGCTCTAATTGCAAGGGGACCCTGATTCAAAAAAGAAACTTTACTAAAGCTCAAAGCACACATTGTACCTAACACAATAATTGTGGGTGACTTCAACACTCAACTCTCCTCAATGGACCCATCAGGAAAACAGAAACTAAACAGGGACATAATGAAACTAATTGAAGCTTTGGACCAATTGGATTTAACAGATATATATAGAGAGAAATTTTCATCCCAAAGCAAAAGAATATACCTTTTTCTCAGCACCTCATGGTACCTTCTCCAAAATTGATAATATAGATGGTCACAAGACAGACCTCAACAAATATAAGAAGATAGAAATAATCCCATGCCTCCTATCAGATCACTATGGAGAAAAGTCATCTTTAATAACAATAAAAACAATGGAAAGCCCACATACACATGGAAACTGAAAAATACTCTACTCAATGATACCTTGGTTAAGAAAGAAAGAAAGAAAGAAATCAAAGATTTTTTAGAAATTAATGAAAATGAAGGCACAACATACCCAGATCTACGGGACACAATGAAAGCAGTGCTAAGATGAAAACTCGTAGCTTTGAGTGCCTCCAAAAAGAAATTGGAGAGAGCATACACTAGGAGCTTAATGGAACAACTGAAAGCTCTGGAACAAAAAGAAGCTAATTCACCCAGGAGGAGAAGAAGACAGGAAATCATTAAACTCGGGGCTGAAATCAATCAAGTAAAAACTAAGAGAGCCATACAAAGAAGCAACAAAACGAGGAGCTGGTTCTTTGAAAAAATCAACAAGATAGATAAACCCTTAGCCAGACTGACCAAAGGGCACAAAGACAGTATCCAAATTAACAAAATTAGAAATGAAAATGGAGATATAACAACATAAACTGAGGAAATTAAAAAAATCATCATGTCCTACTACAAAAACCTGTACTCAACACAACTGGAGAATCTGGAGGAAATTGACAATTTCTTAGACAGATACCAAATACCAAAATTAAATCAGGACCAACTAGACCATCTAAAAAGACCCATAACCCCTAAAGAAAAAGAAAGAGTCATAGAAAGACTTCCAACAAAAAAAAGCACAGGACCAGATGGTTTTAATGCAGAATTCTATCAGACCTTCAAAGAAGACTTAACACCAATACTCTTCAAACTATTCCACCAAATAGAAACAGAAGGAATACTACCCAATTCCTTTTACGAAGCCACAATTAAGTTGATATGAAAACCACACAAAGATCCAACTAAGAAAGAGAATTTCAGGCCAATTTCCCTTCTGAATATCAATGCAAAAATACTCAATAAAATTCTTGCCCACCGAATCCAAGAACACATCAAAACAATCATCCACCATGATCAAGTAGGCTTCATCCCAGGGATGCAGGGATGATTCAATACACAGAAATCCATCAATGCTATCCACTACATAAACAAACTCAAAGGAAAAAAACCCTCATGATCATTTCATTAGATGCTGAAAAAGCATTTGACAAAATTCAGCATCCTTTCATGCTAAAAGTCTTTGAAAGGACAGGAAATCAAAGCCCATATCTAAACATAGTAAAAACAATATACAGCAAACCAGTAGCCAACATCAAACTAAATGGAGAGAGACTTGAAGCAATCCCACTAAAATCAGGGACTAGACAAGGCTGCCCTTCTTTCCATATCTTTTCAATATAGTTCTTGAAGTCCTAGCTAGAGCAATTAGACAATATAAAGAGGTCAAAGGGATACAAATTGGAAAGGAAGAAGTCAAACTATCACTATTTGCAGATGATATGATAGTATACTTAAGTGACCAAAAACCTCTACCAGAGAACTCCTACGGCTGATAAACAACTTCAGCAAAGTGGCTGGTTACAAAATCAAATCAAGCAAATCGGTAACCTTTCTATACTCAAAGAATAAGCAAACTGAGAAAGAAATTAGGGAGATGACACCCTTCACAATAGCCACAAACAGCATAAAGTATCTTGGGGTGACTCTAACCAAACAAGTAAAAGTCCTATATGACAAGAACTTCAGATCTCTGAAGAAGGAAATCGAAGAAGACCTCAGAAAATGAAAAAATCTTCCATGCTCTTGGATTGGCAGGATTAATAAAGTTAAAATGGCCATCTTGCCACAAGCAATCTACAGATTCAACGCAATCCCCATCAAAATCCCAACTCAGTTCTTCATAGAGTTAGAAAGAGCAATTCTCAAATTCATCTGGAATAACAAAAAACCTGGGATAGCTAAAACTATTCTCAACAGTAAAGAACTTCGCAGGGAATCAGTATCCCATACCTCAAACATTACTACAGAGCAATAGTGATAAAAACTGCATGGTATTGGTACAATGTCAGGCAAGCAGATCAGTGGAGTAGGATTGAAGACCCAGAAATGAACCCACACACCTATGGTCACTTGCTCTTTGACAAAGGAGCTGAAAGCATTTGAAAGATAGCCTTTTCAACAAATGGTGCTGGTTCAACTGTAGGTCAGCATGGAGAAGAATCCGAATTGATCCATTCTTATCTCCTTGTACTAAGCTCAAATCCAAGTGGATCAAGAACCTCCACATAAAGCCTGACACACTGAAACTAATAGAAAAGAAACTGGGAAAAACCCTTGAGGACATGAGCACAGGGGAAAATTCCTGAATAGAACACTAATAGTTTATGCTCTAAGATCAAAAATTGACAAATGGGACCTCATAAAACTACAAACTTTCTGTAAGACAAAGGACACTGTCAAAAGGACAAAACATAAACAAACAGATTCAGAAAGGATCTTCACCAACCCTTCATTAGACAGAGGGCTAATATCCAATATATACAAAGAACTCAAGAAGGTAGAACCCAGAGAACCAAATAACCCTATTAAAAATGGAGTACAGAGCTAAACAGAGAATTTTCATATGAAGAACTTCAGATGGCTGAGAAGCACCTTAAGAAATGTTCACCATCTTTAATCATTAGGGAAATACAAATCAAAACAACCCTAAGATTTCATCTCACACCATTCAGAATGGCTAAGGTAAAAAACCAGGAGACAGAAGGTGTTGGCGAGGATGTGGAGAAAGAGAAACTCTCCTCCACTGTTGGTGGGATTGCTAGATGGTGCAACCACTTTGGAAATCAGTCTGGTGGGTCCTCAGAAATCTGGGCATGACACTACCGGAGAACCCTGCTATACCACTCCTGGGCTTATACCCAGAGGATTCCCTGGCATGTAATAAGGACACATGCTCCACTATGTTCATAGCAGCCCTATTTGTAGTAGCCAGAAGCTGGAAAGAACCCAGGTGTCCCTCAATGGAGGAATGGATATAAAAAATGTGATATATTTACACAATGAAGTACTAGTCAGCCATTAGAAAAAACACATTCATGCAATTCTTAGACAGATGGATAGAGCTGGAGAACATCATACTAAGTGAGGTAACGCAGTCTCAAAAGATCAATCATGGTATGCAGTCACTGATAAGTGGATATTACCCTAGAAACTTTGAATACCCAAGACATAATCAACATATTAAATGATGCCCAAGAAGAACAGAGGAGTGGCCCCTGGTTCTGGAAAGACTCAGTGCAGCAGTATAGGGGAATACCAGAACAGGGAAGTGGGAAGGGATAGATGGGGAAACAGGGGGAGGGAAGAGGGCTTATGAGACTTTTGGGGAGTGGGGAGCCAGAAAAGGGGAAATCATTTGAAATGTGAATAAAGAATATATCGAATAAAAAAAAAGATACATGGATTCAAATGAGCTTCTGAAACATGAAAAAAACTCTAGTTCTAATTTCAGCGCAATATAATTAATGGTTGTTCATGGCAAAAAAACAAAAACAAAAACATAAACAGAAAACAAACACAGAAAAACTTAAATCTTGGAGAAACAGGTTGGAGATTTACTCAATTAGCCACAGGGTAGTCATAAACCAAACTCAACTGTTTTTAAACATCCAAGCAATATTTGGGGAAGATGAAATGGGGGATGGTGGTGGTGGTGGTAAGGCTCTTATTGAAGGATACTGTGAAAATAAGGCAAAGTTAAAAACACTGTAAGCAGTCTGGGGATGTTTGCCCTGCAGAGTAATCTGCATTTGGAAGGAGTCTCCGCCATATTGGCTCCTGGACATAACAGACAGGCAATACCAGGTATACAGAGATATCCTGAGTTTAACCTCGCTCAGGACACAGCCCTCCAGTCTTCTGCCTGTGTGCAAGTCCTGGGTAGCTCTATAGGTCATCTATGTGCTAGGCCTGTCCTGGGCTGTTTGCCTTGCAGAGTCATCAGCACTTGGAAGGGATCCCTGCAACCTCCGCCATCTTGGCTTCCAGATGGAACAGGCGGGCAACTCCAGGTACACAGAGACAACATATACAGAGTATGGCATTGCTTGGGGCAAGGCACACCGGGCTCCAGTGGCACACAAGAGTAGGACAGACTATCAGCAATATCTGCCAGGGGAAACCCAGTCATCCAGAGGTGCAGAAATAGCCTTACAGGCTCACAGGAGGCTCAAGCACCAGCCAGTGACAACAGGACCAACCAATACCAGAGATAACCAGATGGCAAAAGGCAAACTTAGGAACGTTACTAACAGAAATCAAGGCAACATGACAGCATCCGAACCCAATTCTCCAACAACAGCAAGTCCTGGATACACCAAGGCACCAGAAAAACAAGATCTGGACTTAAAATCAGATATCATGATGCTATAAGAGTATTACTAGAAGGACATAAATAAATCTCTTAAAGAAATACAGGAAAACATGAATCAAAAGGTAGAAGCCCTTACAAAGAAAACACATAAATCATTTAAAGAAATGGAGGAGAATATGGGTCAATAGACAGAAGCCAATAAAGAGGAAATGTAAAAATCACTAAAAGAAATACAGGAGAACTTGGGTCAACAGGCAGAAGCCATGAAAGAAACACAAAAATCTTTTTAAAAGTACAGGAAAACAAACAAAGAAGTGAAGGAAGAGAGCAAAGCCATTCAGGATCTAAAAACAGAAGTAGAAATGACTAAGAAATCACAAAGGGAGACAACTTTGGAGATAGAAAACCTTGGAAAGAAATCAGGGGTCTGATTGATATGCAAATATCAACAACAGAATACAAGAGATAGAAGAAAGAATCTCAGATGTTGAAGATAACATAGAAAGAATTGACTCAACAGCCAAAGAAAATACAAAATACAAAATGCAAAAAGTTTGTAACCCAAAACATCCAGGAAATCCAGGACACAATGAGAAGACCAAACCTAAGGATTGTAGGAATAGATGAGAGTGAAGATTTACAACTTAAAGGGCCAGCAAATATATTCAACAAAATTATGGAAGAAAACTTCCCTAACCTAAAGAGAGAGATGCCCATGAATATACAAGAAGCCTACAGAATTCCAAATAGACTGGACCAGAACAGAAATACCTCCTGTCACATAATGATTAAAACCCCAAATGTACTAAACAAAAAAAGAATATTAAAGGCAGTAAGAGAAAAAGGGCAAGTAACATATAAAGGAAGACCTATCAGAATTATACCACACTTCTCACCAGAGACCATGAAAGCTAGAAGATCCTGGGCAGAGCTCATGCAGAATCTAAGAGAACACAAATACCAGCCCAGACTACTATACCCAACAAAACTCTCAATCACTATAGATGGAGAAACCAACATATTCCATGATAAAACCAAATTTACACAATATCTTTCCACAAACCCAGCCCTACAAAGGATAATAGGTGGAAACAAAATCGACCATATAATTGTTCACATGACAGACCTCAACACATATAAGATTGAACTAATCCCATGCCTCCTATCAGATCACTATGGAGTAAGGTTGGTAGTCAATAGAAATTTAACCAGCAGAAAGCCCACATATACATGGAAGGTGAAAAATGCTCTACTCAATGATATCTTGGTCAAGGAAGAAATAAATAAAGAAATCAAAGACTTTTTAGAATTTAACAAAAATGAAGGCACAACATACCCAAATTTATGGGACACAATGAAAGCAGTGCTAAGAGGAAAACTCATAGCCCTGAGTGCCTCCAAAAAGAAACTGAAGAGAGCATACACTAGCAGCTTAACAGCCCTGGAACAAAAAGAAGCTAATACATGTAAGAGGAGTAGAAGACAGGAAATCATCACACTCAGGGCTGAAATCTATCAAGTAGAAACAAAGAGAACTACACAAAAAATCAACAAAACTGAGACAGCAGGGGTTGGCTAGGGTCTGGAGAAAGAAGAACACCCCTCTACTGCTGGTAGAATTGCAAGATGGTACAACCACTCTGGAAATCATTCTGGCAGTTCCTCAGAAAACTGAACATGACACTTCTGGAGGACCCAGCTATACCACTCCTAGGCATATACCCAGAGGATTCCCCGGCATGAAATAAGGACGCATGCTCCACTATGCTCATAGCAGCCTTATTTATAATAGCCAGAACCTGGAAAGAACACAGATGTCCCTCAATGGAGGAATGGATACAGAAAATGTGGTATATATACACAATGGAATACTACTCAGCAATTAAAAACAATGAATTCATGAAATTTGTAGGCAAATGGTTGGAACTGGAAACTATCTTCCTAAGTGAGGTAACCTAATCACAAAAGAATATACATGGAATGCAATCACTGATAAGTGGGTATTAACTAGCCCAGAAGCTCTGAATACCCAAGACACAAATAGCATATCAAATGTCTTCCATGAAGAAGTAAGGAGAGGGCCCTGATCCTGGAAAGGCCTGATCCAGCATTGTAGTGTAGTACCAGGACAGAGAAAAAGGAGGGAAGTGATTGGAGTATGGGTGTAGAGAAGGCTTATGGGGAAGGCTTATGGGGAGGAGGGAACTGGGAAAGGGGAAAGCGTTTGGAATGTAAACAAAGAATTTAGAAAATAAATAAATAAATAAATAAATAAATTAAAAAAAAGAAAATCAATAAGATAGATAAACCCTTAGCCAGACTAATCAGAGGGCACAGAGACAGTATCCAAATTAACCAAATTAGAAATGAAAATGGAGATATAACAACAGAAACTGAGGAAATTCAAAAAATCATCAGATCCTACTACAAAAACCTATACTCAACACAATTGGAAAATCTGGAGGAAATGGACAATTTCCTAGACAGAAACCAAATACCGAAATTAAATCAGGATCAAATAGATCATCTAAAGAGTCTCATAACCCCTAAATATATAGAAATGGTCATTGACAGTCTCTCAACCAAAAAAAGCACAGGACCAGATCGTTTTAGTGCAGAATTCTATCAGACCATGAAAGAAGACCTAACACCAATACTCTTCAAACTATTCCACAAAATAGAAACAGAAGGAACACTACAGAATTTGTTCTATGAAGCCACAATTACGCTGATACCAAAACCAAACAAAGATCCAAAAAGAAAGAGAACTTCAGACCAATTTCCCTAATGAATATCGATGCAAAAATACTCAATAAAATTCTTGCCAACTAAATCCAAAAACACATGGAAACAATCATCCACCATGATCAAGTAGGGATCATAGGGATGCAATATTGATGGTTCAATATACGGAAATCAAACAATGTAATCCACTAAATAAACAAACTCAAAGAAAAAAACCACATGGTCATTTCATTACATGCTGAAAAAGCATTTGACAAAATTCAGCATCCTTTCATGCTAAAAGTCTTAGAAAGAACAGGAATTCAAGGCCCATACCTAAACGTAGTAAGAGAAATATATAGCAAACCAGTAGTCAACATCAAACTAAATGGAGAGAAACATGAAGCAATCCCACTAAAATCAGGGGCTAGACAAGGCTGCTCCCTCTCGCCATATCTTTTCAATACAGTACTTGAAGTTCCAGCAAGAACAATTAGGCAATATAAAGAGTTCAAAGGGATACAAATTGGAAAGGAAGAACTGAAACTATAACTATTCACAGATGACATGATAATATACTTAAGTGACTCAAAAAAACTCCATCAGAGAACTCCTACAACTGATAAACAACTGCAGCATAATGGCAGGTTATAAAATCAACTCAAGCAAATCAATAGCCTTTCTATACTCAAAGGATAAGCAGGCTGAGAAAGAAACTAGGGAAATGACACCCTTCACAATAGCCACAAACAATATAAAATATCACGGTGTAACTCTATGCAAACAAGGGAAAGTTCCGTATGACAAGAACTTCAGTTCTCTGAAGAAGGAAATTGAAGAAGACCTCAGAAAATGGAAAAATCTTCCATGCTCATGGATTGGCAGGATTAATATAGTAAAAATGGCCATATTGCCAAAAGCATTCTACAGATTCAATGAATTCCCATCAAAATCCCAACTCAGTTCTTTATAGAATTAGAAAGAGCAATTCTCAAATTCATCTGAAATAACAAAAAACCCAGGATAGCTAAAACTATTATCAACAGTAAAAGAACTTCTGGGGGAATCAGTTTCCCAGACCTCAAGCAGTACTACAGAGCAATAATGTTAAAAACTACATGTATTGGTACAGGTATCAGGCAGGTAGATCAATGGAATAGAACTGAAGACCGAGAAATGAACCCGCACACCTATGGTCACTTGATCTTCCACAAAGGTGCTAAAACCATCCAGTGGAAAAAAAAAGCTAGCCTTTTCAACAAATGATGCTGGTTCAACTGGAGGTCAGCACCTATGGTCACTTGATCTTCCACAAAGGTGCTAAAACCATCCAGTGAAAAAAAGCTAGCCTTTTCAACAAATGGTGCTGGTTCAACTGGAGGTCAGCATGCAGAAGAATGCAAATTGATCCATTCTTATCTCCTTGTACTAAGCTCAACTCCTAGTGGATTGAGGAACTCCACATAAAACCAGACACACTGAAACTCATAGAAAAGAAACTGTGGAAGACCCTTGAGGACATGGGCACAGGGTAAAAGTTCCTGAACAAAACACCAATAGCCTATGCTCTAAGATCAAGAATTGACAAATGGGACCTCAAAAAATTACAAAGGTTCTGTAAAGTATACATTCAATAGGACAAAATGGCAACCAACAAATTGGGAAAAAATCTTCACTAAGCCTACATCCAACAGAGGGCTAATATCCAATATATACAAAGAATTCAAGAAGTTGTACTCCAAAGAGCCAAATAACCCTATTAAAAATGGGGTACAGAGCTAAACAAAGATTTTTCACCTGAAGAATTTCGAATGACTGAGAAGCACCTTAAGAAATGTTCAACATCATTAGTCCTTAGGGAAATGCAAATCATACCAACCCCGAGATTTCACCTCACACCAGTCAGAATGGCTAAGATTAAAAACTCAGGAGAAAGCAGGTGTTGGTGAGGATGTGGAGAAAGAGGAACACTCCTCCACTGCTGGTGGGATTGCAAGATGGTACAACCACTATGGAAATCAGTCTGGTGGTTCCTCAGAAAATTGGACATGACACTTCTGGAGGACCCTGCTATACCTCTCCTTGGCATACACCCAGAGGATTCCCCAGCATGCAATAAGGACACATGCTTCACTATGTTCATAGCAGCCTTATTTATAATAGCCAGAAGCTGGAAAGAACCCAGATGTCCCTCAATGAAGGAATGGATTCAGAAAATGTGGTATGTTTACGCAATGAAATACTACTTAGCAATTAAAAACAATGAATTCATGCATTTCTTAGGCAAATGGTTGGATCTGGAAAATATCATCCTAAGTAAGATAACCCAATCATAAAAGAATACACATGGAATGGAGTCACTGATAAGTGGATATTAGCCCAGAAGCTCTGAATACCCAAGACACAATTAACATATCAAATGATTCCCAAAAAGAAGGGAGGAGAGGGCCCTGGTCCTGGAAAGGCTTGATATAGCAATGTAGGGGATTACCAGGAGAGAGAAGTAGGAAGAGGTTGATTGGGGAACTGACAGAGGGAAGAGGGCTTATTGGACTTATGGGGAGGGGGAAACTTGGAAAGGGGAAATCATTTGGAATGTAAACTAAGAATATAGAAAAAAACAAAAACAAAAACACTGTAAGCACACATGCATGTGTCTGTTCCTACACATACATGTGTGCATGTAGTTCTACATTTGAAGACTGGGGGAGAAAAAAGTCATGACTTTGTAAGTACTGAACACAGGAGAAAACAAAGCAATAATGTCTGTCAAAGGGTTGATCTAAGCAACAGAAAGAAAAACCTGCATGATGACCAGCAGAAGGAACTAGTTCAGCTGGACCAGGCTGAGAGGATAGTCTAACACTGAAGTGAGAGGGCTCCAGAAACAGTAGACATTGCATGGCTGATTGTAACTACAAATGGATAGGAAATACAAATTTGGGGATTACCTGCAGAGAACTGAATGTTCTTAGGAGGTGTGATACTCTCCAAGAGAAAATGTCAACTGCCCAAAGGAGAATATAGTCAACAATGATACACTTTCCTAATTTTATCTTTTTGTTCATCTTGTGCTGCAATAGATTACATTATGTCTAGCTGCTAAAAGTGCAAGTCCAAAGGTAATAGCTAAGAAATTGTTCATAAATTATGAGCTTATGAAGGAAACAGCAAATAAATATCAGATAGCAAAGCTGAAAGCTGTGATGTGAACAGATTTCTTGCAAAAGAAATGCAGTGTTTTATACAGAAGTTATGTACTCTCCTGAAACCAAGAAAAAATCATTATTTTATTATAATTTTAGTAATTTAAATCTAGTTAAGGGCATTGAATAATATCAATATTCAGGTCCATGTACAACGTTTCTCCCCTAGCACCCTTCATGGCACCTTCTGATACTATGAAATCCAGACAGTAGAGAAGAAATGTTCAAATCAGTTCCAGCTTGATTTTTCTACGTCTTGAAAACAAATTGTGTTGTGTCTTCAACAAATCCTCTTTGCATCTAGCTGTGGTGGGCAACCAATCATAACAGTGCTAGCCTCTGTTGTTTTAGGGCTCTCTGGAACCTTCCAATGAATAATTCGTCCAAATGTATCATATACAGCTGGCACTGGCATTTCCATTGAATTAACTGCATTTTCTGCATTATCCCCAGAAACTCAAGATACCATTGTTAAAACTCTTTCATTAAAATAAAATTGTATCTTTTAATTAGCTTACAATATACACAATTTCCATGAGATTGTGTTCATACATTTTTAATCCAGTTTGATCCATATCTTTTCACCTCCATCCCTGCTTAAGGCTTTAACTGTAAGTGTTCCTGATTTTTGACATTCATATAACACTAGTTTACTTATTTCCTCTTCCCTTCCATTTCTTATGGACCCTTTGTAGCTTGCTGACCTCTGCAGATACTCCACGCTATACATGTATGTCTGAATATTCAAAACTTGGCTCCAGATCTAGGCAAGAAGATTTCTTTCTCAGACTGAGTTACCTCACTTGGTATATTATTTTCAATACCATCCATTTTTCTGGGTCAAAAGACAGTTCTATTTTAACTTTGTGAGAACTCTTCCACAATGATTTCAACAATAGCTGAAGCAATTTATACTCCTTATCCATGGTGCATAAGTGTTTCCATTCTCCACATTCTTACTATCATTTCCTGTTGTTACTTTTCCTTTGATAATAGCCATTCTGACTTAGTTGAGATAGAATCTCAAAGTAGTTTTGATTTGCCTTTACTGAAGGTTATTAATGATGAAAACTGTTTTCTTTTTTGAAGTTTGAAACATTGAATATGAAACAAGTGAGAAGAAATGTCTTAGAATTATTTCATGCAGCTCTATGGCCTCTGTCGACATACAGTGTGGTTTTGTTTTTTCATGTTTCTTTGAAATATGTAAAACAATGTCTTCTTTTCTTTTTTATTTGATATATTTTTTATTTACATTTCAAATGATTTCCCTTTACAGGCCCCCCACTCCCCGAAAGTCCCATAAGCTCCCTTCCCTCCCCCTGTTCTCCCACCCATCCAGTCCCACTTTCCTGTTCTGGTTTTGCCCTATATTGCTACACTGAGTCTTTCCAGAACAAGGGGCCACTCCTCCATTCTTCTTGTACCTCATTTGATGTGTGGATTATGTTTTGGGTATTCCAGTTTTCTAGGTTAATATCCACTTATTAGTGAGTGCATACCATGATTGATCTTTTGAGACTGGGTTACCTCACTTAGTATGATGTTCTCCAGTTCTATCAATTTGCATAAGAATTTCATGAATTCATTGTTTCTAATGGCTGAATAGAACTCCATTGTGTATATATACCACATTTTTTGCATCCATTCTTCTGTTGAGGGATACCTGGGTCCTTTCCAGCTTCTGGCTATTATAAATAGGGCTGCTATGAACATAGTAGAGCATGTATCCTTATTACATGCTGGGGAATCCTCTGGGTATATGCCCAGGAGTGGTATAGCAGGATCTTCTGGAAGTGACATACCCAGTTTTCTGAGGAACCGCCAGTCTGATTTCCAGAGTGGTTATACCAATTTGCAACCCCACCAGCAGTGGAGGAATGTTCCTCTTTCTACACATCCTCACCAACACTTGCTGTCTCCTGAATTTTTAATCTTAGCCATTTTGACTGGTGTAAGGTGAAATCTCAGGGTTGTTTTGATTTGCATTTCCATAATGACTAATGAAGTTGAGCGTTTTTTAAGACACTTCTCAGCCATCCGAAGTTCTTCAGGTGAAAATTCTTTGTTTAACTCTGTACCCCATTTTTTAATAGAATTATTTGGTTTACTGGGGTCTAACTTCTTGAGTTCTTTGTATATATTGGATATTAGCCCTCTATCTGATGTAGGGTTGGTGAAGATCTCTTCCCAATTTGCTGGTTGCCAATTTGTCCTATTGATGGTGTCCTTTATCTTACAGAAACTTTGTAATTTTATGAGGTCCCATTTGTCAATTCTTGATCTTAGAGCATATCCTATTGGTGATCTGTTCAGAAACTTTCTCCCTGTACAGATGTCCTCAAGGGTCTTCCCCAGGTTCTTTTCTATTAGCTTCAGAGTGTCTGGCCTTATGTGTAGGTCCTTGATCCATTTGGGGTTTAGCTTAGTACAAAGAGACAAGGATGGATCAATTTGCATTCTTCTGCATGCTGACCTCCAGTTGAACCAGCACCATTTGTTGAACAGGCTATATTTTTTTCCATTGGATGTTTTCAGCCCCTTTGTCGAGGATCAAGTGGCCATAGGTGTGTGGGTTCATTTCTGGATCTTCAATCCTGTTCCATTGATCTGCCTCCCTGTCACTGTACCAATACCATGAAGTTTTTAACACTATTGCTTCGTAGTATTGCTTGAGGTCAGAATTTCTTTTGTTGTTGAGAATAGTTTCAGCTATACTGGGTTTTTTGCTATTCCAGATGAATTTGAGAATTGCTCTTTCTAACTCTATGAAGAGTTGAGTTGGGATTTTGATGTGTATTGTGTTGAATCTGTATATTGCTTTTTGACAAAATGGCCATTTTAAATATATTAATCCTGCAGATCCATGAGCATGGGAGGTTTTTCCATTTTTTGAGGTCTTCTTCCATTTCCTTCTTCAGAGTCTAGAAGTTCTTGTCATACAGATATTTCACATGTTTGGTAAGAGTCACCCCAAGGTGACTTTATACTGTTTGTAGCTATTGTGAAGGTTGTCATTTCCCTAATTTCTTTCTCAGCCTGATTATCCTTTGAGTATATGAAGGCTACTGATTTGCTTGATTTGATTTTATAACCTGCCACTTTGCTGAAGTTGTTTATCAGCTGTAGGAGTTCTCTAGTGGAGTTGTTTGGGTCACTTAGGTAGACTATCATTATCATCTGCAAATAATGATAGTTTGACTTCTTCCTTTCCAATTTGTATCCCTTTGACCTCCTTATGTTGTCTAATTGCCTGAGCTAGTACCTCAAGTACAATATTGAAAAGATAAGGAGAAAGGGGGCAGCCTTGTCTAGTCCCGGATTTTAGTAGGATTGCTTCAAGTTTCTCTCCATTTAGTTTGATGCTGGCTACTGGTTTGCTGTATATTGCTTTTACTATGTTTAGGTATGGGCCTTGAATTCCTGTTCTTTCCAAGACTTTAAGCATGAAAGGATGCTGAATTTTGTCAAATGCTTTTTCAGCATCCAATGAAATGACCATGTGTTTTTTTTTCTTTGAGTTTGTTTATGTAGTGGATTGCATTGATGGATTTCCATATATTGAACCAACCCTGCATCCGTGGGATAAAGGCAACTTGATCATGGTGGATGATCATTTTTATGTGTTCTTGGATTTGGTTAGCAAGAATTTTATTGAGTATTTTTGCATCGATGTTCATAAGGGAAATTGGTCTGAAGTTCTCTTTCTTTGTTGGATCTTTGTGTGGTTTTGGTATCAGTGTAATTGTGGCTTCGTAGAAGGAATTGGGTAGTGTTCCTTCTGTTTCTATTGTGTGGAATAGTTTGAAGAGTATTGGTGTTAGGTCTTCTTTGAAGGTCTGATAGAATTCTGCACTGAAACAATCTGGTCCTGTGCTTTTTTTGGTTGGAACACTTTCTGTGGCCCCTTCTATTTCTTTAGAGGTTATGGCAATGTTTAGATGATCTATTTGATACTGATTTAATTTTGGTATTTGGTATCTGTCTAGGAAATTGTCTATTTCCTCCAGATTCTCCAGTTGTGTTGAGTATAGGCTTTTGTAGTAGGATCTAATGATTTTTTGAATTTCCTCAATTTCTGTTGTTATATCCCCCTTTTCATTTCTAATTTTGTTAATTTGGATACTTTCTCTGTGCCCTTTGGTCAGTCTGGCTAAGGGTTTATCTATCTTGTTGATTTTCTCAAAGAACCAGCTCCTGGATTCGTTGATTCTTTGTATGGTTCTCTTTGTTTCTACTTGATTGATTTCAGCCCTGAGTTTGATGATTTCCTGTCTTCTACTCCTCCTGGGTGAACTGGCTTCTTTTTGTTCCAGGGCTTTCAGGTGTGTCCTTAAGCTGCTAGTGTATTCTCTCTCAATTTTCTTTTTGGAGGCACTCAGGGCTATGAGTTTTCCTCTTAGCACTGCTTTCATAGTGTCCCAAAAGATTTGGGTATGTTGTGCCTTCATTTTCATTAAATTCTAAATATCTCTAATTTCTTTCTTTATTTCTTCTTTGGCCAAGGTGTCATTGAGTAGAGTATTATTCAGCCTCCATATGTATGTGCGCTTTCTGTTGTTTTTGTTGCTATTGAAAAGCACTCTTACTCCATAGTTATCTGATAGGAGGCATGTGATTAGTTCGATCTTCTTATATTTGTTTAGGTCTGTCTTGTGACCAATTATATGGTCAATTTTGGAGAAGGTACCATGAGGTGCTGAGAAAAAGGTATATTCTTTTGCTTTAGGGTGAAATGTTCTAAAAATATCAGTCAAATCCAATAGACTTTAAATTCAAAAGCTTTAATTAGTTTTACTCTGTACCAGTTTAGTTTCTGTTTTCCGGATAAGTCCATTGAGGAGTGTGGAGTGTTGAAATCACCCACAATTATTGTGTTAGGTGCAATGTGTGTTTTGAGCTTTAGTAAAGTTTCTTTTACAACTGAGGGTGCCCTTGCATTTGGCACATAGATGTTCAGAATTGAAAGTTATTCTTGGTGGATTTTTCCTTTAACCAGCAAGAAGTGTCCTTCTATGTCTCTTTTGATGACTTTAGGTTGAAAGTCAATTTTATCTGATATTAGAATGGCTACTCCGGCTCATTTCCCGAGACTATTGACTTGTAAAATTGTCTTCCAGCCTTTTACTCTAAGGTAGTTTTTGTCTTTGACACTGAGGTGTGTCTTCTGTATGCAGCAAAATGTAGAGTCCTGTTTCCTTATCCAGTCTGTTAGTCTATGTCTTTTTATTGGGGAAATGAGTCCATTGATGTTAAGAGATATTAAGGAATAGTGATTATTACTTCCTGTCATTTTTGATGATATTTTTATATTTGAGTAGTTATCTTCTTTTGGGTTTGATGAAGGAAGGTAACTATCTTGCTTTTTCCAGGGTGTAGTTTCCCTCCTTGTATTGGAGTTTTCCTCCTATTATTCTTTGTAGAGCTGGGTTTGTGGAAAGATATTGTGTAAATTTCGTTTTGTCATGGAATATCTTGGTTTCTCCATCTATAGTGATTGAGAGTTTTGCTGGGTATAGAAGTCTTGGCTGACATTTGTGTTCTCTTAGATTCTGCGTGAAATCTGTCCAGGATATTCTGGCTTTAATGGTCTCTGGTGAGAAGTCTGTTGTGATTCTGATAGGTCTTCCTTTATATGCTACTTGGCCTTTTTCTCTTACTGCCTTTAATATTCTTTCTTTGTTTAGTGCATTTGTGGTTTTGATTATTATGTGACTGGAGGTATTTCTGCTCAGGCCCAGTCTGTTTGGAGTTCTGTAGGCTTCTTGTGTATTCATGGACATCTCTCTCTTTAAGTTTGGAAAGTTTTCTTCCATAATTTTGTTGAAGATATTTGCTGGCCCTTTCAGTTGTAAATCTTCACTCTCTTCTATACCTATAATCCTTAGGTTTAGAAGGTTCTCATTGTATCCTGGATCTCCTGGATGTTCTGGGATACAATCTTTTTGCATTTTGCATTTTCTTTGACTGTTGAGTCAATGGTTTCTATAGTATCTTCGGCATCTGAAATTCTTTCTTCCATCTCTTGTATTCTGTTGTTGATATTTGCATCTATGGCCCCTGATTTCTTCCCAAGGTTTTCTATCTCCAAAGTTGTCTCCCTTTGTGATTTCTTAGGTGTTTCTACTTCTGTTTTTAGATCCAGGATGGTTTTGCTCAGTTCCTTCATGTGTTTGTTTGTGTTTTCCTTTAATGCTTTAAGAGATTTTTGTGTTTCCTCTTTCATGACTTCTGCCTGTTGACGCAAGTTCTCCTGCATTTCTTTAAGTTTTTTATGCGTTTCTTTTATATTGGCTTCTATCTCTTCAGCCTTATTCTCCTGAATTTCTTTAAGTGATTTTTGTGTTTCCATTATACTGTTTTCTAGCTCATTCACGTTCCCCTGTATTTCTGTAAGAGATTCATTTATGTCCTTTTTGTGTTCTTCTAGCAGCAGCATGACCAGTGATTTTAACTCCAAATCTTGTTTTTCTGGTGTGTTTGCATAAGCGGGACTTGCTGATGTTGGAGAGTTTGGTTCAGACGCTGCCATATTGTTTAGATTTCTGTTAGTAGCGTTCCTGTGTTTGTCCTTTGCCATCTTGTTCTCCGGCATTAGTTGGACTTGTCTCTGGCTGGTGTTTGAGCCTCCTGTGAGGCTCTAGGGCTATTTCTGCAACATTCGATTGCTGGGTTTTCCCTGTCACAGATTGCTGATGTGCTGTCCTCCTCTTGGGTGCCCTTGTAGCCCTAGTGTGCCTTGCCCCAGATTGTCTCTGAACCAGGTGGTGCCAGTTTGCTCCTTCAGGGAGTGCTGATGGTGTATGCTGTGGGACCTTTTCCGAGTGATGATCACTCTTCTGGGCAGCCGATCTCCCAACCGGGTTGGTGCACACAAGGCTAGCCTAGATTCTCAGGCCCAGAGTCTAGGCAAAAGCCTGGCAGGCCAAGGCCCTAGCAAAATTGCCCTTGGGCTATGAGTGCTAACTGGTTCTGTGGCCAGGATGGTGGCATGTGCATGCTCCCTGAAAGTGCTGGGAGAGTCTGCTGGGCTAACAACCTCTTGGCCAGGTTGTCACACAGATGGCACACTGGTCAGCCCAGAGCCTAGGGCCAGTCCAAGGCCTGTCAGGCCTAGACCCCCGCTATGTTAGCCTCGGGTTATGACTGTTAGTCGGCTTTGCCTGCTAGAACTCTGGCGTCCTGTAGTCAAAATGGCAGCGTGTGCGTGCTGGCCGGGCAAACAACCTCCTGGCTGGAAGAACAGCCCAGGGCCTGGGTACAGGCCAACGCCTGTCGGGCTTAGACCCCCGAGATGTTGGCCTTGGGTTAGGTTTGCGTACCTCAGTCTGTCTGATTTCTTTGGTGCCCGAGATCCAAGATGGAGGCGAGTCTCTCGTAACTGACTGGTGGGAGGCAGAGTTCTGATGTGACTTCTGTGTGGTGAAAGGCGCTGTAAATCTGCCACCGCTTGCAGCCCTGCTGGCCAGCAAAGGTCAGTGGTAGCAGACGCAGGGCCTGCCTGGACCCTGTCACCTTGGTTCTACTGCTGATGGCCCTTCAGCTGGAGGAACTGCTGCTGCTGTTGCTGCTGCCGCTGCTGCCCCAATAATGAAAGCTGTTAAAATATTTACTAAACATATTATTTTCAGACCTCCTTGTTACTTCCCTAGCCTAGGTTTTAATTATTTTGTTTACTTTCTTAAATTCTTTGTATATTGTAGATATGAATTCTCTGTATGATGTACATTCTGCAAAGATTTTTGTCCTACTTTTTATGTTGTTTTTCACTCAACTGATAGCTTTTCTTGTTACGCAGAAACATTTTAATTTCATGGGATCCCATTTGCTCATTATTGGTCATATTTCATGAGTGATTAAAATAGTATTTAGGAAGTCCTTACCTCTATCTATATCTTGAAATGTAATCCCTACTTTCCTTTCTAGAAACTTCAAATTTAGGGTTCTGTTATGCTGGGTCCAGCATGGCCTTGGTAGCGATGGAATGACATGGTTCCTGCCCTTGGAACGGAGCCATCAGGCAGGTGTGGACCTCCACAAGTGTTGGTGGCTGCTGCAGGCATAAGGCTTGTTTATATAATAATGTACATATTTTCATCTTCCTCCGAGTAATGTCCTCCCTGTTAATGTTAATAACTTATGATAATCAGAGATAGCATGAGTCTGGGAGGTAAAGCTTTGGCTAATGTCACAGCAAAATGATAAATGCTAGGGCCTTCAAGGCAACCCTTAAGGCTGCCTAAAAGAACTCTATAAAACATAAGTTTGGAAATATGCAATTTCTCAACTATGCAAAATATAAGGACGAAATATTAATTGTGTAAGGAACTTCACAGATTGAAAGAAACAAGGGCAGCTGTGCTGTGAGTCAACTTGTCAAGATGATACAAAGGCAGTAGGTACAAATGCAGAAAGATTCCTTAGTTCAAGGTCAGCCTGGGACAGAGTAAATTTAGGTCCAGGCTTGATCAGAATGGTAATTCCAGGGGGGTCCAACCCAGCTATCTGTGCTTGTGCTTGCTGTCTCCTAAGAATCAACTCTCTCTCTCTCTCTCTCTCTCTCTCTCTCTCTCTCTCTCCCTCCCTCCTTCCCTCTCTCCCTTCCTCCCTCTCTGTCTTCCTCTCTCTCCCTCCCTCCCTCTCTCTCTCCCTCCCTCTCTCTGTCCCTCCCTCCCTCTCTCCCTCCCTCCCTCTCTCTCTCCCTCCATCCTTCTCTCTCTCCCTTCCTCCCTCCCTGCCTCCCTCCCTCTCTCCCTCCCTCCCTCTCTCTCTTCCTCTCTCTCTCTCTCTTTCCTAGATGTCCTAACTTCTAATCCTGCCTCAGCTCATTGTCCATCTGCATTTTATCCACACAGTATATAAGAGTTTATCCCTACACCTCTTTTTTTTGGTCCAATAAAAGGCTCTTTTTCTAACGTCAATAAAATATATACAATAAGAACAATTATGAAAACCATCATGTAAGAATTACAACCACAATGTCCACTCTACATGTATTTGGCAACCTTGATGATATTCCATCATCTTTCCTATCTAGATGAGTCCAAAGTTCTATACCTAAATCACTGTCTATTATAACTTGCAATCCCAACTTAAAAGTATATTTTTAGAGTTTAAAACATTTTCTTAATCTTAAATTATTTAAGATTAATTGTGAGATGATAACTATGTAGTCTTCAACCCTATAAGAGAACTGAGAAGGCTAAAGATTACCTGAATATGTAGGAAGTGCAAAATACGCACCTTCCAAAACTATAGAAATGACAGAGGTTACTGGCTGCATGGACCATCATAAAAGGATTCTCTGTGTCATTAGAGGATCATCTCTAACCTTCTGGCTCAAAACATTTGACAGACTTTTATGTGAAGCAGGACTTATTATGGACTGTCTACCTTGCCCTTGCAAAGCTTAGCAATTGACTCCTGTATGCCTTGTTTGTCTAGTCTGGACAGCATTCTGTCAGAAGTTGAAGCATGGGAAGATTTTGCCCCGTGGCAGTTTGCCACATTTGAAGCAAACTCCCCAGGGAGGTTCTTCAATGCTCATCATCTTCTTTGAAGAAGAATGGAGATGCTGCCAGGAGCAGACATGTCTCACTGTCATGAAAGGCCTTATGTTAACAAAACATCGTTAAATGCCATATTCAGTAGACTTCTGAGGTTTTTGAAAACCATCTGTCATTTATAGTATATTTGAGTTGACAAACATTGCCTGTTTCTGGCTATTTATTTTATGTTCAACTTAGAAAATATCTGCAGGAAGCTAAAGAAAGCTTATTTCTGTAATTATCTAAACTAACACCTAACATGACCACAAGTTTGATTGACTACCAACTTGCATTCTTATTTATTCTAAACAGTTTGTAATAGAACTATTTTCAAAAGGACTAGAATTTAACATTACATTTTCAATAATTACATAGGAGCAATACCTTAAACAGAATACAGTATATTGAACATGTATACAAATATGTTCAGTATAAATACAGAACAAAAATAACCTTAAATTTGTATCACTGTATAAAATTCCTACAGATGTAAATCACTGGCTAATGTTCTTTGGTCTAGAATTCAATTATCTACCCTTTTATTTCTTCATTCCTATACCTCTCTTTTTCTTTTTATATCTTTCCTCCTCTCTCCCCCTAATACTATAAAGGAGAGAAAGAAGGATAGAGGAAAGAAAAGGAGAGAAGGAAATCCCTGATTCTAACCTCCTTTACTTTGCTTCCTCCCTGACCAAGATCATTAACAATGTGTGACTGACCCCCCTAAAACAATGACAAACATCTATCACCCACTGAATGACCAAACTCACCAACCCTGCCTCTTGTTAATGGGGGAGTCATTCTCTTAAAATTGTTTTCTGTTGGGGGCCCTACGAAAAGCTAGCTGTAATATTTGTTGTCCAGTCGCTGTGTGCTGTGAAAGTGCAGGGCTTAAATGAAGTCCTGAGTGGGACAGTCTGAAAGGCTGGATTAACTGGGGTGTGCATCTTTGAAGCTGGACGTTAACTTTGGTCACACAGCTAATGAGTAGTCTGAGGTTGGATGAAGCAGGATGTCTGCATAAATGTGTCTCCATGTCTCAGTATCCTTCTCAGCCTCCAAAAGGGTGACTCTTGTTAGGGCCATGCTAACTTCATTGGTGTCTATAAACATATAAACTTTCACAGGTAATATACATTTCTGCATTAACAAGTATATGGAATGTGTGGTGTACACAATCAGCTAAAGATGATTCTCTGCTCTCTGTTTGAGCAAGTAAGGCATCTTTCTATTATACGTTTCTTTGGTTGTATAACCAAACTGTAATATAAATTTTTACCCATGCCATTTGAAAGGATTCTGTACAATCCTGAGGATTCTGTAGCCAACAGGAATCATTGGTTATGCACAGCTGAAGCCCTGACTTGAGACCTTTCCATGTTTCAACCCATTTCAGAGATTTTCCCATGTAGACACGTCAGCAATCCATGTTACCTCTTCTGTTGCCCTTCTTGATTTCTTTCATTGTCTGCATGCAATGTCTTCAGGGTCTTCCCTGTCCAATTTTTTTTATTAATTTGGATAGAATCCATAGCTTTTCTTCTCCTGTTGAAACAAAGACCAAAGCTCTTCCCCAACATAACACATTTGCTTCCTTCCACTGTGAAGTAAAGACAACCTTAATATCAACAGCTGATCCAGCTCAGCAGGTTTTCCCCTAGCAATTCAATGTCTCTCAGCAGCTGTTGTTTTTTGTTCATCAGCATTCAAAAAATTAAAGTTAATAAAGCACTATGTAATCTTTGTTAGGGGTCTTTGTTACCCCTTTGTCTTTGTTAAGCATTTCTTTTAAAGTGTGCTTAAGATCTCTATGTAATTACTTGTCTTATAGTATTCTAAGATATATCTGTAACATTGCTATGCCAGCATGTCTAAAAAATTTGTTGTATTCCAATGGATACTCATGTTGGAGTATCATCAGTTTTAATTTGCAGAGGTATCTCCAAGATAGCCACCATCTCTAATAAATCTAATAAATCTCAGAATCATCCCTTTCAGAGCTTACAGCAGAAGACCCTTGTATGAAGTATTAATACATGTGCATACTTAAAATTGTCAAACGCTACAAGATAAAACCCATAAGATATTCTATGACATTGCTCTACGTTGGCATCAAGCATGGTGTTCACCTTTAACTCAATACATGCTGCCTTTCTAAGTCCTTAATCCTCTATGGATTTTCTCATCTGGAGCTACCTTTTTGTTGGCATTGTAAATTCCAGATGGATTCTTCTGAAGATTCTTGATTCTGATTTAAAGAATCCTCTGATCTTTGTTCTATAGACTCTAATCCAGCATTTAATTTTTGAGTCTTCTCAAAATTTCTTCTCTAAATACTTTTTCTGATCTCTTTTAAAGAGAATATATAAAATTGTAATAATTTTTGAACATTTAATTATGTGCACACTGTCTAAACAAAACCATACGGGGCCCAAAATGCCCTCTTCTACAGTGTTTTCCACTGTTTTAACATGCAAAGTATTTTTTAATCTTTCTTTTTCTCTTCTGTCTATTTTATTTTTTATTTTTCTCTCCTTTCTTTGAAGATATTATCTTCTATGTGTATTTATTTCTCTCTTAACACTTTTAAAACTTAATGTCTTTTTTGTATTTAATTTTAAACTACTTGTATCTATCTGATTATGATGTTTTATAACCAATCTCTTTCCCTTTTTAGCATTAAAGAATAATTTCAAACGTTTTTAACCTGATCTGAAGTTGGGCTGCAACTGGATTTCTTTCAGAGCTGTAAGCTCTGAAAGGGATGATTCTGAGATTTATTAGATTGGATTTCTCTCTTTGTGGTACTGCTCAGACTTCACTCAGTGGCTAGCCCTGCCCTTGTCTTTCCACTCACAGAGAAGAAACATTTCCAAATATGTGTCTGTAGCTGACACTAGCCAACCATTGTGTTGATGGGTATCAGTCAGGAACTGTACCTCACCAGATGCCTGACCCCTCCTGAATGGCAGGCACCCCTTGGCTGCTGAAAGTCGGGTTACCCAGATTTTTCCCATGCTGCCTTTGTTCTGGCTTCTTAGAGAAGCACACAGATACCAGTTCTGTATATCCCAGCTGTGGGCTCTGCATATCCCAGTAACAGACAGAGGCATAACCTACCCCCGTAGCTCGGTAGGCTAGGGGTTACAGCTATAGCTTGTGTGGAACACCAGCCCACAGAAGCATGTATGCTAAGTATGCAGCAGGGGTTCCCCCCCCCCTCACACACACACATACACACACACACACACACACACACACACAAACAAACACACACCCTTTTCACTGCTTCTCTGCAGTTTCCCTCTCCTTGGACAGAAAACCATCTTCCTCCCAGGAGCTGAGCCATTCAGGCTCTGAGCCTGGATTTCTAGCATTCAGTGCACCATTTGTACCCACACCCACACCCCTGTTCTGGAATAACAACTCAAAGGCTTATTCATTTATGAATAAGTGTCTAGGCCATAAGCGTTGGCTTGTTCCTGGAAAAGCCAATAACTTATGTGACCTAAACTATTCTATATCTGCCACAAGGCTAGTTACCCCTCCTCAATTTCATGCATCCGACTTCTTCAGAATCCAGGGATGATCTCCCATACCTGACCAACTCCAAGAGTTTGTCTCTGTCTTGTCTCTCTCTTTGTGTCTCTGTGTCTGTGTCTCTGTGTTTCTGTTTTTGTCTCTGTCTGTATCTCTGTCTGTGTCTGTCTCTCTCTCTTTGTGTCTCTGTGTCTGTGTCTGTATCTGTGTCTCTGTTTTTAATCTCTGTGTCTTTCTGTCTTTCTGTCTCTCTCTCTCTCTTGTCTCTGTGTCTGTGTCTCTATCTGTCTGTTTTTGTCTCTGTCTGTGTCTCTGTCTCTGTATCTCTCTTTGTGTCTCTGTGTCTGTCTGTCTGTCTGTCTCTCTCCCTACCTTATAATCCTGCCTCAGTTCATTGTCCATAAGTATTTTCATTGGTAGGTAATGCTTCCACATAGTATAGACGAGATTATAGCTACAATAGAATATAAGAGTTTTTATCTGTGCCTCTTCCTTTGTGTCCTCACACATAATCTATTTTAGAGGAAGTTCTATGAGCTCCTGAGAAAAACATGTATGCTTCTGGGTTTATATGGAAAGTTCTGCCAATAGCTAGAGGGTCCATTTTGTTCTATTATATCATTTAATTCATGTATTTCTCTTATTTACTTTAGAAAAACCTATCATTTGATGAGAGTGGGACAATGATGTCACCCAGTGGTGTTGTACTAAAGTTTACTTATGACCTCACAACCAATAGCATTGCTTCTATGAAACCATGTTTAAGGCCTGCTGTGCTTACGCTCCTAGTGTGCTCTCAGTGTGTTACCCACTTCGTCAGTTTGCAGCCCCCCTTTGCACGTTTTGCATTAGTTTTTGATACCACGGATATTCATAATTATCATGGACAACTGTGCCCTCCCTCCTGTCATGATGCGGCTTTCTGGTGTTCCTACTTTTCCTCTTCTTCTCTTGCTTCATTCTAGCAGTTTCTTCTCTCTATGGCCTCATGGATGACACTGGTTTTCAATCTGAAGAATTCTCTACAATATCTTCTGTGTTGCTGACTAAAGTTCCTTTAGTGGATTTTTACTGTGAATAGCTTTTATTTTCCTTCAATTTTCGTCTATCGCTTTGCTAGGTAGAATGGTTTCGGTGGACAGCTGTTATTTACCAAGGTTTAAACACAGCATTACAAGCCCCTTTCAAGGTTCAGTTGTCTTTGTATGGAATGGACTGGAATTTTAGTTAATGAGATTAGGATTGGGGGGAAGTAGGCAGCGAAAATATGAATTAGATTAATTTTGAAAAAGAATACAAAATCAAAGTGGGTGATGTAACGTTAAATATTAATTAATTAATACTGTCCTAGAGGTTGCTACCTAACTCAGTGGTTTGTGTTCCTGAATGAAAGACACACACGCAGTCTTTCTATTTTAACATGCCTTAAGGAGCACAGTAGCTGGGCCACGGCCTAGCCTCCATGCTGGAAGGACCTACCTCCCACCGATAATTCTGAGTTATGACTTACTGATTCTGTTTTCCAACTTGGCCACTCCTGGCACAATGGAGCAGCCCTCTGGGCTGCACTCTCCAGGCCCCTTAAGATGGCTGCTCTGCCCCTCTGTTCTGCCACTGTCCCAGCATGGCATCCCTCCGGGTTCTTTCTCCTCAGCATAGTGTCTCTCTCTCTCTCTCTCTCTCTCTCTCTCTCTCTCTCTCTCTCTCCTCCTAGTCCCTAAAATTCTCCCTTTGTCTGTTCTCCCAGCTCTTAGCTGCTGCCATCTTTATTTACCAACCAGAGCTAACTGGGGGAGGTTCCCAGAAGCTACAGCAGAATTCTCATGCAAACAGTTTGGGGGGGGGACATAATTAGCATCCATAAAGCAAGCAGCCACAGGGTGAAGTGGTGGAAAGAGGATCATTGGTGTTCTGTTGGATACTACATATGTTAGAGGGTGTTAAAGTTACCAAAAATGTTGTACGGGGAGTTGTGAGTGGGAGACAGTGGCCTCTACAGCCTCCACATTCAGTGTTGTCTAGCACATGAGAAAAGCGAGGTTCTAAGTCTTTTCCTGGACTCCTGCATTCTGTTTTGGCCTCTTCTGGTCATCAAGTCTGGCATGCATGAGTAGCAGCATTTACCTAGTACTTCCCACTGCTCTTTCCTAGGCATTTCAGTTCCAAGAGGGCAGAAGGAGAGGGCTTGCAGCTGGGCTCTGGCTCACCGGGCCGTTCTGTTCTTGTCAGAGTTCGTTTAAGTTTCATAAAGCACCCTTAACGCTATACTTATACACACAGCACTGATGAGAACCTCGGTTTTTACGTCTGTTTTTCCTCTGTTCATTTTGTAATAGAACTTTAGTGTTCTTCTCTGTGTCTTTCTTTTTAATTGCCTTTATTTCCTTTTTGCACAACTCCTAATCTAGTGGCATTCTTCAGCTAGTGAAGTACACAGAATTGACTGTAATTTTCCAGCTCCAATCTTAACAATCACTTAAATGTCAGCAAACATGTTTTTCAGATGGGATGCCAGCATTATTTTATAGCTCTGCAAGCCAAACAATAACATTGTCTATGGGCACTCAGGTCTCATGCTCCTGGGGATTTACTGCAGCATCTGTACAGAGGCAGGAAAGTGGTTTTCCTTCCTCAGCATTTGTTACTTAACTAATTCACTTCATCCACTCGCTTTTTGTTAATTTTTACATTAGTTTCCAGTTCTACAGCTATTGGTAACTGCCATAGGCAATAAGGAAAATTACATAAAGCACTAACCTTGCTATAAATATAGTGAAAGTATTAAGCCTGGGAACTCTCTACAGCTTTTAGTTTTTAATAGATAATTTTCACTTTGTATGTTCTACAGAAACACATTGTTCTTCAGAAAACAACTTTATGGTCTCTGATATAGTAACCTTTCAAAGTTTCAAATGAATTTTCTGCAAAACGCTAAACTTTTAATATGTAGCATACTTAAAAGAAACTGTCTTTGTGGAACTTTGCATTTTATATATTGAATATGCAAAATGGTATGATATTTTCAATCCATGCAGTATATAGGACAAAAGATGAGGCTCTGTACACTAGACTTCTTTGGGCAACTAAATGAAGTTATGATTTCTGTATTCAACATGTCTAGACAATATAAAACAACTTGTCCTTATAGTTGCCACAGGTGGATGAACTCATCTGGCAGCAGGGATGGTCAGCTGACAACCACAGAGAAGCAATCTTAAGAAAGGAGAGGATGAATCCCCAGGTAGGGCAGTCTCTGGGTGGCCTTTACTTCAGACTCTGCTCCACACATTGCCTCCCTTATTGCTCCTGTGAGTATTATGTTCCCTTTCTCAGAGGAACCATAGCACCCTCTCTTAAGTCCTCCTTCTTCTTGAGCTGCCTGTGCTGGGTGAATTCTAAATTGTTTATTTTGTGCTTTTGGACTAGTGTCTGCTTATTAGTGGGTGCATACCAAGTGCATTCTTTTGTGACTGGGTTATCTCGCCTCAACGGAGGATCTGGAGGGTGGGTGAATTCTAAATTGTTTATTTTGTGATGTTGGACTAGTGTCCGCTTATTAGTGAGTACATACCAAGTGCATTCTTTTGTGACTGGGTTACCTCGCCTCAGGGGAAGATCTGGAGGGTGGTCCTGAGGAGCTGAGGGGGTTTACAGCCTCATGGAAAGAACAATGACTTCGGACACCCAGATACCCCAAGACTCCCAGGGACTGAACCATCAACCAAGGGGTACACATGGTTCCATCCAAAAATGTGGCAGAGGAATGCCTTGTTGGGCATCAGTGGGAGGAGTGGTCTTTGATCAGGTAAAGGCTAAATAGAGGCCCCAACAAAGGGAACCGGATGGGGGGGTGGGAGTGGGTCGGGTAGAGGGGCATATACATGGAGGCAGGGGGTGGGAGGAAGAATTGGGAATCTTTGGGGAGGGGGGGGTTTGAGCGGAGGGAAATTGGGAAAGGTTTTACCATTGGCAATGTATATAAAGAAGATGCTCAATAAAAATAAAAAAGAAAATGTTACCTTTAAAAAGCTAATATAAAAAAAAGAAAGAAAGGAAAGAGAACAAGAGAATCCTCTCAGACTCCATCCCCTACACTATTAGCACTAACCACATCGAGGGCATGGTCCTTAATTTTGCTGATGTTCTCCAAAAAGGTAAACTTTTATTGTACTTTCTCATGAGCTGAAAAGTAATATGCAATGAGATATATCTAACCCAAAACTCTTTTTTAAATTAATTAATTTACTTTATATCCTGACCACAGTTTTCCCTCCCTCTTCTCCTCCCAGTCTTTTCCCATTCACCCCTTCTCCCTTTCTCTTCAGAAGAGGAGGCCTCCCATGGATATCAACCAGCCTCGGCATATTTCAGTAAAGCTGGATGAATCTTCTCCTTTTGAGGCTAGACAAGGCCACTCACTAGGAGAAAACTGCTCCAAGACAGGCAACAGAGTCAGAGACAGCCCCTGCTCCTGCTGTTGGAGAGTCCACATATAGACCAAGCTGTACAGTGTTACATACGTGCAGAGGACTTAGGTCAGTCCCATGCGGGCTCCCTGGTTGGCGCTTCATCTCTGTGAACCTCTATGAGCCTGATTTGTAGGTTTCCTTCTCTTGTTCTTGACCCTTTTGGCTTCTTCGATCCTTCCTTTCCCTCTTCTACAGATCCCCCAAGCTCTGCCCAATATTTGGCAGTGGCTCTCTGTATCAGTATCAGATGCTGGCTGAAGCCTCTCTGATGGGAGTTACACTAGTCATACGTCCCTGCACATGTTGTAGTCAGGACAAATAGTAGGTGGAAGGCTTCCCGAGCCCATTGGAGGGGTTGCCTGGCTCCAGGAGAAGGCCTGTTCAGGCTGCATAGCCCCCATTTCTGGAAGTCTTTGTAGGCATCCCCCCAATAGGTTCCTGGGAGTTTTCATTGTTCTGGGTTTCTAGTTCATTCCATAGGTACACCGCCTCCCTCGCTGACTCTCTCAGCGCTCTCTTCCCCCTGACCTTATCCTAACCCCTTCCCCATGAAGTTCCCTCCTTCTGGTCACCCACCATGTCTATTCTATTTCCCCTTCTCAGTGAGAGTTAGCCACTCCTTACTCAGATTCTTCGGGTCTGTGGATTCAGCATGGTTATTCTTTGTTTGTAAGTAAGCACATACCATGTTTGCCTTTCTGTACAGGATTTGATTTGTTGTTGTTGTTTGATTTTGTTCTTGTATTTTTGAGATAGGGTTTTTTTTTCCTATACAATCCTGGCTATCTGGGAACTTGCTATGAGGGCCAGGCTGGCCTTGAACTCAGAGATATGCCCACCTCTGCCTCCTGAGTGCTCTGATAAAAGGTGTGCCACCTAACCCAAAACTTGTAAAAGATTTGCTTCTTGAAGGAAGTGAATACCTCTTCCATATAGCGCTGCATGACCTGACTGACTGCAAGAACAACTATTTGGGATTTCTTGGAGAACAGCAGCAGAAAGTCAGGTTAGATTGTTTTCAAGTTAATGAGACTCATTCATCAGACTGACTTTCCATGTTGATTTTCCTCTTAAGTATGTGGTTATCCTCATAAGCAATGTGACTAAATCAAATATGTCAAACACTTAGATTTGGTTGGTCTAAGTATTAATCTTCCTTGCTGTTATGACAAAATACTGACATAAACAACTTAAGTGCGTAAGGTAAGACAGTATAGCAGTTTATGACGAGGCAAGCATACAGCTAAGCCTCACCGGTCAGCAGAAGGGGCGGCAAAGAGCATGCCATGTGGGTATGCACTGGCTTGGGCTGGGGCTTCTACATTCCCCATCGCAGTTAAGCCTTCTGGAAGTACATCCAGAAGTGTGTCTCTCAGGTGATTCCAAATCCAGCCAAGTCGACAATTAAGATGCACTATAGCAGTCTTGTTACAAATGCAGAAAGCAGAGACAACGTGTGTAGAGGGCGTTAATCGTTTTCAGGGTTGTTTTTATTTCTGTATTTTAATGTCCAGATAAATTTGGTATTGTAATCTAAAATATATGTCCAGGATCACTGAAACAAAGTTTAAACAGACTCTACCACCTAAAATGAACATCAACAATATGTTACTTTCAATTCTATATAATATAATTTCGTGTACAAAACAAAACACTAAATGCACCATGATAGGCATATATATTTTAAACAAAATTAAACAGCAACTAGGGAGTTGAGAAATTATTCATTTGTCTCTATTGTTTAAGTAAAACAAGTATCTGAATTTGTATGTATGTCATGCATGGTGATGAATGAATTACCCATATTTATTATCATTAATACTAAGTTTCAGAAGAAACTATTGTTCATTTCTTGACATAATTTTAATACATATCAGATGCTAGGAAATTGACTTTTATGCATTATTCATTATATTTAAATTAGACAATACATTGAAGTATAAGTTTGGTGGGAAATGATAATTGTTAAATTGAACATCCTAGGAACAAGCACTGTCTCTCCTTGAGACTATGAAGGTTGTGAGTGTAAAAGGACTGACTCCAGGGCCAGGACATGATTGGTACCACCTCCTCACCTGCATAGATTGAATGGCCACTCTGGAAGGTTTCTGTTGAAATCTTCTTCTATTATTAGAAAGGAACACAGGCACTGTAGAGGACATGCCACATTTTAAACCGAGTTGCTTTGTTGAGTACTATGGTCACACAGACATTTCTCAGACGAGCTGTGGCTAACTGATTTAATCTTGCTTGTTATTGCTCCATCATGGCAGATTCCAGATAAGGTCTTGGCCAGGGCAGAAGGACCATATGATTAAAGCCACCTTTTGTGTCAATTGATGGGAAGTCTGGGATGCAGAACAACACCCTGTGCTGGTGGAGCAGCCCTCCTTCACACTTGCTGCTGGTAGCACCTGGCTCACCAGTGGAGGTGACTCCATTCTCTGTCCTGTGCACAGGAAACACTTCAGATCTGCTTCTTCCTAGGAGTCTCCAACGTGTTCAAGCACATTGAGCGGATGATGTGTTGACGGATTGCAGCCGTCTGGTGCGTGTAGCTGAGCTGTCCGCTGCAGACTCTTTGTAGCTGAGTCTGAAAGCGCTCCTCAGCATTGCCTCAGCCTCAGAGCTCCAGCCTGTCAAGCTAAACCAATGGAAACAGTCATTCAGAGAACAAGCTGCCCACCCGCCTCTGGAAAGGAAAGGTACACATCCTACACCATGGCCCAGGACCACTGAAAACATTTTTCTTTAGGTAACTTGGTTCTTTTCTCTTTTCCTTTCCTTCCTTTCTTTTCTTTTCCTTTCTAACTCCCACCTATATGTCAGCATTTTCTGCATTTTCCCACATGACATGAGACAGTCAAATGAAACAAGAAAAGAGTTAGGAATGCAGCGAAATAGATTGCCTGGAATTTTAAGAATGCATTGCTTTAAATCAAATTCCACTTCTGCGATTTAATTGATCTTAGGTTAGAAATTTAAATTCTCTGTGGTTCAGTTGCCCTATCTTTAACAGGATGATGACAACAGGGTGATGGTGGTGGTGGTGGTGGTGGTGGTGGTGGTGGTGGTGCTGGTGCTGATGCTGGTGATGGTGGTGGTGGTGGTGGTGCTGCTGCTGCTGCTGCTGGTGGTGGTGGTGGTGGTGGTGCTGGTGGTGGTGGTGCTGGTGGTGGTGGTGGTGCTGGTGGTGGTGGTGGTGGTGCTGGTGGTGGTGGTGGTGGTGGTGGTGCTGGTGGTGGTGGTGGTGCTGGTGGTGGTGGTGGTGCTGGTGGTGGTGGTAATAGCCATGCTGGTGGTGATGAGGATGATGATACGGTCATGATAATAGTGATAATGATAGTTTTTACCTTTAAGAGCTATCATGAGGATTAAACTAGTAAAAACCTGTAAAACATTCAGCCTAATGACTGACATGCAACAACACTGGTAAAAATGTATCTGTTACTGCATAACATAAATATTTAACAAAAACGAGATTCAAATCTGAGTGGGCCGCAAGCATTGCTCTGCAATGCCCTATAATAACACATAAAATTTCAAACACTAAATAATACATGTTTTAAATTTCCAGTTTACTGCTTCCAGAACTCTGTACCACAATCCTTATGACAGAAAAAAAAAAAAAAGAAAATAGCTGCTTATGTTTAGATGCCAAGGCTGTCTGGAAGTAGGTTAAAGGGTGAATTCACACATGATACTTATATCCATCTTGTAACATAGAAAAATGTGTTTAAGCTTCTGGCATTTTTCAAAATGTTCATGCTCAGAACAAGTCTGTTTTCTTAAACAACACACACACACACACACAGTCATCCTGGAACTTATCTCTCCCTTTAAATCCGCAGAGGACAGACAAGCCTGTCTCAGTTATACCCAGGAGCACTGCTGAGAAGTCTCTTCTGCACAAGAGCACACAGACAGCTCCTTCATTCTCTTCCCCTCGCTGCATAGGTGAGTGCAGGATTTCAGCAGCTGCTCAGGACCTTCAAACTTTGCCTATATTTTTATTTAAAAAGACAAATTGAAGCCCATTAGGCTTCAGGGTGTGGTAAATCCTTATTACCATATGAAGCTCCCATATGACAATAAAATTCACAGTAGTATTTCCCTTTTGAAAAGCCCTTAGTCACAATCAATATATAAATTGCATTTTAATTAAGGAAACAAATAGTACTCTTATGTACTGATGTCTGGGGAGATTGATAACTCCCACATCTTTTGATATGACTGGGTTATACGAAGCAGAACAAAGCTGCCCACCAGTTCAAAGACTTATTTCTTTAGCTTGCCAATGTATACCTTATCAAATTGTGCACACTCATTCACACATGCATACACATACACAGAGGCACATATCAACATGCATGCATACACGTGCACAAGAACACATTCATATGCATGTGCATGTGCACATGTGTACACACACACACTATATTTATTTAGGTGATATTTCCTCTTGTAACAAGGCCTGCGTTAGATTCATTTTTGTCCTACTTGACTTTACTCAGTACGTTGCACACTGCCTTCACTCTGATTCTGTCCTGAAGGGGTCCTTCTGAGTAGCACACGTGTGCCTGTACTGTGAGATCCTTCTGCTTCAGCCTCCTACAGTTTGGTGCCATTGGCTATGACACTGTCCAGCCTTATTCATTCATTCTAATGTACAGAGCCCGCTGGAAGCCAACAGCAATCCAGATTACTGCTACATAGACTGAAATAAGTAAGGATGTTCTCCAGATTAAACTAAATATTTTCAAGTGCTACATTCAACACCAAAAATCCAAGAGCATAATATGTTCTGTACCATGTATATACAGAGATTCCCATACACCAGCATTATAATGTCTGAGGAAACAAGTTTTCCATTTAAATTGTGTGTACAGATATACAGAAAGGTTATTCCAGGCTAACCTTATACTACATTTATTTATTTTAGCAGGTTATATGAGGGAGGCATTTTGACACTATGCTAAACAGTCATTTCTCCTCTTTAATAGAATTTCATCTTATCATAGGATGAATCTGAGAAACTGAAGTGTCAGCAAAAGGAACATTTCTATAAATCTCAATAAAGATTAAAAGTGAGCTAAGGAGGAATATGAAAACACATCCGGATTTTCAATAACATTGTGTTACATTTTCCTTTGGAGAGCAAACAGGAAAAATGTAAATTTATGCACTGTACAGGTTCGCCCATGTGAAGATAATGAATACAAGAGTTTTGCTGCTGATTGGAGCCCAGCACCATGCATGCCTGGAGAGAACCCTGCCAGCCATAACTACTGGTGCACAGTGCCTTTTTCTGTCTATGCAATAAACATATTAACTGGTGGGTATCCTGGTAAGTAGCACCAGATCCATCCCCCAGCCTCAGGTTGTGTTCTTGTCACTGCATCTCAGACACACAGCTGAAACTGGAAGAGTAACTAAGCCCTAGCACCTGTCTCCCAGACAGTGGAGACAGAATCATTGCTGTTGGGCTCACATCAGTTTCCTGGTAAGCAAATGGAGTCTACATTTTCAAATCTAACCAAACTTTGAGGCAAATATTTTTAAATAGGTTACTAAGGTTCGCATAAAGGTAAACAGTATTTCTGATATAGGCCTAACAAAGGGAATTTTTGTAATCATTCTTAAGTATACAAAAAGTTTACTGCAGGGTTGGAATTTCAGTGTACCCAAAATAGATGCTAAAAAGTCTTTCTAGACTTACTATCTTTTATAGATTCCATTCAACTGACAAATATTGAATAAACAAAAAAGCTGTGAAATAAGTGTTTGCTAAGTAAATAGGGGACATTGGGTTCCACTGAAGACATGAAAACAATGGAGGAATTTTTAAATCATTCCTGGGAGACTCACAGTTTACGATGATACGCCAAAGTATACATATACCAGAAAACCCAGAAGGCCCCGTTTGTCTCTTTTAAAAGCTCGGGCAATATGTGCTGGATATCTAAGAAGGAGTATTACTGAAGAGTTAAGAGTAGAAATGTACCTGAGAAGGCTTTGGCAATTTGGACCTGAAATGTAGTAAGGAATAATCTAGGGGAAACAAAAAAGAAACTAGAAGAGAGGGAGAGAGAGAGAGAGAGAGAGAGAGAGAGAGAGAGAGAGAGAGAGAGACGACCCAGTGACACAGCTGTGCGGGCTCAGTAATGGCTTCAAGGCTGTTTTGGAGACACATTGTCTGCAGAAAAATGTAAACCATATGGAAAGACTGGGGTCAAGGAAATGCACTTCCTCCAAACTCCTGGACACTTAGAGCTGGCACTTGGGAACCAGCCAGGGTAATGATAAAGGTTTTAGAATCCAGGCATTCTCTTCTTGGTGCTCACACTAAAGAAGTCTCAAGGAGAAGAGGAGCCAAAGCAGGTTTCTTACTGGGGAATTAAAGAGTTCAAAGAACCAGTTCCCAGAGTAAACATCCAGCAATGTCTGACAGCACAGAAAGGTCACCCAGCATCAGGTAAGCCCTAGAGGCAGGAGCTCAAGATAGTGAATTCCGGAAGGCTAAGCAGACCATCTCCTGTTCATAGGGCTGAATGAGCTGGGTTTGAAACACGGTAGTTAAACAGTCTTGGCCATAAGTATTGTAGGTGGTCCTAACTTTGAATATATTCTCATGCCCAGAATTCTGTTCGAAAGAGTGTTTTAAGTTGTTTTCCTGAAAGACATGCAACTGTTTTGACTGCTTAATTTTCCACCCATCAAGGTGCACCTACATCAGGAACCTGCAGAGCCCAGGAGTTTTGTTCAAGTTTGTTTTTATTACACTCCAAAGTTGGGATGGTGGTTGGGGTATCCAGCGTATGGCCATCTCTTTAAGGGAGAATTTGGCATAGTATTCCAGACCGTAAACAGACCACTAAAGCAAGCACCCCGGTGGGAAACAGGGGTAAAAGTGGCCTCCCACTCAGCTTAGCCTCAAACACAGAAAGACCAGTAACTCCTGGATATGGTCCCAGATAGAGCTGGAGAATACAGATGTGAAGTCAGATTCTACCTGGGCTCCTTTTTATTCCAGAAACTTCTTTTGTGGGCTAATACTCTGTGGCCCATCCTGCAGGAGCCATATGTCCTCGTCCCAGGTCCCCATGGTGGAACAAGGAGCCCTGGTTCTGGTCCCTTAGGGATCGGGCAGGAGGAGAGCACAGCAGATGGAAGAGAAAGGCCGGGAAATCCAGGAAGCCTCGGGAGCTTCTCGGCGGACTTCCCAGGGCTTTCCCGGCCGTGTGTGTAGGGTGGCCGCCAGGCTGTGGACCCCTTGCAGAGTGTGTCTGAGTGCAAGCTACCAAGAGAGACTGGTGGGTGTGGAGCTCGGACCCAGGCGGCGGCGGGAGCCGAGGGAGGATCCGGGCGAGGTGTGGGCGGCGCCCGATCGTCCGCGCCCGGGCCGCGCCCTGGGCACCGGGGGCGCTGTCGCCTGCCGAGCGCACAGCTCGGGCGTCGCGAGGCCGAGCCTGGTGTTTCCCTCCAGGTGCCAGGCCAGCGGTGCATCCCCGCAGCCCACCCCCGGGAGCCGCGATTGCCTGAGAGCCGCGGAGGAGAACCGGAGAGAGGCGGCGGCGGCCGCTCTGCCCGCGGGTGCGCGGAACGCGCGTGAGGCGGAGCGCGAGGCTGGGTGGCCCGGGCGAGTGTGCGCGCCTGGCCGGAGAGCTGCGGGGCGGAGGACCCGCTCCTGGAGCGCCTCGCCTGGCCTCTCGCGCGGAGCCAGCGTCGCTTCTGCACAGACACACACCCACCGAGCTCCACCGAGTGCCTCCGAGCATCCGTCGCCCCCACTGGCCGCCGCCGCGCCTAGGGCAGCGGGATTCAGCACCAAGTCCAGGGCTGGTGCGGAGCGCAGAGAACCTCTTGATTTTTTTCCCGTTCACTCCATCCTTCTCCAGTCTGGGCGGCGGCGGCGGCAGGGGGATGGAGGCTCCACGCGGGGAAAGGGGGTGACGATCGAGGAAGATTATTGTTCATTTTAAAGGATGCCTTCACTCCTTCCCAATGCGGCTTCTGTGAACCTTCTTACTAGAGACTGTGAACCGGAGTGAGGGATGTAAAGAAGGAAGGAAAGCGGCCAGGAGCCCCAGCCAGCCGGGGAGACCCTCCTCTCTGTGGAGGGGAGGGGGATTTCCAGCGACACATCATTGGCGAAAGGGACCTTTGCAGGAGAGGAGTCCTCTGAGTGAGCAGGGAATCCCACAGCCGCTGGTGGCACAGGAGCCAGAGCTGCTGGCCAAGCGGAGCTGGGTCCGTGGGAGCTAGGTAAGTGGCCCGGGCATTGCTGCTCCCCAGAGCTCTTCTTTAGAGAGCCTCACTGAGGCAGCCTAGTCAGACTTGAGTTGCTAAAGGAACTGGAAACTGCCATATGGCGCCCAGTGGACCTACAAACAAAGCTGCCTGGGCTGTTAGCCCTGACAGATTATTAACCAAATGTTTCTTCCTGATGGGGGAGACATGCAAGTCTGAGCCCCTGACAAGCCTGGCTTGACCAAAGAGATGAAACTGTTGTATGTAAGAAAGGAGCCCTGGTTGCCTTCTCTTCCTGGTCGCTTGTTGGTAAATGCCACACTTGCACGCACACACTTGTCGGACTAGACTTGGGAGTGTGATATCTCTTGTGTATGCACAGTCTTCTGAATACAGAGACATACATGCATTTAATTCCTCAGTGGTGAGTGGTCTTGGTTGCTCAGAGCAAGCTAGAACAGGTCTCTAAGGAAAGCACTCCAACAAGGCTTTTTCCAATACAGTATGTCAAGGAGACTTGGGAATACAGTTGCCCTGCGTGGCCCTGAAAGACACCACCATCTGCCTCATCATTTCTTCCTAAGACATAAGGAACCTTTTCAAGATAGTATCTTGCCCTCTATTATCTCAGCTAAGGAGCACTTGTTTGTATCCATTCATAAAAAGAGCCAATGTGCATAAACACGCCATTTATGCGATGTTTATGACCCCACAAGTGTTTTAACAGTAAAGAATAACACAGATAAGATTAACACTGGGACATTTTAATCCGCACAGGGAGGCATCAGGGTGATTGCATGCAGTCCAGCACTCCATCCAATCAAGACATGGCATAATTATGTCAATATTTTAAATAGCACCTCACATTTCTAATGTTCTCCTATTAATTGGTTGGGGTTTTGTTGACAATCTGATTTTTTTCATGCCCAACTCAAAGAAGTAAACATTTTGCTGTTATTATTCTAGCATTGTGTAGATAGACCCCTCCGGATTATTCACCAGTGATAACACATCTCATAGAATTAGCAAAGAATCAATTTTGGTCAACTGTCTGAAGTCTTACCTATCAGTGACTCCCGGGAAAGAATTTGAAAAGAGAGTAATATGTTAAAATTCTTCATATCATAAAGTTTTATCTATTCACCCATCTTGTGTGGGATACATCAATAAATAAAAAAGTGTCCCACACTTATCCCTTAATATGTGAGCAAAAGCTTTAGAAATGTTTAGAGAATTCTTTGTACTTAAGTTAATCTGAACTGTAACAGTTCAGTAGTTTGGCCCAATGTGCGTGTAAGTGTGCGTGCTTTTGTTTGGCTGCTTCAGGTGCTGTTGTCAGTGAGGGGCTTAGTCGTGCAGCCATAAAGACTCCTGAGAATATCGATGATCCACTTTGGAAATAATTCACTTACTTCTCCACTGAATGGGGGGTCACCTCCAAGTGTGTATATTCACCCACAAGCCTCCCCTGTAGACTGCTCCTTCCTGGAGTCAGTCCCTCTGGGTTCAGGGCTGTTCCTCGGGACAGACAGTCTACTCTCCCTGCTTGGGCACCACTCAGACTTTTGGGGAGAGGGAAGAGCCACCTGCCAGGGCTCTCTGTGCTCTTTAGCCTTCACCTCACCCTTCCCAACTTCCTGTCCCCCTCTAACTGTTCCTCTTACACAAACCCCACCCACCCCGTGAGTGAGTCTGCTGCCCCGCCACTGGGCACGTTGGCTGCGTGCCATGTCTCCATCCTCTTGTGTTCACTGTCCTTTCCTGAAGAGAATCAATCTGTGCCTCACCAGGAACTGTTTTCAGATCCACTTCACTCCCTATCCCACACTTCAGTTCTCCAAGCCTGTTTGCTTGTCTGCTGACTGGTCAGACAGACAGGAGAAACGATCTCCTCATCGGTGCCTTTGACTTGACTCTCAGAGCTTCCTTGCTGATGCCCAGGGGTGGGGTGGGGGGTGGGGGTGGAAACAAAGCCTGCTCCTCTGAGATGTTCAAGAGTGAGATTGCTAGAAAAATGCAGGACGTGGGTTCAATCACATTTTTTGGCAACATAAAAGCATATCTGATCAGATTTTTGGTAGACTATCTGAATGTTTAAAAATGTCTAAGTCTGTGGAGCACTGAGAAGTAGTTTGCTTCTTGAGGAAAAAAAGGTGTAACTTTTTTTTTTTTTTTTACTGATTTTGTACAGAGATCTCTACACCTCAAAACATCTTATGAATGTAAATCATATATCATATTACTGGCAATCTAGGAAACGCACAAAACATTCATTTCATCCCGGCGCATGTCTTTTCTTTGATTAATTCCTTGAATCCTTTTATTGACTAGTTACTAAGATAAAATTTAAATTAATGGAAAATTACCTCATGTGCATCCTAAGGTAGACAGTGAAGGTTGAGGTATTTTGTTTATTTCAGATTACTCTTTATGGTTTCTTATAGTCACAGAGTCACCAAGTAACATTTACACAAAATCATGATGCTTGCTGGTTTCACAGGGCCTTCAGAGGAATGCAAAGTAGGGATGGCTCAAGTAAGATTTTTGAAGTTCCACATACTTTTTAAGGTAAGACTATATGGTCATATCACTCCCAGAGTGATAAAATAATCTTTATAGAGAAGAGCAGCTTTGAGACTTTTTTAGTCATAGAACACAAGTATCTCCAGAGTCTATATATTTATTTCCTCTCTTCCTTCATAGAAGTATAGTGTTCCTAGCTCTTTATTAAGCTCTACTCTGTAAGGAAGAAATCCAGCTGTGTCAGGAAGGGTCTTCTGGTCCTTGCAAGCCAAGCCAGTACTGCGGCCTCTATGAAATGCCTTTACAGAGGCTGAACTCTACCTGATTTTACTCTGCAATTAGTAACATAAAGATACATAACTACCTTGTCTGTTAATTGTTGTAATGCTTATTAAGTATAAGAAGATTGCTGGGTCCTAATGTGGCACAGGCCTGACGCATGTAAGACAGCCTCTGCCCCCAGCTTTTAAAGTAGAGGGGAAGACAAAAATAAAACTCTTGACTTCTTAGCTGAGGAATCTGTTTCAGTTCCAAACAACAGATTTTTTGTACATAGAAACACATTTCACAATTTCGTACTTAATAAGTTAATCAAAACAAACTCATGATCAAGAGTATGAAAATTTGTCACAGGCTATGAATTTAGGACTTCTAGGGAAACCCTATCATCAACAACACTAAAATTCTACTAAATGTTCCATTTTAGACTTACAGAGAACATGAGAATATTTTCATTATAAATCAGAATATTTATTTTGTCTTTTTAGATGAATAAAATAATTATGATAGGCCACACTCAGTTGAGTCAGGTACTGTCTTAAACATATTGAAAATACTTTTTGTCTTACACTGTCCTTATGGGGAAGCCATAACTAATGCCCTTTATATACAAACGTGAAACTAAAATTCACAGGTTTTTCCTGCTTAGGCACACAGGAAGGAAATGGAGACGTCTGTTTGAAATCAGTATTTTGGGTTCAGGAACACTGTGACCCACTTTGGTATTAGGGCATATTAAGAAGGGTGACCCTAGATAGAACTGGGAAGTATGTTTTCATTTCTTGATTCTTTTGGAGCTGTGTATTCTCTCTACAGAGGGCATGGTTCTAAGGTTCTAAGGATGAAGGGAGGCTTGTAAAAACCAGTTTGAAGGGCATCTTTTTATTGTCTTAATTCAAGAGAAACCCATATCCTACCTCCCATCCCCAGTAAATGTTCACTGTGAATCTGACAGAAGAAAATAGCTTAGTTTTAGGTTGGCTTTCGAATTGTGGTGGGGTCGGTCCTAAGAAGGCTAACATTGTTAGACAGCACTGTGCTTATAGTGGCCCGTGGAAGTTAGGGGCTAGTCAAGAGGTTCTATGCATAAAACTTCCCAGAATGCATATAGGATGCAGTGCACATGAGAGGCAGCACGGCGATTCAGGCCTGCCATCCTAGGAGAGGATGCCATCCTAGTGATGGAGAGGTCAGGCAGGAGTTCCACACAGTCTGTCTCAGAAGACGTGAGCAGCCTTCCCGAGGGACAATGCCAACGCTGTCTTCTGGCTTCTGCATCTGCACACACCCATGACACACATACATTAATAAAATGGAAAGGTGTCCAACACGATGACTTGAGTGGTGGGCTTCTCATAGCAGGCCAATCGCATGTCTAAGTTTTGTGAATTATTTTTAATATAGCATGACATTACAGGTATTTTAAGTTGCATATTTATGCTTCAAAATTATTGTATTTAAAATATGTTATTTAGCAATGTCCTCATCTTTAGCTTTACAATATATAAACCCTAAATTTTATGGAAATTGAAGCATAGTCTCCAAACAGATTCTGTCTAGTGTGTTCTTAGAATGCCTGTTTCTGAACACAGCTAATAACTGTAATTGTGAGAGCACAAATTCTACTTTGAAATATTTGTCAAGAGAACTTAAATAACATTTGAGGCAAAGTTCTTTTTAAGTAGCCACTGCTTCTGTTTGTGTGCAAAATGCCATCTGGCTTAAGTTTGAAGGATAAAATGATTAAATATTGTTTGCCTGATGCCATAGAATCAAATATTTGGATTCTTCTTCGTGATTGACTGACACTGTTTTTCACATAGATGTGTCTCCTAGGCTGGGTGACACAGTACATATAGTTGTCTTTTAGCTGATAGTTGGCTTGTAGTATAAAAGTTCACTTTAAAACTTACATTTATCCCTAAAAAACAGTCGTAAGTGATGTTTAGGTCCTCAGACAAATTTAACAAAGCCTTTTAAATCAATAATGTCCTTGAAGTACAACACTGTCAGTAATGAGATCCATGACCGTTGTCTCTAGAGGTGTTCCAGGGGAATGGTTATTTAAATAATGTCTATTTACCTCTCTGTATGAGACCCTGTGCGGGATCCCATGGTGGATACTCTCCTACCCAGGCCCACAAGGACAGCGGTAGGTGCTGGAGAGAGCTAGGCACAGGGAGCTCTGCATTTCTTAGATTGGTCTGGGCAAGGAACTGACAAATCTATCCTGAGAGCAAGCAATACCTTTAGGATTTGCATCTGCTATCTCATCCTGAGGGTTCTCCTGGGTTTTTCCTCTGTGCTGAATCCCTTGTGAATGGGTGGAGGACACCATGCACTCTCAGAGAGAGGCTGAGACATAAATCCCCACAACATGCCATACGTGAGCTTCCTGGGTGACATGGCAATTTGCTGAGTAGCTGCATCACAGAAGGATCCAGGGTAAGGAAATGCAATTTCGTTGAATTGCTCTAAGTTCCGTAAGACAAAGTTCCTTCTTTTTCGTGGACAGAATTCTGCAATGCCCATTTGCCACTGGGAAATGAAATTCATGCATAACATAATGTGCCTGTTATGCATAGCATATACTTTAATATCATTTGTATTAGAAAATACAGATAAAAGGGACAAGACCTTCAGAGGAAACAGCAGGTATAGTGATGTTTTGTTCAGCTCAAGATGGAATGTTCAAAACAAGATAGAATGAAGGAGAACTACTGAACATTCAGGAGACTAGAGGAGAGAAGTAGAAATAAAATAACATGGATAAGAAAGTAATATTCTCTCTCAGAAAGTGTGGACACTTGTATATCTGCCATTTTTGAACAGAATAAACGTTCACAAACTGTGACAACTGTATGCTGTGTACAGACATGGGTGTATTACAGTAGTAAACCAGTTAGCCTGGAGAGTGTTACATAGGGTAACACAGTTTTTCAACATGGTAAACAACTCTTGGTGATGTTCCACATGTAGTAGTTACTTTCCTAGAAAACTCCTCTGTAAAAACATAAAATTGGTATGCACTGACAATGAGAGTGGGGCTTTGCAAATGGAGGTGTCTAGGAGAGGTGTGAACATTTGTAAGACAGAAGACAAGGATTGTGCACACATGTTTCTTGTGTTTTGGGTCTGGACAGTTGTACAAAACTACCAGCATAGGGACTGTTTCATGACTTTCAGAAGTACTTGTTGACCTTGTCTCTTCCCATTAGAGGAAACTACTGTGGTTCTAATGCTTGACTGACTGATTTAAAAGAGTGAAATTCTTAAGATTTTTATTTTTAAAGCCTTCTTATTAGTTTGAGAATTTCATACAATGTATTTCAGTCATATTTGCCTCCTCCCCCAATTCCTCCCAGGTCCACCCAGAAACTCAGTCTTCTGTGTTCTTCTTCAACCCATTAAATCCAGTTTGTGCTGTTGATATACTCACAGGTATATGGCCATCCACTCGAGGGTGGTTGGCCCACCAGGTAGGCATACCTTAAAGCAGATGGCCAATTGCTCTCGCAGCAGCTATCAACTCTTCAGAGAGGACTGAACATTCATGTCTACCTCCCACTCTCCATACTGAGGCTTTGTGATATGAACCATCACACAAACCATTAGCATGCTTTTACAGCCTCTGAGCTCATGTTTGCAACTGCCCTGTTGTGTCTGTAAAATACTTTTTCCTGCACTCATCCACTGCCTCTGGCTCTTGCAACCTTTCTTCTGCCCTTTCTGAAGTGTTTCCTGAACCCTGGAGGTGGGAAAGTGATACAGATGGGTCCTTAAAGCTGAGAGTTCCACATTCTCTCCATCTCTGCTCTTTGACCAGTTGTAGGCCTCTGTTCATTTTTGTCCCCTAAAACAGAAGGGTCTTTGATGAGGTTTGAGAGATGCAACTCATCTATGGGTAATAAGTCATCAGAGCTCTCAAGGCTTTTCCTTAAGAAAGTGAGTTTCATGACTGGCTAAGTAATAAGCAAAGTAGACAACAACAAGATTAAAGCACATAGCTTGCTAAGCACTCAAGACAGGCGATAGTAGGTAGTTTGCAAGACCGGCTGGTGGGGGTGATCTGAGCATAGCTGTCAGAGTCTCATCTCCTACGTGGGAGTGTCAGACAAGCCTTCACAGATGAAGTGACATCAAAGCTCATCTTTTTCAAAAGATGACTCAGCATTCTCCAGGTGGAGCTGGAGGCAGATGGATCATGGTCTAGGCAGGAGGAACAGCGTTTGAAAAGCATGGTCAGGAGAAGAGCTGGGTGGTGATTGGCTCAGTGTTGTAGGAAGTTGATGTCAATGGGGGATAAAGGAAGTGAAGGCATCAGAGTGTTGTATACCATCCTAAAACTTCAGATTTTATCCCAGAGGACAGGCTATTGGACCATCCGAAATTTAAAAACAAAAATTCACTCTTTGTTTTAGAGACAACTGTTTTAAACTCAATTGGAGTTTTGAGGTGGTCAAATTATGAGAGATAAGATGGGTGCCTGGAGACTGGCATGTCCTTGCAGAATACAGGCAGGATAAGATCAAGAACCTGCTTTAAACAGAGGTGGGAAGAAGGGGAGGAATATGTAGGTTTCTTCTTTTCCTTCGGGCCAGCTTTGAGTTTCTTTGACAGTGACGATCCCTCAAAATCTTCCTAGGTCATTTATGTATTTGTTTTCTGTTTTCCCACTGCCACATAGAACACCATTTTCTTTGTATATTATTCTAACCCATTTTATTTCTTTGCCCATGTCTCAAATACTCAAATCACTAATGATTACTATCCTAGTTAAAATTATTCTTGCTGTGATGAAGCAGCATGACTAACAGCAACTTGTGGAGGAAAGGATTTATTTGGCTTATAAGTACACATCACTGTTCATCATCAAAGGAAGTTGGGACAGGAACTCAAGCAGGGCAGGAACCTGGATCCAGGAGCTGATGAGGTGGCCATGGAGGAGTGCTGTTCCTCAATTACTTACCATAGCTTGCTCAGCCTGCTTTCTTATTAGAACCCAGGACCACAAGCCTGGAAATGGTCCCATTTACAAATGACTGGCCCTGCCCCATCAATTACTAACTAATAAATTGTCCTACAGATTTGCTTACAGCCAAATCTTATGGACACATTTTCTCAATTGAGATTCCCTCCTCTCCTGTGTCAAGTCGGCATAAAACTAACTAGCACAGTTACCTTTGGAAACCCCCACAAAATGGGGCTGGGTAGTCAGGGAACTTCATGAATCAGATGCTTACTGACAAGCTCTTGTCACCTTGTCCTTTTGGGAAGAGCTAGTGAGTACCTGCCATCTAAAACTCCCTGCAGGCTGTTTCTCTTAGAATTCTTGATGTAGTGAGCTGTTCCAAATGTTAAGGTCTTACTTTTTAGACTTTGGCTACACCCCCTGTCTCTGTAACAAACTAGCAATTCCTTGCCAAGGTCATTGCACATAATAAGGAACAACTACTGTATACTAACTTCTAATCATTTTATGAGGAATTATTGGGAAACCTCCAAGTTTCTACAGTTTTGATAGTACAAAGCAGAGGCCACAGGCTATGGAGTTACGCATTCATTTCCTCTCTGATGGCCAGTGTCATAATATTTAGATTTTGGTAAAGGCAGTACCTCCAGTTATGGGACCAATTTCAATTTCAGAGTAAGGAAGACTAATGACAATGGCTGCAAATAACACTGGATTACATGACATATATTTCTCTAAAAGTTAAATGAAGAGAATGAGAAGGAAAGAGTAAAGAATGAGAGTTGTCATCAGAGATCAAGCAGGGACAACACTAGGTAGATAGATGGATGGATAAAGATAGATAGATAGATGATAGATAGTAATAGATGATAAATAGATGAGAGGTAGTGAATAAGTCTCAGCTACTTCTTAAATTCCTTGACTTAGATTCAAAACATTTGGGAGGCCACACCATTAGTGAATATTTTTTAAACAACCCCAACCTAGGTGGGTGGAGGCTGAAAACTAAATCCTTGGTCAATGGGAGCTTCTCAGGGACAAGTCTCTTAAACGAAGGCAAAACATGAACTTAGACACATAGCCATCCAGTCTGTTCATTATCTTCTTTCAAAGTAAATTAGGGGGAAATCTGTGTGAAGTAAGGTCATTAACCAGTTAACCCACGCTTTGGGGGAACACAAAATACCCCAGTCTTCTCTTTGGCTGTCTTCTCAGACCTCTGGGACATGTTCCTGTGGGACATGTCTTCCCTCATCCTCTAAAGCCTCGCTATTATAAGACTGGTGCTTATAATAGCAGAATCTAGCTGGGTGCTTTGGGATAAAGGATGGTAATTATCTCATAGACAAGAAACTCATTCTAATTAAATATTAGATGTCATTGCTCCTGGAGTGTATTGTAGCGTGTAGTGTAGCATGTCTCACCACAAGGGCTTTTCTACAGGCTCACGTCTCCCTGGAGCACAGGCCATTTGCTGTCTCCCCCTTCCTCCAGACCCTTCCTCCTCTCCACCCAGAGCTGTACCACTGTCCTTTGTCAAGGTGCCAGTGGACGACTCCAAAAGTCAGAGGTAGTTTATTATGCAGAACAGTTTAACTCCTGTTTGTCTCACTTTCTCAAGGACACTTGGTTCTAATAGCAGAACAATCTACTGTGGGTTCTTTATTTTTTTTTCTGAAACAAAGAAGCAGTTCTTATTGTTTCTCGTCGCCTCTCATTTAACATTATAGGTAGCTTTTAAGAAACTTGAGCTCAGCAAATATTTATTAGGCACTTTTCAGATAGGAAGCACTCTGCTAGGTCAACGGGTTAAACAAACTGAGTTTTTACCTTCATGGGATTCTTGTCCATCTAAAAAGCAAGCATGAGTACTTCAGTCCTCCTTTCTTGCTGATTGTACTGAGCCTGACTTACGTCCAAACCATTGATGCTTATCTGGGTCATAAACTGGTCGGAAAGGTGAAGATCTGAATGTGGGCTGCCGAGGGCTGCATTGGGAGAGTGAGGCATCATGCTGCCATGGTTTTCCAGAGTGGACCTAGGACTTAGCTGTCTGTGTTTTGGTACATTGTCTCCTCCGATTTTAGCAGTCAATATGAGCATGTCCTACAAGGAGCTGAGAGAGACGTGGATGATGTGACATCTTGGAAAGATGAGACAGAGGACACATGCAGACACTGCACTTGCAGAATATAGCAGGGTGTCCTGCTGAGTTGGGGGAGGTCTCAGAGCAGCCAGTGCTGGGGGAGGGTTGTTAGACAAATAGGATAAAAATGGCCATGGACTCACAATGCTCTGCTTTGTAGGATCCTAATGCTTAGGAGAAACCTCTCTTGAGTAGGTTTCAGGCTCCTCCCAGTTTCCTTTACCATAAAAACCAGTCAGTGGGCTGGCACTCAGGAAGGGATTCAGTAGAAAGCTCCATTTCCTGGCGAGTGCCATGTGACCAACCTGTCTTTCTTGGACTTCCTCTATAGCTTACTCACAGGGATTCTTGCTTTTCTTACCATTTTTATTAATTCAGTACTTTGCATATTTTATGAGTATGAAATTTGAGCATGCCTTTCTTAGATTCCTCTTTTGCCTTTTCTTTCTTTTCCCAACAATAACCTACCAAGCCTGAGCTCTGCAGTCTGACACTCATGTACTCTTTACAACCTAGAAGGCCCTAGAGTCTGACTGGGTGTGCCGGGTCTAGCACACTTGAAAATGAAGATGTACAGTAAATAGGAATACAAATACGGATGAACCCAAGCTTAGTGCTTCCCAGACAACCTCTCTCTTTCTCTCTCTCTATCTCCCTCCCTCCCTCTCTCTCTCTCTGTCCCTCTCTCTCTCTCTCTCCCCCCTCCCTGTCCCTTTCCCTGTCCCTCTCCCTCCCTGTTCCTCTCCCTATCCCTGTCCCTCTCCCTCCCTGTTCCTCTCCCTGTCCCTCTCCCTCCCCCTCTCCCTCCCTGTTCCTCTCTCTCCCTCTCTCTCCCCCTCCCTCTCTCTCTCTCCCCCTCCTTCTCTCCCTCCCTCCCATTTTACTTTACTTTTTACTTACTTTACATCCCACTCACCAGGCTCTCTTGGCCACCGCCTCCCATGACCTTTCACCTGCGCTCTTCTCTTGGGGATCCACCCCCCACCCTGGTACTTCAAGTCTCTTTAAGGCTAGGCACTTCTCCCGCTGAGCGTAGATAAGGCAGCCCAGCTAGAAGAACACATCCCACAGACAGGCACTGGCTTTTGGGATAGCCCCACTCCAGTTGTTCAGGACCCACATGAAGACCAAGCTGCACATCTGCTACTGTGTGTGGGGAGGCCTGGGTCCAGCCCATGTGTGTTCTTTGGTTGGTGGTTCAGACTCTTTTAAAGGACAAAACTTATGTCTGCATTAAGAACAGAGTTCAGTATCCAAGCCGCAGAAGAGGGTTTGCAATAGAACTCCACGAGAGGGTGGGAAGGCTCCGTGTCTGTGCTTTCCAGGATGGTGATCACCAGCCACACGGTCTATGAAAGAGCTGAATTGTGATTTCTGACACTGAAAAATGGAACTTAAATCTTATCTAAATTTAAGGAGCTAAATGGATAGTGGCCATGCTAGAATATTCGAGCCTAGACAATTATTGGCATAAATTTATTAGGAAAGCTAAGTTTCAAAAGCAGTGTTATTTACTAACAACACTGCCCTTCTTTTACTGCCCTTTTTGGATGTGGCAGCCATTTCTGGAACTCAGTGCCTGCTCTGGCTCAGATGACCTCCAAGGAACCTTCTATGAAAGGGACCTCAGTGCAATGGTTCTTATTTCTAACCATAGGAATTGCTGTTTTGATGGCATTTCCCGTGCTCTGTAACATGCACAAAATGCAGATACAAATGCAGGGTGTTATCTTTTTAAGTATCTGACTCATGTGACCCTGAGTGTTTTCTCAAGCCCCAGTGTTCTGACCAGGTTGTGTGTGTTGGGGGAGGGGGCGGTCCCCTCTCCTCCTTTCTTCTGCTCACACTTCCTAAGTTCTAAAGTTACAGAGTAGTCCCTGTGCCCTCTAGCAGGTCCCCTTCTTCGTCATATTGATTTCCTTTTCCCTGAGCTTCTTTATAAAACATGTGTATTAGTTTAATTCAGTAGCAAAGAGGACAACAACAAAATGGAAACTATTTGGTTATTTGGTTCACACACATGCACAGGTACACACACACACACACACACATACACACACACACACACCTATCGTGAAGCTTTAGGTCAGGCTCTTGAATTCTTTTTCTACTCCTTTCATGTATAATAACACTCTTATAACATGATCCTAGAAGAAGAGTGTTGTGTCTGGAGGGGAGATTATGAACTATGATGGTAAGGTAACATCTACAGGGGATTCTATCTTGATCCCTTCATCCTCAGCCTGAAAGACTCTGAAAAAATGGGTCCAGGGGCTTTCATACTGAATCTCTCCAGTTCATAAAGTCATGATTATTAACCAGAACATCATTAAATATTAATTTACTTTTGAGATAAATGTCACTTTAAATTTGGAATCCTGGCTTTTTCTAAATCCAAGGAGGGCATTTTCATTAGGCTTTATGGAAAGCGTGCACAGAGAAAGCTAGGCACTTAGTAAAAATTCACATCTTGGACTCACCTCTGGCTTGAGTCTGTAGCAATGATACCCTTGGCTTTCAGCATAAGAAATGCAGTGTGCAGACCTATGCTCGTAGCTACAGTACAGTACTATAGCAAGAGCCCATGTGGGCTTTTTAATCTAAGCAGCTGTTTTCTTCCTAGAATTTCACAATATTAAGAAGGTAATGCTTACTAGGTAGTAGATAGTCAATTAATATCTGTCAAATGAATTAACTAGAGAAGAATATGTCAAAGAATTTAAAAACCAAGCAGCAGCTAAAGATGTGGCTGCCATAAATAAAGATGTTATTGGAAAGAGTACCTAGGAGTTTATTATTCCTCTTCCCTTGGAGCAATGTGCTTAAGTTAAGGGGATTGCCTACAGCCAACTTCAGTGCAATTCGTCCACAATATCATTTGCAGCTGTATAGCACATGGCAGAAGCACAGGTCCAAGAGCCGCCGCTGCCGCCGCCGCCGCCGCCGCTGCCGCCGCCGCCGCCTCCGCCTCTGCGGGCTCCATGCAGTGACCGCCGTGCTCTATGCAGTGGTGGCCGCGCTCTATGCAGTGGCCATGGCACTCTATGCAGTGGTGGTCGCGCTCTATGCAGTGACCACCGTGCTCTATGCAGTGGTGGCCGCACTCTATGCAGTGCACCCTCCCCCCCCCCCCCCCCGCCCTATGAAGTGGTCTCCACGCTGTATGCAGTGACCTCTGAGCTCTATGTAGTGGTCTCCACACTCTATGCAGTGTCGATCCACTGGTTTCTCGACAGCAACAGCCACTTTGCCCAGGTTGTCACCTTTGATTTTAATGAACAGTAATAGCTGAGCAACACATTGCTTTGGAAGGAAGAAAGGAAATGAGAAGGGAGTGACGGATCAAAACCAGCCTTTTTGATTTCTATTCCCAGTCTGCCTATCCCTGAAGCATGTTGAAACCGGGATCATCAATAATTACCCTCAGGTGCTCAGCGTGCTTGTAGGCTCAGCCGTGTGCAACAGTCACTGGACTCTTGCTTTGCCCTTTTTCTAGCTCACTGTTTACTTTTTATATTTATTTGTGAATTCAGAGATTATAAGGTCTAAGTGAATGGAGTAGGTTTGGGAGCCTTGGCTTCTAGCTCTCGTTCTAAATAGTTCTTGGAGGATGATTTAAACTCACTGATGTTATTTTACAACTAAGTTCTTTGACTTTCTAAACATTTTAACATTAAGAGAACAAATTTTCACAAATGCCTTGAGCATGGAGATTGAATATTAAGACTAATGCTGGGGAGAGTGGGCACACACCTTATTAACAAAATGCGGTGTTGTGACAGGCTCTGGCCGCAGACCCCAGGATCAATGAGAAACCTTGTCTCAGAAAATAAGGTGGGGGCTGGTCCAAGCTCCACCACCCATTCATTTATCAGATAGAGTTTATAATGCTCTTTGGATATTAGAAATCATAATAAACCTATTCTTAAGTGACAAAGATAGACTTAGATATTCTTACTCTGAGGAATCTGGGGAGTTGACAAGGTTCCCAAGAGGGCTCTGGAAAGATTTTAAGTTGGGTCTGCCACAGTGGAATAATTTCTACTGAAAGTTAAAAAAAACGGAATATTTTAATAGAATATATTAAATAATATATATTATTAAATGTATTGATTTATTAAATAATATATTAAAGTATATTTTACTTATATAATTTTTACTAAAAGTAAAACATATTTTAAATAAAAAGATGTTTATTAGTTAGTATTAAACATATGTATTTATATAAGTAAAATGTATTTTAATAATATATTATTAGTATATTTAATTATTTAATAAATCAATACTTTAATTATGTATTATTTAATATAGTTTTTTTAAATATGGTGTGTTTTTACTTTCAGAATAAATTATTCCACTGTGACAGACCCAACTTAAAATCTTTCCAGAGCCTTCTTTGGACTTGTCAATTCGCCAGATTCCTCAGAGTAAAAATATTTTTGTCATTTTACTTTTGAGGAAATATATATATATATATATATATATATATATATATGTATGTATATATATATATGTATATATGCGTGTGTGTGTGTGTATATATACACATATATCTACGTGGTGGAGGGAGAGTGGCACAGAAGACACTAGGTGTCTACCTCTAGCTTACATGCACACACACACAGAGATACAAACAGATACACATAAATACACAGACACACTCACGTAGATAACCTTTTAGGGAAAACCCTCAACATTCTATAAAGTCCTGTAAAGAACTCTGGATTCAGATAATCCTGGGGGTGGTAGAATCTTGCAACCAATACTTACTTTTGTATCAATTTGTATAGGAAGTTTGCCTTTCTGAATGTCAGTCTGTCAGCAAACAATACTAACACTCACCCCAACATGGGCTAAAAATAGAGAGGACACCTCCCCATCAGAATTAAGTGGAATGAGCTAGGAGTTGTTCTGGATGATCACAGAGTATTTGGGAGATGACAACGATTATAATTATTAGCAAAATTCACACATCAAATGAGATCATAACTTGGGCTTGGTTTCAGATACAGCTCCAAGAACATCCCACCTTCTAGGAAATGCAAATTTTCCTTATGGACATTGAGATCTTAAGCTGAAATCAAATCCAAATTAAGTCTCTGAATCTCATTGCCATATTTATTTTACACTTGCATGCTCTCTTGCTGTGAGCCTCAGTGCATGGAGTTTTCCGAGGGGGCACAGAATGCTTTAAAGTTTTGCCATCACCAAACCTAGTGTGCCAGACTCTCCTTGAGGGGAAATAACGGGGAAATGTATCACCGCAGGCAGGAAGAGCGCCCTGAGTAACCACATTCCTCCTCTCAGTTTTGAGCAGCTTCTCTGGGTGTGAGCAACAGTTCCCTCTTCGACTGTTCTTGCTTAATTGTTTTATTTTTTTTCCAAGCTGCTTTTGTAGTTATTTATTTCAAGACTCTATCATCTGGTATTGGTCGCATGAACTCAGGGCTTCAGGCAGTTCATCTGTAGTCCCTAATTTTCACATTTTTAGTCCAGAAACTGTTGATGGGAATTTACAGGTTCATTTTCTGATTCTCAAATGCCTCCACGTTTTCTTAGGTTATGCTAACTTGTCGTTACTGGCCGTGATTAAATACCCCAAGGGTCGTAGGTTCGAGGAGGTCATTCTGTGCATCTGCCTTCTGACCTTTCAGTTAACTGTCTGTCATTATCGTAGAATCCTAGCTTTTGTACATCGTGGACACCTGGCAGTTGAGCCAGTGGGCAGGGATAAAGAAGGGAACACGCGTATGTCTGCACCATATACAGACAATGCTTAAAATGGTGCGTAATGATCTCTTCTGATGATGAGAAGGAGCAGAAAACACTATTCACAAGGAACAGAGACACGGTAGTGTCTGTACTTCAAGGACCTCTTCCCTTTACTAACAGAAGAGGAAGAAGGAGGAGGAGGGGGAGAAATAATAATAATAATAATAATACCACCAAGCATTCTGATGTTTAAATGCTGTCTCTTAATATGATTTTCCTTCCATACTTGAATCAGGAACATATCAGCTTTCGATCAGAAAGACAAAAAGAAAAGAGGGTTCAAGGCAAACCAGAGGAGGATCAGGTGAAGAGGGGAGAAGAGGAGGGGAAGAAAAAAAGGAGAAAGGGGAATGGAGAGGGAAGAGGGAAAGGGGGAAGGAAAGAAGGGAAGGAGGAAGAAACGTGAGAGGGAGACAGGGAGAGAAGGAGAGAAGGAGGAAGGGAGGGAGAAAGGGAGAGAGGGAGAGAGGGAGAGAGAGAAGGTGGGAGGGAGGGAGGGAGAAAGGGAGGGAGGCTGCCTGGCTTCTGACTATGACTTTGCAGTTTACCTACGAGAGTGTGGAGGCACAATACTAGTCCATTGTTAGTTTGTTGCTGTTGTTGTTGTATCATTGTATCATGCCTGTCTACCATCACTGGATTCAAGTTCCATGCTGTAGCCAGTGTAAGCAGAGTAGTTCCTCATAAATATTTTCCAGCAGTTGAAGAAGGAATACTCTAAATGATCTGTGGGAGGATACAAGAAAAGCATCAAAATAGATAAAGCACACCGATACCTCACTCAGTCAGGGGCCGTGGCTTCTTTCTGAAAAAGATGTTTTGTTTTGTTTTGTTTTTTTGATATCTTGTAAGGGTTTTCCAGAAAGAAAATTGCAGAAGAACATTTCATGCAGGAAGTCATACTGGATTGGAGAAATGGCAGATACTATGAGGTACCTGGAATGAAAAAAAAAATACTTTTAAGATAACTACATAAAAAATGTAATATGATAACCACTGTCAATATAGGCTAAGGGTATCTGGCTCTGAGGAGTCTTAAAACTGAAGAACTGTTGTGTACAGCTAAGGAGGCCAGAGGAACCTAGAATGTCAGTTGTAAGTCCATACTTTGAGGTAAAGATAAGGGGGAAGTACTGTACAGACATTTTTGTGGCAGGGAAAGAATAGCATGTGTGCTGGCTAGTTTTGTGTGTCAACTTGACACAAGTTGGAGTTATCACAGAGAAAGGAGCCTCTCTTGAGATCCAGCTGTAAGGTATTTTCTCAATTAGTGATGGGGGCCAGGGCTCAGCCCATTGTGGGTGGTGCCATCCCTGGGCTGGTAGTCCTGGGTTCAGAAAGCAAGCTGAGCAAGCCAGGGGAAGCAATCTAGTAAGCAGCATCCCTCCATGACCTCATTAGCTCCTGCCTCCAAGTTTCTGCCCTGTGTGAGTTTCTGTCCTGACTTCCTTTGCTGATGAACAACTATGTGGACGTGTAAGCTGAATAAACCCTTTTCATCCCAACTTGCTTTTTGATCATGTTTTGTGCAGGAATACAAACCCTGACTAGCATAGCAATTAAACATAAATGAAAAACGATTATAGGGCTTTGAGAGAGATCAACAGGTGGAAAGATGTGTGGGGAAAACACAGAGCTAAGTAGAGTTGGGTGTTGTGGACGTTGTGCCTTTATTCTGAGAGCTGGGAAACCTGAGAAGCACCTTTGACAAGAAAGGATCCGCAGCTGCTGGTGACTGGTCTGAAGGAGGCTGAGCCACTTGGAGAGGTTGGGGTTTCTTGCTTCAATATTTTGACATGAGAGTGGTTCTTCAAAACTCTCACTAATAGAGTAAAAAGAAAAGGACAGTATGGCAGCATGTGATCAACCGAGATTGTCTCAGCATGGACAGGCCCACAGGAGCCAGATGATGTCACCTTAGTCATATGACCTTACTGGAGCACAGAGTTCAAGTTTAAAGAAAGGAGCATATCCAGGTTCTCTTCTGCCATGTTCTTTGTTCTAGTCTCCAAACATAGACATAGGCTAAAGGATATTGTAATTCCCAAACACAGACATGTACTAAAGCATGTTGTGATGTCCAAACACAGGTATGTATTGAAACATGTTGTAATGTTTATGTTTGAAGGGATAGAGAGAAGGCTTCTCACAGAAGAGAACTCACTGTTCTTCTAAGGACATGAATTCAGTTCCCAGATCTCAATGTAGATGACTCACAACATACTGTATTACAGCCCTAGGAGATCTGACACACTCTAGCTCCAGAGGTCCACAAACACAGACACATATACACACCAACAGAAACACACACACACACACTAAAAAATTTGGAAAAGGGTTGTTACTTGGGCCTTAAGAGAGCTATAGTTCCTATCATGTGCTGGACTCTGGAACATAGGGAAAGCAACCTAATTTGGACAAATATGTCTACTAATAATAGTGCCCAGCTGAGAAATATCACTTGTGCAAAAATCATATTCCTGAAAGTTTTAGATTTATCATTATGTGATTTGAAGCTATTAGAAGGAGTCTAACATCATGTTCAAACTCTATCCAAGTTTCATAAATATTTTTAAATTTGGTTTCATGGAGGCTAACTTTGCTTTATGCCAAACATTCAAATGAAGTACAGAATGTAAGCCAATCATCCAAGGAGCAGCCTGTACCATCCAGACGAAGCCCGGGTAGGAAGTGTAGCTTGTGAGTTTGTTTTCAAAGGATTCCTAAGGCCCATTGCTTGCCATTCCCCCCAGGGCTCTAGCATCTCCGTTACTTTCTGTTTTGCTAACCCCTGTTATCTTTGTTCTTTCCCCTTTACTCCATCATGACTTTGGGATGACTTTTATAAAAAGAGACATTTGAAATAACACACACCAGGTTCCAGCTAAGGCCACACTATCTATCATAATACTAAACTCTCTACTTGAGTGCCCAGGTGCTATTTCAAAGGTTGAGCTTTATGGCATCTATGAACAATTATGAGAAAACAAAGAGGTCAGTGATTTGAAATAGAGCAAGGAGGTATCTATGGGAAGGTACAGAGAGAGGAAAGGAAAAGGGGAAATAATGAAATTATTTTATAATCTCAAAAAATAAAAGAAATCTTTTTTAAAGAAGCATTAAAAAAATCATTGGTCTAAAAGTAAGTCTAGAGCTTTTATGCTCTAAATATAGAAAACACACACATAAGTGGTCTAATTCTTTAAATACTTTTGTATTCTAGTGAAGAAAATGGTATCTAAATAAAATAGTTTATTTATAGGTTTGGGGACGTCTGTGTTATTGAAGAATGCTCATGTTTCATCTTCTTTAATACCTGTCTTTCCCCTCCTAACTGCGGCACAGCACATCCTGTGACCACAGAAGGCAAAGCTTTTGGGATCTATTTGAGTGTATCTAAAAAAAGCACCTCTTATACCAAGGGTAAAAGTTCTAGGTGTTTTTTAAAACTAAAGAGTAAATAGTTGTGCTAAAACCAAGGGTCCTGCTGATGTGAGCGGCCTTGGTTTGCAGCAGACAGTTGGCACCCTGGCGTCAGGCCACAAGAGCGAGCTTCTTGGTCCTCACTGGGGCCTCACTTGCTCAGAAGCTACAGGCAGTTTGGAATTCATAAAACTGAGTGGTTTACTCAGTTTTCTTAGAATTCGTGAAAGGTTCCAGGAACTCTGTTTAAAATGTCTTGACACAAGAAGTTTCATGGATTTTTAAATTGTTAGTTATTTTAAGTTGTTTTCACTTTTTTATTGTTTTAAAAGATCTTAGCAGGGATTCGATATATTTTTTTAATGATTTCACTGTCACCTAACAGTTATTTTGTCTTTCTCTCTAGATATCAACCACAGATAACCTTTGTGGCTTTCTGTGATAGAAACAACACTACAAAAATCTACTCTTTGATACATACATGAAATTTTAAGAAGCAACTGCATAGCTAGATATGGATCTTCAAGACTTAAAGGTCTCAAACTATTTGCTTGCACATACCTCGGGAGCGTGGACACCACACACAGCTGACAGGAGGCATCGCTGAGCCCGTTAGAAACGTTTGCTTTGTGTTCACAGAAGCACACATGTGACTTACCCTGCCCGGTTACACCAAGGAAGTGTCAAGTGTATGACATAATGCTAGTATTTTTGAGTCTACAGGGGGAAAAAAAGAAAAAAAAGAAAACCTCCTCCTCAAACCTGGAGCGCGAAGCTGTAATTACGATGCCATGATCAGAAAGTTGTGTTTTGTCAGCTTTGGCCCTGAACGCGTGGCAGCATAACCCCACGCTGCTGCCGGGAGCAGCTGCAGCTGTGCCAGCTTCGGGTTTGCTGTTGTTTACTGTTTAAAGACTCGTCCTCTTCTTAGACTAGTGAGGAAATGCTGAGCCTCGTGGCGCTGGCCGACTGCTCTGCTGCAGACTTTATATTCAGTCAATTCACTCAAAACAAAATACCAACTGCCAAAAGGGAATATCCACTGCAATTTCATCCCTGACATTAGTGAATGTCATCATTTTTATGTGGTTATTTACATCATAATACATTGATACATTACATATGTAATTTACATGTATCCATTTACATAATACAATGACATATTACATATATAAATTCTACAGCTACATAACACCTATATTTTAAGTATTGAGTCATTGCATTTGATATTTGATTTATATACAAGTTGAATTATGTAATTGATTAATTTATGGGGCAAAGTATTATGATCAACATAATTTCACATATAAGATTATATTGAGAAAACACAGCAGTAGTATACCCTCTTTCATTACTAAAGCTAAAAACATAATTCATGAACATTTTGGATTGGTAAGATACGATTCCTAATGCAGAGGAAACTGGCAGATGCATTATTAGAAGTAAAATAAACATCCCAGAGAAGAACATAGGTCAAAAGTGCGATGTTACAGGATAGAAAATTCACCAAACACTAAATAAAGTGAAGGAAATGCATATGGTATGGGACAGGATGTAGGCTTGGCTAAGTCATGATAAAACCTGAAGGTCTCTTAAAGTGAAATGTGGAAACCTGCCTGTTAGGAAGCTGGGACTGGGGCAAGTTCTCACTGATTTGGAGATAGTCTGAGTTTATGGCTGTTTAACGTGAATATGGAAACTGAAGGGAGGATGGGAAGGGCCGCAGGAAAAGAGTAAAGTGAGTGTCAAAGAATGTGAGAGAATCATTGGAGAAAAGCCGCTGTCTGTGGACAAGGGAACCACAGTGCAGTCAGACAGGCCACATACAGAAAGCTCTGCTCACGCAGAAGCGGGTGTTAACGCCCTGGACACCCTTCCACAGAAAGCAAACCAGGAAACCCACAGCAGCAGGCGCTGAAGTCTCAGTTGCTAGGAGGCTGACACAGGAAGGCCTGCTTGAGATTATATTCAGGACTCTGAGAATAGATTGAAAACACAGTGACAGCTGGTTAGCCAGGGAGAAGGAGTATGAAATATTATCAAGGAGGGCTCTGGTTATTCAATAGGAAGGCACAGTACCTTAGTAAGTACCAAGAACTAGGCTCAGTCTTCAATACCAGAAAAATGATATCAGCTTGGTTTGCATATATTTGTTTCTTTGCAAATCAGACATGGTATCTTCATCTTGCGAGGTTTTTATATTAAACTAAGCTATAAAAACATCTTTGGGAGGCAGTGCAAATTCGAAAATAATATTCTCTGGTTCTGTGGTTGTCTCCCAGGTTGTTGGAATGGAATGACACTGTGGACATACATGTTAGGAAGAGAGAAATGGAATGGAAGCAGGACTATAACTTGTAGGGTGGAGGAGACAGGGGGAGGGGAAATCCAGAGAGGAAAGCAAGTTGGGAGGCTTACAGTCACAACAGGTCAGTGAATTTTCAAGGTTCTGTTGTCAGGGCTGATACTTTACCTGAATTACTGGCTTACCTTGAAAGCTTTTTTGACTCTCTGAACACTACTGACAATTCTGTATCTACTAAAGAACTCATGTCTTTGTTTATCAAGAAATAAGCAGAACATTCTGCCGAAGGCAAATGATGAAATCCTTCAATGTTCAGTCCTAAGGAAATCAAATCAACAGGGCCTCTTCTCTCCCTCATTGCTCTCCTCACTCTGAAAGGCAGGCGTTGGGTTTCAGTCTGTCTTTTGTTGTGAGATCTGTAACCAACACTGGATTTCTTATAATAGAACGTTCTTGATCAGTGAAGAAGACATTTTGAAATCTAAACCCTCTGACCTCCCTCTGCTTTTCACTGAAATACCCTTTGAAAAGGAGGAGTCTGTGTAAGTCGTGGGCATGAGACGAGTGGTTGTCATGCTAGTGATGCTGCTGCAACGTTTAGTCTTAGCAATCATGTTACAAGATGACAGGTCTCAGTCTACCTTTGATCACAGGTAGGAAATGTTTTTATCAGACTCAGGTTGAAATTCTCTCTCCTTATCACAGACCTCATAGTAGGGTAATTAATTATAGCACTGTTTGTCTTAGGCAGAGGGCATGATATTCCAGAAAGAGTCGATGCATTTATGCTTGCTTGTGTCTTTGTGTTTGCGATGGCGCTTCACAATTGTGAAGTGGACATCCCCAGAGGGAGAGACCTCAGCTGAACAATAATCTCCACCATATTTGCACATGGGCGTGCGAGCAGGGGAGCTTCTTCATCGCTGACACTTGAGGAGGGCCTACAGCACTGTAGAGAGTGCCACCCTGGGCAGGTGGTCCTGCATCACAAAAGGAAGCTAAGGGAACAGGAGCAATGCATGCTCATGCATGTAGTTTGTAAGCAGCACGCTTCCATGGTCTTTGCAGTCTGGCCTCACTGCCTGTTGTTCGTGTGAAGCAGTCAGACTCTGTGGGTAGTTATGGAATTAGCAGGATGAAGGCAGACAGTGGAGTCTGGGTTCACCGTTGGAGTTGCCCTGTCTCTAATATTTTCATTTAATTTTGTCTGATCTTGATGCTGCTGCTCATTCCATATATAGATGATGATTGGAATGTATATACATATATACACACATATACACACACATACATATATCAGTGTCAGTAAGATACATGAACATCAGTGTCAACACAGTTCATACATTATTTGAAGGTCCAATTCTTAAAAGAGAAAAAGAATGAGACCCATAAGCCCATGTCTTAGAAGGCCGAAAGTTATCCTAGCATTTATTTAAAAAATATGAATGTGCCTTTTCCCCATTCATTTTCTTTCACTGGTAGAAAATAACACCTTGAGAAGATCCATGAATGTTTTTATTTTATTTAGATGTATTTTCACAGAGTGTCTGATTCACGCCACCCCTTATTGATTAGATAGTATTCTGTTTTCCTATTAAGGAGGAGTTCAAGCCCAAACAACTCTAGTGATAATTAAAATCCCTTTCTACTTTGTGAAATGGACATTTTTAAAAATCATATATGAGGGAAGTGTGTGTGTTTGTGTGTTATGTGTGTGTATGTGTGTGCATATACTTAAAATAGTCCTATAGCGATCTGAAAAACTAATTCAAATATACTGGCTGCCCATGTCTAAAATGCTTCTTATATAGTTCATCTACTGTTTCTTCAGAAGACAAACTTATATTCATTTGACAAGATAGTTGGCCTCCAGACGGAGGGTTTGCGGGAACTGCCATGCATGTTACAAGAATGTTCTAGTCATAAGGACCTCTGGGATCTAAAAGTTCATCACTTCAGTCCTAGCCACTGACTGTGAAGCATGGCATTTAACATTAAAATGGATTCTGTGGGCTGGTTGCTCAAAGCTCTGTGATTTCCTGCCAAAAAACACTCAGAAAATATGAACCACAAAGATTCCTGCTGCTTCAGATGACAATAGAGACCAACACGGAAAGAACCTGAGATATCAGTCCTAGACACGTAGTGCCCAATGAAAAGAGGTATGGAGCAGAAGACGACGAACCAGCAGCACACTAACACACACTACCATACACTACCAGACACTAACACACTCTGTAAATGCACAGCATGTATATGCCAGGCTGGTCTACGCAGTGAGTTCCAGGACAGCCAGGGCTACACAAAGAAACCCTGTCTCAAAAAAAACTAAAACAAAAACAAAAACAAACAAACCAAACCAAACCAACAACAAAACTTTACTTACACATTTTTTCTGACTGTTTGATGCTTTATGGAAAACAAAGAATCAACTCATTATTTAATTGTATTAAATCTCTCTACTGTGTAGGGACAGGACTTAGTGATAAGGACATAAAATAAAGAAAGAGGGGCTTGCTCTTGGGAGCTTGCAGTATATTTTTGGGAAGACATTGTGATCGTAACATGATGAAAAGCAAGAGATACAGTTTCTTGATCCCAAAGGGGTATGTCATGGAGCAATACCTGGCCCAAGTTTTGAAGGGCAAGAGATGGTTGTTCAAAGGGAAATGGAAAAGACAGAGGTTCCACCAGAATCCACTGAGGATAAACCGAACACTAGAGCAGTGGGGTGAGCAGCATGCGGTTGCTACAATGCAACAATCCACTTTCATTTTTTATGGTTTTAGTTAACCACAGTCTAACAAGATCCTAAAATATTACATGGAAATTAGCAACTCCTTAGTTTTAAATAACTTTTACTATAGCATATTATTGTAAATGTCTATTTTATTTTTAGCTGTTATTAGCTTATTACTGAACATAATGTAAAATTAAAATGCAAAAATATGTCTATATATGAAAATGATAGATGATATAGTTTTCTATAAGTATATCTCACTCTACACACACACTTACACATACACACTTTGAAATTCTCCACTGGGTCTCCTTCCCAGACAGTGAATTGAACAGAAAGAATCTTGTACGGCTGACTAGATGTTACTTCCAATAACGAAGAGCCTTTGGAGGGTTAAGGCCTGGGTCACAAGGTCAATGTGTACCTTGGTAGAGGCTTTTTATAGCTATGTGGCGAGTGGTTTTCAGATGGTCAACACGAGAAGTTAGTTCAATTGTAATGGCTACTGGAGCAACACAGACAAGGAAGGCTAGAGAGTTAGCTCTGGGCCTTGGTGCTGGGGCCTTGGTAGCTGCAGAAGATGTGTAAGCAGTATCTGGGAGATAAAAATGGTCAGACCCTGCAGTTGCATGAAGATGCAAGGATCAGGTGCTCTCAGTCTTGGGGTTGGGTGACTGTGGTAGGTATGGTCCTGAGGACAGTCACCAATTGGAACAAGACCTGACTGGATAAGTTGGAGGCACAGGCGGTATAACTGCCAGGGCTTTCTCTTTGAGGCCTTTCATCAGCATCTGAAGGTTTTCAGTAATTTGAGAAAGAGGACTAAGGTGACATAATTGGTCTTTTCAACTTATAGATGTGTACAAATGTACACAAAGCTTCCTCTCTGAACTTCATTGTGTTGCTTTCAATGTCTTATTACCCACAACATAGTTGTACAACTACAAAACAAAATGACCGTTAATAACTTACCTGGTTGTGACAGGCATCCTGTGGGAGAAATGTGAATAACCAAACGTTGTTGCTTTTTTCCAGCGGATGTGGCTATGCCTGTTCCAGAGGTATCCTGCTTCAGGTGACCGCCTTTCTAAGGACCCTAGCTCTGAGGCTCTGTCTAGTTCAAAATGGCAGAAAAGGCAGCATCTGGCTTGAATAGGAAGACATCCAGGTCAACGCTTTCTCTTCCTCCAGAACCTGTGGACATTATCCGAAGTAAAACGTGCTCTCGGAGAGTTAAGATCAACGTAGGGGGCCTTAACCACGAAGTCCTGTGGAGAACTCTAGACAGGCTGCCCAGGACGCGCCTGGGGAAGCTCCGAGACTGTAACACGCACGAGAGTCTCCTGGAGGTGTGTGATGACTACAACCTTAATGAGAATGAGTATTTCTTCGACCGACATCCTGGAGCCTTCACGTCTATTCTAAACTTCTACAGGACAGGCAAGCTCCACATGATGGAAGAAATGTGTGCGCTCTCTTTCGGCCAAGAGCTCGATTACTGGGGCATCGATGAGATCTACCTAGAGTCTTGCTGCCAAGCCAGATACCATCAGAAGAAAGAGCAGATGAACGAAGAACTGCGGAGGGAGGCAGAGACCATGCGTGAGCGTGAGGGGGAGGAGTTTGATAACACCTGCTGCCCGGAGAAAAGGAAGAAACTTTGGGACTTGCTGGAGAAACCTAACTCGTCCGTAGCTGCAAAGGTATGAACGCATGGCGCTGAGCCACCCGTGTAGCCAGAAAGGGTGTGTAGCTCACTGAGTGTCATTTTCTTCACTGTCCTGGTAAGACAGAACAAGTCATGGCTACACAGATGATGTTCCTAGCTTTGCAGGTAGGCACGTGTAGTCATTCTTCCTGTGCGTTGCCATAAAATGGTTAGTCTATAGGAAATGTTGTCTATAGGGACAGGCCTGGATCGCAGAGGAGAGTTCTGATTTCCAAGATGTACCACAAGGTGTGATGGCAGAAGAAGCTATAATTGAGTGTCTTATAGACATGAACATGAGCCTCATCTTTGGTCAAGAAGGTGCTGCTATTAGACGTAACTAAAGTGACTCCTAGCCTGATTCAGTGGAAGGTCAGAGAAAGAAAAGAGAGCATCGCTCAGAAAATGGAGGGGGTATATGCAAGAGCAGGGAGCCAGGAGCTGTATACAGCATATATAAGGAGCATGCGCGCACACGTGTGCGCGCGCGCACACACACACACACACACACACACACACACCAAATCATGTCTCAGAGTTTATGAGGTGTTTGCTTAAAATGAAGGCAAATTCATGTTTTTCATTGTGCTTGCAAATATAGCCAAATCTGAGTTAGTTTTCTGTCACTGACTTTTATGTTTGATTATAACGCATGATTCTGTTTGTCTAATTTTATCCAGAGCTTCAAGGGTGAGCAAAAGACAGATTTCTGTGCCGCATATTTAGTTATATACTGCAGCATGAGCAGTACATGAGGCATCCACTGTCCTTGGCGGCAGGAGCCCAGTAGCGTCTGGTTCAGTCCTGAATGATGACACGGAGAAGGTAGACATGAAATGTCACCACAGGAGGCGTTCTGATTGTGCCTTTGTTTCAAAATTTCTTCCCTCTATAAACACTAATGGTTATGGAAATATAATAGAACATAGGAGCTTTTGGCCAGTGACGAGGATTCTACAGGATCGTCTGCAGCATGAATAATGAAAGCAGCCAATGCACATGAGGAGTGTGTCTGCAATGGTGGTGGGGTTACCTGCGCTGGTTTCTGAGTGACTTCCAACAGCTTTTTGCTTTCTAGGCAGCATGTACACTTTAAATAAGAAAAAATGTGTTTCCTTTATACGCATTGAGAAGTGTGTCTTTGTAGCCAATAGACAACCTCCGTAGTTTCTTCTTTCCTTTTGTGTGGTGGGAACCCTCAGTTTGCTCTCGACTGTCCTGTGTTTAGGAAGCAGTGGCCCCTGGTTCTGGAAAGACTCAGTGAAACAGTATTCGGCAAAACCAGAACAGGGAAGTGGGAAGGGGTGGGTGGGAGGACAGGGGAAGAGAAGGGGACTTACTTACGGGACTTTCGGGGAGTCGGGGGCTAGAAAAGGGGAAATCATTTGAAATGTAAATAAATTATATCGAATAAAAAAAAAGAAAACCAAAAAAAAAAAAAAAAAAAAAAGGAAGCAGTGTCGCCCATGGGGCTCAGCTGGGAAGGCTGTGGCTCTCCTGGTGATAAGCGGTCAGGTACATATTTGAGCTCCCGTTAAAAATATGGAATGGATTTTGAATGTGAGTAAAATAGACTCTAGATTTATGTGAACACTGTGATAGTTAAAAATTAACTTTCTACAAAAGACTTTTAGCAACAGACAAACTAGTTGTGGTTACACCAAGAGTTTCAGGAACAGTTTAACCAATTATTTCATAACTTAATTATGAAAAATTAAGCAGGTAAATTAAGAAGACTTGAACTTAATATGATTTATTTGATCATAACATTATTGACATATATCTGAGGCAGAGAGCTAGCATAGAAAATATTTCAAATATGTATTCTTTCCCTCTTTAAGATGTTTTTACTAATGTTAGGATAGGGTCAGTAACAGTTTTTCAGACAAGAGTATATTTGACTGCTAAAGTTTAGAAGCAATAGCTACTCCTTTATCTCTTAGAAAAAAATGTTAAAAATGGCTTATTGTAGTATACAATATGATTATTTAAGCTTGCTTTGTGCTATATGTGCTTATAGCAGTAAGTAGAAGCCCCAGGGTCTCTCAAATTTTTATGCTGTTATGAATAGTAACTTTGTCTCCACATTATTAGTGGGGAAACTGTAGGGACTGTCATAAAGCACTGGCACTGAGTCCACTGTCCACATGTTCTACTTCAGTGGAACTGTTATGGAAATGTTTATGTCTGATTCTATAGTACTTTAATGAAAAGTGTTCCTCTTTCTTCTGAGCTTTGGAGCTTTGAGAAACAAGCTCTGCATGATGGTCAATGCAAACTGATGTTTTCTTGCACATTCTTCATGAGCCATAAAACTTGATATTTTCGTAGATGGATTCTAAGTGGTGAGAGTGTGTGAATAGTGTCTCATGGCTTAAGAACGTGTAGTTGTCGCAATCTGCTGTGAAGCGACACTCCAGTTCTCACGGTGTATTGAGGCTCCGAGTATATTGGGGTTCTTCAAGTGCACGGCACTTGTGTGAAAACCTTGGGAATCACCCCGTGTTCTCGGGAGGCAGAGGAGGAAGATGTCTGTGGGTCGGGTGGATCCTTACTTCCTCTTCTAAGCACCGCTGCTTGGTTGGGCAATGTTCCACAGGCACTGTGCCTTTGCAGCAGAAACTTGTCAAGATGCTCCCACCCTCCCAAAATTTAAAGATCTATCTTTTTATCTCTGGAATTTCATATCAATGGAAGTACTGTTGTTTTCCTCTTTTGATTTTTCTGTATTTTCTAATTTATCTGCAGTATTTTTTGTAATATGGTATAGTTGAGCATGGGGTTGCATGGCTATGGTCCAAGTACTTAGGATGAAGACAGGAAAATTGCTGGTAGATAAATCAGCTTCGGTGCTATATCTAGTTTCAGGGAAACCTATGCTGTGTCCTAAGACTGAGCTTATTTGCCATTCCAACCATACTCGTGTGAGGCAGGAAAAACTTTCGGTCAGACAGTTCATACTAAGTGAAGACATCTTGCTGATATCGACTAATGTTCAATAACTGAGAAGCACTTGCTCAGCTGTGCACCCACTGTGCTGCGCATCCTCACTCCTGACCTGGTGTTCTTTATATGTGGGTAAGACCCTGGCAGTAACAGTTTGACTCTTAGGGAACAGGCTCTCCACTGTCACCTAACAAGCTACTTTAACACTTAACTCTCATCAGAACAACAAAGACAGAAAGGGCATAAGAACAATGTCTGCTTGAATTGTCTGTGTTTGACAAATTAGCTTGTGCACGTATGCATAGATACAGTGAACCGTCATCACACTTTTCATAAAGTATGAAAGGTCTGGTAGAAACAGTCCCTCTGGATCCCAGGCATGGTTCAGTGCTAAGCGCTGGTCAGACATGGGTGTGATCTTTAACACCACAGCTGAAGGGAAATGCCTTTATCAATTCTTGGTGGTATGGTATGACCTATGGTCTGGTATTGCAGCCTAAGTTTACCTTTGTAAGATGGATTTTATCTTCTTTTACTCCTGTCACTTTATCTTGGTACTTATATTCACCTTCATGTTGAGAAACTGTCCAGAGTTAAAATTACAGGCTGCTTGTGAATGTTGAGTCCAGCCTCATGGGCCTGTGAAATGACTAAGACCCCTGTCTGAATACATGTGACAGGAGATGACTGGCTCTGCTATCCTTTCATAGAGCTGTGGAAGGCCAAGGGCTAGAATTAACCCCATGCCAGTTTCCTGGGCAGTAGCTTGGAATTAGATTTGAGCCTGTACCTCTTCCAGGCTGAAACAATTTAGTCTGTTTCCAGACTCAGAGCATTTTTCTCTCTTTATTTGGCTTTTTCCAAGGGAGCTGCAATAGTTATTTCCTATAAATATCACTGACAGGGACTTCAATCTAAGAGATGTTTTGAAGCTTTGAGGGGAAAATGGCTGCTGTCTCCTGCAGTGCCCTCAGTCTTGAGGTAGAGAACAGACACACAGGGCCTACATTCTGAAGTAGATCAGACTCACGGGATACCACACAAGGCCATGCTCTGAATGTCTGAAGACAGCCATGAACTAAGGACATCAGCTCAGTGTCCAGCCCAGCAGAGACTATAGCATAGCCTCAGCCTGAGCAAGATGGAAATGGCTCCAGACCATTAGCTGGCAGTGGGCCCATCTCAGGCTGAGGCAACATAGGGAAACCGAGCTTGAGGCAGCCCTGACCTGATGAGAGCAAGATGCAGAAATACTTTCTTCTATTCAATGAAACCAGACAGAGAGAGGCACCCAACAGCTCTGTCAGACATGGCATGGACTTTGGTGGGTCCTAGATCTCGTCTGTGTCCTGTTCGTTCCATCCTGTCCACCTCATACACCTTCCCCACTAGACTTGAGACTGTCTTTCCTCCCCTTTCCCTCCTCTCCCTTCAGGTCCCGCCCCTGCCCCCCACCTGCCCCACCCTCCGAGTTCCCCTCTGAGTCTGCTCTCCCCTCCCTCCTTCTCTGCTTCTGTCCTTCAATAGCAGCCTCATGACGGACTCTTTATCCTCATCCTCCACCCTCACCTTTCTCCTCTTCCTGTCTCATTCGTCCTCCTCCTCTTCCCCCTCCTCCCTCTCGTTCACTCATTTCTTTTGTCTTTCATCCTTAGCAAATGGATGTATAGCTTAAGGAAAGTGGGAGTGGTTAACTGGAAAAATGCTTTTCAGAGAAAAGATAAATTTTCTCCAAGGAAAAGGAAGAAATCCAATAACAAGGGATTAGATGGAGTAACACTTTTCAGATAGAATGGAGCTCAGACTGTTACAAATGGTCACTTTGTCTAAGTCTTCCCAGGCTTTCCTTTTAGACACACACACACACACACACACACACACACACACGCTGCTACTCCCTTGCAAGGGTTATTGTTTCCATTGAAGTTGCAGGACTCCTGGAAAAGGAGATGACCCTGAGCCCCTGCCTTTGACTCCTTCTCTCCATACTGTGCATGGCTATCATGGATAGCACAGTCCAACCTGGACCTCCTACTCCCTGGATACCCAGGGTCAGTGTCCAGAACTTTCCACCATTGGGTTGCAATGTATGCAATAATTCCTTTAAAAATATATACTCTGTTATACCACTGTATTATTGTGTGGTCCTTTCAAGTCATGGAAATAGTAAAGGGAAATACATCAAAAGCAACAAAAACCCCTTGAGCTTATCAAATGCTTATATAGTACTCTCATTCTTTTTAGAGTATGTTGATCAATTATTCTAATGCTTTGAATGAAAAGGGTACTAGAACATCTGTTTAGTTCAAGAACGGTCAGATGTTGACTTCTGGATCTGTCTACACAGAGCCAAGCTTGGCCTATGATACTCTCCATTTAACTTGGAGATGCTTCCTTTTGTGGTCAAAACTAAGTAACAATAACTATTTGTACAGTGGATGGATTCATTTGCAGATGACTGGTGCAGTGTGAGCCCACATAGACATCTGCCTGTATGCCTGCGTGTTTGTGATGTACACTGGTCTGTAATTTATACCTAAGATTGACATCTGGCTAAGTACCACACCAGTGGCTGCTTTGATGCACCTCAGTTTCCTTTCTCTTTTTCTTTCTGAATCCACATCTCTGCTTTCATGTATTCATTCATATTGTTCAAATAAAGTCAGTGTGTGTTTTTTGCTACCACAGTGTAAGAGTTCAAAGGTACCGACAGGAGATGGACTTGTACACAATGTGACCAGGCTGTGGAGGGGGCATTTGGAAGATGATGATTTTATTAAAAAAAAAATAGAGCCTCTTCTATGAAAACAGAGGAGTCAAAATTGCAGTTTAAAATATGTATTCAAAAGAAAGCAAGTAAGAGAAAATATAACATAATTTTGATCCAAATATCTCAAAAGTTCCATTTTTCAGTTCTTAGGGTCTGTTTCTTAAATTCAACTTCTCTGTTTTTCTAGAAAGGCTTCCTGGGGCAGGCCACTCTGCTTTCGTGGCCTCCTTTGGTCAGGATGAGGCAGGCAGGAGGATGCCAGGGTTCAGGGGCATGGTCTTAGCCTAACTGGACTGAAGTGTGAGGGTCGAGGCTCCTTGCTGTTGTTTCAATATGATTGTTAGTAATCCCTTTGCATACAGGGGTGCAAAGGCATCTCTGCTCACACTGTAACTTGTGTGATGACCTTCACATGCCCTCCATGCCCTAGAGCTGGGTTTAACTCAGGTCTTCATGCTCACCAAGGAGCAGTCCGCCACTGAGCTAACCTGTACCCATCACTGCTATTGACAGAAGAAAAATCCAAGAAACACTCACTTTTCACTTCCTCATTTTTTGTTTGTTTGTTTGTTTGTTTGTTTAGTTGGTTGGCTGCTTTGAAAAGAGACGATCTTAGTTTTCGAATAGCTTTTTCATCTGTTTTTTTTTTTAAAGCAAAGTTTGATTCCCTACTGCAATGAGAAGAAGGCGGCGAATCCCTACACATGCCAGGAGCTTAGAGCTTGGGACATTCCAGTAGAGAGCTTAGCCATCTTGCTTGTGCTAAAGAATTTTGTTTCCAGTGGAATGATGCCCCAGGAGCCTCTCTTCAAGTTGACTGACACTGCTTTGATTCATGGAAGAGAGGGCTAGAATCTGTCTTTTCCATTTTTATTCATATTTTCATAGTTTAGCATTTTCTATAACATGTCAACAGAGAACACAGATCTTTGTGGTTTTGTTTGTTGTTATTGTTTATTCAAAACAGATAGACTAACAAACCTGGCTTGGTTTGTTAGAAAAGAGAGTTAGTTATAATGACTTATAATATGATATACATATAGCAGATAATTGACCTAGACCTGAACATGGAAAAATGTGATTTTGAATGTCACTGGTTTGTCCCTTTTTATTTATTTATTTATTTATTTATTTATTTATTTATTTATTTATTGGTTTGTCCCTTTTAATGATCCACTTCTAAGTTTGGCAGGAATATTAAGCACATGACACAAAATGAATCTCTTCCCAGAGGATCTCTTAATATGACCACCATTTATAATGGTCATATTAAGTTTTGAATTTTAAATATAAAGTATTGAATGCCTTATTGAGTGTTACAATAAATAATACACAAACTTAGTCATCAAAGGGGAAACTTTAAGATGCCTTATTCATATTTGATTCATATATATTTCCAAATTGTTTCACAAATGACAGCTCATTAGAAAAACATGCACTAATGACTCAGATAAAAAACAGCAACAAAAAAAAATCCAAAGGAAAAAATAGAATTAATTTTTTTAATTGCCATAGTAACTGTAGAACATTTTATTTCTGTAAAATGCAGTACCTAATTTTAATAAAAAACGTATAATGTACAACTCTAAAATAAGTTTTAACATTCGTATACAAAATTCATGCTCATGATAGGAAGAACTTACTGCTCTGGCCTTAGTAAATTTTCTTCAAGGACTCAAAAGTCGAGTCATTCTTAATGGAGACACCATCTATGTACCAGTTTGAACTGACTTTTTCTGATAAAACATGCTTTGAAAAATAATTGATGATGTCAATTCTAGAATTATTACTTGAATGAAAAGTCTATTCCAATGAACTCATGACTCCATAGAACTGAAACAGCTGACAAATTATAATTTATAAGGTAGATTGTCATTTCGAGCATTGATTTTGCATTCATTTCATTTGAGATTAAGTACAGAGTCCCTTGATATTCACCAGTTTTCATTTGCTGAGTCATTAATCTGACCTCTATGCAAAGTAAATTGAGCTTGGGCATACCTGTGAGCAACGTAGCTGGCCCCACAGTTTAACCTGAGTTGGGGTTTTCTCCTCCTTGTATAGATTGTATAGATTAAAAATATTAAATATTAAAAATAATATATGATAGGAACAATTATATGGAGTCGTAGAGAATTATACATATCCCATGATATATTTGTCATTGGGAATAGCCTAGAAAGCCATAGTAACATGCTTGCAATCCCAGAACATGAGAGAATGAGGAAAGACTACATGTTCCAAGGTTACCTGGGCTCCATAGTAAGATAGTGCTTCAAAATAACTACATCAGCATTAAGTAGGATACACATGTACTCACTGTAGGTAGTCTATGGCATGACAGGGGCTTTTTCACATTCGGTCAGCCTGAAAATCATTCTTGCTTGACAGTAGCCTGCAATGCAGAGATGCACTTAGGTCTCAACCCCATGCAGGTTCATACAGCATGTGGGTATTGGAGATGAGCTGCACTCCCCTGCCTATCGGCAACATACACCACCTCCTCCTTTTTCTTCCTATGTCTCCTGAGCTGTCGCTGAAGGTAGCCTTTTATCTCAAAATCAGAACTTCAGGAGGTGAGGCTGGGGATCCTTTGTGAATGGTGTGCTACCTCAACTTGTGACATCACATTCTAGAACAAAGGGAGCAGCTGGATATTGGCAGATACAGAACTACAGTAACAGACACAGAGAGGATTGTGGAAATGAGAAAGAGGAAGATGTTTGTTTTCACCTCAGTGAAGATTTTCCAGTAGGCATTGAGATCTAGCATCCTAATCATCCCACACTTGGCACTGTTTATATTTGACTGTGTATGTTTCTATATTTGAGTTAACTTCTTATAAAATACATAAACAAAGTAGACATTCCTTGCCCTCTTTCTCCATAAATCACCTTTATAGTTTCTTTTAACTATAAGCAAAGAAGGTCCTTTAGACATCCCCATGGCCACATCATTGAAATAAATACATCCGTCTCCAGGTGTATACACACTGCTACTCCCCCACTTAGACAAGACCTTATATAAAGAATTCCCCTGCAGGGAAACACAGTGAACTGGGACATCATATTCATTGACTTAGTGGGGATTTGACTTTGACATCCAAATGACACATTCACCCTGTTCAGAACTTGACCTCCTGTGATAATCCAATCGAGCATGAAAATCCAGAAGGAGTGCTCTAATATCCAAAAATAGAATGATGAACTGTTTTTATTAGTTTCCCAGGATCTTGTTTCAGGGTGTTAGAGGTCATTCTTATCCTGAGCATCACCATTTAACTTGTATCCCATTGAGTCACTCTTGATGCAACCACAAGTGTTGAATGTCACTCTAAATAGATGTCACTCAAGCCTATACCACAACAGTGCGTACCAAGGACAACCAAGTGATCTCAGCACAGCATTCTTTCCTGCATCCTACCTCAGGATATTTGCATACAAGAGGAAGGACTTCTGACCACGGCTAAAACTAAATCAATATAAAACCTCGAGTACAGCTGTGTATATTGAACCACAGTTGTCCTAGCTGGGGACATCCAACCTATGTCCTTAACTGAATTTTCTGTTAGGAAGTTCTTTTTAATATTAAAATTTAGCTTACACTTCCAAGTTCATTCTTTTCTCCTTTTATAGAGTTGCCTGGGATTGTCTGACTTGAACTTTAGTGTTAGCCCAGCATGTGACTTCAATCAGAACTTGACGGGATTAAGAAATAAATCAGTTCCACTTTCTATGATGTACTGTGACCAGGTTTGCTGCTGACAGGTTTGCTTCCTTCACACAGTGGGTGGTTTTGCTTTGGAAAGGTAGCAGAGACTGCATGGTACCCTTCAGGTGAGGAGTCTATTACATTTCAATACATGTTTTGGTTTACAAGCAGACAAACATCAGTAAGCAATGTTGGTTTTCAATGGTACCACAGATAGGGTCAGTTAATTCGCAAAGCAAGAAGATAAGACCGAGCAGGTTAGGGAACAGGAAACCATGCACTTGCCATTTCACATTTGCTCTGTCAATAGCCATCTCATTTTGTTGTGCTTCTTAAATGAATTCTGTGGGTATGAAATTATTGTATTACATAAGTAAAGTAATTGCATTATAAGTAACATTACAGTCGAGAACAAAAATCTGCTCTTTTAGCACTGGTCCTTATTTTTCAATCTCTAGCACAGGAGCCGTTACAAATATTTAAAACCCCACAAAATGTTTATAATTAGTAATCACATGCCATCTTCCTCTTCCTAAGCTCCTACAAATCAGTATGAGGCAGCTAAATACTCAGAGAACTATTTTCATGGGCATATGTTAACAATGTAGCAGGTACATTAATGTTCCCAAAGAAAACAATGATGTTTTTCTTTTGTACTTTAAAAATGAATGAGCTTGAAGATAGGGTAACAAGTCTGGACTGTTCATGAGCCACTCTGACCTGCATGTCAGGGGTCCTCTGGGCCTCTTCCAGCATAGAAGAGCTTGGCCAAGGCACCTTATTGCCACTGAGGAGGATTTGGAATATACTTCAATGTCTTATTGCAATATATCCTTAAGTAAAAACATACCTGAATTACTTCCTCAGACCTGTGTTTTCTCTCTGCCTGAGTAGACTCACCTCATCTCTACTTTTCTTTAAGAAGATCTTCCAAATAAAAGGAAATCTGTCATCCTTGTCTATAAACAACTCTTCACCACTGAACTCTAGAGCCTGCCTCCTCTGAGACTGTTTAACTTAATATGTGTGCTATTAAGCAAATTACTACGTTTCCATCTCATTTCTTCGGCTCTTTTTGGATTTTGTGTTTGTTTCTTCTTTGATCATTTCATGTGAAGACATTTCATCAAATTTCATGACATGGAACATAGAAACGTAGATGAGTGCCCAGATCCGGGCACCCTGCCCTTGGTCTATAAGGTGAGCAGTCTACAGGAGTTGGGTTTGCCCTCGTGGTTTCATTGAAACCAGAATCTAGATAGTTCTTTCCTTGTTTCTTTGAAAGAGGTTTATCCACAAACTCAGTTTATGCAAGTAAAGTGTGCACCTTCCCCTCCCTGTGGCTGCTGCTCTTTTTTAGAGCCTTCTGTTTAGAGCAGAAATCTAACTTGGGGGAGAGTGCAGTCAGTTCACCTGGTATAGAACCTGAGGTTGTATTAGGTTCTGTTTGAAACGTCCTCTCTGAGGTATACAGCTTCATGACACCCATCAGCAAAGAGGCTCGCATTTCATATTCTACGTCCTATTCTCTTCTCACAATTCCTTTTACCTCACACTCTCGGGGAAAAATAATCGAATTCCCGCTCAAAGACCTTATGGAGAGCCAGGCCATGATTCCTGTTCACTTCCGCATCAGCAGTGGGAAGCCATTTTCTGAAAAGGCCCAAGGAGTCAATGTTTTCAGTTTTGCGGGACTAGAAGTCTCCACTGTGTAGGTAGAACTTCTGTGTAGTGGGAGAGCAACAGAAAGCCCTGGAAAACAACCAGGCTCAGCGGTTTCCCATAAATCTTGATTCTCCAGGTGGAGTTAACACTGGGACCTATTGGACCATTTTTACTTTGTGCCAATACTATGAGAAAACATTACTGATCCCATTTGCAGGTTGGCATTTCTTCAGGTATAACTACCATGTTTTTTCACAGTTGGCCTATATCCCTGTCACTCCCTCCAAATCCCAGAAGATATTGCTTCCTGACTTAAAAGCATCTTAAGTGTTCTTCAGAAATGCAACCAATCTTGTGTCCCACCCTAAATGCCCTGCATCTTGAAATCACTTAGAGTGGGGATCATCTCTAAGCATGTTTCCTATGCCCCCACTGAATATGCACTTTCTTCCTAGGTGAAGTCTTTATCATTACTCGCCTGATTCATTTTCTACACCATGGGGCCACTAGATACACTTCTGTAGTCCAGGCCTTGCTCATCTCGGACTACCGTGAGGACCCACTAACCCACCCTCCCACACTGCAGCTACTCTCCAATTCCAACCTACTCTCTACTTGACCAACACAATTACTGTTTAAAGATGTATGTGATAGTTTGTTCCTGACCCACAGTTCTCACCGGCCAAAGTCTAGGTCCCTATCCCTACTGTTTAGGTTCCTGCCTTACCGTAACTCCTGTGCAGAGCTCTAACGTGCTGATCTCTGTTGAGATGGGATTTTCTACTCTGCAGGCAGTAATCCCATGTGACTGCATCTCTCCATGTGTAGCAATAGTTCTCTAACTTGTTCAGGTATCTGAGGCCTCCTTGCAGTCATACCCTGCACACACAAGGCACACCCATGCCTCTGTGGCCACCCATGAGCCTTTGACCTAGAATGTTCTCTCTTCCCTTCTGTTCTTTGGACATCAGCTCATATTTCCAAACTTCTGTGATTTCTGTCTGACACTCTTGTTTTCCCCAAGTTCTTCAGTCTCAGAGCCTGGGGATTCTGCCCGTACCCTGATCTTCTTCATGGATACCCGGTTGTGGTCTCTGAGGGACCAAACCATCTCTTACTTTTAGTTCCTGTTCTGACTTGCTCTGTTCTGACTCAGAATAAAAAGTTCTCATTTTCCCCCACTAAATGGTACTGAAAATTATTCTCAGAAACAGTTCTATGTTTAAACACCATCAGGTGTCTAATAGCTCATCCTAATAATCAGACCTGGGTATTGCTAGGTATTGGTTTTAACAGTTTTAAAAAGTTGGTAAAAATGGCTTTATTTTTTTTTAACTTAAGAGACATTCTTCCCGGTCCTAGAAAGGCTCAGTGCAGCAGTGTAGGGGAATAGTGGGACAGGGAAGCGGGAAAAGGTTAATTGGGGTACAGGGGGGAGGGAAGAGGGCAGAGGGCTTATGGGATTTTCAGAGAGGGGGGATCCTGGAAAGGGGAAATCATTTTTTTGTTGTTGTTGTTGACATTTTTATTTACCAATCAGAAATAGCGCCACTTGGGTCTATGTACAGACTCCAAAACTTGGGGACCTACACTTAGCATTACAATACACAAGACCAAACCTCAACACCTAGGGGAAATCATTTGAAATGTAAATAAAGAATATCTCAAATAAAAAAGAGAGCCATTCTCCCTTGGAAATAGCAGTGGAGGTCTCTCTGTGCAGGAGTCAGGCAGCAGACAGGCAGCGTTCCTGCATTTGTCTTGGCAGGGCCGCTCATTTTGCTATCTGCAGCACAGACTCTTGTCACAGTCGAAGGCTAGCCTCTGTGTGTGTGCCAAGAGGGCTTGTTCTGACACTAAACATGGGTCCTTTCATACTCTTAAAGGATGCACACATCATTTTATTATATTCTGCCTGTCTTTGGAGGACTTTGGGCCCAAGGGATGCTTGTGAAATAGATTCATCATGTACTAGTTATAACTCTGCCTGACTACAACGAGACATACACTCATGTACACAGTGTCTGGTGTGACTTATCACCTACACATGGACAGTAGGGCAGTGGAAGCCATGGCAGCCCGCCCCTTGATACCCAGTAAAGCTTCTCAGGGTACAGAGTCTGGAAAGCAGCCGGCTTTGAAGGACTTGTATTTCTCACAGCCGCAGAATGTTCTTCATCAGGATACTGTCTCTCCAACACACTCTGTGGTTAGTAGAGAGCTGCAGGTGAAAAAGGAGAGAGTCAGCCCAGGGACCCTGAGACCTGCCCTGAAGGAGACTTTGTTATCCATAAGGCATAAAATGGACAAATCCAGGGTTTGAGAAAGGATTCACATGGGAGCATTGTGGGAAATTATTAAAGAAAATAGGTTTCAAAAATAATAATTTTGATGGTATTATAATAATAAAATGGAGGATTGTTTATTTTCACAAAACATAGAATAGTAATGTTATCTGTATAAGTGAGGTGATCTTTTTTATAATCAAAAATGTTTTGCAGAAATGCCTTGATTGAGATTTTATAATGGAAAAAAATTTGGTGTTTTTTTGTTTGTTTGTTTCAAAAATGTTTGTAATCTGTATACTATTACCTTGCAAGTATGCCTAGACAATATTCTACTCACAGGATTTCCTAATTTAGTTTTTCATAAAGAGGTTTATTCATCATCATCTAATATGCTGTTACCTATGAATTGATTTTGTCTGGTTTCCATTTAGTAAGTCACAGAAAGATTTTTTTTGAATGACTTTGTGTGTAAGGAACCAAAGCTTAAGTCTTGACTAGGTGTTCTATGAACATAATCTCATAATTGCACAGAGTGAAGTTTTTCATAAGTCTTTTGACACATCAGATCTGTTTGTGGTTTTACTACCATCATATTGTAACTTAGTCCTCTCTGATTTTGTTATAGAAGGGAAGACAGTGAGCCACCAAGTTACACTGTGTTCCAAATTTGTCACTGTGAACAGAACAAAGAAAAGCCATATTTGAAGAGATTCTAGGATTTCATGGTAGAGCAAATTGCTCGACATAGAATCACCAAAAGTCATTCACTATATAAGCACAAATTAGAGCACAATCCATGATGCATTGTACATAGGGATCTATTTATACAGATTTGACTAGGCACAGGAGGCTTTCTAAACCAGGGAGAAAAGTAGGAGGAATAGAGGAATGTTTGGAAAAGAGGGAAAGAGAATAAATAAAGGCACCAGGAAGGGACAGCAGTATGGTCTGCATGCTGGACTGTTAAGAGGAGTAAGATAATTAGAGGCTCATGGAAGCTCTGCATCGCTCTCACCAGAGGACGCTGAGGGCCTGCAGTCACGCGGGTCATCAGTGGATAGGCTTCTCTTCTTAAGTGGTGCTGGCAAGTTCAGAAACTGAGAGGACTAAGTTACAACATGTGGTACAGTGGCAGAGCTACTGCTCAGGGCAGGTCACTTGCAGTGGATGGCTGACTGAGACCTTCATCCACTTAGAGACTGTGCTTGGCCTCAGAACCTTGACATGCAGGGGAAAGGAGAGACAGTAACAGATGCCATTATTATAAAGACCAAGTTAGCTGCGTAGCAGAGTCCCCAGTACGCCTGCACATCTAGGATGCACGTATCTTATCATCACTGTTATTCAAAATAACTATCACAAAAATAGTTTCTCTTAAATGTTTAGGATTTCTGTTGCAATATTTTAATTTTATTAGAGTGTGAAGGACAAAGTCTATGCACAGGTAGTAAACTTCTTTTCTTGTATTTTAGAACTAAATCCTTTAAGAACAACTGATTGAATTAATGTTTATTGATTTGTCTAAGTTTTCTTGAAAATGATACATTAGATGAGTGGAAACTGTAATATAAATCAAAATTTGAATCTTAAATATCCTCTGCTTCAGGGATGGCAAATGGGTTCTCTCATTGAATAAAAAGACCAGAGAGAGAGAGAGAGAGAGCTCTTGCCATTCAACACTGTACCTAGCTGAACCCAGCTGTCCTCTCTTCCAGATGGCCCACTGTCCTGCTGGTCACTGACACTAATGACTCAGTGAACCTCTGTGGTTGCTCTGTCCTTCCTCGCAGTGACTTTGCTCTGGGACAGGGAAGCCATCAGTCTATCAGGTTGCACTTTCCGGTTGGGCTCACTGGTTCATCTTTCCTATCTAAGTATCTGTGGGCAGGATATGAAATTAAACACAGACCATCGACCTTCTAAACTCTGATGCATTAACAATAATATATTTTATGAAAAATTATTGTTTTAGCCTTAGCCTTAAAATTGTCCATGCTACATTTCAAAACTCCCAAGTTTGTTCAAAACCTCTACAGCAACTAGGGAGTCATTTGCTAACTTTAAGACAGAGATAGGAATATGCCCTAGTATTTCTTTCCAATGTGTACATTTATTTAAATAAAAGTTGACTCATTAAAACATCACATTTTCATTTGTATTAGCATGCAATGGATCATCTTCTTGATTAAGGGCATATATTATTAGGTCTCATTTCCTCAAATTATCTAAGACAGCCTACAGAGACGGGCATCATCCGAGAACAATCAACAGCTAGGTTGTGGATGGAGAAACAGAGACTCAATAAAGTAAACCAACAGGGAACAGTTAGAGAGACACACTACATAACTGATGCTCCTTGCTCTTCCTGAAGTATGTTAAATCAACCTATTTTCCCTCTAAAATATTCGATATTTGATGGGCAAAGATAAATGGAAAATTATATGTGGATTGGGTGTGTATCTACAAATATAGATATATAGATAAATCATAACTAACATAAATAGGTACGTGACAAATATATAGGTAGGTAGGCAATTAGATAGATAGATAGATAGATAGATAGATAGATAGATAGATAGACAGAAAGAGACAGATACAATATAAGATATATAAGGTAATAGATAGATGATAGAACATAGATGATTGATTGAACATAAATAAGGGAGGATTTATTGAAAGTTAGTAATAGATGACAGATAATTGATAGGTAGATAATGATTGATCAATAGATGATAGATACAAGATAGATGAAAGATATATTTAGGATATATGATATACATTAGTTCAAACATACATACATACATGCATACATGCATATATACATACATACAAAATGCTGGCCTCAAAATAAAGAGAAAATTAGAGAGAATAACATAAAACTTTGTGACATAGAGACTCCTTTGGTTTAACTGTTGAGGCAAACCTTATGGTCCTTGTCTAAGTAAAAATCTTTGACAAGTAATGTGTGACATGTAGTCAGTTCTTCACACACGCTTTACCTATTGGACAGCACTGTCGTTTGCCTGACTCTGCTCTATGTGCTCATGGTCTGACTCGAGGACAACAGGCAGAGCTAACTAACTCACAACCACCACCGCCACCACCACCACCACCACCGCCACCGCCACCACCACCACCACCACCACCACCACCACCACCGCCACCACCACGACCAGTGCAGGGCTGCTGCACAGTGAACACATTCTTCATATCTGTTGTTTCACATCCATGATTTAACCAACCATGGATTAGGAGCATACTGGGGGAATGGGGAGTATATGTAGTGAAAACTTATAAGCTTTGTATTTGTCTTTATATTTTCTGTACAGGAAGACCAATTATCTACATATTATTTATATTATTATAAGTAATGTAGAGCAAGCACACAGGTAGGTCGTGTACAAATATCACCACATGTTATATAAAAATTGCTATGAGGACTTGAACTTCTCTGAACTACTATGTTTGCAGGGCATGCTGGATCCAGGTGCTCAGGACATGATGGGACAGCAGACTGCTTAGTACAATAAGTGGAGATGATGAAATAGGGTTTCAGGGAAGATGTCCTTGGAAGTACTCTACTGAACCAGAGTTCTGAAGTGAGCCTCTCTGGCAGCTGTGGTTCCCACGTGGATGATTCTCGCATTTCAGGAAACATTTGGGAACAACAGAAGCTTTGTGCTTCCGCTTTGGGATAAGAGTGCTGCCGTCCTTGGCTAGGTGGGAGTCAGTATGGGGTCACATAGAAGAACCCCGTATGGCACGGTGTTTTCTAGAGGACCTGACTCTACCCTAGTTTCAAGGAGGCTTCTGGGAAGTGAGCCTGGGGAGCAGAGGAGTTAAGCTCTGACACTTCACAAGAGTGCAGATGTGAGGTGCTGAAGCCCTATCTAGGCATTTGCCCAGCTCCAAGGTCAGCACACTACAAGTAGGGTCTGAGCAGAAGGGGGCTGGTGCCATTTGAGACAGTCTCACTGCAGCCCCCATGATGGGAACGGTGGAGGTGGAGTCTCTGTAATAGTTCTGAAGAGGGTAATATATCACAGATGAAACATGGTGAGCTGGGGTATTTATTCTCACCAAAATTATTCAGGCAGTTTATAGTCAGTTTAAAATTGGCATCTATGAATAACATTCTAGCTATTCATTTAATTGAATTAGTTCATTTAATCAAATTTATTTACATTATAGGAGAAAATGACCACTGTCCAAAATTAGATTTTAATAGATACAGCAATACAATGTCTCAAAACAAAAGCAAAACAAATACATATACCAGCTTAGAAACATCAGTAAAGGTCTATTTCTTTTCACCAACTTCTATAAATGTTTCAAAAAAACCATTTCATTCTATAAACTAGATTTGTTAGCTAATTACAATAACTCCGTATGAAATTTTAGTGGATAATATTGACCAATAAATATAAAAATCTTTTTCTTGCTTTTTTGAGATTTTAATTACATTTCTCCATATGCTTTCTTTCATCCAAACCCTTCCTTGTTTCCCTTCAAATTCATGTTTTTCCCAGTTATGTTATTGCATGGAATATATATATATATATATATATATATATATATATATATATATATTGCATGTGGTTTCAGGACTGATCACGTGACAGTGGACAGCCAATCAGTGTGTTCCTTCACTGGGTCGACCACATCTCACTCACAGATTTATTCAATTGTCCATAGTTCAAAGAAACTTTTAGAAGAAATAAAACTATGCAGCTCAGAAAACCCAGATACCTTTGAGGGAGCACTTGAGAAGGTAATCAGAGGAGACAGATATATAAATATAAAAATTCATTTAGAGGACAAATTTCACCTAGATAAACACGAGGGAATTCCAAGAAAGCAAGAAACTCCCATCAGGACAGCGCCCTTATCTGTAATTGACTGTGGTGCCCAGGACACCTTGGAGATCACACCACTGTAGGCCTTTTCCTACCTTAGTGCTCTATGAAATCTTTTTGTTTGACTGTTGTTCAAATATGAATGTCTTTCCTCCCTTCCTTAAATTAATGACTTAAGGAAAGAGGACAAATATATATAGTGTTAGACAAAGGTTCATTAGTGACAACATAAGCTACTTCAGAACCTTTATGCAAGGACAGGAAGTGTCCCTTTATAAAGTCACAAATGTCTTTGCAACTGTAAGCCACTGAGCAAGTGGAATGGTGCTATTGTATTTTAGGAGAAGACCTGGTTTATGCATTTGTGTTTAAAATCATGTGAGGCACTTTTTGCTTTGTGGTAACACAATTTTGTCAGAAACTGCCATTTAGAGCCCAGTTTTGGAACGTTTGTTGATGGAGAAAATCAATCCTTACTCTTTCCTTGTCCCCATCTCTCCGGGCTCCTCTGGGTTCCTACATGCGTAGAACCCTGGCATTTCATGGCTCCACTTCAGTGGCATCTCCAGCTCATCTGCTCTAGCGTGAGGTGGTCACACTCCTGGGTCTGGCTGAATGGGTTACTCATTGAATGAGTTAGTCGTGTCCCCTGGGTGACCGTGAGTTCTAGATGTGCTGTCATTACTACTGTTTTAGCGGCACAGCACGGTGTGAACCATGACAGCAACTCCTCGGTAATATGCAGAAAAATTGCAAAAAAATTCCCTAAGAATTATCTGTAATAGTATCAATAATGCAGTCTGACTCTAGGAAGTAGTATGTGGGGCTGGAGAGATAGCCCAGTTGTTAGGAGCACTTGCTGCCTGGGGCCTGAGTGGTTCCCAGAACCCCAATGGTACAGCTGTGATGCCTCTAACCGCAGCTGCAGACGATCTGGCGCCCTCCTCTGGCCTCTGTGGGCCCTAGCACACACACACTAGGAATCACTGGAAAAATATTTTAAAATTATTGTTTTTGAAATGAGAACTGTACCTGTTTCTTATATTTTCTGTGGATTTGCTCCCTTGTGTTAGATCTTAACTGGGGGAGGTTTGTGTGGATTTCTTATTTTTCCTTCCTTCTAATGCTAGGGCTGGTGTCCCAGTCTGCTACAAAGTATTATGCACACACAGTTGATAAATGCCTTCATTTTGCTGTTTGATTTAGTGTATAAATTATACATCAATGGTTACAAAAAGCAAATTTTATAACAAAATTATTATGATAAGATGTGATTATTTTATTTATGTATTTATTTTATTTTTGTATGAGAGATATACTTAGTTTATGAAAGCAAGCATAGAGAATATCTTATTTTAGCCAAATTATGGCATCCAGCACTTCTTTGAATTTGTAACTTGATTCACTTAAATCTATATTTTCATAAGACAGGAAACTGACAACTTGAAAATACACTTTAATGTTCAAAACATTACAAAAGGATATGGGGTTTCTACCTAGTCGTACCTTTTCCAACAGTGAATCACTCCTTTTTAATGTTCTCACTCACTGCTAATAGATCCTTGTTAGCCCACTAGCATTCCTGAAAAGTGACATACTGATGTTCCTCCATGTGGCAGACAGGAATGTCTGCACTGCCAGAAGCCTCGGGCTACCCAGAGGAAGTCCTCCCACACTGCCCATCCCCTGGTCCACACTGCCCGTCCCCTGGTCCATATCCTTTGAACAAGAGGCAAAGTTCACAGAGTGAACTTCTTGGATGCGCTGGAAGCTGGGTGTGGTGTAGACACATTGCAAAGCAGAAAAGTAATCAGAAAAGTGGAGGTAGGAAAATTAGGGATTTAAAGTCTCCACGATGTAGTAAGTTCAAGATTAGCTTGGGATACACGACATCCCATCTAAACAACCAACCAACCAAAACAAAACCCACACCAATCTAAAGCAAAAGCAAGCAAACAAATAAACCCCAAGAGAGAGAAAAGGCACGCATTGGACTTGTTAGAGTATAGAACTTTGTGTAAATTTACTTCAAGGGACTATCTCTGAAAAATGCAAAGATTCTATTAGTAAGTAGTCATGGCTTTACTCTTGAGGTTTTACTATTTTATCTTATTCTATTGTGCATATGTGTGTGTGTGCTGCACACACACACACATACACACACATATACATACACACACATACACACACACACACACACACACACACACATTTACTTGGTGTATATGTTTATGACAAGAGTAGTGTACAGGCCAGGCTGTTCTGTAGGGTTGCCCCCTTACCCCTCTGAACCACGGTCCCTCACTGAGCCTGGAGCTAACAGATTTGGGCTATGCCCTAGGCCTCCTGCCTGCCCCCATCACTGCTGAAGTTGCAGGCACGCACAGGACCACTCTGGGTTTGCTATATGTGTTTTGGGATCCAAAATCTGATGTGTATGCCTGTGCAGTAATACTGTTAACTGCTGAGCTGTCTCTCCAAACATTATTGTGACTCTCTTAGGTAGAATTCTAGGTAAGTAGATAAATTAGGATCCTCCCCCCTATGTTTGTTAGCTCTGCGGTCATTGAACTAGTTCACTTTCTTTTTTTATTCAATATATTTTTATTTACATTTCAAATGATTTCCCCTTTTCTGGCCCCCCACTCCCTGAAAGTCACATAAGCACTCTTCCCTCCCTCTCTCCTTCCATCTTCCCATTCCCACTTCCCTGTTTTGGTTTTGCCCTATACTACTACACTGAGTCTTTCCAGAACCAGGGGCCACTCCTCCTTTCTTCTTGTACCTCATTTGATGTATGGATTATGTTTTGGTTATTTCAATTTTCTAGGCTAATATCCACTTATTAGTGAGTGCATACCATGATTGATCTTTTGAGACTGGGTTACCTCACTTAGTATGATGTTCTCCAGTTCTATCAATTTGCGTAAGAATTTCATGAATTCATTGTTTCTAATGGCTGAATAGTACTCCATTGTGTATATATACCACATTTTTTGCATCCATTCTTCCGTTGAGGGACACCTGGGTTCTTTCCAGCTTCTGGCTATTATAAATAGGACTGCTATGAACATAGTGGAACACATATCCTTATTACATTCTGGGGAATCCTCTGGGTATATGCACAGAAGTGGTATAGCAGGATCCTCCGGAAGTGATGTGCCCAGTTTTCTGAGGAACCGCCAGACTGATTTCCAGAGTGGTTGTACCAATTTGCAACCCCACCAGCAGTAGAAGAGTGTTCCTCTTTCTCTACATCCTCACCCACACCTGCTGTCTCCTGAATTTTTAATCTTATCCATTCTGACTGGTGTAAGGTGAAATCTCAGGGTTGTTTTGATTTGCATTTCCCTAATGACTAATGAAGTTGAGCATTTTTTAAGATGCTTCTCAGCCATCCAAAGTTCTCCAGGTAAAAATTCTCTTTAGCTGTGTACCCCATTTTTTAATAGGGTTATTTGGTTTTCTGGGGTCTAACTTCTTGTGTTCTTTGTATATATTGGATTTTAGCCCTCTATCTGATGTAGGGTTGGTGAAGATCTTTTCCCAATTTGTTGGTTGCTGATTTGTCCTTTTGATGGTGTCCTTTGCCTTACAGAAACTTATGAGATCCCATTTTCAATTCTTGATCTTAGAGCATAAACTATTGGTGTTCTGTTCAGGAACTTTCCCCCTATACCAATGTCCTCAAGGGTCTTCCCCAGTTTCTTTTCTATTAGCTTCAGAGTGTCTGGCTTTATGTGGAGGTCCTTGATCCATTTGGAGTTTAGCTTAATACAAGGAGATAAGGATGGATCAATTCTCATTCTTCTGCATGCTGACCTCCAGTTGAACCAGCACCATTTGTTGAAAAGGCTATCTTTTTTCCATTGGATGTTTCAGCTTCTTTGTCGAGGATCAAGTGGCCATAGGTGTGTGGGTTCATTTCTGGATCTTCGATCCTGTTCCATTGATCTGCCTGTCTGTCACTGTACCAATACCATGCAGTTTTTAACACTATTGCTCTGTAGTATTGCTTGAGGTCAGGGATACTGATTCCCCCAGACTTTCTTTTGTTGTTGAGAATAGTTTTAACTATCCTCAGTTTTTTGTTATTCCAGATGAATTTGATAATTGCTCTTTCTAACTCTATGAAGAACTGAGTTGGGATTTTGATGGGTATTGCGTTGAATCTGTATATTGCTTTTGGCAAAATGGCCATTTTAACTATATTAATCCTGCCGATACATGAGTATGGGAAATTTTTCCATTTTTTGAGGAGTTCACTTTCAGTAGATTTCTTTTCAAAATAAATATGTTAAATTTTTATCATATCCACATTCAGCTGAAGAAGGGGGAATCTAATTAGGAAAGAAACAAGCAAAATGATGAAACAGACATAGCATCAAACTGCCTCCTAAAATATGTATCCTTCGCCCCATCTAGCCCTCAACTGTCATCAGAGAAGCTTCTCATTGCAAAGGCAAGCAGTTAATACAATGACTCACAGTAGACAAAGTTTGGAGGACAGGTGGCTATCGAGTGCTTGGTCTTCCTTCTCCCAAGGCCCAGATTATACTGCCTTAGCCTAGCATGGGTTGAACAACAGGAAGAGACAACAGTAGGGAAATGCAGCCATTGAGTGCTCTGGACAGGACAGGGCCACTTTACATATGGACTCACAACAGCTGTGGTTGCTTGCACAACACCTGAACATGATCAGCCCTGTCCACATTTCTGCGTGAAGGGGAGAGGAGCTCCTGAGGTGCCACCAGGACCTGAGAGTATTGGCAGTTGCTGGCTGCTGGGACAGAGAGAGCCATTTTCCTTCAAAGGTGTGACATCTAGTAGGTTGCCTATGCTCCACAATTGGCCCTATACCCAAGAAAATACAGGTAGAAAACAAAAGATATGAATTTGGGAGAGTGACATTGTGTACATATATGAAATTCTTTAACAGTAGAAAATAAGGCGGTTGAGGAGGCTGGTGTGACAGTGCACACGCGTGGGTGCCTAAGGGGAGGCAGGCATTAATCGGCTGCTATAACACCTCCTGTGCACTATCAGTACCGCCAGGCAGCAGTCTCGAGTTATGTGCTTTTGTTCTGACCTTCAGGGATGGAAAGCTAAGGCTCAGAGAAGGAAGGCATTTCCCAACTTGGCATCCTGGCTTGTGTAATTCTATCATCTGTACTGCCAAGACTTTATAAATAATTCTTCAGGAAAGAAGGCAAATGGCCATCAACAGTCCAATCTGATCAGGTCATTAAAGTGCTCCTTGATTCCTAGGACCAGACTCACTTCAAGTGGTCGTTTCATGTGTGGACTGCCAGGAATACCATGTCTTATGAAATACCTGTTATCCTCTTGGGATGTTGCTCGGACCCTTCATCCTTGTGTTGGCTTCTCAGAGATTTTATTCAAATCTTTTTTTCTAAGTACTGCATTGTGTTGCTGTCAAGAGAGCAAGAGTTCTAATTTTTTTCATTCCCGGAACTTAGTCTGTAAACAAAACAAAGCAAAAAGATAGAGAAATAACAAATGTTGATTCTTTTTTAACCTTGAAAATGTGTCCTCAGAGGATAGCTGCTTCAGGACTTGGCTTTCGTGTTGGGAATAGCTTTCTACACTCACAATCCCTGTGTGGCAACCGCTCTTCCTGTGTACTGAAAGCTTGGAGACAAGGAACGTGTGTTTTCATTTATTATTTTCATCCCCTGGTACAGGGGAAGGCTAGTAGGTCCTCTGCTAATGGTGTTTCCATAAAGCAATGAGTAATACCTGAATAATTTTATTATTGTTATAAATTTGTTATATCTGAATTCACATATGGCTTTTAGTACAGGTGTTGAAAATGTAAACTCTATAATGCATGAAAGAGTTCAATTTAAAGACACTTTCCATTTTGGAAGGTATCACATCTTGAGTACATAAATAAAAAATTAGGTGAAATAGTTCTTTTCACTGAGCATGCATGCCTTGGCTACAGAAAGAATTAACTTATTACAATCATTCATTAGAAATCTAAAGAATTGGCTTAAAATCCTGTTTGTACTGTGCATAAAAGGATTAATGGTCCATTCTGTATATAATGCCCACATGTACTGAACACCCACTTTCTAGGTTTCTGTGTTAGAAAAAAGCCAGGTCTGGAAACACAGTCATATCTGACATCTGAAAATGCAGCCTTCCTCTTTGACATTCATGGTGGCACACTTTGGAGTTAAGGATTTTAAACCTCTAGGTTTGCTGCCAGTCTGAGGTTTCTCAGCCCAGTGAGGTTCTTCCCTGTAATAGAAACTCTTGAACATCATGCACACTTCAGAGTGATCCTCTGACAGCAGTGAGCCTGTAGTACTCTACTGCAGTTTCTGTCCTTCAAAGTACCTTAATGGGTTATCTCAGCCTCCCCACCTCGGCCTGCAAGAGTAGTAGGTTCTTCATCCCATTTTATCTGGGGAGCAGAGAAGAGTGAACAAGTGTTGCCTTGTCATATAGCTAGAGAATGTCTGAGCTCAAACTAACACCATCAGTCTGATTCCTAGCATCGATGGATTACATCACTGTAGATATCGCTGTGCCTAGAGAGAGCAGCACAGAGAATGTGCCAGCACATCCAGATAAGACGCTGAACCCTGGAAAGAAGTGTACTTAAGTGTCTCAATGGTACTTGATGCCTCTTAGCAGGTTAGTGTGGGCTGCTATTTTCTCTGAACCTATTCGTGCCTGAGGGCAAAAGAATACCTTAGCTTGGCTCAATTAGAAGATTTGTTTGTATTGGGAAACTAATATTTGGGGAAAATCTTTAAATATATACAAATGTAGAACATATACTTCCCTGGCATTCAGTGCAAGTTATAATAGTGGCCCATGGTATAAGGGTAGGGCATTATCTCTCTGAAGAGGCTATTGTCCAGAAGGAGAATTATCTCCATGGCTGTGACACTCCTGTCACACAGTAGGTGCACTGGGGGCCCCTGCCTTCATTATTGAAGCATCCATCTACAAAACAAAGGACTCAGAGAGATGAAAAGCTTCGTGAGTTATTTAAGGCTAGGAGTAACTTCTGAGGGCGTGTTTCTAAGCCCATCATTTAATTGAACATCCAAAGAGCAGAATGGAAGTATAAATCCAAAAATCATAGTTCTTTACTTGCTATGAATCATACAAGATGTTGAGCAATTTTTAAAATCATATTGCTCATGAGATTCTAGTCACTCATATATACTTGCTTGATTACATAGCTAAGGACAGAGATATGGCTATATTCTGATTGTCTAGCCTGAACATTTATGTCTTAGGGTATCTATTTCTGTGAAAAGACACCATAGCCGTGGAAACTCTTATAATGGCAAACATTTAATTATGGTTGGCTTACAGCTTAGAGGTTCAGTCCATTGTCATCATGGAGAGAAGCACGGTGGCATACAGACCAGCATGGTGCTGGAGAAGGAGCTGGTATCTCTACATCTTGATCCACAAGCAGCTGAAAGAGATGGTCAGCCACTTTGCCTGGGCTCCTGCACCTGAGACCTCAAAGCCATCCCCACACTTGCTCCAACAAGGCCTTCCCTACTCCAAGGCCACACCTCCTAATAGTGGTACTTCCTATGGCCCAATGGGGGCCACTTTTATTTAAACCACAATTTGCATTTCAGAAACCGACATTACTTCAGTAGAATGGGTTTTCCTTTGTCTTTTGTTTCACGGTCCTTTACTAGGTGCATCTCTAATCTTCGTGAGGAAGTAGCAGAGAACAAGTCAAAGGAAGAGAAATATTTGTTTCATGGTTCCAGTTGCTCCTGTTTATGGTTAAGTGGCTTTTTGTTTCTGGAACTCTGGCGAGACACAACATTGTGAATGTATGTGCTTTTGCAGAGATGGAGACATCTGTGCACGATATGGTGGACAGGAATCAGAAAGGGGGACCATACGAGGTGATACCTAACTCTCAGGGCCATGGCCCTAGTAACCTATTTCTAACTGTCAAGTCCTACTTTCTAGCACCTTCTAATGCTGCCATATCAAGGAGCCAATTATCTCACAGGAGTTGTCCTTTGACCTCAGCATGCATGCCAGGGCACATGTGAACCCGCACACACACACACACTCACACACACACACTCACACACACACACACAATGTCAACAGATCCATCCAAAGATTAATTGATTAATTAGATTGCATTCTTAGGATCCAATCATTTCCTAAAAGCCCTTCAACTGCCAACCACCTCCTAGCAAATGAGATAACTTAGGACATTTCACAATCAACCCAAAGTAGCTATTAGGATTTTTTAATTGTATGTAAGTTTCATTCAAATGAAGCAAACAAAGCCACACAAAATCATACTTCCCAAATGGAGTATCACTATTGACAGAGTCCAGAATCCCTGGGTTGCCTTCCATTTGGTACCATGAGCACCCAGGGTCATTAATTTTACCCTGTCAATTTTTGTAGCAGTTAACCAAGGTTAATTTAATCATCTCAGAATTACTTCCTTGCTAGGTAGCATGTGGTACAATTAGTTTCTTTTAGTTGTACAAATCTCAAAAGCAGTATGAGAATTAACTCACACTGGTTCAACAGAATTGGTTCTTCTCACTCCCCTGCCCCGTGGTAAGAAGCTTATCATATGACATACACACCTCACCGCCCATACATATGAATCTTTCAGAGATGAATTTCTTTCGGAGAATCGTGAGTGTAGCCAGAACTAGGCTGAGGTGACAATCATTGTGATCTGGGTCACACCGCTCAGCAGGATTGTACCTGCAGTGTGTAAGGGCCAACATTAGCATTTCACATTCATAAAATGTTCAATGAAAGCCAACCATGCTACAGGCAGTTTACTAGGTCCTGGAAATGACATGGCCCTGTTTCCTGGAAGTGTTAGGCCCAAGCAGGGGTGGGGGAACCCCTTCTGGGACACACTCTCGGTCTTATGTGATCTCTGGACCTCAGATTGGTATTTGAAGAGTACACTCAAATCATCAACAATAAAAGGTTAATAATGGTATTTCAGCATTAAGCTGTAGTAGATTAAAAGCTGCTTGTGAATTAAGCTCACCTGTTTAATGAAGGAAAGAAAGAGGTAAGCCTTCTGTAAACATTCTGCATCAGTCAAAGTGAGAGTTGTAAAATTTATTTCACATTGTTTTGAAATCGCCTTTTTGCTTGGAAACAGCTTTTCTTCAGTCAGCCCTTTTTAGTTTACTTCTTTGGCGTTTTCTGGTCAATGCAGGATTTCCACACACACACTTCCCCGATGCTAGGACACCATATATTCAGCCGCCATAATTTGTTACACATTCAGTGGATGAGGCGAGGTTCTCTTAGGCTTCATGTAAATTTAGATCAGATGACTCGATTGTAGAGATTTTTATAGTATGGCGCTGGTTTCTTCAGAGAATCCAAGATGTGGGTTACTATTAGTTATTATGAGTGGGTTAGGAGATCTAGAAGTTTTCTTTATAAATACATTCAAATTTTCACATATATTTATAAATTTACATATATTTATAAATATATGTAAATTTATTTATATTTACATAATATAAATATTTATATAATATATACATGTATGTGTGTGTGTTAACCTAATGTTCCTCCATAGTCCAGGACTGAGCAGACACTGACAAGGGCCCAGGACAAAGTCGGCCGACAGAAATAATATAAAAATGTTTCCCAATGTGGGAGTAGAAATTATTTATTCTGATAACCTCAGAGGCTCATTATATATTCAGTTATCAATGAAGTGTCAGGATATACACTTCTGACTCGTAATCCCAGGCCTGTCTCCCTCTGTGTTTCACTCATGTAGACTCAATTTTCATGGTTTTCAGGAGAAACAATGAAGAAGATAAGCTTCTCACATTAATAGAAGAACCCCTCTGTCGGACCATCAAGCCAGGCTGTCAGTGTGCTGAATACAGTCCTATCTCAGTCACCTCTGACTTGCTTGTCTGTAGCATGGGGCCGCCGCCACTCGGGAGCTGGGAGCTCACTTAACACTAGTTTAGTTGCCATTTTGTATAAAACTCTTCATATTATAATACTAGGGTTTTTTAATTATAAGAATAGAATCATGGGGAATAATTTCATGTAAATTTACATAACTAAGAGAAAGAAAATCTTTTGAAATGAATATTCAGCTACATAAACTGTACATCCAAAACTTAAAGCATAAGAAATTTACATTTTGGCTTGGAGATTCTCTTTATTGCTGAATTACACTGTATCCATCTGCTCCAGCGCTGCATAGATTTCTGCACTAGTGAGCCAGTAGGAGGGCTCAGCGGGCTATTCGCCAGCCTCATATGCTGATATATTAAAAACCTCTGATTTGTAAATTTTATCCCTAGTCTCTTTTTGTTTTGTGATCATGAAATTATGAAATCTGTACTTAAAATTGACTTTGCAATTCTTTCCTTTATCCTAAAGAAGGAAAATGCATTGAATGTAGCTAGCTAAGCCCTTGCATTAGGGATGATCTGTGGCTCTTTCTCTCCTTAACTGAATATTTGAAACAATATATCTCATGTATCTGCATGTTGTAGAGAGTAGCTGACAATACTTAAAACTTGGGTTACAAAAAAGGTGTGTGTGTGTGTATGTGTGTGTGTGTGTGTGTGTGTGTGTGTGTGTGTGTGAGAGAGAGAGAGAGAGAGAGAGAGAGAGAGAATGGTTCCTTTATGGACAGAAAGCGTATCTTAGACTGGAGTAGTCATTATACCTTGTCCACGGGTGTTACTGTGATGTGAGGTGTTGTCATGTGACTTGCATTGGCTAATGGAACATGACTAACTGTGCTTGTTACCACTTCTCAGCAGATACTTTAGAGTCCTTTCCTTGTCTTTTTGAACACAGGAGTGTGTTGATATGGTCTTCATTAGACACTGTCTCTCAGTGGCTGTTCTGTGGTCATAAAATGAGGATGAAAAGGACCTACAATTTGCTTTCTTACATTTACTTATGTGTGTATTTAGTGTTTGGTGAGGATGTGCATGCCACAGCTCACACACAGAAGTCAGAGGACAACTTGTACAAGTGAGTCCTCCCCTTGAATCCTGTGGGTCCTGAGGTTTGAACTCACATTTTCAAGTTTGGGGCCAAGTACCTTCTCCTGATGAACCATCTTGTCAGTGTGAGAAAGAGGCTTTTGAGCATTGCTAACCTTAGAGATTTAGAGTCACTTTGCTAGAACGGTATAGCCTAGCCTAACCTACCTTAAACAAGATTCCTATCATGTTTCCACAAAAGAAAATACTGCTTTATTTACTGAATTTATATGACAGTCTGGAGGAATAAACTAAGTAAGACTTTCTGAATTTTAAATACATAGATTTGCTTTCAACTTCTTTTGTAAAATGGTCAGAAGTGAAAATGGTATTTAGTGAAAGAAAGCCTGCTTTCACTGTTTGAGTATTTTGCGTGCGTGATATTGGATGGTTGTAATTTGAAATAGAATATAGCAACCACTATAGTCAGGATTCTTTGTTTGTAGACATAAAAGTTTATATAATATTTACATCTAGGATCATGTAACTGAGCCCTAAATATCATTGTAGACAGAAGTATGTTAATGTGCACAGAACTATAAGAGAAATATAAATTATGAGTATGGAGTTTATTAAATTCTTTTTTCTGTGCTCTTTAAGTGTTTGAGTTTGCTTCTTTTGTGTTGTGATAAAGAACTGACCCAAGCTGACTTGGAGAAGAAAGGGTTCACTTGACCTACAGGTAAAGTCTATCATCAAGTAAGGCTAGACAGAAAGTCAAGGCTGGAACCTGGAGGCAGGAGCTGAGGAGAGGCTGTGGAGGAGCGCTGCTTACAGCTGTCTGCTCGTAGTTTGCTCAGATGGCATTTTTATACAACTCAGAGCCATCCACACAGGGACAGCACCACCCCTAATGGGTTGGACCCTCCCATACCAAACATTAATTTAAAATAAGTCCCACAGACATGCCCATAGATCAGGCTGGTGCAGGCAACCCCTTAATTGGCGTTTTTCTCATCCCAAGTGACTCTAGTTTGTATGAATATAACAAAGTGAAGCACACTAAACATTCTGATTTGTGTTTGAAGAACTGTAGATATATTTCTTTAAAATTGTTCTGTCCTCTCTTTGACTGTGAAAAAGACAAAACAAACAAACAAAAAAAACCCAAAAAAACAAAAACCACTCTGGCTATGGAGTATACAGAAGTTAAAGGGAAAGATGCTAAAAAATATTCAATTTATTGAGAAAAAACTGCTTTGTAAAGAGTCCATCTTTGTAAAGAGTCCATCGATACTGAGGTGAATATGGTGGGAACAATGTGTGCTAGTTTTTCTTTTCTGTCTTAACTTCTGGACAATTCCAGAGAAGGTCTTGAGGTTTTGCGAGACTGGGATGGAGAACCTCTGACCTTCTCATCCTGTGACTCTGAACACACGACATTAGATGTGAGACAATGGGGGTTAGCAACCACCTGGGGATCCGGGTGTTTTTCCAATAATTCTTTCCCCAATCTGGTGCCTTGATCTGCTGCCATTGCTGAACTGACACTGTGGTGATCAATGGTTAAGACCATCGTTAGGGCATCTGAAATTTTCCAATCTACTGGGTTATGGTTAATTTCATAAATATTGGATGAGCCAGAGTCTGCCAAATGGCTTGTTTACTGGACTTGTAGGAAGCAAACACAAATGGGTTTAGTTTGGTTTCTTTAAGTAGTGGAAGGAAATAAAATCACTGTAGAGAGTGACAGTTACAGCAAACCTTCAGGGATTTTTCCATCAGGGCCATTTCACTTCCCTTCCCCAACGGCCATTTATTGACAAGTTCGTAAGTGATACGCAGCTGAGCAAAGCTACCTTACATGCTCGTCACACGCCTGTCTCGATGCTAGCTCCATCCCACTGCTGCCTATGATGGCCTTGAGAGGATGTGAGAGACAAATAGGAAGATAGAAGAAACATAAAACAGGGTTTTAAAAGGCATTTGGCTTTTACTTATAAAAAATTAAAACTGTAAGTCTAGCAGGTTTTTAAAAACGGTATTTATATGCCCTTACTCCACCATTTCCTCCTGAAACCACTCCTTTCACCGGCCACACCAATTGATGAATTGTCTAAGCCAAATGCAACCAAGAAGAATTTTTAAATTGCACTGACTTGTGAGAATTTGTAAAAGGAAGTATAAGTTTTTGCTAGCCCATATGGAAGCCACACAACCCGAGTGTTTTGTTTACGAGCTGTGAACTGCGATGGGCAGGGTTTGGAGCTGCTCTCACTTACATCCCGGCCATGCGTCCCGTGTTACTTGCTGTTTCTCCTGGCCAGCTACTCATGGTCCATCCCCTCTCGTGGCGGCTCCCTCCTCCTTTGGACTCCTCTGTTCTCCATGTCCTCTCTCTACCTGTAATTCCCAGCCAGGTAATTGAAAACCCACCTACCTCTCTCTATCTACCACCCAATCACAAGCTTTAGCTTTTATTGACCAATTGATGTGGTCTCACAGCATCATTTGGTGGACATGAGGATCTCAGCAACAGGGGACAACCGGATCTTTGGAACCAGTATTTAGCATTTGAATACATAGCAGTACCAGACCAACCTCCTCGGAGAATTAGTTCTGAAATATGGCTAGGAGGGGGAAGAGGGAGACTGGAGTATTACTCAGGTAATACTTTAAATTAGAACATTATTGGCTTTGGTTCCTTTGGTAGCTGTAACCTGGGGTTTCCTTTCATCAATGAACAAAATTTTCTATTTGAATGTGCCGGTAGGCACACTACCTTAATTTCAAAATGATGTGTGGGGTTTTTTTTATTGATATATTTTTTATTTACATTTCAAATGATTTCCCCTTTTCTGGGTCCCCACTCCCCGCAAGTCCCATAAGCCCTATTCCCTCCCCCTGTTCCTCCATCTACCCCTTCCCGCTTCCCTGTTCTGGAATTCCCCTATACTGTTGCACTGAGTCTTTCCAGAACCTGGGGCCACTCCTCCATTCTTTTTGGACATCATTTAATATGTGGATTATGTCTTGGGTATTCAAAGTTTCTAGGCTAATATCCACTTATCAGTGAGTGCATACCATGATTGATCTTTTGAGACTGGGTTACCTCACTTAGTATGATCTCCAGCTCCATCCATTTGTCTAAGAATTTCATGAATTCATTGTTTCTAATGGCTGAATAGTACTCCTTTGTGCAAATATTCCACAGTTTTTGCATCCATTCTTCTATTGAAGGACACCTGGGTTCTTTCCAGCTTCTGGCTACTACAAATAGGGCTGCTATGAACATAGTGGAGCATGTGTCCTTATTGCATGCTGAAGAATCTTCTGGGTATATGCCCAGGAGTGGTATAACAGGGTCCTCAGGAAGTATCATGCCCAGTTTTCTGAAGAACCGCCAGACTGATTTCCAAAGTGGTTGCACCATCTTGCAATCTCACCAGCAGTGGAGGAGTGTTCCTCTTTCTCCACATCCTCGCCAACACCTGCTGTCTCCTGAGTTTTTGACCTTAGCCATTCTGACTGGTGAGAGGTGAAATCTCAGGGATGTTTTGATTTGCATTTCCCTAGTGATTAATGATGCTGAACATTTCTTAAGGTGTTTCTCAGCCCTCCAAAGTTCTTCATGTGAAAATTCTTTGTTTAGCTCCGTACCCCACTTTTTAATGGGGTTATTTGGTTCTCTGGATTCTACCTTCTTGAGTTCTTTGTATATATTAGATATTAGCCCTCTGTCGGATTTAGGGTTGGTGAAGATCCTTTCCCAATCTGTTGGTTGACATTTTGTCCTTTTGACAGTGTCCTTTGCCTTACAGAAACTTTGTAGTTTTATGAGGTCCCATTTGTCAATTCTTGACCTTAAAGCATAAGCTATTGGTGTTCTATTCAGGAACTTTTCCCCTGTGCCCATGTGCTCAAGGGTTTTCCCCAGTTTCTTTTTTATTAGTTTCAGTGTGTCAGGTTTTATGTGGAGGCCCTTGATCCATTTGGAGTTAAACTTAGTACAAGGAGGTAAGAATGGATCGATTTGCATTCTTCTGCATGCTGACCTCCAATTGAACCAGCACCATTTGTTGAAAAGGCTATCTTTTTTCCATTGGATGTTTTCAGCTCCTTTGTTGAAGATCAAGTGACCATAGGCATGTTGGTTCATTTCAGGGTCTTCAATCCTATTCCATTGATCCGCTTGTCTGACATTGTACCATTACCATGCAGTTTTTATCACTATTGCTCTGTAGTAAAGTTTAAAGTCTGGGAGACTTTACCTAAGTCATTGGCTCAGCTTCTGAGAATGTTTCATGAAAGGATCCAATTTGTTCTCTGTGGTGGCTAGTTTTGTGTCAAGTTGAACAGAACTTATAGAATAAATATATACATATAGATATACAGATATACACATACACACACATGTACATACACATACACATGCACACACATGCTTTATGTGAAATCAGACTCAATGAAATCAGCAACCATTATTAGTTGTCACAGTATGAGTGTAATGGGTGGGGCCCCATCTTCCCACATTATTGTGGGAGCACAGGCTAGACGTTAAGTCTTTACCACATGAACCCTTAGGGACATATAAGGTACAAACAAGCATCAACTCTGTTCTAGAAGGAGCCCTTCCTGTTGCTTCTGCCTTCCCAACACCATTGCCCTGGAGTCGTCCATGAGAGCATGCCAGAGGATAATTACATCACTTACCTTTGAGTTTTGAGTTCTTCTTCCTATTGTTACTCTTGACATTTTTTAGTCATACTTGGATTACCATTTAGTACATTGCCAGCTCTAAGAAAATTTCTGGAGTAAGAGAAGTGGCCTTGTTGTGTATTCCTGGAAGAATCTACATACTGTCCGTCCAATCTGCTACCATTGCTTATTGAACGGTCTTGAGCAGGACTTGAGGAACTGTGTGACCTATGAACCAAATCAGATCCTCACTGTTTCTTTAAAAAAGTTTTAGTGGAGTGTGTCCATGCCTATTTCTGTGGCTCCCACACAATGTCCTGGCACATCTGGGCAATTTGGGGTGGAGATGGGGGGGGTGCTCCATAAAGTTTTTCAGTATCTAAGTTTTTCCAGAAAAATATTTCTTGTTCTTGGTTTTAAAAGCAGCAGCATGTCTCTACCTTATGCACCACAAATATTTAGTATTTAGAACAGTGCATTTCAAAGAAATTAATTTAGATTTACTACAGTGTATAAATAAACCAGTCAAGCAAAACTTTAAAAACAATTAGTCATACTCTATGAGATCTAAGCAGTGTCTGGTGCTACTCATGGTTCTTCGGGGCAGCATGTGTTGACACTACTATAAGGAAGGGTGAAAGGGTGCCTTTGCTAATCAGTGTATAGCAGGTAAAATTAACTAGCCAGGAGCGTGAACTCAGACCTCGCTCATAGTCAAAGGAGAACCAGCACAGCATGCCAGGACAGCGAAGAGCAACACCTGGCATTAAAATGCAGGACAGGCGTTCTAGCTGTCACACTTGACACCTTTAGGACCTTGCAGGAGAACACACTGAACTTCTCTGCTAATTTCCCATTTATAAAAATTTATATAATCTCTCTGCTGTTTGTCCCCACATATAATAAATGAGGAGGTTTTAGTGTTTCTTTGGGAGGCTGTAAAGTTGAAGTGGCCAGTGTAGAGGAAGCTTTTAAAGACATGATTTTCAGCAGTAAGTGCCTCCCTCAGAAAATGTCTTGCTTATGAGCACTATGGCTGCAAATGGAGGTGATTTATATTAAGTGAAATAGGACGGGCACAGAAAGAAAAACCTACACGTTCTCTCATCTGTGCGGTTATGTAACATAATGAAATCAAAAGTCAGGGGTGCACCTGGAGAGGTAACTCAGCACTTAAGAGCACTTATGGCTCTTCCAGAGGACCCGAGGTTCTTTCCATCTTCTTGAGGTGGTTCACAGTCATCTAGAGCTTCAGCTCATGGGTAATATTCTCCCTCTTCTGTCTTCTGTGATCATTCACACATACATGACATACACTCACACAGGAACATATACATGAGTAAGATAGATGGTAGATAAATAGAAAGATGGATAGACATAGATAGATTTATAGATTGATAGATATAGATTTCTGAAGGAAAAATATAAAGAAGAGGATCAGAAACCTATGTTTTATTTCAAATTCCTAACACATAGAAATAGTTCACACAAGTGTCCAGTCTGCTGATAGGACATTATATCATATGTGTGTCATGTTATTATGGTGTATCCACAACTTTACAAATACCATGTTTCAGTAAAAAATTAACTAAAATTATAAATCCGTGGTATTCAGTGTAAAGATTTTAAGAAATTCCATGTTATTTCACTTCATTTCAAAGAAGAATTTCATTAGTATTTTGGCTATCTTCTTTACACAAAAGGTTAGAATGTGGTTCTATACATAACTCTATTAATACTTATACCAAGTGTGAAATTAAAAACTTTCTTTTGTTTATATTGTTTACATGTGATATAATACATATCATGATATATACATGTGGTAGATTGGACTTCTATGGATTGAGTCTAACCCTTTGGTGGGGCTTTAAAGTGTAGCATTCACTCATTACAACCTCATTGATTGATTAGTAACTTAATGTTAAGTGTTTAAGGGGCAAATATCCAAGCAAGATGTTAAAAACACACCTACTATTCTAACAGGTAAGTGAACTTTAACTTTGGAAAAAGAAGCAGATATGATTTCTTGACCTAAGCAGTGTCAAGACTATTTCACACAAGAATAGTCCATTGAGATTTTTCTTTCTTTTTTTCTTTCTTTTTTTTGGGGGGGGGGGATTTGATATTTTCTTTACTTAAGTTTCAAATGTTTTCCCTTTCCAGTTCTCCCCCTCAGAAACCCCCCTGCCTCAATGAGAGTGCTCCCCCACCCACCTACTTCTGTCCTCCTGCCCTGGCATTCCCCTACACTAGGGCATCGAAAAACCTCAGGCTCAAGGGCCTCTCCTCGCACTGATGACCAACAAGGCCATCCTCTGCCACATACATGGCCAGCACCATGGTTCATGCATGTGTACTCTTTGATTGGTGGTCCAGTCCCCTGGAGCTCCTGGGGGTCTGGCCTGTTGACACTGTTGCTCCCTCCATGGGGCTGCAAACCCCCTCAGCTCCCTTAGTCCCTTCTCCAATTCCTCCACCTGGGACCCCCAGCTCAGTCCAATGGTTGGCTGTGAGCTTCAGCCTCTGTATTTGTCAGGCTCTGGCAGAGCCTCTCAGGAAACAGTCATATCAGTCTTCTATCAGCAAGCACTTCCCGCATCCACAATAATGTCTGGGTTTGGTGGTTGTATATGGGATGGATGCCCAGGTGGGGTAGACTCTAGAAGGCTTTTCCTTTAGTCTCTGCTCCACACTTTGTCTCCTTATTTCCTCCTGTGAGTATTTTGTTCACCATTCTAAAATGCACTAAAGCATTCACACTTTGGTCTTCCTTCTTCTTAGGCTTCATATGGTCTGTGAATTCCACAGACAAAAATTTGGGTATTCCAAATTTTGGACTAATATACACTTATCAGTGGGTGCATACTGTGTGTGCTCCTTTGTGACTGAGTCACCTCACTCAGGATCATAATCTCAAGTTCTATCCATTTCCCTGAGAATTTCATAAAGTTGTTGTTAATAGCTGAGTAGTATTCCATTGTATAAATGTATCATATTTTCTGTATCCAGTCCTCTGTTGAGGGACATCTGGGTTATTTCCAGCTTCTGGCTATTATAAATGTGAACATAGTGAAGCATGTGTTCTTAATACAAGACTTTCATTGACCTAAGTAATGAGGGCATCTATTAAGGACAGAACATCACAAACTGAAGACACACAAGGACTCAGACGTACAGATAGATTTGAACTTGTATCAGTCCTCAGAATCAGCTGAGTGTACTCAACACTCAAGTGCATGAAGACTGATGCATTTCCAAGCCTGTGCTGTTTCTGTTTACTGTAGTGGGGAGTAGGGCAGAGAAGGGGAGAGAGACTAAACCCCAGGGAAGATATCTCATCTTCCTAGAAAAACCAAGTTTTCTGTTTATCTTAGATGCTCCATTCTTGCTGCTAATTACTGATCAGGCATTTAAAATCTGTTTGGAGAGACCGAGTTTCAGCATTGAGTCATCATTACCTGTTTAGATAAATTCAAGGATGTTTTTGCTCTGGTACGGATGGGTCGAATTAGTTTCCTCTGATGGTGAGTGCATTTTTGTAAGATGTTTTTGAAAATTTAACACAAGTACTATATTTGCATCATATTTACCCCCTCCCTCTCAAACTCCCTTCCACTTCTAGAACTCTTCATTTTTGTTTTGTGCATTCACATACACACAGACACACACACACACACACACACATACATGCACGCACATACACAAGCATACAAAAACACACATACAGCCTTCTGAGTCTATTTAAAACTATCCATGTATTTTTGTTTAAGGCATTTAAGTCTGACCCAAGCCTAAGGCCTTTAGAATTGGGATTAGATGATTTTATCAGGGGACTCATCATGGAAAATACTGATTCTTCATCTCTTAGTATCAATTAATTGCCTGTAGTTCTTAATCTAGGAGGAGCCTTGTGAGATTTTTCCCATCAACATTAAAATGTCACCCGGTGTTGTCATTGCTCAGATCTTACGTAGACAACTGTACTGTTAAAATATCAGGCTTGCAAATACCCACCATGCATTGTTTCCTAAAAGGTGTCCTGGTCCTCTGACCAGTCACTCCAACCCTCCCATGATATTGCCTGAGCCTTCAGTGTGGAATTGCATTGCACCTGTATCAATAGGGATGCATGCTCCATAGTCATTTTCTCTACATATTGATCATTGTGTATTTCTGTAATGGTCTCTGTCTTTGGGGAGGGAACTTCTTTGCTGAGCATTGATATGTGTGTATATAAAAAAAAATCAGTTTTCAGGATGCAGTTGAGAATTATACTGGTTTAGAAAAGTGGAGGTAGTTGGTTGTCCTCTAGGCTCCCATGGCCCGATCAACCATGGATGGTTCTCCAGGTTTATAGTTACCAACAGTAAATTTTCCCCTATTGAGCAGGGTTTAAGTCCAACTATGAAGTTGTTGGTCATGTATCCTTAAGACCCATGTGTAACTGTTGTACAGTTGGGCATATCTTGCTCTGCCGGGCATTGTCATGCTTCAAAGGTTTGACAGTAGAGTAGGACTACTGATTGCTTTTCGTTTTAGACAGCTTGCATAGTACCTCCAGATACAGTGAGAGCTAGGCCTCAGGAGGCAGACTTCCAGGTCAGGTACAACTTGATTTCTCCAAGTTGTGTGACTGAAGTGCATGGTATCTTCAATAAGAAGGTCTTACCTTTACATTCTGGGAAGCAGTAAAGGGGAACACTGAGAGCCTATATGTCTTTTGTTAGTCTCTTAGACTCTCCTGGCTAACAAATAGAAGGAAGGTTTCCCATGCCTGGTAGTGGGATTTGTCACACTAAAAGAAGTAATTTCATTTAAACTCTGTATGTGTTTAATTAAACAGAAAATAATATCTTTGGTTATAGATTTTGCAAGCATCCTTAGTGTTTGTTATCACCTCCCCTTCTCCTTTTCTGTTGTCCTTGCTTTCCCATCTCCAGTTAAAGCTCCCCACATTAAAATCAGGCAGCAAGGTAGTCACTCAGCATAGAGCCATACCTAACTCTTATGAATCTCATATATACATGTCACCTTGTACTTCCTTAATCTGTCCTCTAACTTCTTCAATATGCCCCTGAGCATCTTCTACATGAACAGCCTCATCACTGGTAACCCTGCATCGTCTCCACTGTAGCCAAAATTATTATACTAAAGCTCACATGTAGCTATCAGTTCTCATTAACACTTCTAAGAGATAGATAAAGTGGCATGCTGAGGCCCTGGCTGTGCTCTCTAAGACCTGCATTGTCTGCTCTCGATCTGCTGCTGTTTCTTTTCTGTAAACAGCTTTTATATTTACTCATTTATGTGTTTAGATTGGGAGAGCACATTTGGATGGTAGCGGACAGTTTATGGGAATCTGTTCTTGCCTCCCATCACATGAGTTCTGGGAATAACTTGCAGGTTGCTTTGTTTTTTATTTCTAATCTCTATAAAGGAGAGAATAAATACTGCACTAAACCATGACTAATTCTGTCAGAAATTTGTTATTGTATCCCTAGGAAGTTGTTCCACTAGCTGGATGCCCTTGAGCTCCTCACTCATGTGGAAATTGGTCCCAGCGGTGACTCTTACTTCGCCAAGGATTGTGTGAAGGGAAGGATTTCTGGCACAGTGACTGCTTAGGACAGTATCCACACAGCCAGTGCTCCTTATACAGTTTGCTGCCCATGAGCATGGTTGTTCTTTTCCAGAGATAACCTCTGTCTGGTTTCTATGCCTCTTTTGAGAAGTAGTATGACATAGTTTAAAACATAATAACTGCGTTCAAGTCCAGAATGTATTGCCATTTAAGAGTGATTTTGAACATCTTATGAAACTTGGAGTCTCAGTCTTCTCACCGACAAGATGATCAAGTAGCCCATGCTTCAGGGAGGCGTGTAGGGCTTCTCTGTGTTTCACTGATCAGAGAGGGGAGCTCTCTTCTCTACTGCATCACTAAAACGTCAATAGTTTGAATGATAATTGCACTTGCCTTAAATCCCAGCAGTGCTGGGGTGAAGCTGCAGGCTTGAGAGTTGGAGGATACATCTGGGGAACATAGTGAGTTCACATTCACCCTTGAGTTCATAATAAGACCCTGTGTCAAAAAGGGGGTGGAGTTGACTTGTGTAAATCAATCTTGCATTGCTTGTTTAAATTACCATGTTTTAGCAATTCTGTATCTTTCCAGTATTTTTGTTTATGAATTTTGTGTCCCTTAACATAAATTCCAAAGGTCAATTCCATCTTGGGGATGACAATGCTGAGTAAAAGCACATGATCTTTTAAAAAAATGTATCTTTTATTATTTTATGAACGATCTATCAATCATGGCTTCTCTTGTGTTTTGTGAAAGAGGGAAAAAGCGAGATTAACATTCTTGACACTCTTTCTGCTCCTGCATCTGGAAGCCAAGTTTGGTCTCTGCTTTTGCATAACTTTATCAGTAGTCTTGCTCAGAGTACTTGATTCATGTTGTACTGACAATTTTAAAGACAGCCAATCGGCCTAGGTGTGGTTCACTATGGTGTGTGCCACTCAAATATGCATGAAGAAAGACTTTCAAGGCAGAGCTTGGAGACAGAGTTAATTAATAGACATAGACAGTAAGAAGCCACTGGGGGAAATGTCGGAAAGAAGCAATGCTCCGTCACACTGCTGCTGTGACTCTAACTAAGCCTGACGCAGCACAGATGGGACCTGTGTTAACGATGGTGGCAATAAGGCCATCACTCCTCTGCAGCTCTTAGCATCTAGGCTCCACTGGGGCCCCACAGAAGACTTCATCAGGGGTTTTTAGCCCATTTGTGTCATTGCTCTCAGTGTGTGACATGAGTAATTTAAACATTAGGGAAGCCATTGTTTGTCCTAAGAGGATTTTCTTAGGAAAACTGTAAAAGAACAGGATTTTGTTAAGCCATCTAATCATGGTACAACTTCTGAAATCATTTCTAAGAAAAGAATGGAAAACTCAACAGATGGGTATGTGCAAGAATGGAATGTATTAAGTACTTTTTGATGCTATACAACCTAAAACCATTTCACTGGAAAGAAAATGTTGCAAATAAAACACACACACTCATACACATACACACATACACACATACACACACACACACACACACAACAATTTTATCTTCCTTCGCTCACCAATTTCATATTTGTGAAGATAAATGACCGAATAAAAATGCTAATAATGCCAGTAGAGCATAAAACTATGGAAAAGATGATAATAAGTGATATTTATTTTTATGACAGTATTAAAATTATACCATTAAACTAGTTTTTAAATGTAAACTTCAAAATGTCATGCTGTAGTCTCAATATTCTCTTAGAAAGATATTACTACCCTAATAATTTAGAGAAAAGAACAAAGGATGAAGACAATTTATAAATTAACAAGTCGTACAAAAGAAATGCAAAACAAAGCAGCCCACATTTCCAATTGTACAGTTCTAAAGAATCCCAACACTTAAAAAGAAAACTAAACTAAACAAAAGCCTTAGTTTTGATGAGTCCTCAACATGATGAGGACTGCTGTGATAAGTCAATTTTTGTGACATCCTTCTTGAGGACAGCTGGAGTTTAAATGACAAAAGTATGTCCCATGGTTTCAATATGAAGTATCTTTCAAAGGTCCATTCTCTTAAATTCACTTTACATCTGGCTTACTGCCCTATTCCTGGTCTCAATATCCATTCATTGCCTGCAAAATTCATGATGTTTTTGTTTTTAATACCTGAATAGTATTCCATTGTACAGATATACCATATTTTCTTTAGCCATTCTTCAGTCTAGGGTCTAGGTTGTTTAAATTAGCAGACGTTATGAATCAAATGAACCTAACAGTCATCTATAAAATATTTCACCCAAACACAAAAGAATATACCTTCTTCTCAGCACTTCAAGATTCTTTCTACAAAATTGACAATATAGTTGGTCACAAAGCAACACTCAACAGGTACAAAAAAATTGAAATAACCCTTTTTTATCTTATCAGACTACCATGAATTAAAGCTGGACTTCAACAACAACAGAAACACCAGGAAGTCTACACACTCATGGAAATTGAACAACTCTATATTCAATGGGTCAGGGAAGAAATAAAGAAAGAACTTAAAATCTTTTTAGAATTCCTTGAAATAAAGGCACAACATACCCAGATTTATGGGACACAATAAAAGTAGTGCTAAGAGGAAAGTTCACAGCACTAAGTGCCTCCATAAAGAAATTATAAAGTTCTCACAGCAACAATTTAAAAGTATACCTAAAAGCTCTAGCAAAAAAAAGGAGAGAGAGAGAGAAAGAGAGAGAGAAAGAAAGAAAGAAAGAAAGAAAGAAAGAAAGAAAGAAAGAAAGAAAGAAAGAAAGAAAGAAAGAAAGAAAGAAACTAACTCACCAATGAGTAGTAAAAGGCAGAATAATCAAAATCAGGGCTGAAATTAATCAGTTCTAAACAAAGAAATCAATACAAAGAATCAATGAAACCAAGAGCTGATTCCCTGAGAAAATTAAGGCAGACAAACTCTTAGCCAAACTAATCAAACTACAGAGAAACAGTCTCTAAATAAACAAAACCAGGAATTGAAAGGTAAATATATAACAGACACTGAGGAATTCAAAGAATCATTAGGTTTTACTTCAAAGCCTGTACTTCACAAAATTGGAAAATCTTAACAAAATGGACATCAAAACATCTTCCAGCATGATCAAATAGGCTTCATCCCATGGATGCAGGGATGATTCATTATACAAAAATCTATCAACATAATTTACCATATAAACAAATAAAAAAAATCACATGATCACCTCATTAGGTCCATATTTTAAACAAGTGTTCAGAGGCCAGCAATGCTATTCTCTGTGTATATGATGGGACATTGTGGCAGAGCAGTCAGGAAACAGAGCCCCGTTGGAGGCATTAATCCTTAGGAGTAGGTGTCAATGTGTAATAGCTCAGCCCCCGTTACTCTCTAGTCTCTGCTTCCTGGTCTTTCTAGAGGTAAAGACTGCCAGCCTTATGATCCTAGTGCCTTAAATTATGCCACACCCCTTCTTCCATCATAGACTGTACTCTCAAACCAAGCCCCAAATCAGCCTCTTTTCTCTCATATTTCTTGAACAAATTTAATCACAGCAATAAGAAAAGTCACTTGCTAATAACCATATAGCTTGTAGGCATTCAGAAGTGGTTCTATGAGGAATGTATAAGATGGCCTAGAATGTGCTGGGGCAGTTCTGAAGCCAGCAGGCTGACAGAGATGACGACAGTCAAGAGTGGGCTCTCAGGTTTCAGAGAGGAACAAGAACTACCCTGACAGTTGGGCTATTGACAATTTGTGTTCTGTTTTGGCAAAGACTCTGACTGTGTTTTTCCCATGTCCTAAGAGTTTAAGTGTAATAAATTAAAAAAAAATATATAGTGGACTAAGATGTTAGTAGAAATATATTTCAAGGCAGTATTATATCTAGTCTATGAAATAGTTGTAGACTATTGCATTTGCCCACATTTACAGTGAGAAAGATCAGAACAAAATAAGTTCAGTGTGACAAAGAAATATGCATGAACTTAGAAATGTGTGTAGAAATATGCAGTTTGGTGGAGAAGAAATTTTGAAACCCGGTGAAGCTAAGGTTAGGGAGTGTTTGGATAAAGTAATTAGTTCTATTAAAGAGAATTTTTAGACTTTTCACAAGGACACTAGGAAAGGTACCTAAGACAACAATCCACCTATTGAGAGGATGTAACAGTATGAGTTCATTTAAACAGAGAGTATCTGAAAAGAGAGTACACTGTCAGGCAGGATGCCAGGCTGGAAAATGGCTGCCTAGAGGATTGTTCTTCCAGGTTTAAGGTGAAGGCACACGGAGGCTGAGCCACGCTGGCCAAGGCTGACCAGATTGCATCTTGAGCACACAGTAGGGCTTTCTCTATGCAAGTGGGTTATAGAGACTTGTTCCGAGGTTCCAGAAGGCAGCTGAAGCCGTGCAACATGTACCAGATACTTTGCATGGAGCCCTTGAGCAAGTTGTGTGTGAAGTTCTGAAGCTGAAGACTAAATTATAATGAAAATCCAGGTATATTGGAAATCCAACACATGTGAGACATCTAACAGTGTAGAATGGCCACATGCAGCACAGAAAACAGGGATGGGGCGATGCATGGTCACTAAAGCACAGGTGATGCCCTCCTGAGCTCCATGTACCAAGCATGAAACTCGAGGATCTGAAATTTGGACTACTGCAGGTTTGCCTCCCTTTGGTTTAATTACTGTTGCTCCTATTTTGAATGGGAATTTTTACCATTCTGGGCCAAAATTCCCTTGTTGGCATAATGATTTGTTTTATGAGAGTTAGGAGAATGGTTGAGCCTTCAAGGAGACTTTTAATTTCCTATTTTTTTCAGCAGTATAAGAATTATAAGACTACTGGGACCAGTAAAGCTAAACTAAATGAAGTTAACATTATGAAATAACTATGAACGTATGGGGCTGGGGATAATATTCTATTTTTCTATGGAGTATTCCCTATATGTGTTTGAACCCTGGCCCCCTATTGTGATGCTATTTTGGGAGGAGGTAGAACCTTCTGGAGGAGGTACATTACTGGGCCCTGAGTTTGAAGTTTTATATTTCATGGAGCATGTAAGTGCACAAGAACTGGAAACATTGCCTTCTCACACCATCCTACTTTCAGAATCTATTGTGGTTTGTGAACAAATAAAAGATAGATCTTTGATACTTATTTCTTAGGTCAAGTATGTTAATAACATATATACATCCATGTAGTTTACAAATACATGTACACACATGATTACATAGCATTATTAAATTTCAAAAATGAAAAAAAGAATGATGCAGAGAGTAAATCTTCTAGACCGTTAACAGGAACTTTTGGGTTGTAAAATCTTGGGCACTATTTCTTTTCAAATATGTTTCCTTATGAAGGGGCTTGCACTTATCACCTAAGAGGGAAAATCATCATTTTCTTTACCCGATTACTCTGGTGCTCTTCTGTTTCTTTGAGAAAACAACATGGAGAAGGAAATTCATAGAAGGAAGAGTTTATTAGTGTCTAAAGTTCCAAAGAGTAAGAGTCTATAGTGTATAGAGTATATAGTGAGACATGGCTATAGGAGCTGGAAGCTAAGGGCTCCCATCTCGAATTATAAGCATGAAGACAGAGAGAGCAACATTGAACTGGTACATGTCTTTTGAAACTGCAAAGCCCACTACCAGTGACATACTTTCTCCAACAAGCTTGCACCTCTAAACCTACCCAAAGCACATCACCAAGTGGGTACCAAGGTCAAACATCTGAACCTATGAAGAAGACATTCTCATTCAAATCACCAAACAGAGTCTACATTAAGATTTATAATTTTGTTTTATCTTTATGAAGGACAAGAGGCTACTCCAAAATAAATATTAATAATTTCTTATGTGATTTTGTGCTTGAATATAAACTAGAGAGAAATGGGTAAAATCAGATTTTAAGTGTACTGCAAAAATGTCAGGCAAAAACCAAATAAATAAATAAATAAATAAATAGTACATTAGGCCACACTTTCAATTAGGATCAATGTAATAAAATTTCATGTGTAATGCTTGGAATATCTATAAAATATTTTAGATCATTAAGCATGATGCTCAACTGTGCATTTATCTAAATCAGATTGTATTCCGGCTCCTGATTGAATAAAACATTGGATCAACTAGACCTTAGTACCACCCCATCACCCAACTCTAGGCCACCATTTCCAATGGCTGTAGGACCCAGGGGCTGCTATTCACATGAATTATCGCCCTGGTTCTGCCTGGAGGTGTAGTACAGACTACTCTCTTTTTTATTTTATGAAGGAAAATTGGTTTCTCTCACCTACAGGAAAGTATCACAAATAAATATTACTTGACAAGACTTTGTAGGTTTTTCTGTCTGCAGTGTTAGGCTAAGGCAGCAGGGAAAATCTACACATCAATGAACAGAAAAGGATTAGAGCAGAGAGCCAAGAGAAAGGATAGTGACTGTTAAAGCACTTCAAATCACAGCTCATGAAAAGCAGATGCTGTTCTTAAATATAATCCCATCAGAACCAAGGGCTTAGCACTTTAGTCCCTCAGCTCTAACCAGGGCTTTTGGTTGTTTTTTTTTTTTTTTCAACTGATATGCTAGCAAACTGGAGTCTAAGCTAAATTGAGAGAAAGGCTTAGCACAGAATCTAGGTTCCATACAATTTAATTTATGATGATATATCTCACAAGCATTTTTGTGCTCACAAAGTTCTGTTGTCTAAAGCCTCAGTTTACAATTTCTGTCTTCTTCATATTTCTAAGACATACTCTGCCTGAGAATAGGATAAGAGATGAATAAAGTCATGATACATAAGTAGTAAAATTAATACTAACCATACCATCAACCAGTGATTAATGTTTCTTGTAAGAAAAGCTCCATTCTGCATAGTTTAAACATGTTAACTAGTGTTAACTAGTTGGCTTTTATAAGCAATACTAAGAGGAAGGGTCTGTTATTTGCCTCAATGCAGAATGTAGGAATACCAGGACAGGGAAGGGGGGGTTGATTGGGGAACAGGGGAAGGGAGATGGTTTATGGGACTTTGGAGAGGGTGGGGAACCAGGGAAGGGGAAATCATTTGAAATGTAAATAAAGAATATATCTAATTAAAAAAAAAAGAAAAATATGTTTAAGGAAGTAAGGTCATTAAAATAAAAATAGAACTATTCCTCTCTTCTGAGAAAAAGAAGACATATCTAACTTTGGCTTGAGTAAAATCAAAAGACAAATAATTTACAGCATGAAAAATAGGATTTGTGCAATTAGATACATAAAAGAAGGTGGCAGACAGATCATTTCACTAATAAATATAGATTTATTTGCAATGCTAGGCTTCTGGAAGGTGACACTTTGCCTGTCCATTGACTGATTTAAAGTGCATCATACCAGTAAAGTAGGAGATGGCCCTGCAATGAAGAACATTCAGTTAAGGTCTGTGTTGCTCTGTCAGAGGTTCCAGCTGTGGTTCCTACCACTCAAGTCTGGCTACTCACAACCTCCTGAAACTCCAACTCCAGGAGGATTTGATATTTTTAGCCTATGCAGCAACTTGCATGCACATTCATACATCTATCTACCTACAGATAAACAGATACACATAATAAAAATAATCCAAAATTAAATTTTAAAAATTAAGTTTACCCAGATTTGGTAAACATAAACATAAAAATGATTTTCAAAAACATAGGGAGAGAGATAGTCCAGAGTTCAGGTTCCCAACACACATGTAAATTCTATGTGGTATTTTAGCATACCTGTAATCTCTGTGTTTAGGAGGCAGAAACTTGGTATTCCCAGTGGCAGGCTAAGAACCCAGCCTTAGTCATCAAAATGGCGAGTGTCTCAGTTTGGGTTTTATGGCTGTGAAGCCTCACCATGACCAAGGCAACTCTTATGAAGGCAAATATTTAATTGAGGTTGGCTACAGGTTCAGAGGTGAGAAGCATGACAGGGTGTAGTCAGATACAGTACTAAAGGAGAGTTCTACATCTTAATCAGAAGGCAGCTAGGCGGAGGCTGCATGTGTTCACACTGGGCAGAGTTTGAGTGTGTGTGTGTGTGTGTGTGTGTGTGTGTGTGTGTGTGTGTGAGAGAGAGAGAGAGAGAGAGAGAGAGAGAGAGAGAGAGAGAGACCTCAAAGTCTGCTTCCACAATGACACACTTCCTCCAACAAGGCCACATCTCCAAGTAGTTCCACTCCCATGGTCCAAGCATTCAAACACCTGAATCTATCTGGGCCAAACCTCTTCAAACTACCACAGATGGTGATCAAGGAAGATACCTGGTGTCATCCTCTGAGATTTTCATGGATACAAATAAAACATACATGTACATGTACACTGGCACACATGTATGACCATATACATGCATATGTACATGTATACCACAAATACACACATGCAAAAGATGATTCAAAAAGGAAACCCAAGGAAATAAACATAATTAATTAAACTAATAACATTTCTGCTTTGCCTTCATTGTCCCTTGAGTTTTCCATTTCTTATGCAAAAATGTGCAGAAGGTGCTGTGGGAGGGAGACCCCTGCAGCAGCAGCAGCAGAGGTGCTGTGGGGGGAGACCCCTGCAGCAGCAGCAGCAGAGGTTCTGTGGGGGGGAGACCCCTGCAGCAGCAGCAGCAGAGGTGCTGTGGGGGGGAGACCCCTGCAGCAGCAGCAGCAGAGGTGCTGTGGGAGAGAGACCCCTGCAGCAGCAGCAGCAGCAGAGGTGCTGTGGGGGGGGAGACCCCTGCAGCAGCAGCAGCAGAGGTGCTGTGGGGGGGGGAGACCCCTGCAGCAGCAGCAGCAGAGGTGCTGTGGGGGGGGGGAGACCCCTGCAGCAGCAGCAGCAGAGGTGCTGTGGGGGGGAGACCCCTGCAGCAGCAGCAGCAGAGGTGCTGTGGAAGGAGACCTCTGCAGCAGCAGTGGGAAATCCTGTTCTGATTCAAGCCTGCATATGAAGTCTGTGCACACTAATACAGTGATAGCATCCCAGACACCAAGGTCAAAGTCTGTATGATAAGAGAAAGACAAACTGCTGCCTTGGGCGTTGTGGAGATGGAATGGGTGTCTGGGTGGGACTGAATGAAATAATTGAGATTTCCTGAGGTAAGAATGATTTAGTTCCGAAAACTCAAAAAGGAATTCAAGTTTTACCTTTCTAGTGACAATACTTCTCCATATGAAGTGCAGCATGAGGAGAGTATGCTAGGATGACCTTCTTAACAGACTTATGTCATGCCTCACTGTCTTAGCACATCTGGGGAAGATAAAACATGAAATGTCATTAAAAGATATGTTTTTTTTAAGTAACCACTCCATAATGGTAGCATTGTTGTATTTACACAGGAGTGTGAGTGTAAGCTGACAAATAACACCTGACTTTAGAGAGATAAAATGAAATACTAGATGTCAAAGACACAGCTATCTCCTAGCTGAATTTTGTCACACCAAGTGATACAAAGAGAAGCAGATATGTCTAGAAGTTCTAAAAGCTCTTACTTGCATGCATGTAAAACTCAAAGGGTGACCTCAGGTGTTTTCCTTGATCACCCTTTGTGGTGGTTTGAATAGGTTTGGCCCTGTTAGTATTTCCAAGATAACTATACACTTATTATAGTCCTTCAAAAATAACATTGTATCTAATTTTCACAAAGGTAGCCAAGAGACAATGAACATCTGCATTACTTAGCTGAAATATGTTTCTAATTAGTCCTATACTTCTTTAACATTTGACTTAGAAACATACATAAGAATGAAGCCCTGCTTACATTGAATCGGTGTTTTGAGCTATGACCTTGTAAGGCTAGTGCCCAGCTGGTAATACTCATCCAGAAGCCTCAGCTATGCTTTGAAGTGCACTGTGAACTCACCTTGGCCTGACTTAGCCAATCAAGAACATCTGGAAACAGTATTCACATCTGGCTTGTGTTCCATTGTGAGTGCTCGAGGTGATTCAGCAGCAGACCTCACAGAGGCCATTAGCTGGCGAGCTGAACATTTAATTAGTAGACACTCCTTTCCTCTACCGGGAAGTTGGAAGAGTCTCCTTGAAATTTTATCACCTGAATGAAGTAACATGGAAGGGTGAATTTCTTGAGCTCTTGTAGTTACTAAGATCAGGTCTGATCCGTTCTCAATGTGCAGAGATTAAGAGTGTAAACTCCCACACAGCAGCTGAGATAATGACACCAACTCAAAGCATAAATGTGGACTGATCTAATTTTAGTCAGGTGGCAATGGATTCTCTTTGTAGAAATGTTGTCTGTCTTCCTGCTGGGATAGATGGGAAAACACAGCTCATCACACACTGAGGCAAAGCAATTTTCCTCTTGCTAAGAGTGTAATGTGCAGTCTGTATGAAGTAGGTCTCCTCTCTGCTAGTATTTTAGTTGCTTCTCCTGGGGGCTGTTTATTGGGTAAAAATAGAGCTATCAGATACAGATTAAATAGAAAATAAGAAGAAAATACCAGTTATATTTAAATTTATGTAAATTATGTACCCAATTAAGAAATTAAAGATGCATATCTAATTCTCCTGGTAGATCTTACCATTGAAGAATTGCTATCCTGAAGGGTCAGTGTGATGTGGTGAGTGCAAGATCAGACAGGACTCAGGTTTAAATAAAAAAATCTGTTGAAGTGATCCTCTGAAAATTTGGACACACGGACCCAGCAGTACTGCTACAGAAACTAATTGAGATTCTACAGTGAAATAGACAGCCTGGTACTGACTGGGCAGTTGGCAGTTTCTGGGTGCCATCTCTGGGTACCACAGTGCTTGAGGAGTTTGTCCTTCTGCCTGCTTTTCTCTGATGTTCCCAATTAAAAATTGCCTTAGGATACTGCGAATCAAATAGTATGACCAGGTCCTCAGTGTGCACCTCTCTCCTGAGGCTGTTTCTACTTCAGACCTGCCCTGATGTGAGCAGGTCCTCAGTGTGGCCTCCCTCCTACAGACATCCTAGTCTACCTCATAGCTACCATAGTCTGAGCACATGCTCAGTGTAAGTCCCTTCTGTAGACAGTCTTCAGGTCTGCCTTCGGGTCAACTGGTGCTCAGTATTTGTCTCCCTGCTTCAGATCAAGAAGTTTAGAAGACGCTAGACAGTCACCATTATTTATTGATGACCGTACAGTAGTGTATGTGAACTTATCTACTAAAGGCTGATATAGTTCCGTGGACCAAAAATATCAAAGGTCATGTGGTGTCACCACAAGCTGCACGACCAGGTGGAGTAGGGTGTTAGCAGAGCAGCCTTAGTTGACTGAGCTCTGCTTGTGTGAAACACTGACGGTGGATTGTAAACAAGGATCTGGAATCTTGCCCAACTCTGCCTTTTACCCATCACATGCGGAAGAATGTACCCTCATCCCCAACTCTCAGCTTTCTTTCCTGTATAACTGACATCCCCCAAGGCCTACTTATTCTGATTTCCATGAAAGCTCTTTTTAAGAATGTAATACTTTGTAAACAGTACTTGGAGGCCTCTGTTTAAAGCCTTTGCGGCTTTGGAATCACACATCGAGGGGTATACCAGGCTAAAGAGGAAGTATAAATGTCACCTGAACATCATAGAGTTTGGCTTCTCAATTGTGTCAGAAATATTAAGAGTACTATTATAAATGCTGAGTCTGGGGCCTCAGCTCAAGAATTTCTAGTTCGTTTGGTCCATCATGAAGCCTACCTTTTAACAAGAATATAGGTGGTAATACAGAGCCTAGGGCCTGGTCCGTGACCAAATGCCACGCCAACCCCTAAGGGCTAGACCATTGGGACAGTTACTTAGGAATAATAACGTGAAAATGCATATGCTTTGATTATAAATTTTGGGAAACTCACATGAAATAAAGTGGAAAATTGATTAAAAAGGGAGGCATTCATGATCACACATTAGCTTTTTACACCCCACCCACAAGGCAGATTTAAAGTGACTAGAAAGAATGAAAAAAGTCAGTCAGAGGAACATATCTATGCTCAGTAAGGACGCAAGTTCGTTGCTACATGATCATGATCTGTTTTGATATGTTTATAAAACTGAAGAACAAAAGAAGGCAACAAGTTTAAGCCACACAAAAGAATCATTACTTTGGAAATGTCAGCCGTTATGTGCAGGATTCTCCCGATTATTAACTGTCCTTAAATCATAAAAGTAAAAGCGGCATACTCACACGGAGAAATGTCTCTGTAAGCGAGCCAGAGATGATCAAACTTTTAACTCTTAAATGATTTTATTGATATATAATTCACATATAATACAACTAATTAGGTTCTGTTGGTTTACATGAATAATTTTTATCATAGTAAAATATATATCACATGACATTTCCATTTTAACTATTTTTGAAAACAGATTTTCGTGGCCATAGCCACACTCACAATGCTTTGAGTTATTCCTGCTATTTATGAACTTCTTCCTAATATCTGTCAGAAGCTTTATAGCCATTAAGGAATAACTCTACAATCTCTACTTAGCTTTCCCCATGTTCTTGCCTATTGTGGATATTTCAGTTAAGTAGTGATTCAGATATTTCATGGCTCTTCACAGACCCCCGTGGTGCTTGCTTGCTCCAGTCTCTATAGGGTTTTGTAGCCATGGAAGTCAGGCGCATCCCTGTGTATCTTAATGGGTCTTCTGGAAGCCTTGGCCTGTGTTTACCCAGCTGTTCATTCTGCGTACCCTACAGTTTGCAATGTAAGGGAGCCCTCCCCACTGTGCCATATCTGCTTCCAAATTCATAGCATGTCACATAGTTTATAATTTCTTCCTCTTCTATTTTATCTTCCCCTTCCCCTGGAATATGGAATTCAAGAATACAAGGTAGGTTACCATTCTTCCTCCTTCCTGAGACTGGACCTGAGACAGAGAGGAAACAATGAGGAGGAGTGTGCGCACACTTAGGGGAGACTTGAGAATTGTCCTCAAGGCTCTGCATTCTGTCCCCTGCCCTTTGTCCTGTCACTGATACCTCACAAAGGAGGGCAGGGGCTGAAGGGAATCCCATAGCTCTTATACACAGCTTAATTAAATGCCTTCTAGAATTCTTCTCTTCCTTGGGATTTCTATGTTTTTTGAAAATATGTGACTTCACACCTTGAACCAGCTTTCTTCTTTTGTATCAATTCGTGCACAGCAGCTGTATGTAACCAGTGGCATAGTGTAATTATGTCGCAAAAATGTCCACTAACAAAGAGAAGCCTGGCTCATTATTGAGTTTTGCATTTCCAATACATTAGGTTTTATTAACCAAATACACTGACTTCTGCCTCATAATGAGTAAAAAGAAATCAAGTGCAAATGCCAGGTGTGGCCCTGACCCTGCTGCTAGCAGACAGGACTCTTTCTGGCTATGGAGTTGGGCAGCTCACATAGTAAAACCTGATGTGAGAGCCCAGCTCCTGCCAGAGCATACTGCTGATGCTGCCCTTCGCTCTGGCAGAAGCACACATCACTGAGTGAACACCTTTGTGGAATCTTAAGGAAGAGTGTTTTCTGCTGAATTATAGCTTAGACACAGAGGGAAAACTATCATCGTAGAAAAAGGTAGAGTGGTGGTTAGTGTTGACATAAGAGACAAACCTCTGGGCATGTCTGTAAGGAATCACCTAGAGGAGGTTAACTGAGGTGGGAAGACACACCGTGAACATCAGGAGTGTCATTCCATGGTTTGTTTTCTAAACTGAGTACCAAGAGGTAAGCCACCAGTTGCTGTCACCCTCAGCTTCCTGACTGTGGGCACAGTGTGGCCAGCTGCCTTACACTCCCACCTTTGGCTTTGGCTTCTTCACTGTGGAGGACTGGACTGTCTAATATTCGGGCACATTAACACCTCCTTCCTCAAGATGCTTTTGCCAAGTATTTTGAGATTGCAGTAGGAAAAGTAATTGACAGCTAAGGAGGAGAACGTTACTATATCCTTAGATAATCTGCATACGAACGGATCAGATGCACAGTGAACAGAACTCACGATACTGCATACTGGGTGAGGGTGTGGACACGTTTGGAAAAATGTGGAAAGCAAGTAATGGTGTCTTAGGGTTTCATTGCTGGAAAGAGACACCGTGACCGAGGCAACTCTTATGGACAATATTTAATTAGGGAATGGCTTACAGGTTCAAAGGTTCAGTCCATTATCATCATGATAGGAAGCATGGCGGCATCCAGGCAGGCCTGGTGCTAGAGGAGGAGCTGAGAGTTCTACATCTTGATTCAACTACAGCCAGGAGAAGACTTCTGGCTCTTCCTCACTGGCCAGAACCAGAGCACTAAGAACCCTCAAAGCCCACTTACACAGTGACACAGTTCCTCTAGCCTATTCCAGCAAGGGCACCTAATAATACCACTTCCTATGAGCCAAGCATATTCAAACCACCACAGATGGCTACTCCGTTGTTCTAAAACAAGGTCTATACTGCTTGCACACACAAGATAGCATGAAGACACTGTCTAGTTGATAATACTGAATGAGAAGGAAAAAAAACCCGAAGGGGCACAGACTGTGTCCCCGGCTCTCAGGGGCAGCTCAGACTTCAGCCTGTGTCTTCCTGCCTGAGGTTCCCTGCTTTCCTTCCTCCTCCATGCTTTCCACGGAAGGACTTTTCCAGACAATAAACCCTCCCCACTCATCACAAATAAATAAACAACCAATTAAAATTAGAGTGGTTTCTGGCAAGTGATGTCTAAAGCCTATTTTAGAAAATACACACCATGATACTATCTAGGCAATTTCTCGGGCTTTTTAGCAAGGGATCTAAATATGCAGATGAACAACCTCGGGGCATATTTTGATACAATGTCATTAAAATTAAATTGTTGTTATTTATGCTTTGAAAATATAACAGAAATGGTTTTGTTAGTGTCCATTGGACATGGCTGCTTTAAATAAACTAAAGTTTCTAGGTATTTTCTGGAAACAGTTAAAGTACATTACTCAGTGTAGCTTGTTTGGGTTTTTAAAAACATTTTATTTATTGATTCTTTGGGATTTTCATATCATGCACTGAAATACCACTCATTTGTCAGCCCTTCCATATCTGCCCACCATACCTCCCCAAAATAAAATAAAAAATAGAAATAGAAATAAAAAATGACAAAAGCTGCCGCCACCCCTCTGGGCAGCGGCCTACTCCTCTCCCAATGGCAACCTCTCTCTCACGTTAGAGCTGTTGTGTGCCCGGGTCCATCTCACTCTACCATTCCATCCCACCATATCCCCCACTTCACTATCACAGATCCACTCACAGGGGCACTGGGCCCGCAGTGTGCCCTGCGGCACACCCCTTGCCCAAACATCTTCCAAAGGTTCATTGCAGTGAGTCACTGGTCTGGTTTGAAGCCTCTGGCTTCAACTACACTGTCAGTCCTGGCTCCTCCCCGGGACTCCTCTCAGATATCCTGCTGTTGCCCTGTGTCAGAGAGATCCTGCATCTTGGTTCTATAAAACCAGACCCTTCACATGCTCCACCAGCTCATAAATGGAGTAGATGTTGTAATGGGACAATTCCAAGCCCTAGATCTTGGTCTGGCTGGTAGCTGAATTGGTCAGATGGAGTCACTGACTGCCCTCTCCCCTTAACCCCTGACAAGGGGCGGGGCCATACCTCCCACTATGTCACTGTAGCTATGCAGGCTATGTCACTGTGGGCTTTGCACACCAGCAAGGGGTGGGGCCAGCTTACCATGGCATACTGGACATCAATGGCTCCTGGTGGCAGCCCAGAACACTGACCTGTGCATGGCCTTTGGTGGTAACACAGGTCATGGACATCAACACAAATCTCAGCTACAATAGGACCACAGACTCAGGCATGGTCCTCAGTGGCAGCCCAGGCCATTCAGGTCAGTTTGGATTCCAGTGGCAGCAGCTCCCACAGACATCAACATGGCCTCAGACAACAGCAGCGCAGGCCACGACATCCAAATAATCCTCAGTGGTGACACAAGCCACAGACGTCAACACAGACCCTGGCTGTGGTAAGAGCACAGACCCTGAGAAGGCCTCAACAGCAGCTTGGGTCCTGGCTTCAGGTGGGTGTCCAGGCTCCTCATATGGTAGGGTTCCTCACCATGTCAGAATGCCCAGTTCCATCTCTCCCCACAGTGTGAGCACCGCTCTGCTTCTCTTTCTCTCCTATCTCTTCACCATGTCCTTGATCTCCCTCATCTTTGCCATATGTCTTTGTTCACTGTGATGGTACCTGCCTCAGGCCAGAGGCAGGAGCTTATATGTCTTTTACAGTAACTACTTTAAATTGTCTGCCAGAGAATATAACCAAAGCACATCCAGAACCAACCTGAAAGGCACCTCTGGGAAAGAAATTGCCACTTCATTATCTGCACCAATGCTATCCTATATCCTTCTCCTGAAGTGACAACCATATTAGCGTTGCATATGTTGAGGGATTTACTGGCTCTTTAATTGCTGTAAAGGGATTGGCACACACTACCCTGTACAGCAGAGTCACACTCAGTGTGTTCTCACATTTGTCTATGATAAACCAACTGTCTCTTTCTACCAATGTGTCCCTCCCAAAGGCATTGTTACCCAGGGGTTTAGATTTTTCCAGTATTATCTTAAAGATACATAAATTCAATGGATTATGTATGCATTGAGCCATCAGGTACAAATGTAAACATGAAGTCTTCTGTTTCCAGAGACTTCCCTGTGAATGCTGTCTGATATGTGAGCAGTCTAGAATAGAAAATATTAATATAAAAATGAGTCTACCTTTTGCATAAGAAGACTACAGGATTACAGACGTGCTTTCCACAGGATCCTAGTGGAATGTGTACATTCTATTGCCAACCTACATTTTTAAGTTTCATCTGAATTCTACCCTAACATGAGTGTAATGACCTCTTCTACACACGAAGAAACGTCTTCCATCTGTTGGTGAGTTCACTGCAGTCACAATCCCAACAGCATCATCTCTCCCCATTTACATTCCAGTATCTAGACTTTTCTATTAGAAAGTCCAGAAGAATGTGTAGAAAAGACCTGATCTGCGTGAGACTGTCACCAGGCTCCTTGTTCTGTTTGCTTGCTTGCTAGAAAGCCCATTTGTGTGTTTTGGTTTTGTTTATTTTTTTTAGTTATTTATATTTATTTATCTAAGTACCTATTCATTTAGGTATGGTATGGATATAATTATTGTGGGATGTGTGAATGTGGAAATCACATAAACATCTAATGAGTATCTTTCTTTCTACATCAATACTTTATTCTTTGAGACAGAGTACGTCCCTGATGAACCTTATTTGTCTGGACTGGTTGACCCTTGACGTCTGGGGATCCACCTGTCTCCACTCTCTCCCCCAGCATTTGGCTTTCCTAAGACCCCCAAATGGATTTTCATGTTGAGTATCCTTTTTCCATGGAGGCATCTCAACAGACCTTTATTATTCTTTTAGATGATAAAAAATTACTTGACTTATCTATTTCCTTTTATGGATTTTATTTCACAGAATTTATAAAACTAGAAATAATTTAGCATTGATGGCACAGATTTATTGAAGCTTATACTACATTTTAAAATTAATTTTAATGCTAAATATCTGTTTTGGTCCAAATCTAAAGTGGCCAAACTTGGTCTCCAGCTAATGGAAGTGTTAAAGGAAATAGAACCGTGAAGAGTTGGGGGTCTTGCTAGAATAAATGGGTTGATTTTTTTTTTCCATTTTTGATTTTCTGGTTGCAGAGAAAATGTAGTTAGCAGCCACAGTTATACAAATTACCATGAGCTCTGTTCTGCCTTCCTCACCATGACAGAGCTCTGAAAATATAACCAAAAAAAGTCTTCCTTTCTTTAATTTTTTTCTGCCAAGTACTCTGTCACAACAACAAAGCAAGTTACCCATGCAGTATACCATAAAACATATGTCATTCAGTGTTATTTAATCTGCATTATTCGAACCCTAGGTAAATTATATTAGTGTAGCAGTTTGCCTTTTTAATTGTAAATAGATGAATTATGGCTATGTCATATGGCCTCTATAAATTCCTATAAAGAGAACCTTTTTGTTTTAGTAAGTGCTTTTATTTTTTATTATATATTTTATAAATTCTCACCACATCCTAGGCTGTATGTGAAATGTTGGGGATAAACTAGTAACCTGGTATCTATCTGGTCCTTATGCAAGAAAATATGCATGTACAGGGTTTTCTTAGGAATATATTTTGTATTTTTTAAAAACATCTGTGTAGCATGACCATCATATACATATTTTAATGATTCATATTTTATTTCTAAAGGCAAAAATCTTTAAGCTCCCATTACATGTTTTCTGAATAATAATGACAGTCACTCCGTTTATGCAAAAGAACAGAGATCAATTACAGAACCATTTATATTTTTTATCAATAGGAGATAGCCCAGTATGCTCTTATCATAACCAGCCAGCATAGACAAGCTGAAATTCAAAATGAACAATGCTAAGCTTAAATGAAAATATTTTTCAATTATTTTTATTAAATATTTTCTTTATTTACATTTCAAATGTTTTCCAGTTTCCTAGTTTTCCCTCCAAAAACACCCCCCTTCCACTACTTACCAACTCACCCACTCCTTCTAGCCTCTCCAAGCATTCTGCTACAGTGAGTCATCCATCCTTCTCAGGACCAAGGGCTTCTCCTCCTTTTGATGGCCAACAAGGCTATCCTTTGCTTGAGCTTCATTTGGTCTGTGAATTGTGTCTTGGATATTCCAAGCTTCTGGGCTAATATCCACTTATCATTGTGCAGACCATGTGTGTTCTTTTGTGATTGGGTTACCTCACTCAGGATGATATTTTCCAGTTCCACCAATTTGCCTAAAAATTTCATGAATTTGTTGTTTTTAATAGCTGAGTAGTATTCCATTGTATAAATATACAACATTTTCTGTATCCCTTCTTCTGTTGAGACACATCTGGGTTCTTTCCAGCTTCTGGCTATTATAAATAGGGCTGCTATGAACATAGTGGAGCATGTGTCCTTATTACATGCTGGAGAATCCTCTGGGTATATGCCTAGGAGTGATATAGCAGGGTCCTGAAGTAGTATTATGCCAAATTTTCTGAAGAACCACCAAATTGATTTCCAGAGTGGTTGTACCAGCTTGCAATCCCACCGTCAGTGGAGGAGTATTCCTCTTTCAATACATCCTCACTACTACCTGCTATCTCCTAAGTTTTGGATCTTAGCCATTCTGACTGGTGTGAGGTGGAATCTCAGGATTGTTTTGATTTGCATTTCCCTGATGATTAAGGATGTTGAACATTTCTTTAGGTGCTTCCCAGCTGTTCAATATTGCTCAGGTGAAAATTCTTTATTTAGCTCTGCACCCAATTTTTTAATAGGGTTATTTGGTTTTCTGGGGTCTAACTTCTTGAGTTCTTTGTATATATTGGATATTAGCCTTCTGTCCAATGTAGGGTTGGTAAAGATCTTTTCCCAATTTGATGGTTGCTGTTTTGTCCTATTCACTGTGTCCTTTGCCTTACAGAAGCTTTGTAATTTTATAAGGTCAATTCTAGACCTTAGAGCATAAGCTATTCGTGTTCTGTTCAAGCAATTTTCCCCTGTGCCTATGTGCTCAAGGCTCTTCTCCAGTTTCTTTTCTATTAGTTTCAGTATGTCTGGTTTTATGTGGAGGTCCTTGATCCACTTGGACTTGAGCTTTGTACAAAGAAATAAGAATGAATCTCTTTGCATTCTTCTGCATGCTAACCAACATTTGTTGAAAATGCGGTCTTTTTTCCCAGTGGATGGTTTTAGCTCCTTTGTTAAAGATCAAGTGACCATAGGTGTGTGGGTTCATTTCTGGGTCTTCAATTCTATTCCACTTATCTACCTGCCTATAACTGTGCCAATACCATGCAGTTTTTATCACTATTACTCTGTAGTACAGGTTGAGGTCCAGAATGCTGATTTCCCAAGATGTTCTTTTATTGTTGAGAATAGTTTTAGCTATCCTGAGGTTTTTGTTATTCCACATGAATTTGAGAATTGCTCTTTCTAATTCTATGAAGAATTGATTTGGAATTTTGATGGGGATTGGATTGAGTCTATAGATTGCTTTTGGCCAGATGGCCATTTTTCTATGTTAATCCTTCCAATCCATGAGCATGGGAGATCTTTTTGTCTTGTGAGGTCTTCTTCAATTTCTTTGTTCAGAGACTTGAAGTTCTTGTCATACAGATCTTTCATTTGTTTGGTTAGAGTCACAAAAAGATAATTTATATTCTTTGTGACTATTGTAGAGTTTCATTTCCCTAATTTCCTTCTCATCCTGTTTATTCTTTGAGTATAGGAAGGGTACTTATGTGTTTGAGTTAATTTTTATCTGGTCACTTTGCGAAGTAGATTATCAGCTGTAGGAATTCTCTGGCGGGGTTTTGGGGGGTCACTTAACTATACGATTATATCATCTGAAAATAGTGATAGTTTGACTTCTTCCTTTCCAATTTGTATTCCTTTGACCTTTCATTGTCTGATTATTCTAGCTAGAACTTAAAATACTATATTGAATAGATATGGAGAAAGAGGTCAGCCTTGTCTAGTCCCTTATTTTAGTAGGATTGCTTCAAGTTTCTCTCCATTTCGTTTGATAATGGCTACTGGTTTGCTGTATATTTCTTTTACTATGTTTAGGTGTGGGCCTTGAATTCCTGATTTTTCCAAGACTTTTAACATGAAAGGATGCTGAATTTTGACAAATGCTTTTTCAACATCTAACAAAATGAACATATTTTTTTTCTTTGAGATTACTTATGTAGAGGATTGCATTGATGGATCTCCATATATTGAACAATCCCTGCATCCCTGGAATGAAGCCTATTTGCTCATGGTGAATGATTGTTTTGATGTGTTCTTGGATTTGGTTGGCAAAAATTTTATTGAGTATTTTTGCATCGATATTCATAAGAGAAAACGGTCTGAAGTTCTCTTTCTTTTTTGGATCTTTGTGTGGTTTTAGTATCAGTGTAATTGTGGCTTCATAGAACAAGTTGGGTAGTGTTCCTTCTGTTTCTATTTTGTGGAATAGTTTGAAGAGTATTGGAGTTAGGTCTTCTTTGAAGGCCTGATAGAATTCTGCACCAAAACCATCTGGTCCTGTGCTTTTTGTGTTTGGGAGACTTTCAATGACTGCTTCTTTTTCTTTAGGGGTTATGGGACTATATAGATAGTCTATCTGGTTCTGATTTAACTTTGGTATTTGGTATATGTCTAGAAAATTGTCCATTTCATCCAGATTTTCCAGTTATATTGAGTATAGGCCTTTGTCATAGGATCTGATGATTTTTTGAATTTCCACAGTTTCTGTTGTTATATCTCCCTTTTGATTTCTCCTTTTGTTAATTTGGATACTGTTCCTGTGCCTTCTGGTTAGTATGGCTAAAGGTTTATCTGTCTTTTTGATTTTCTCAAAGAACCAGCTACTGGTATTCTTGATTCTTTGTATAGTTCATTCTATTTCTACTTGGTTGATTTCAGCCCTGAGTTTGATGATTTCCTGCAGTCTACTCCTCTTGGGTGTATTACTTTCTTTCTGTTTTAGAGCTTTCAGGTGTGCTGATAAGCTGCTAGTTTATGCTCTCTCCAGCTTCTTTTTTGGAGGTGCTCAGAGCTGTGTTTTCCTCTTAGCACTGCTTTCATTGTTTTCCATAAATTTGGTTATGTTGTGCCTTCATTTTCATTAAATTCTAAAGTCTTTGATTTCTTTATTTCTTCCTTGACCAAAGTATCATTGAGTAGAGCATTGTTCAGTTTTCATATGTATGTGGGCTTTCTGTTGTCTTTGTTGCTATCGAAGACCACCCTTACTCCATAGTGATCTGATAGGAGGCATGAGATTATTTCAGTCTTTTTATATCTGTTGAGGTCTATTTTGTGACCGATTATATGGTCAGTTTTGGAGAAGGTACCATGAAGTGCTGAGAAGAAGGTATATTCTTTTGATTTAGGGTTCTATAGATATCTGTTAAATCCATTTGGTCCATAACTTCTGTTAGTTTTATTGTGTCTCTATTTGTGTTTCCCTGATCTGTCCATTGATGAGAGTAGGGTGTTTAAGTCCCCCTTAATTATTGAGTGAGGTTTCTTTTATGAATGTGGGTGCCCTCGTATTTGGAGAATAGATGTTCACAATTGAGAGTTCTTGGTAGATTTTTCCTTTGATGAGTATGAATTTTCCTTCTGTGTTTTTGATTGCTTTTGGTTGAAAGTCAATTTTATCTAATATTAGAATGGCAATTCCAGCTTGTTTTCTGGGACCATTTGCTTGGAAAATTGTTTTCCAGCCTTTTACTCTGAGGTAGTGTTTGTCTTTGACACTGAGGTGTGTTTCCTGTATGCAGCAAAATGTTGGGTCCTTTTTACCAATCCAGTCTCTTAGTCTATGTCTTTTTATTGGGGAATTGAGTCCACTGATGTTAAGAAATATTAAGGAATAGTAACTATTGCTTCCTGTCATTTTTGATGTTATTTTTATGTTTGTGTGGTTATTCTTTTGGGCTTGTTGAAAGAAGATTACTATCTTGCTTTTTCTAGGGTGTATTTGTCCTCCTTATATTGGCGTTTTAGACCTAGTATTCTTTGAATGGATGGATTTGTTCTAAGATATTGTGTAAATTTGGTTTTATTATAGAATACCTTGGTTCCTCTATCTATGGTGATTGAGAGTTTTCCTGTGTATAGCCATCTGGGATGGCATTTATGTTCTCTTAGGGTCTGTATGAGACCTTCCCAGGATCTTCTTGCTTTCATGGTCCCTGGTGAGACGTCTGGTGTAATTCTGATAGGAGTTCCTTTATATGTTACTTGGCCTTTTTACCTTACTGCTTTTAATATTCTTTCTCTGTTTAGTGCATTTGATATTTTGATTATTATGTGCCTGGAGGAATTTATGTTCTGGTCCAATCTGTTTGGAATTCTATAGGCTTCTTGTATGTTCATGGGCATCTCTCTCTTTAGGTTAGGGAAGTTTTCCTCTGTAATTTTGTTGAAGATATTTACTGGTCCTTTAAGTTGGGAATCTTCACTCTCTTCTATACCTATAATCCTTAGGGTTGGTCTTCTTATTATGTCCTGGATTTCTGGGATGTTTTGGGCTACCAGCTTTTTGCATTTTGTGTTTTATTTGACTGTTGAGTCAATGCTTTCTATGGTATCTTCAGCACTTGAGATTCTTTCTTCTATATCTTGTATTCTGTTGTTGATATTTGCATCTATGACTCCTGATTTCTTTCCAAGGTTTTCTATCTTCAGAGTTGTCTCCCTTTGTATTTCTTTTTTGATTATACTTCTGTTTTTAGATCCTGGATGGTTTTGTTCAGTTCCTTCACTAATTTTGTGTGTGTGTGTTTTTCTGTATTCTTTAAGGGATTTTTGTGTTTCATTGTTAAGGGTTTCTACCTGTTGACCCATGTTCTCCTGTATTTCTTTTAGGGAGTTATTTATGTACTTGAAGTCCTCTATCAGCCTCATGAGATGTGATTTTTAAATCCAAATCTTACTTTTCTGGTGTGTTTGGGTATCTAGGACTTGCTGTTGTGGGAGAACTGGGTTTGGATGCTACCATGTCACCTTGGTTTGTGTTGGTAATGTTCTTGCTTTTGCCTTTCATCATCTGGTTATCTCTGGTGTTCGTTGATCTTACTGTCCCTCACTGTGTCTTGTTCATCCTGCAAGCCTGTGAATCAGCACTCCTTGGAGACCAGTTCTCTCTGTGCATGCAGATATGTAGGCACTCCTGGAGACCATCTCCATCATGGCAATATTTGTGTATGTGACTCTGTGGCCTAGGAGTATGTGTATGTGGCTTGTGCATATATGGAAATCAGAAGACTTCTGTCCCTGGCTGCCCCTGTGTTGTTCCTCTTGTGTGCTGAGGGTTTAGGAGTGGTTCCTCTGAGCAGCAGGGGTGGTCCAACCTGCACTCTCAGGCCTGACCACACTCCTAGAAGGCTAGCTCTGTGCCACATGGGTATGCAGTCCTGTGACCAAGGATGGTCTCCAGCAGCCTACAGAAAACCTCAAAAGGTTTCAAAATCTGAAATCTGTGTGTGTAATGTGTGTGTGTGTGTGTGTGTGTGTGTGTGTGTGTGTTTTACTGGAGACTGAGATAAAAGCCTTGCTTATACTAAAAAGAGGTACTTTGTGGCTGAGCTATATTCCAATCCAAATCCTTTTTATTTAATTAAAATTTTTGTTTTAAGACAATGCCTTACTAAGTTTCCCAGGCAGATCTTGAATTCAGTCTGAAGCTCACGTAGCCCTTGAAATTTCAATTCTACTGCCTTGGTCTCCTAAGTACTGGAGATTACAGATCTGTGCTACCAAGCCTAATTTAAAACATAAAACACTTTCTAAACTGTGCATGAGTGGATAATCTTACATCATGACACCTGCTTTCATGCACAAAATTATTTTTTAAAGAACTAGTATAAATTACTTTTAATGTGTATGTGTAAGGTATACAAAGCATAAAGAAATTTAATGTTTATGATTATTTTCTATCTCCAAGATAGTCATAATGTGTATATAAAAAGTTAAAATTATTCCAAAGTCTGAAACACTCTGCTCCTAAGCATTTTTGACTAGAGATTCTTGACTTATAATATAATGATAATAGTATCATGAACTACAAGAAAGTCTAGGATAAATAGTATCAGCATTGGGTCTCCCAAACAGACAATTATCTGGACCCTTCAGAGAATAGACACAATCAACATATGACAGGGGCATTCAGTGGAGAAGATGACTCTCAGTGAAGATGACTGAATAATCCAAGGATCAAGCCCTACTGTGCAGCGTCTTTGGTCTTTGAAACTTGGTCTATGTAGATGGGGTTAAGAATCATGCATAAAAGCCTACTGTTTAATGCTACTTGTCCTGCCGTGTAGAGGAATGTTAGCCAAGAGTGAATTTTGAATTTGAAGTTGGTTTATCATGGGCTCCCATCTACTGACTAGATCACTGCATTTGTCATGGCTGACTCAGTGAGAAAGGGTGTGCCTAATCCACAGAGACTTGCTGCACCAGGGTGAGGGGATACCTAGGTGGGGCTGCTTTCTCAGAGGCAAAGGGGAGGGAGGCTAAAGGGAGGAAGGGGGCAACATTTGGGATGTAAATAAATAATAAATAAATAATTTTTAAAGCGGGGCTCACAGTGAGGCTCTGAGAGTCCAAGGACAATAGTTGTGACGTGTTCAGCTTCCATCTATCCTCTTCAGTAGACACACAGAAGACACCACTTCCCTGAACCCGAATTCCCACATCTATTAAACAGGCAGGCTCAGCATTCTGATTCTACAAAGAATAAAAACCCAATAAGAGGATGTTAATGAAATATTTGAAGTGTTCTTTTTGGTGTGCCTTCATCGACAGGGTTGATAGTAATAAAACCATTTCATTGAAACATTTCTGGTGTAAGAACTTGTATTCCAGTCAGTCTGAGTCAATCAGGATTGAGGTTATCTTTGTCTGACTATATTGATCTGATGAAACAGTTATCGCCAAAGCTCTAAGAAAGCAATTTCTCCTCCCAGATTAAATCACAGAGATGCCCATCACAAATTAAGGGGTACTTTTGACCATGTTCATTTCTGAAGTTGACACAAAGGTTGCAGACATCAAAGTTTAGCTTCCAGGAGGAGGGATAGGTGAGAAGAAACTCTCCTCTGGGACTGAAGCAGACACCAAGAACTGAAGTATCATTGGCTGAAACTGAAGGAAAAAGAAATAGAAAAGTCATTGATATTGCCTTTCATTGACTTGTGCTAATAGACGATTTTGGATCCCAAGCCAATCAGTCACATTTCAGGCAAGCATGAAGAACTGCATATGAAATATACAATGGAAAGGATGTGAAAAGGTCACTGGGAGGAAGAAAGACAGTGGGTGTAACTTTCAGAATTTGTTGATGGTAACTGGCACTGGGTACACAAGGAATCTTGGTTAGATTGCCAAAACAATTCATTCATAAATTTTAGAACAAGGGAAATACATTTCTTTGTTGGTTTAGAAGAAAGAAGAGGGTTCATGGTAAGCAAAATGAACCACTGGAATGGCTTCTTCTGAGGACACCCAATGAATCTACAAGTGTCACCTCCAGTTCTCATTTCTAAGAAGAAAGATATTTAGACCTTTTATCTGCTGACACATCAAAATATGCTTTCTATCATACTGTTTAGTTAGAATTTTCTAGAGGAACAAAACTGATTGAATGATTTTATAGAAATCATTGGCTGACAATTTGTGGTTCAGCTAGTCCAACAATGGCTGTCTTTCAACAGAAGGTGTGAGAATTCAGTAGTCATATATTCCATGAGGCTGGATATCTCAGCTGGCCTTCAATATATACCAGAACTGCAAAAAAACGTGGACTCTAATGCCAGTGAAGGGCTAGCAGGCAAGCATCCTCCTTCTCTGTCCTTTATATCGATGCCACCAAAGGTGTGGTTCAGATTAAAGATGCATCTTCCTACCTCAATACGCTCTGGAAATTTGAGAGAAAAGGCACCCAAGAAGTCTGTATTGAGTGTCTTTTCCCTGATGGGTTTTAGTTTGCAATATGGCTTCTTTATTGTATGCTTGTGAAAGCATTGGTCATCTCTCATCAAACTTCATGTACCTGGCCAGAATCTTAGTCTTGCCAGAAGTAGTTTGTTTTGTTTTTTAACCACATTCTGGCTTCAGAACTTTGCAGTGGCCTGTCTGCTCCTGTGATTTCCACAAAACATGAAACCATTTCCAAAAGAAGCCAACTAGAACCTTAGGCACAAAACTTCACACAGTCGCTAGGATAAGGCAATTTCAAAATTGTCAATTCTATTTCTAGAAACAACTATAGCCTAAAAAGAAAATCTGAAATTCCTTTTGTGTAATTAGAAGATTGAAGTCACATATAACAGATGTGATGTGCACATTAGTTCTGGTGTCTCTCCAGAGGGCTCTGGGCAAGGGTAAGGCTTGAATCTCTACATAACTTACATGGTTTTACATGTAACCCCAGAATGCTCAGCCATATAGACCATAGCCATTTCTGGTCAAATGTCCAGCAAGTTTAAACTAGTCATGTAGAGACCTGGATGTCTACTTTACTTAGCAAACATCAAGACCAATGCCATACCCAATGGAGCAGACTGAAATGCTTTTGACATCCATATGGGAATGGTCACACCAGAACACTTATAGAACTTATTTATGTTCTGTGTCTTAAGCATTTAAATTAATGGCACTGTGCCATAAGATTCTCATGCAGCTGGTTCTAATCTTGCTATTCATAATATAGGGTGAGTATGTCTGTCTATGTTTAGCTGTGAGGGTGAGCAATCTGTATTTAATTTCATTTTTTAAGCATCTCACTGCAGGGCTGGAGAGATGGCTCAGCTGTTAAGAACATAAACTACTTTTTCAGAGGATCCAAGATAAATTCTCAAAACCCACACCTGTTAGCTCACAATTGCCTGTAACTCCAGATCCTGGGGATTTGATATGCTCTCCTCCATGGGTACCTGCACTCATAGACACTGCGAAAGGACACACACACACACACACACACACACACACACACACACGCACGCACACACACACTCATATATATATATATATATATATATATATACATATACTTATATATATATAATTAAAAATAAAAGAAAAAATAAGTATCATTGTTTCCATTGAATGAATAAAGAACTTCAGAGATCCTAATTACATATTAAATCTCCCTAGTTTGGAGAAGAAGCCAAGATTTGGGCATGCATTCTGGTTCTGTAACCATTCCTTATACAATTATGACAAATGAAGACAGTAAAGTTGATTGTTCTGATAGGATGGCATGGAAGAAGGTATGAGAGCCAGAGCTGGAAGGTGACAGGTCACACAGAAAGGAGAGAGAGGAGAGAGAGAGAGAGAGAGAGAGAGAGAGAGAGAGAGAGAGAGAGACAGAGACAGAGAGACAGAGAGCAGAGAGAACAGACAGAGACACAGACAGAAACAGACACAGAGAGAGAGAGAGAGAGAGAGAGAGAGAGAGAGAGAGAGAGAGAGAACAGACAGACAGACAGAAGCAGACACACATACATACACACACAAACACAGAGAGAGAAAGAGAACATACATACAGACAGACAGACAGACAGAAACAGAAACACAGAGAGAGACAGAGAGAAAGAAACAGACAGACATATAGAGACACAGACAGAGAGACAGAGACAGAGATAGAGACAGAATGAACAACAGCACAGATTGGTGTGAAGCTACCCTGAAAGCCAGTGTGGAATTTCCCTTTGCAAGATTCCATCTCCTAAAGAGACCTCTTCATAACCTTCCATAACCTCTCCAAATTGAAGCACCAACTAGGAAGCAAGAGTTTAAATATGAGTCTATGGGGGCATTTCTGATCCAACCACCACAGCTCATTTGGAGATTTTAGTAAGAATAAGTTTCTCTCACTCTTCCCTGAAAGCATGTATTTATGGAGAGGGGAATGCAAACATGATGACCAGAAGCACTTCTCTAATACAGGAGGTTGCTAAGGAAGGGGGCCGCAGAGATTCTGTGTAATGGTGCTCAGAGATGCTAAAATCACTTTCTGAGGCTTTCAGTTTCAGTTTCCTTTATGTCTAATTATCTTCTCTATCATAGATAACCTTGTTTATAACCTACATACTGCAGAAAGTAGATAGTCAGAAGAAAAAAAGCGCAATCAGTTCTACTTACACTTATTTTAAAAACTCAAAGCTATTGCAACACACAATTTTCTTACATTAGAGAACAATTTGAACACAACCTGAATTTCTTATTTTCTTATGTATTACTTTTTATCCATAGGAAACACTAGATGGATACAAAAGAAGCCTACACTGTGCTTAATGGTGTGTGTAGGAATGCAGAAAACGTGTGTGCTCACACCTCTTCAATCTCTGCCAGCTACCTTCAATATGTAACAACCAGGTATTAGGAACCACACACCTACACACCAGCACACACTCCTCCCATTCTGATTTCAGCTTCTCCTTCTCCACCACTGAGCATTCACTCCTGGATTACTGACACAACCTACTTCCACACACAAACTCCAGCTCCATTTCACTTTAGTATTATAGTATTTTTTTTTTACCATGTATAAAACTGTGCTGCTATTTTATGCCATTTTTTAAATGTTAGTGTTTCACTGTTGAAATTTATTGCATTCAGATGAAGTTGGGGAGGGTAAGATGGGTGGAAGGGAGAGGGGGAGATTTTTGCATTCTACAATGATTGTTATGAATTCATGTAAACCATTATTCAGAACGTCTTCTGTTCATCTTCCATTGTGTAAACTGTGGCCCTGTTGGGCTATGCATTCCACTTGGAGGAAATTCCACTATTTCTATAAATCACTTCATGTCCTAGATATTACGATTTCTCCAAAGTAAGGCCGACTAATTAGGTATAATTTCTTAGGGAGTTTTTCAGAAGATAACCCCAAAGACCAGTGCTCATTTGACTGTCTAGTTTGGCCTCTTTCACACCTTGTAGTAATGACAGGAGTTCTCTCCAATACTTCCAGGAAGCCGCTTGAAGATGTTCCCCATGCTTTTACACTGAGATATAAGTATTGGGTGTTCACGGGTTTGCCAAACAATGAGAACATACCAGTCTCAATCTATGCATACACTGGTTGTTGGGTGACCTCCAAATGAGATACCCCGTCTGAAATAAGGGTCAGCTTGGAGACCATGCTTTCTTCAAAAACTTCCTTCGTGAAGTTTGCCTCATCTTCTTTTCTCTACTTCAAAGTCTCAGGAGTAGATTTAGTTTTCTGAGTGACATAAATTACAAAGAATTTATATTTTAAGTAGTAAATAGATGATAATGCTACCGATGAGATCCGAACCAATGGTCAAGCAGAAACTGCAAGCGAATAAGGAATTCCAAACAGGAAAGGAAGACAATTTACAGCATTCCTATCACACAAGGGCTGCAGAGTAGGATAAAGTAAAATGTTGTAGGTCTGGGTGAGATAAACCCATGACTTATTAAAAACACACTGCAACACAATAAAGAAGTACCAAAGAGTACTCAAGTGTGGAGAGGGAAATCATGTTCACTAGAGGAACGGACTCATTGGAGATGCAGAAAACTTCATCTAGTTGAACGCATTTAGAAAAATGCATACATCACACACATATTCATGAATTCAAGTGCATTCATTCATGCACTCTCTACTGGGTAACACACATGAACTTTACTCCACTACTGACCTTTTAGCATGACAAATGGAGAGGCTAGCGACTGCAGATGTGTTTTTTAACTTACCGTAGTGGTAGTGCATCTCTTATACTCACATTTCCCAACAATTACATTTGCTTGCTTTGCCTTTGTGCCAGCATGCAGTTATTTGTGTAAAGGGGAGAAAGGAGATATATAGAAATGCTTCATTTTAAACCTAACTCTAAAAGGAGTAAAGGTGTTGATGTTCATTGCTTAAGATATGGAAAGTTAGTACCCCAGAGTTCTGCAGGCAAGAGTTCCTAGGTCACAGCGCCCATGACTGCTTTCCTCTAAGGACTATGGAAGAGAGCCTGCTCTCTTCCTCTTCCCGCTGCTGCAGGTTTGCTAACATCCTAGGAATTCCTGGGCTTACACTCCATCTCTCTGCATCTACCTTCAACTTCAAATGGCATAATATTCATTTCTACTGCTGTCTGAATTTCCTCTTTTACTTAGTCATCAGCCTCTAATCCAGAGCCCACTCTATACACTGTATTTAACCTGATTTATCTATGAAAACCCTATTTCTAGATACATTCCATTTTGAAGTAGTAGATGGGGACTTGAACATATTTTCTTGACGGTACACAGAACTCAACTTCTAATGTCACCCTAATTAAATTATGGAATTTCCACATGTTAATGTTCTTTGTCAAGCTGTAGGTGTAGCATTTCAGGTTTCCTTCCTTGTGAAAAAGGTGGTCCTACTGATTTCCAGAGAGAGTATTCCTAATGCCCATCCTCCCTCAACCCTTGTCTTAAGCCTTGTATGTGAAGCTCCATTGTGTAGGCACAGCTTTGTTTAAAGGGCAAGACAACTCAACCTGCTGCCTTTCTTTCCTTCTGCTGCTTTTGGTAGTATCTGAAAACCTAGAGGGTTTTTTATTGGATATTTTATTTGTTTACATTTCAAATATCCCCTTCCTCAGTTTCCCCTCTGCAAACCCCCTATCCCATCCTCCCTTACCCTGCTTCTATGAGGGTGCTCCCCCAGCTACCTGCCCCTCTCTCACTGTCCTAGCATTCCTCTACACTGGGTCATCGAACCTTCACAGGACCACGGTCCTCCCTTCCCACTGATGCCAGATAAGGTCCCTTCAGATCCTTCAGTCCTTCCCCTAACTCCTCCATTGGGGTTCCTGTGCTCAGTCTGATGGTTGGCTGTGAGCATCTGCATCTGTATTGGTCGGGATCTGGCAGAGCCTCTCAGGAGACAGCTGTATCAGGCTCCTGTCAGCAAGCACTTGTTGGCATCCACAATAGTGTCTGGGTTTGGTGTCTGCATGTTAGAGAGGGCTTATTTTTTTTCTTTACAGTTTTAAAAGGTTGGAAACTAATCAAAAGAAGATTATTTCATGACACATGAAATGTTATAAAATTCAAATTTCAGCACCAATAAACAGTTTCATTGGCAGCCAACCTCACTCGCTCATTTGCATATTCCCCTTGGCAGCTTTTATACTGCATGGGAGGAGCAAAGGAGCAAAAGAAGACTGTTAATCTGCAAAACCTAAAATATTGGCTTTTCCCATTTACAAGTATAGCTAACTGACCTCTTATTTAAAATATTAATTTTGCAAAGTAGGCTCTCTATTCACAGTTGATTTCTGATGCTCCAGAATGACAGAGACAGAGAAGCAAAATGCTACTACTCTTCCTGCTATGATATGTCCTCATTCATAAATATCAACATCCTCGTGGTTTGGTCTAATATGTTAGCACGAGAAGAACCACACAGATAATTAGTAGGCATTTAATTAGGAAGCTGCATCTGAGCTGTTGATAGGAATGCTTAATATTCCACTCACAAAGTTAACTGCTGGGATCAGAGGTATAAGCATTAATCACCTCCAGCCTCCGCCCAGTGTGGCAGTATTTATGTCTGTGTGATAAACACAGTCTCCATATGTAGCTTTCACCACGTAGCAGTGTGATTCACTTAAATTTAGTGGGTTTAGTACTATGTCTAATTTTCTGAGGAATCGCCAAACTGATTTCCAGAGTGGTTTTACCAGCTTGCAATCCCACCAACAATGGAGAAGTGTTCCTCTTTCCCCACATCCTCTCCAGCATCTGCTGTCCTCTGAGTTTTTCATCTTAGCCATTCTGACTGGTGTGAGGTGGAATCTCAGTGTTGTTTTGATTTCCATTTCCCTGATAACTAAGGATGCTGAACATTTCTTTAGGTGCTTTAGAGCCATTTGAGTTTCCTCAATTGAGAATTCCCTGTTTAGCTCTGTACCCCATTTTTAATAGGGTTATTTGACTTTTTGGGGACTAACTTCTTGAGTTCTTTGTATACCTTGGGTATTAGCCCTTGTATTAGTCTGGTTTCTCTAGAGCCACAGAACATATGGGCAGTCTCTATATAGTTAGGGAATTTGTTGATGACTTACAGTCTATAGTCCAACTCTCCAACAATGGTCAGCAGCAGCTGTGGATGGAAGTCCAAGGATCTAGCAGTTGCTCAGTCCCACGAGGCAAGCAGGCAAGGAACAGTGAGTGAGTCTTCCTTCTTCCAATGTCCTTATGTAGATCTCCAGCAGAGGGTGTAGCCCAGATTAAAGGCGTGTGCTTCCATGCCTTTTTTTAATCTATCAGGAGCTGGTTTTTTGAGAAAATCAACAAGATAGATAAACCCTTAGCCAGACTAACCAAAGGGCACAGAGACAGTATCCAGATTAACAAAATTAGAAATGAAAAGGGAGATATAACAACAGAAACTGAGGAAATTCAAAAAATCATCAGATCCTACTACAAAAGCCTATACGCAACACAACTGGAGAATCTGGAAGAAATGGACAGTTTCCTAGACAGATATCAAATACCAAAATTAAATCAGAATCAAATAGACCATCTAAACAAACCCATAACCCCTAAAGAAATAGAAGGGTCATAGAAAGTCTCCCAATGAAAAAAAAAGCATGGGACCAGATGGCTTCAGTACAGAATTCTATCAGACCTTCAAAGAAGACCTAACACCAATACTCTTCAAACTATTCCACAAAATAGAAACAGAAGGAACACCACCCAACTCATTCTATGAAGCCACATACACTGATACCAAAACCACCACAGAAAGATCCAACAAAGAAAGAGAATTTCAGGCCAATTTCCCTTATGAATATTGATGCAAAAATACTAAATAAAATTCTTGCCAACTGACTCCATGCCTTTAATCCCAGATGATCTTGAACTCTCGGAGAGCTCCTTGTCTTAATCTTCTGGAATTCATAGCCTCTATGCTTCAAGATCTCCATACAAAGATCCAGGTCAGATCCAGGTCTGAGCCTCCAGATTAGGATCTTAGGTGAGCCTTCAAATTCTAGATTGTACCTCATTCCAGATATAGTCAAACTGACAACCAGGAATAGCCACTACAGCCCTCTATCGGATGTAGGATTAGTAAAGATCTTTTCCAAGTTTGTCGGTTGCTGTTTTGTCCTATTGACTGTGTCCTTTGCCTTACAGAAGCTTTGCAGTTTTATGAGGTCCCATTTGTCAGTTCTTGTCCTTCGAGCATAAGCCATTGGTGTTCTGTTCAGGAACTTTTCCCCTGTGCCCATGTGTTCAAGATTCTTCCCCACTTTCTCCTCTATAAGCTTCAGTGTGTTTGGTTTTATGTGTAGGTCCTTGATCCACTTGGACTTGAGCTTTGTACAAGGAGATAATGGGTCGATTTGCATTTTTTCTGCATGCTGACAGCCAGTTGATCCAGCACCATTTGTTAAAAATGCTGTCTTTTTTCCCCTGGATGTTTTTAGCTCCTTTGTCAAGTATCAAGTGACCATATGTATGTGGGTTCTTTTCTGGGTCTTCAGTCTATTCCATTGATCTTCCTGTTTGCCTCCAAACCAATACCAGTTTTTTATCACTATAGCTCTGTAGTAGAGCTTGAGGTCAGGGATGGTGATTCCCCTAGGAGATCTTTTGTTGTGGAGAATAGTTTTTGCTATCTGTTTTTTTTATTATTATTATTCCAGATGAATTTGAGAATTGCTCTTTCTAGATCTATGAAGAATTGATTTGGGATTTTAATGGGGAATGTATTAAATTTGTAGATTGCTTTTGGCAAGATGGCCATTTTTACTGCATTCCTGCAAATCCATGAGCATGGGAGATTTTCCACAATCTTGGGTCTTCTTCAATTTCTTTCTTCAGAGACTTAAAGTTCTTGTCATACAGATCTTTCACTTGCTTCGTTAGAGTCACACCAAGGTATGATGTATTATGCGGGACTATTGTGAAGGGTATCATTTCCCTAATTTCTTTCTCAGTTTGTTTATCCTTTGAATAGAGGAAGGCTACAGATTTGTTTGAGTTAATTTTATATCCAGCCACTTTGCTGAAGTTGTTTATCAGCTTTAGGAGTTCTCTGGTGAAAGTTTTAGGGTTGCTTAAGTATGTGATCATATCATCTGCAAATAGTGATATTTTGACTTCCTCATTTCCAATTTGTATACCTTTTACCTCCTTGTGTTGTTTGATTGCTCTGGCTAGGACTTCAAGTACTATATTGAATAGATAAGGATAGAGGGGGCAGCCTTGTCTGGTCCCTGATTTTAGTGGGATTGCTTCAAGTTTCTCTCCATTTAGTTTGATGTTTGCTACTGGTTTGCAGTATATTGCTTTTACTATGTTTAGGTATGGGCCTTGGATTCCCAATCTCTCCAAGACTTTTATCATGAAGGGATGCTGGATTTTGTCAAAAGCCTTTTCAGCATCTAATGAAATGACCATGTGATTTTTTCCTTGAGTTTGTTTATGTAGTGGACTACAATGATAGATTTCTGTATATTGTACCATCCCTGCATCCCTGGGATAAAGCCTACCTGATTGTGGTGAATTATAGTTTTGAGCTATACTACTCCTGGGCATATACTCAGAAGATGCTCCTATATGTAATAAGGAAACATATTCCACTATGTTCATAGCTGCCTTATTTATAATAGCCAGAAGCTGGAAAGAACCCAGATGTCCTTCAGCAGAGGAATGGTTACAGAAACTGTGGTTTATATACACAATGGACTACTATGCAACTACTAAAAACAATGAATTCATGAAATCCTTAAGCAAATGGATGGAACTAGAAAGTGTCATCCTGAGCAAGGTAACCCAATTACAAAAGAATGCACATGGTATGCACTCACTGCTAAGTGGATGTTAGCCCAAAAGCTCAAAATAAACAAGTTATAATTCGCAGACCACAGAAAACTCAAGAAGAAGGAGGACTGAAGAGAGGGTGCTTTGGTTCCTCTGAGAAAGGGAACAAAATACTCACAGGAGCAGTAAAGGTAACAAAGTGTGGAGCAGAGACTGAAGTAAAGGCCATCCAGAGACTGCCATACCTAGGGATTCATCCTAAAAATAGTCACCAAACCCCTGACACTATTATGGACTACGAGAAGAGCATACCAAAAGGAGCATGCCATGGTTGTCTCCAGATGGGACAGAGCCTTACACATACAGAGACAGATGCTAGCAGCAAACCATTGGTCTGGGCATTGGGTCCCCAATGGAGGAGTTTGAGGGTGATCCAGAGAAGCTGCAGGGGTCTACAGCCCTATGGGAATAAGAAAGATGTAGGCCATCCAGACACCTCAGGACTCCTAGGGACTAAACCATCAACCAAGGGGCACACATGGTTTAAGCCAAAAATATGGCAGAGGAATGCTTTTTTGGGCATCAGTGGAAGGAGTGGTCCTTAGTCAGGTGAAGGCTCAATAGATGCTCCAACAAAGGGAAATTGAGGAGGGGGAGGTAGGAGTGGGTCTGGTAGAAGGGTGTATACTTGGATGCAGGGAGTAGGAGGAAGGGTTGGGGGTTTGGGGGCAGGTGGGAAACCGGGAAAGATTTTACCATTTGAAATGTAATTAAGATTATATTCAATTAAAGAAATTAGTGGGTTTATATTTGATCCTTTCTCTTATTAGCTTTCTATTGTTGCCAAACAAGTTTCCACAAATGTAGCTGCTTGAACCACCCAACATTTACCATCTCAGTCTTCTGTAGATTACGAGACAGTGGACTTGGCTGGCTTCGCTCTTCCAGGTCTTAGTGACCTGGAGTCAAGATGTTGGCAGGACTACATTCCTTTCTGGAAATGAAGGGAAAGAATTTATTTCCATAGCCTTTCCCATTCTAGCAGAAATCAGTTCATCACGACTGGAAGGCTCGGGTACACTGCCTATGATGCTTTCAAAGGCATCTCTCCTAAGATGTCCAGCACATCAGTGCTTCAACTCTTTTTCTTTGCCTTTTCAAAGATTTGTTTTATTATTAATTAAATATAATAACATCATTTCTCCCACATCCTTTTACTCCATCCATTCCTTTCTATCCCTACCTCTACCAAGTACTTTTCAAGTTGACGTTCTCTTTTTAATTATTATTGTAACATATAAATATATGCATATGGAGAGTGGCACAATCTACTGAGTTCATTTATTATTGCTTGTATTAGAGCTGACTATTTGGAATTAGACAATCAGTTATTTGGATCATCCCTGGGGAATACATTCTTCCTTTCTCAGAAACTGTTAATTAATTGTCTATAGCTCTTTGTCTAGGGTGGACTCTGTGAGATTTGCACCATCTGTATTTGCATGCCAACTGGTATTGTCATTGTTTGTGTGTGTGTGTTGTTTAGGCAGAATTATTGATGGGTTATTATGAGTATAGTCTCCGTGTCATATCTAAGAGACACAATCTCACAGCAGACATCCTTGTCTTCCAACTCTTTCTGCCCCTTCTCTTCAGTTCCTCTAGAGTCATGAGTATAGGATTGATACTGTAGACATGAATTTGAAGTGGGTAGTGCATAATCATTTTTTTCTCTGAATTTCGATCAGTTATATTTTCTGTAATAGTCTTCATCTGCAGGAATAAAAACTTGCTTAGGGCAAGAGCTATATGTGTGGATATAAGAATAAGCATTTAGAATGAAGCTAGGAATTATACTGATTTAGCAAAGCTGCAAAAGTTGGTTCTACTCTAAGATCCATGACCAGAGTAGTCATAAGAAGCTGGCTATGACTCTAGTACAAGAACTGATCTCCCTCCTGCTGGATGGGTGCTGTTGGTTACCACAAAGATATAAGCACCACTATTGCACTTTGGATATATATTATCCTGGTGATTATTGTTGTGATTCATAGTGTTGTGATTCACACTGGAACTGTAGCAAGTACCCAATTAAACGCTCTCTTTTATAAGTTGCTTTGGTCATAGTGTCTCTTCACAGCAATATATCATGACTAAGGCAAGGACATTGCTTTTAAGAACTTATTGATTTAGCTTGGACCCTTTTAAAGAACTCATCAAAGTCTTTATATAAAAAGGTGTAATCTTTATTACATCTGAAAAGTCCCATTTGTCATGTAATTTAGCATAATCAGGGTCCTCAAATTAGGAAATGAGTATCTTCTTCTGTAGGTGTTCTGGTTTATCTTCTCCAGGTATTTCTTTTTATATTTTGTTATATTTAATTAATTAATTAATTAATGTGTGTGTGTGTGTGTGTGTGTGTGTCTGTGTGTGTGTGTGTGTGTGTGTGTGTGTGTGTGTGTGTGTGTGTGGAGACAGAGACAGAAAGAGACAGAGAGAGAAGGGGAGAAGATATAATGGTGTCCATGTGTGGTTTAAGGGATAACATAAAGGACTCCTTCTACTATATTGGTCCCAGAGATGGAACACAGGTCTTCAAGATTGGTATCAAAGGCCTTTACTTGCTGAGCCATCTTACCAGCCCTGGATTCTTTCTTTCTAACCCAAAGAATTGTGTCTCTGTGTTGTTCTTGGAGGTCTGATAGCTAGCATTTGCCTTCAAGGACTCCACTCTCTTCTCCATTTGGGGAATTCCTGGTGGGTTGTTTCTTTCTACTGCAGAGTTTGAGCTTAGTTTTTTTTTATCTGTGTATGGTTGTACCATAAGCAGCCTGAATTTTAGTACCTGAGAACAATTTACTTATTTTATAGAACTCAATTACAAAACCTCAGGCACATAAACTGTGATATGAACATGGCCAAGTGGGTTATATGGTATTTAACTTGCTTCTTCAGAGTCTATGCTATACAAAAGATCTGTGTCCTTTCTGTTACCCACACTTTCTCTTCTAAAGCCAAATGCCAGACATCACATCAGGTAGCACAGGCATTCTTTAAAGTTTGGAGTACATCCATTTCTTCAATACTATCAACCTATAGACAAACTGCGATATTTGTTGTACATGCTCTTATTTCCTATTACCTATCTATATCTGCCTGATGTTCAGGTTTGGGTGAATTCTTGGAGCTAATTCAAGTAGGGAGAAATGAGACATATTGAAATTTTTGGCCTAGTCATAAATTACACTTAGCAAATTTTCTATCAGTAAGGTAGATTCCCCAATCATAGGGAGAGCAATCACAATGAGGAGCTGGAACTGTCTGTCTTACACCTATGACTGAAGAAATCAGATCCTCAGAGAGGTGGACTAGGACTTTCCAACTCTTGAAGGTTTATGAATCACCCAGGGAATACAGCTCTGGCTTAGATGGAGCCAGGGAGACTATAGTTTAGACAATGCAGCCTTTTTATGGCCTAGATACTGGAGTGACAAGAGTTTGAATTATAAATTAAATGAGTGGATTTCCTTTCTAAAGGTTTAACTATTAATACTGGCTTTTATGTTAAGTATGCTCATGTTAGTGAGAAGGCTTAAAGCCACTTTTCTTTCTTGGTATTCACATTTAAGTATAGTTTTAATGATGTCCCAGTCCCTCGGCTGAACAACTTTGAAGAATATCATTAGTTCCAATAACTCAAGATCTAATTAGAGAGAATAATATGTTTATAAAGGATACAAGCTAGCATTTTAATCCAAGTAGAATTTCAAAGACAGGGATAGCATAGAAGATAATTTGTTTAAGATGTGTTCAGTATAATTTGAGAATGAGACAATGTAGTCTAATGATTTATGTTGATGGATAGGCATTTAGAATCTTCCTCTACGTCTCTTTGACATCCCCCAGAATTCTTTGAGAAACTCTGGGGAAAGTTGTGTGATTGCTATCATATTAGGAATTTATTGTTTAAATTGTGTGAGCCTGAAATCTCAGTATTTATATAAATGCCCTCAGGTTTGGTCTGAAAATAGAAACGGTCCACTTCTAGACACCATGGGAAACAGTCCCTTCATAATATTTTCTGATGTTTAATGGTTGTTGTGGACTGGGGATTTCTTAGAGTTTGAAAGAATGCCTGCCTGGATTCTTGATTCTGAGCATGTTGTTGAGTCTAGACCTGAATAAGGGTCCTACTTTTACCTTGAAAGTCAGCTTCAAATTATGACAGAAGGCTAAGAGAGACAACACCTAAGAGGATACAATCAGGCTTTTCACCATTCAGAGAGGAAAGGGGCGGAAGATAGTCATCAGCACAATGTAATAGAATTTATGGCAGACTCTAGATCATCAAGATTAGATTTGATCAAAACGAAGGCATTTTCTTCCTGGGGACCTGCCAAAGCTGTCAGTAAGTGATTTTGTCTTACTGACTGGAAAGGTGTCAAAGGAACCATGTGATGCTCTGTTGGAATATGGAGCCCAGCTGAGCAGTGAGTGTTCCTATTTCTGATGCTGTATCTCATTGTGGAAATGGCCAGTGTTCTTACAACACTGTTTTGATCTGCCTTAAGGATCGGGAGAGGTATTCACCTGCTGTTTTCACAGGATGGAAGCCCCTGAAATGCCACTAAAAGCATAGTCATTTTGCCAATGGAGAACAATGGAAAACCTCATTTGTGATATTAGATGAAAAGGGAAAAAATACACTTAGTATCAACAAAGAATTAAAAGTACATCTTCTAGCTGTCTTCCTTGAGGTAGGAAGTATCTTCTAATCTGTCTGCTCCATGCTATGGTCATACAAGAAAAGCTTGAAAGAAGTTGTCTATTTTGACACCAGTTCATTTACTCCTCGTTTGGGCCACAGTTTACAATTTCCTTATCTACATGCCATGAATACTCAGTTACTTCTAAGGGATTTCATTATATTGAATGTGTTTGTACATTGGAAGAGATCCTAACAGTGCCTGGTACAAGCTGTGCAAATTCACTAAAGGCCAGTCCCTGCTGGTAGACATTCCTTGGAAGGGAGAGAGCGACCAATGATATAGGGAGGTTCAGTTTGTATATGTTGTATTCACAGAATCTCTGCAGCTCTTTCTATAGAGCAGGCAAGGTGGCACCTCTGTCTTGTGGTCATAGTTAAGTTAAAAGAACTCCTAACATAGACTGGTGGTGAGTTTTCACATGGGGAAAGATGGTTGAAGAACAGGTTATTTCAGCAAATATGCTTCCTTAAAAGTCATTGAGTATTAATATAATTGCAAGCAAATGTGATATCAGGCAAATGAACTTTCATCTAAATTAGAAATATATGTGCACAGGAGTGTTCCTTATGAAACATGGAGAGGGTACTGTGCTTCTTCTGATAAATCCATCCCTTTTTATTCAATTAGATTATAACCACGACAATAGCATGTAAAGGACATTTTATACACTTAATCTCATCAGTCATCACCACACTCAGACAGCATTTTGGTGGATAATATCATGATTCCTATCACACTAAAACTGGGAAACCTGGAGCTCAGAGAGTTTAAGTACCATGCCTTCAATCACACGGTAGGAAGAAGGAAATGCAAGGCTATATAGAACCTTGCTCCTTCTTACATCAAAGCTATGCTGTTTATACCTGCAATGCTTTCCGGTCATTGCAAGAGAGGACACAATTAACATATAAGACAAGTATAAATGGAGATATCAAGAGAAACTTGCCAACTAATGGAATTAGTATATGTTCACAGAAAAGGTTGTATCTCTTCTTACCTGTAAATAAATAGACTTATCCTCAATGTTTCCCTGCTTTGTAAAGGAAGGCTCCATGGCCATTGAAATACTACTCTGTACTATCTTCTTCCATCCCTGCCTCCCACAGCACACTAAAACAGAAGCAAACACTCCCATGTTTTCATCTGTAAATGTATGGAAATACTTTTAAAAAATGCTCATCAAACCTAAGCTTTTTGTTCTGAAATCTTCAGAAGCCATTTCTACCAAGGACATGGACGACTGACCATTGGGCTCCAGGAATAAATGCTGGTGCTTCTTTGATGTCTTTGCACAGCAACTCTCTGGAGATGTCCTTCTCAACTCAAGAAAACCTTTTTTTTTTACAGCATCTGAGTTCTTTCCATGGGCACTCCTGATTGTACAGTTTCCTTGGATACAGCAAACATGTATTTTCAAGCCAGTCTTACAATCATGACTATTGTCTAAATTCTGCCTCCTATGCAACTGCCTCCTATGCAAACACAAGCCAGCAGCATCCTTAAACACTTAGAACTTTCGATTTTAATCAATTTGTAATCTTTTATGCTAGGAAGATCTCAAAGCACTCAATACCATTCTCTTCATATTACTGGAGAGGTGAGAAGACTTGGTGGAGAAGGTAGTTAGTCAAGAGTAGCCTGGACCTTTCTTCTGCAGTTTTCCATTTATAAATCGAAGTGCTCAAAGAAAAAGTTCTTGCTTATAGAGGCTAAAAGCCTGAAGGAAGAACTTCAGACAACAATAAATCTATCACCAACTTGTGTCAATAGTATTTTGTTGAATTCTTGTTATTGGCTTCCAGACAGCTTTAATGTCCCTCTTCTCTTACCTAGTGATTTGGAGCTGGAACTCTCAGCTGGTTTTACAAATTTCAGAAGCCTCATATTCACACATGCCTCATGTTGGGAAAAGAGGTCCTTGGCCTCTGGGATGGATAAGTGAATCTTTCCTCAGCTTGGGGATCTAACTGCAAATCTTCTGGGTCTGAGCCAGGATGAGTAGGCATAAGCTGTCTCTACAACCCACAGGGAAAGCACAGAACTGCGGTCTAACCAGCAGGACTTCCACTGCTCTGACTCCCACAAGTTCTATTGCTGATTACTTGCTCTTCAAGCTCTAGGCAGATGAAAATGTTCTCAGCTCTCATTCATTCATGTTAAAGTTGAATGTATTTTCCTTCCTTAGTTTTAGAAGTCCTTCTCCCTGGCTGTTACCATTGTGCTGATGGGGCCTCCTTAAAATCTGCCCTCTTTTCTGCCTCACTCCGAAATGAACTGCTGAACTCTCCCAGGAGGGATGCACACCTCCTTAAATCAGCCTTGCTGCATAGCAAGCCTGTGACTTCACCCCCGTTTAGTGCCCGAACTCTGGGGTGACAGGAGCACACTCATTGGCCTTTCTCCTGCTTGCTCTCAGTAGTTTCCAGTGACCAACTTCCTTCAACAAGGTTTAATCACCTAAAGGTTCCACTACCTTCCAAAAGAGCACTACCAGATGGGACCCAAACATTCAAACCTATGGGCTCATGTGGGTGTGGTTCACATTCAAGCCACAGCACAGGCCACTAGTGCTGAGAAACACTGTGTTAAAGAAGAAAATATTTCATTAAAAAATCATTATTAAACTCAAAAATGAGATTTTTAGATAAAAATGCAGAGGAAAACCCATACCACCCCTCACAGTAAGAATATACTATGAAAAAAGTTTAATTACTTCCTCTGGATTGCTAATATTACATTATAGTTGATATTAATATGGACTAATTTCATCCAAATCCACAATTTGGATGAAAAGCATCGTCTTTTCTAAACATGAGATTTTTAAATGATGCTGTCAGCTAATCCGTTAATCCAGTCTTGTAGTACAATCACATTGGTTGAACTGCTGTTAAGCAGAACTATAATAGTAAGAACAGCAGCACATCAGGGTGCTCCAGGTCTGACCTTGTGGAATTGCAGTAAGCATTTCTCATGCATCTTATGGCCCTCTGGGGGGATAGGAGTGTGTGAGGGTGGGGAAAGCTGGAAGGGCCAATGAAGACTTTGAAAGGGACACATGCATTCAGGAAGTTAGTCAGCAGACAGCTTGGCAATTAAGCTACTGAGTAAATCTTCCCAATTCTCTTTCCCTAGGCAGAAAAGCATTTCCCCTTTAAGATAAGTTTTCAAGGATCAAAGCATCATATCTACACTCTAATTTGAAGTGTGTAAATTAGCAGTTGTGGTTGTACTGGTAACGATGGACTTGCTCTTCCCACTTGCAATGTATCCATTTTAACACTCATATTTCTATTTTGAAAAGCAGTTTCCAGTATAGGCATTTGTTCCTGTAGATATACAGGTGAGTTAAATCAAGTCATATAATTAACTCTTCACTGGTCACTCAAGGAAAGAATATATATTATATGCTTCTGTGACAGACAAAAGATAGCTGTTTTAGATGATCTGGCTTGTGTTTCTTGTCTTGCTCAGTTAGTCTTTCCTTATTAGTGTTTCCAGTCCTTGAAGCTTCATTTTTATAGAATGTGAAATTAGACACCAATGAAGTCAGATACCATTGGCTATCCTGAAGTCATCCAGGGTACCATGTCTTAGCACAAGGACCCTATGACTGGAGTCTGTTTGTGACACAACTTCTTACTATCAGTCTGACTTTGAGTAGACAGGACACTTACCCAAGATCCAGGTCCTCTGAGCAGTGAGTAAAGTCATCTTACCTATTCATTGGGTTATGAGCCATAACTGTAGTGATGTATATAAGTACCTGGGCAAACTAGCAGCTATGAGGGTCCTAAAGGTGCACCATGAAGCTGAATGCTTCTTGAAAAGCCATGTCACCTCTACCAACTTACCTCCATAAGCCAGAAATGCCTGCTGAGTCAGGTGACACTTGATCCATCATGTCACACGTACATGATGAGCTGAAGCTTTAAGTTTAAGAAGATAAGATTAGTTCAGAAATGAGAACAGTGACATCCAAGGCTCAGTATAATATCTTTTAACTGCATGTTTCCATAGAACACAAGGACTGTGGCCAGTCTAAACTGAGATATGCTGTCACCTGATTTTTGAAACTTAGTTCAGAAAAAGAAAATATAAATCATCTCACTAATAGCTTTATATATGGTATTGAACTGATACAATCTTGGATAAGATGCCCCAAATAAAATATATTATTGCTATTAGTTTAACCTATGTCGTTATTTGTAAAAACTACTATAATATTTGTAATCACATGCCTAATTTCCATACTACTAGTAGACAGCAAAATTACATCTAAAGATGGAATATCCCATAGGTTTTGTAGTTGTTGCTGTTTTAAAGAGAGATAAGGAGTGGCTGTGATATTTGCTTACAGAGAATTTATAGACTCCTAGATAAAGGAGAGGGCAACAAAAATCCACCATCCTGTGTAAGACTGGGGGCTTTGCAGTCTGTCTCATGCAATGTACAAGTGTCCATGAGGGTGAGAAGTTTCAAACAAAAAGATAAATTTACACTAAAGATCCAGATGAAGCCAACAGAGGTTTTCCCATCAGTTCTGAGAACTTGATGTTTCTCGTCTACAAATTCAGATATCAAAATACAGAAATGAAATAAAATACCCTGTTGCTGCTTTTGCAGCCTTCATAGACTTCATATTCAAAGAAAAGAATTACATGGGCTTCATAGTATTTTAGCCAACATAATTGAGATGTGTTTTGTGCTGAAGTACTTTGTTGTGAGGATACCAGATGTGAAGTAAGCCTGGATGAAGAGGACTTAAAACCCAACTTGTTTTAAGGCACATTTTAAAGCTTTTAGCTTTGTCTAGAAATAGTTATTTTGACTTTTGGATATATGTCTTTTGAGCTTGCCAAGTAAAAGAAATACAGTTTCAACTACTCTATCAGAACCTTAGTTTTCCTTTTGTATATGCTAAACATGAGAACACACACAGCCTTTGAGATATCACACAATTGGTGGCACCACATGCCCTTTCCACCTACACAAACATCTTTCACCTCCACTTTTAGAAACAAAGAAGGGAAACATCAAAATAAAGCTGAGACCAGATAGAGAGCCACTAATGAGTCTCCTTTTTGTAGAGGGAACTGGGCTAGGGATCCACATGGAAAGCTGAAATGTGATGGATCACAGCTCCATGACACTGATTTAGTGTGTAGAACCTTTGACTTCTTGGTCATGCCAGGATATTGGTGACTTCATGGTAAACTCTTTTCCTGCATCCATTTAAGATTGCTTTCTACCATGTTTGCATGATTGATTCCTAGAGTGGCATAAGATCCCATATACAGACTAAGGAGGAAGACTACTCCATGTTGTGGTGTGTGACCCATTCCTTCAATTGATCTGCCTTTGGTGAGATGCCCTGATCCTGTCTAAAGGTTCTTTACCTTGGACAGATGAAATGTGGAGATTGCACTCTTTTTGATCATTGTAAGCTTTTCCCTTCTGTAAGGTTCTTGGCCATGCCATGACCATTTGATGTGAAGTGGTAAGTACTTTAACCCTCTAGCGAATAGATACCTGATTTTGAAGATCCATGGAACTATGCACGAGGAAGAAGAAACACATGCAATGGTCCTAGTAGTCACTGTTGTGACTGTATAGAACACTAAGAACTAGAGTCATATTCCTGGATGTAATACTGAGAAAATCCACACAAAGGTATTTAAGTGAAGTTTCTTAAATGTTCCTAGCAATTTCAAATTTAAATTAATTTTAAATTAGACAATCCAACAGAAATAGCTTTAGTTGTTAGAGGCTCTCGTGGTCAAAATTTTCAAGAGAAACAAAACCAATGGGTTGAATGAACAGGCAGGCAAATAGACAGATGATGATGATGATGATGATGGTGATGATGATGAAGATACATAGATAGATAGATAGATAGATAGATAGATAGATAGATAGTAAGAATATAGATAGTCAGACAAACATACATTTGTATATTGAGAGACTTTATTAAATCAACCTATATTTAAATAGTAACATGGAGGGTGAGCATAATAGATGAGAAAGAGGAAATTGCTTGGACCTTGGGGCTAGATGCCTCAGCATTAGGGGAGTCCCCTAATGGCTGTCTCAAATTGAACAGCAACTTGTTAGTTGCTCAGTCCACAGAGCTGGCTGTTTTATCAGTCCAAGTCTAGTGCAGAAAAGTTGGAAAGCTCCTGGAAAGCCACCAGTCTTTAATTAGTGATGGAAGGCTGAAGAGACAAGTTCAGATATCAGCAAAAGAAACTGTAGCATCAGGAAAAGGATGCATAAGACCTGCAGCAAAAGGAAAGGGCAAGTGGGAAAATGGGCAAAGGGCCAAGTGACCAAGCCAAGTGGGCAAGTAGAGGAGCCAAAAGGTTAGAAGGGAAGGCGAAGGAGGGAGGAGGGAAGGCCAAGGAGGGAGGAGGGAAGGTCAAGGAGGGAGGAGGGAAGGTCAAGGAGGGAGGAGGGAAGGCCAAGGAGGGAGGAGGGAAGGCCAAGGAGGGAGGAGGGAAGGCCAAGGAGGGAGGAGGGAAGGCCAAGGAGGGAGGAGGGAAGGCCAACAAGGGAGGAAAGGCCAAGGAGTGAGGAGGGAAGGTCAAGGAGGGAGAAGGGAAGGCCAAGGGGCATGTGGGAAGGCCAAGTATACAAAAGGAAACTGAGCTTCCTTCTGTCATGCCTCCTTTTACCTTGGCTGCTGCTAGAAGGGGTCAGGAGACACAAGTCAGGGTGAAGTCTTCCCATATCAGCTAAGACCATCAAGACAATTCTTTAATTGAATTTCCCTGCTTAGATGATTCCAGTTTATGGCAAGTTGGCATTAACACCAACTATGAGAGTAGCTGCTTTGTAAGATCTGGAACAAGAATGACTGTGCCATCCTGGAATGAGAAAGTAAAGATAGCATTGCGACCCATCACCTCAATATGTACATAAATGTCTTGTTCTTTGAAAGTGGATTTTGTGCTGTACATGAACATGATTGTTTCATACTCTGAAAACATTTCAACCCAGAATTTTAAATACCCATTTGTGCTGTAACTCTGACAGCCTTATGAAATTGTGGTTTTGTTTTCATTTTTATTGACTGAAAATTTCACTCATGCATATAATAAGTGTTTTAAGGAAGTATTGTTTCATTGCCTCCCCTTTAATATCTTATCTGTACCCACCACCATATTTAACTCCTAGTTGTGTCTTCTTGGTGCTGCCTGTGTGTGCATATGTGTTGTCTACTAAGATATGTGTAGCCTCTCAGGGGCCAAATCACTGAAGAAAACAGACTCTTCACAGCAGCAATATTACAGGCAGCTCCTCAATTAGTGATGGGATTGATTTCCTCTACATCTTGTCTACCATGAAGGGATGATTTTCCTGGCTTGAGCATCTTAAGGTATTGTGCATCCAGTCACAGCTGCTATAATCCCATATGGACAGCTACTCTGAGGCATCTGGAAAGCATTTCACTGTAGTCATGGACTGCTTTGGGCACTTCCAGTCTTGACATGCCCTCTTCTACAATGATCCTTGAGCATTTGCAGGAGGGGTATGATATAGCTGTCTCATATAGATATGAGACACTCCATGGTCTCTTATTCTCTGCACCCTGATCAGTTGTAGGACTCTGTGGTGATTGACATCTACTTCAGAAAGAAGCTATTCTGATGAGGCTTGAGAGATGTGCTTAGCTATAGGTAGAAGGATTAAGTCTTTTTCTGATGAGGGTTGAGAGATCTGCTTAGCTGTGGGTAGAAAGATTAAGTCTTCAGGAGTTGTAAACCATGGGTCTTTTTTTTTCATTAGATATATTTTTTATTTACATTTCCAATGATTTCCACTTTTCTAGCCCCCCACTCCCCAAAAGTCCCATAAGCCCCCTTCTCTCCCCTTGTCCTCCCACCCACCCCTTCCCACTTCCCTGTTCTGGTTTTACCGAATACTGCTTCACTGAGTCTCTCCAGAAACAGGGGCCAGTCCTCCTTTCTCCTTGTACCTCATTTGATGTGTGGATTATGTGTTGGGTATTCCAGTTTTATAGGTTAATATCCACTTATTAATGAGTGCATACCATGATTCATCTTTTGAGTCTGGGTTACCTCACTTAGTATGATGTTCTCCAGCTCCATCCATTTGCCTAAGAATTTCATGAATTCATTGTTTCTAATGGCTGAATAGAACTCCATTGTGTGGATATACCACATTTTTTGCATCCACTCTTCTGTTGAGGGATACCTGAGTTCTTTCCAGCTTCTGGCAATTATAAATAGGGCTGCTATGAACATAGTGGAGCATGTATCCTTATTACATGCTGGGGAATCTTTTGGGTATATGCCCAGGAGTGGTATAGCAGGATCTTCTGGAAGTGAGGTGCCCAGTTTTCGGAGGAACCGCCAGACTGATTTCCAGAGTGGTTGTACCAATTTGCAACCCCACCAGCACTTCAGATGCAGTTGGGAGTTAATAACAAATAGGGGGAAATTAATGGTGAAAATCCTTCCAATTTGAAATGGAACATGGTTGTTCCACATGGTGGAACTCAGATATAATAATAGCATTGCCACTGAAGCACGACATCATATTTGCCAATCAGGAATTGCCCAATCAGAAAGGCCACCTGTGTGAATACAGACTCGCGAGCATCTTACTTACAGAACTCTGGTTTTGCGAGCTGGGCAGGCGTCATTGTACATGTTCTTTTATATGTGTGTAGATTGTTTGCTTGGGCTAAGTTGATTTATCTCACAGTTCAATCATGATCTGTCAAAGACTTTTTCCTATGCCAAACACTAACTTAATTGAAGCACACACATTATTTCATGTAGATCTGCATTTCCTTTTGATATTATTCCTCTTGTTATCTAAATAAAGGAACTGGTATCCAGAGAAATTGAAAATGGCTTTACTGAAAGAAAGAAAAGCCTAGGCTCAGGTAGATAGCAGCTGACCTGTATTTCATGAGAGGCTCATTGGGTTTTTTTAGCAGCCAGGAAGCTATGCTGAAGGAATGGATGAAGAAGCTACAGACAAAGGTCACAATTGCCTTATATTCATCTTTCAGAAGTTAAAAAGAGTGGTACTTGTGATTCCTGGGGTGGGGGCTTATAGTTCATTTCAATTCACTTGGCTTTTCTTTATTGGAGAAGACTTTATAGGTATGCTCATTCTGTAGAATCTTCCAAAAGCAAAAATCCTGGTCGAAATTCTGTCATCAGAATTGGTTGGCGATCTCTAAACGAAGACAAACTATGTTCTGAACTCTCCAATTACCATTCTTAAGCACTCAAGAGTTGAAGCATACCTACTTCAAAATGAAACTTTAAATTCTTTTGCTAATTTTACATTCTGATCCATCAGTGGTGCTGGCTTCTTGATTACAGAACAATAGACGGCATTAATGAGTCTTCCCAACTACTGTCAATGGTATTCAATACGTGTCTTGTTTCCCAGATTACAAATAGGCACCACCTGCTATTGGAATGTCAATTTCTATCATTTTCTTTTCTTTAGCTTTTTCATCAATGTTAGCAGTAGAATTGTTTACTTTTCTTTTCAAAATATGAATGAAAGATCTACCATGTTAAGATAGTGTTTTAAGAATATATCTATCACATTTCTAATAAATATAATTTAGTAAATAAATAAATATATGGCATAATATTATAGCAGAATTACTATATAATTTTAATTTTATAATATATTAAATTTAATATAAATTTAATACATTTTATATATTAGGATGACTAAATTGTATGATTTGTATTGCTATTTATTGATAGTCAATTCTTTATGTTACATAATTCATTTATTATTAGACACTTAGTTAATAACCATGTTTTTCTGAAGTCCTTATTTATTATGGATGAATAAAACAATATTCCCTCAGAACTAAAATCTTTCATATAGTGGAAGAATTGACTCAAATGTCTTCCAGAATGTCTTTGATTGCATGATGAAAGCCAGGAAGACAGACTTCAAGGCTTGTAGCTCTCAAAACACTTCACTAAAAAGTATTCTGTATTCAGCCTTAAATAAAAAGAAAGAAACTTGGATCATTCTGTATCTTGTATGAATACTGAAGACACACTGTGTTAAATGAAATAATCCAAACAGGAAGAACAAATGTGTAGTTGCACTTCATCGACATATGGTAGTTACAGTGAGCAAAGCTAACTACTGACAGGAATGGACAGAGCTGAGTTCCCTTCTAATTTGTACAGAGGTGATGGCACTTTGAAGTCAGACTGAGGGAAGAATGGCGGTTACACACAGTGTGTGTGGTGAGCTGCATGTGGGGCGTCTGGGGTGAGCAGTTGGAGCTGAGTAGCTTATAAGCTGTTTGGAGAGAATGAGGTGACTTCCAGGGAATGAGACTGTAATGAACACCACTGCACTTTGCAGCTAAATTAGCTCAGTGCTGATGTTTATGTTGTACAAATTTTACAGTTGAAAAAAGCCACTGTGTCAATGTTCCCTTTTGCTAGAGAATACAGTCCTAAATGAGAGAGTGAATCTCAGGGGTGAATGAGAACATGTGTAATCTTTTTTTTTTATTTCCAAGACGTACCTTTCTTACTTTTAAAAGTGAGTCCAAGAGTTGTTCCTAAGCCACAGTCCCCTGATTCTACCATTTTTCAATAAATTCTGATAGAAGTTTTCCAATTCTGAGAAAGATCATGGAAAGTGAAAATAACTCATTTATAAGAAAACAATTTTTAATGACACTCAGCGTAGAGTTTTAATGATTCTGCTCCCAGGATGAATAAAGAACAGCTAAGCAACCTTAAGACCACTCAGAAAATAAATGGAAGAACTAAAAACAGAGCTGAGGATTCCCTGAATCTCTCCCTGCGTCCTGATAAACACGTTTGCACCCTTCCAAACAGCAGTGAGGTTGGCAGGAGGCACAGGGGGCTGGCAGCCTAAGGAGAATCTTCCCTGCCTTAAAATAGTTTTTGAGTTCTAAAAATCTCTCATGGCAAAGCAAACCCTGTTACAAACGCTGACTCCTCTCCCAGCTTAGCACCAATCACTAAGAGAAAGGAACCAGAAGGAACAGCGTGGCTCTTCAGAGCCACGCTGCCTTTCCCTAATAATTCCCGAATAATTTAGATGCTTCATTATTTCCACATTTTAACCTTTTTTAAAAATAACAATCTCCAAAATTTGTAGAGTTTTGTTGCCCCCCCCCCCCCGCAAATGAATAGAATTGGACCTAGAAGAAAATTCATTCTCTGTTAGTTAAACAAAGCAAGTTGGGTATTGCCAAGGATTAGCACAGGTGAACATTGGGTTTGACCCAGTAACTAATGACAGGACTGGACAGAGCTGAGTTGCCTTCTAATTTGTACAGAGGTGATGGCACTTTGAAGTCAGACTGAAGAGACAGAAGAGTGAGTGAGTGGGGCTGAAGCAATCAGAAAAGGGAACACTTACCAAGGGTTGGTTAACGGCCATGGGATTAGGCTAGCTATACTGTCTAAGCAGATGCTGTCCTCCCACAGACTCAGGGAGAAGTGGGGCCCAGCCCCTGCTCCTCCTGATGGCCCTGGGGTCCCTGAGAAGAACACTCCCAACTTATAGGAGACATGTAAACATCACCAAGCAACAGAAAAGGACTGACCATTCTAAACTCCCTCCCACAGGTTTGAAGATTAAATCCCATTAAATATGCTAAGCAAATGGTGTACCCCTGGGAAAGCATTAGACCCTGTATGTCTTTTTCAGTGCATTCCTAGGAAGTCAGGGCCTGTTGTCCAATGTCATGTAGGAAACAAACAAATAGCAAAAGCCCAGTCAATTCTTGGACTTTTCCAATTCTGAATTCAGGAGTCTGGGGTTGGGAGCTGGGCTGTCTCTGGGAAACAACCTAAAGCAGCTAGAGCTGGGTCTCAGTACAAGTATGCTGATTTCTGCCAATGCAGAAGAGTGAACACAGTGTGGAGTGGAAGGTGTTTTCAGTTTACAGGCCCAGGTGTGGGTGCTCCACAGAGAAGAACTTACTGAGTTGAAGTTGACATAAATGAAAAGAAAAAGAAGATCAAGCATTAAGTAAGCTGCAGTTCCCTGGCCCATTAGACATGCACATCATGAGTATGCATGGCCTGGCTTTGATTAGCACTTGTTTTTACTTCCCACGGCTTGGGAAAGACTATCAGTGCTTTACGTCAGAATGAAAATAAAAAGATTCAGCTCTTCAATTATACAAACGTGTTGTTTTCCCATTGGATGTATTATAAAGTTTCAGAAATTTCCTTGTGGAATGTTTAATTATTTTTAGATATTTTTTCAAAATAAAAGTTTAAAAGTGGGATAAAATGTGAATGTTTCTAATTAGGTAGGTAAGGTATAAAAGATAATTCATGTAAGAAACAGAGGAAGAAACTGCTGATTCAAAATTATACCCTGTCTAGCTGTTCTCTCCAGATAGATTATATTACCTACCATATCAAGTAAGTAGGAATCAATGTATAATATTATAGGCACAATTTTATGAGAAACAAATTTGCTACCATATCAAATTAACATTATCTTTCTTGTGTTTGGCACTGCAAGGTTTTTTAACTTGTTTTTTTTTTTTTTTTTTTTTTTTTTTGCATTCTGTACTTTTCTTAGTTGAGCAGATTTGTATGCAATACAATATATGCTTTCTGTGTTTTCCTATTAAAGACCCTTTTCTTGTCTGCTTAGAAGGGGAGATATTCCTTAAACACTGTAGCTTAAGAACCTATTCCATTGCTATCATTCCTTGTACTTTAGAGAATGAGCTAATGTGCTCTTTTACAAACATCTCATTCATGATATCCCAAATTACTCTACTTTGGTTAATGGACATGGGTTTGTTTCTATGTCTACCTACTTTGTGAGAGATGCTGAGAGACATCTTCCTGTTCACTTAAAGGACATGCTGCCATTTGGTCTTCAATGTAGAGACTGGAAATGAGTCATGGATCCCTTAAAAGCAAACATGCCCATAATCATCACTGGCAAGAAATGTTTCAATGATAGAGATGTGTATCAAAGGGATTTAAAAGTGTGTTATGGGAAGTTTGTCAGATCTCCATTATGATCTGGATCCTTTTTTGATTTTGTGGAATGTCTACGTGTCCTGATCTTCTCCTGCAGTAGGATTCTGAAGAGTTCTAAAGAGTATGTGATTAAATAAAATGAACTACCTAGAATGACTGTGAAAGTGTAAGCCATTAAATTCCATCTTAAAGGGTGACAAATGCATCTCTCCAAATAGATAGTTATCCTTGTCAGGCTTGTTCTGCTGGCGATGGAACCTTTAAGATGTGGATTTTTGCTGGAAGAAGTATCTCACTGAGGACCTGCTTTGAGGATTTACAGTCTTGTCACACTTCCAGTTTGCTATCGCTGCTCCATGATAAAGATGTGACCTCTTGGCCTCTGGCTTTGGCAGCCTATCATATTCCCTAAGCTCCCTGACCTCACTAATCCCAGGAAGTTGGACAGGTTTCCAGTATCAAGCATGATTTCCATCTGATCGAGCAGGCCTTAAGTCTAATCAGACAGCTATTGGTTACCATCAAGATGCAAGTGCCACTATACTATGGATACTTTTCTAAACTCCCAATGTATGATTTACAATTTGTTTAATGCTTAGGCATTGTCAGATTGTTTTTCTCAAAGCTCTGCTCATGGTTCCTGCATGATTATAATGAAAATAAGGCAGAAATGACATCTTCAGAGCCCTGGCTTCCAGGGCTATGTTTCCAGGCCATTCTTTCATTTAACTTCTCAACACTCCATTTTGACAATGAGGAAAGTCAAGTTCAGAGAGGTTAAGTAACTTGCTTCAGAGCATGAAGCCAGCATCTGTCAGAGCCAAGAATCCATACCAGGGTCCTCGAGGTCACCTGCACTCTCCACATTCCAAATCTCCCACACCATAAGATTTTGTCACATGCTTATTTGCAAATGATAAGTGACCTAATCGAAAAGGTCTTGCAGAAGATATAATGGCTTACAGAATAATCACTGTTAGGATTTCTAAGGTGTTATTTCTTTAAGGGAAAATCAACCCCCATCATTCTCTAGGTGTCCCAAAGCTTTGATAAAGAGATAGACATGGATATGGTACAGTATTAGTAGAAATGTCTACTCTACTTCTCAAAAATGACTTTCAACCTTCCTATAATGATTTCATACCTGCTATATGGCAGCTAAGACCCATGTGGCAGACAAATACATTCGGGGCCTTCAAGATAACATTTAGTGTCAAAATTGACATGCTTTTTCTAAACCCTAGAATTACCATGTCACAAGGCTGTGGGAAGCTTCAGAAAAGATCTTTTTCTCTATTCTGCCACATTCATTGATAAAAATTCATTGGTGGGATACTAGAGAATTAGGAAACGGCAAAGCACAGCCTCTTACTTCATCCTTCTAGTATGAACATGCCTAGATTTTGTACATGAGGCAAATACCATATTGTATGTCCTGTAAGCCATAGAAAACAATTGTCAAAAACTTCCCCTTCTGTTGACACCCAGTTTGACTTCCAGTTGATTAAATGCATTATGTCTATATGTAACTAATTTCATTACTTAGACAAACTAATAATAAACTATATCCTCTTGCGAGTTCTTTCAAAGGTTGCATTTTAATTGAGATTGTGTTGGATAGCAAGAGCAGCCAAAGTAGAATTATGGATTTGAAATACTCAACACCAGACTAAAACAACTTATTAAACCTCCTACTATGAAAGATTATTTAACATTAACATCTACATACAGGGAGACTTTCTGGCCCCCAAGAGTCAGAGAAGGTAGTAACGAGCCACCAAGCCAGTGATAAAAGGCTCATCTGTGTCTTGGCTAGCAGCCCAGATGTGATTTATCCACCACACATCATACTAGATAATCATACTAGATAGTCAATCCTGAAACTCTTTTGGAAAATGCTTCCACTTTTGGTCTTTGAATACTAGATCTGCATCCTGTTCATCTCCTTTGCTTTTGACCATGATAAAATGTTTATCCTTTCAGAGTATAGTAATGCCACTAAAATATCAGAAATAATCTCCTAATTTAAATTAACTCCTAACAAAACTGTCTACTTGCTTTCTTTACTTGGGTGTTTAACAGTGATGTCAAGAAACGCAAAAAGTAGAACCCTTGTATCTATCCTTTCTTACCTCTGTAATCAAATTGTCATTATCCTATTGGGACCATCTTCTTAAATATAACCAGTTGTTTCGGTCAGAAAAGGTGATACATCATTTGGAGTCTTCTATCTATCTCACTTCCTACAGCAACAATGTCAGTGATGCACCAACCATCATCTTCTCTGAGTCTGACCTTTCTCAGTACTCTCAGATCACTAGTCCAAGGCCCAACATCATTATCAAGTAGAAGACTTCTGCAAATTTTAAAAGGTGTCTCTTTCTCAAGATTCAAGCATTTCTGCTATGATTTCTTAGAGCACATCTATTGATAAGACAGATATTGTAATCAATACACATCCCTAGTGTTGATGCTATAATTGATTCCCCTGGGATCATGCTGTGCAAAACCTGCATAGTTGTGTATAATGGGCTTGAGTCATCCACCATGCCTAAGGCCTTGAATGTTGCAAGAAATATCTAATTGTCATACTTCTTCTTCCCTGTTCTGCTACAGTCATTTCTTCTAGAATGAGCTCTTAAAATCATATTCCAAGACACCTGTTTCCTCAGTCAATGTCTTCCAATAGCATCCATTTACACTGACAGTCAAAATCAAACTGTCCCCCATGGCCACTAATCTCAGGATATCTGGCCCCTGATTTCAATTTTGCTCTGACCTTTAAGACCAATATATAATCAAGATGGAATGTCAGGGCTTAATGATTAGTGTCTCTCCTAATCTATAGTTGGCTGACCATGTTAGCTAAATGTCTTTAATATCAGCACTGACTAGCTCTTTTGGATCTGCACACTTGGCTCTTGTTTTTCTGTTCCTAGAACAGAGCAAGCTTTTCCCATGTGTGTTAACTCCCAAGGACTGTCTCAACAAATAAATCATGACTAGATGAATGGCTTACAATAACAACTTTCAGGGATTATTCTTCTTTGAGAGAAATTAATTCTCTCATAGTTGTAAAGACAAGAAGTTTGAAGTCAAGGCAGATCCAGAATCAATTCCATCTAGGGACAATGAGAATCCATCCATATTTTCTCTTAGCTTACAATGACTGTTAGCAATTCTTGGTGGTCTTTGGTTCTAATTCCTGTCTATGCTTTTGTGCTTCACACTGCCGCCATCCTTCTCTCTGTTTCTCATGTTTTCTCTAAGCCTGTTTCATTGAATTTAATGCACACATCATTCCAGATGACCTTATCTCAAGGACCTTAATTTAATACCACCCACAACATTTACATATGCTCACATTCCAATATTCCAGGTTGTCAGAATGTTTGGCAAATCCATGGCAGCAGATACAGATACATAATGCTGCCTAATGGCTTTCATTCTTTCTCAGTTTCTTCTCAAATAATAATTTCTCAGAGAGGCCATCCTTTGTTCCTTGAGTCTGTTTCACTGTGGACATCATGTCCCAAGGACAGCAGATCTAGATACTCCGCAAATAGTTCCTAATTTTCATAGGACCAAGTTTATAATCATGGCACATCTCATTTTGGGCAGCCATAAGTAGTATCTTATTAAGTATAGAATGTGGATATTAAAAAGAAGCTCTTTCAGAATATAGGCAATGTCATATAATTTGTATACATCACCTACCCCTTGGAAGAGCACATAATAACAACAGATCAAGACCAATGATGCCTAGTCAATATAACTGGATTCTGATACTTAGTAGCAATAGAATGACATAGAATCTAATGGTTTAATCTACTTCAGCTATGTTCATATAACTTCAAGAGCCATCCAGAGACTACTAACACTACCTATACAGACTTCTTAGTCAGAAACAAGAAAGTTAGTCTGAGGTAGGGAATCTTTACATTGCCAACTGCTTCTATGTATCATTTAACCATTTGATATAAGTAAGAGAATACAAACTATGAAAACATGAACATGGTTATTCTGAAAACCAGTTACTGAGCTAAAATGTTCTCCTTGAACATGAAAAAGGCCATATGAAAATCCTAAGTGAAAGGACAAAAGACACAAAACCAATGTCTACAGGAGAGCTTAAGGGATTGCTGAAGGATGGAAATACATAAGTATGTTGATAACATACTGAACGAAGTATTTATGCTTCTGAGTCTCCACATCATCCTTTTGATTAAGTTGATGGAGAGAAATGTGGAAATGTCACTACTCGGGACATCCTAAGAGACAAGATAGTCCTGTCTACTTCAGACTCATGCTATCTCTCTTCTTTATAAAAATAAATTACTGATCCATAATAATTACTAAGTGTCCATGCTTGATGCAGGGGTTCACAGCTGAGGAAGCCAACCTCCTGGCCCTTGGAAGTTTCACAGTTAGGTGGGAAGATCAAGGAAGGCATGCCAGTAGAAAGGACTTGTTGACTGGAATCACACAGAAAATGATACCACAAGAGCTAAAAATGCCACTGTATTCAGGGGCCAAAGTCTTAATTAAAGTCTTGTACTTATGATCTTTCTTCTTCACACCTGTGCTCTCAGTCTGTGACACCGAAACCTCAAACCAAAACCAACTTTTGGGGGGAAATTGAGAGCTTCCTCCATTTCCCTGATTATTTACAGTAGGAAATAAAAGGTTGAAATGATAAAGAGAGGCAAGATGTCTTTCACACAAATCCTCACCTTTGAAAACCACCTATCTTCAGGGTTGATGTTTTTAATATGAACTGGTTTGCCAGTCTGATTCATTCAGAAAGCCCCAAGGCTTCTGCCTCTGTCCTTAGACAATATTGAATTGACTGTCAACTTTCAAATCATAAATAATAATAATGGCTTACAAAAGCTAGGAAATGCAGAAGTGAAGGCTTTCATTCCAATAATAACTCATTCAATTGAGCCATAAAATATCTTTCAATATCTAGACAAACTTTCCAGACTTACTTTAGTGTGTGAAAAATGAGCAGTGATGTTAAGCCCCCATTATAATGAGCACCTTAGGTTTTCATAAGTTGAGCCTTTTCTAAACATTATTGCTTAAAGCATTCACATGCTATAAATAGGAAGTTTCCTATTAAGCTATAAAAGGCCATTTTGTAGGTTGGTAAATAATAATTTTTCATCTATGAAAATAGAAGCTAATCTACATGGATCTGTTGTTCACTATAGGTAATAGAGTTCCTTAATACATTTTCTCTAATCCAGTTTAGGAGCAGAAACCCATGCATGGAAGTAGAGACCCAATTTTCAAATCTACTTTCTCGAGCAGAGGGTGTATTTATGGGATAAAGAGGCAGGATGCTTTAAGGTATGAGGAGAGGCAACTAGCGCTGATGTAAGCCATGCTATGTGTGCAGGCACAATCTGTCCCCATGGCTCTTCATGAGGCATGTGTGCCAAAAGTGGAAATGATCTATTGGTGAGTTATTGACCCTCTGATATTGGAGTCACCCAGGCCCAAGTGATGAGACTGTCACTTTTCAGAACAACAGCCTGCAAGTCTTTGCAAAGTACCCCAGACAACCATTATATCTGGGACCCACTCACCCGAAGTGTTCTCTGAGGTAAAGCTTGTGGGAAAAAGTATATCTTAGCTGTATCAGTTCTAGAATTGGTGATTTTCAAAACCAATTAAAATCAAGTAACTGGAGACTGGAAGAGATGGCTCAGTGGTTAAGAGCACTGGCTAGTCTTCCTTAGGTCCTGAGTTCAACTACCAGCACCCACATGGTGGCTTACAACCATCTATATGGGGATCTAATGCCCTTTTCTGGTGTGTCTGAAGATAGCAACAGTGTACTCACGTACATAAAACAAATAAATCTTTAAAAATATAGAAAAGCAGGAGGAAGGATGGTGAGAGTCTGAATGGTAAAATGTACAAAGACCTGCTCAGTGCAGTGCTGTGGCTGCTGGCTGATGATGCCCAAAGTTAGAACTCTGTTCTCCCATGACATCTTACAGACAAAGACTTGTTATTTTTATGACTACATTCTGGAAACGAACTCCCAGCTGCTAACTTATCACTGGTTACATACAATACTCAGAATGAGTCAGATTCACTTATGTAATTGTAAATTATTTTTGCTTCAATTTAATAAACATTTGTTACTTCTCTTATATTTGAAACATGGCCATGAATAGTACATAAGTTGTCCACATACATAAAATTATAACTGGTTGAATGAAGATATAATATGATAAAATGTAACTAATGTAAACCAAAATTCCTGAGAACTTAAAATGAGAAATCATAGGAAAGGATCAAACTAACTTCCTAGAAAAGAAACCATTAAAGGCGGTAATTTTAAAGGACCCAAAAATAATTAATTAATGAAAGCATTTATCTTGGGCAAGTTATGCCTCGTTACACAGAAAGGACTACAGTTTCAAGAGTGTGCATATAAACTTTTCACACAGTTCATTTTATGGAGTAGTAGTCAATAGTGCATCTGAAAAGGGATTTTAAAAATATGTAAGAACAGAAGGGGAGGTATTTGCTTGTGAGATTCACTTTCACACTACATCCATAGAATTATCCTATAAAGTATAATTCTGCCTAGCTCCCAATGGGATCTTGAGTAATTGTTTAACAAGTAGTGAAAATTTAGGAGAAATTCAAAGTTTCAGGAGTTATGTCAAAAAGAGTTTGTTTTAACATTATTTAGTTGTTACAATGAAAATAATAAATTATCCAAAACTCAAATAAATTGTGAACTACTTCCAGTTCTCGAATTTGTAATGCAAGTTATATAAATGCCTCTGAGCTCACATGTAAGCCATAAACCATGGGAATTTAACTAAAACAGAAAATCCTCTACTTACATTTAGAGAAAGAAAAAGACTTGCTTTGTTTCTGCATTATTTCAGTGGACTTGTTAACAATAAAAAGACTGTAATTATACTACCTAAAAGTCAAATTAAATGGAAATAATTAACCTGTGATGTCCACATTTCCATAATCTACAATTATAAAACATTATCCAAGGAATTTTAATTGTATCAAGCCTCCTTTTAATCTATTATACAATCAATCTATGGCAATATAGCTAATAAAGAACACATCACAATCATTTCAGTCTCAGGAATAAAGCACTTTGATGGAGTTCTGAGCCTTTAGAAACAGGCCTATCAAGGCTGGAACCCCACTGCAAGGGGCTTCTGTGTGTTCCCAGGAATGTGAAGGCAATCCAGAACAAGGTGTAGAGACTGTTTCTGTTGCTACGTCAAGGATGTACTAGACCAGGGAAGACCCTTTGTAAGAAGATCTGTGTCTCTTCTGTCACGAATGGTCATGAAAAACTACCCCAGCTTTCTTTAGGAGAAGGCTCTTATAGGCTCTCCATGATATCATCTTTTCTTGGGAGTATAAAGTGGAGGTGGAGAATTCCCACTGAGGTGGAGAATAAATCAAAATAAAGTTGCGGTGTCTCTGCAGACAATCAGGGAGCCCCAGGAAATTGTTCTCCTGGAGAATGGAGGCAGCCTGATGGAGTGAGCCTCTCTTTGAACCTTGACCTTGGACGAGTGCCATTTGGTTTACATGAGATCTTCATTGATACCAACACCAGAATTCTTTCCTCAGGGGAAATAATCACTCAAAGTCTCTGTGGAGTTTTGTCAAGTTTTCTGAATGTACCCCACTCCTGACATCAGGGACACAATGTGTTTCCGAAAACATTTAAATACTTCTATGATAAGTTTTATCTAGGGTTAGCCTTTATTTAAGTTACTGGAGTTTCTCTCAGCCAACAGTACTCAAATGGTTACTCCAAGTTTTTATTTCATGGGAAATGAGCTAACTCTGACAATAATCAGTGATTTATTTGACTTTTTCCTGAAAGAATTTTGGTTTTAGTTTTTACATGCATGGTTGAGTTTGTCATCAGTCACATGTAAGTTCACCTCTGTTTGAAGTCAGTTTGAATTTGAGTCAAATTCATAAAACATTTGAAAATTCATTTATTTTTTTTAATGCAGTAGAGATAGGACTTGAAGTTTCTACTAGTGTTTTATCTTCTTTTCAATGTTCTTCTAACTGCAAGAAAGTTTTCACAGTTTAGAGATATCTAATATGATTTTGAAGTGCATAAATTATTTTCCTCAGGTAATTTACTTCATATGTTATTTTCTTCATTTTCTAAAATGTGTTTGACTTGGCCATGATGTGGATCTTGAAAATTTCTTTGGATTGCCGTTCTAAGAGTTCTTCTTTCTCTACCACCTGCCACTGTGCCTTTCTTCAAGAAAGATTTTGGTCTTTGGTAAGAAGTCCTCCAGAGTCCTCCTTTGACTTTGACATTTAAACTTTTCCTGTGGACACTGCAGCTCATTTTATACTGTTTGGTCACAGCCCTTCCAAGCCTCCTTCTCATTTAGAAGCAGGGTCCCATCTTCATGTCAGAGTGGTCCTGTCACTCACCCTCAGTGCTGCCTGCAGTTCTGTTTTTCTGATGTGTGCTGACGGGTGTTTTTGTTTTAGCTGCTTGAGTGACATGTGGATGATGCATCTGGTGAGATGATGGTATCGTTCTTGCACTGTCACCCATCAGCTCTCCTTGTTTTCAATACTTAGATTCTCATCTTGAGATCCTTTCCTAACATCTATTTTAAACTACAGGAATGATCTGGAGTCTTGAGGCTTTTAATCAAAGACCTCAGGGACTGTATTTTCCTTTGTTGAGTTCCTAATGCTTTGTTCTTGTGTCTGGCTTCTATCAAAGTTGAACTGAGGATTCTAATTTCTGTCTTAAGGATGGTAAGCCTTGGAAGGTTGAGAATTTCAGTAACTTATCCTGCATGCATTTGCTTGGTTTTGTTCTTTGTGACAGTCTCATATAACCCATGCTAGCTTCAGACTCACTGTACCTAAAGCTATTCTTGACCTTTGACCTTCTGATCCTATGGCCTCCACCTTCAGCATGTTCCACCACATTCAGCATGATAATATTTGATGAGTAAAATATTGTTATCTGGGCCATCAATACCACCATTGCCATGGCAGTCTATGGGACTCTGGGCCTATTTTAAGGTGCCCAGCTAGACTTCCGCCTTTTGGCACTGCTCTCTGGGGCTGATATCATGTAGAGTGAGCATTGTGAACTTCTGATACAATGGGAAGCCCAGGTTTTCAAGTCCCTAAGAGGCTCAACAGACTACAAAAGACTATGGTTACCTTTCTACATGAAACAAAGCCAAGAGAGGGTAATAAGCTAATAAGTCAGTGGAAGACAGGGAAATAGGACAGTTCCTCCCAACCTTCCCTTCATCAGAACACATGGTCAGCTGTTCTACATGGTGTTGCAGATTGAACTGACGCTCAGATTGCCTGCCTCCAAAACTGTCATCCTTTTAAGACCACTCTAGTGGTGATAGTTGGGCATCTCTGTAGTAGAGGATTTGCAAGCACAAGACCTTGGCCAACGATCCTCGTTTTCTTTGACTGAATACTTTATTCTTCAGCCTGGAGATTTTCTCCTGTCCACAGAAGTCACAGAAAGTAATGTTCCCAGTCTCTTCTTCATCTGTGTCTATCCTTCATTGTAAAGCACGGGGGGGGGGGGGGGTGGGGGAGGGGTGAATATATGAGAGTTCACGAGAAATTCAGGTTTTTTCCACTGATCCCACATTTAAAAATGAGGGCAAAACCAAATGGAATTTCACAGCACCCACGTTGTAAGGACATACAGTCTACTTAGGAGCAAGAACTTCTTTTCAGATTTTGCACCTAGGGTGAAATACTTAATTATAGAGAAGGCTTTCGTATGACAGAGACTGAAATACCTTAAAAGGTTGTAGGCTGTCCTTTAGCATGGCCTGATTAGCCAGAAATTATAAGATAATTCTATCTTCTTTGTGGAGTACCTTTGTTTCATATTGATTACCTCATAATATCATAATGAAGTATGTACTTCAATTTTCAGCTCTTATATGTGGATTTGCCAAGACTTTTGAGGGCTCTGTAACTTGCCTAAGGTCCACACAAGTAGGAAGCACTTGATTCCTACCCAAGTTTTTATTCAACAAAACATTATATAATGGGTGAGAGAAAATGCCACCAACAGAGATTCGTGGGGCAGGGCTGCATTCGGAACACATGCCCATGTAGCCTCAGAGAACAGTGAGAGGGGGTTCAGAGTCATCTTGGAGAAACATATTTCTTTGGAAAAGTCAAAAAAGATATAAAGCAATTAATTTTCAGGTCAGCATCTTTTACATGGATTCCCTGAGCCACAATGTTTCCTTATATCTGTGTGCATCCTTGAATATAGCTGAGGTGGTATCAAGCCAGTTAGTTGAATTCTAGCTTCACTTCCCCATCCTGTTTAAATCAGAGCATTATACATTTACCTCTAGCTATGCTATTATTATGTCTACTTTTGAAGAGTAAAAGTAACTTGAGAGAGGAGTAACTTGCATCCACATAAACTGCACTCAGGTGAAGATATCCATGAAAGATGGATCAGAGAAATGAGAGGGTGCAAGTGGAACACAGAGAAAGGGTGGGCTTGGCACTGAGATAACCAATGACACGAGGTGCCAGTCCTAGACAAAGAACTACAGGCAATGGAGACATGTGGGGAGCAAGTGATATTAGGCTTCCCCAGGGAGGAACACACCAACTGGTTATCCAAGGCCAAGTAGTCAGTCCTGAAAACGCACATACAAGTAAATTAACCTATACAGACTGAGCAGAGTGTATTTACATATTTAGGAGTGTGTGTGTGTGTGTGTGTGTGTGTGTGTGTGTGTGTCTATGTAAAACAATTAAAAAAAGAGTCCATTAATTTGAAAGAAAGTAAGGAGAGTTTGGAGGAAGGAAAATATAATCTCCAAAAGTAAATATAAACAAATAAATAAACTTCCATATATTTGCATCTTTGTTGATCATTTTTCAAAGACTTAAATTGGAGAATTACATCTACAAAGCAACTGCAGCTTTATGGGTTTGCTAAGCATTCTCAGTGCCTCCTTAAGATACTCTCTCCAGAAATAAAGGGTCTTCTCTTTGGAGCTTCAAAGTAGGGCCTGTTTAAATGACATTGTCTTTGAATGCAGAAGTTTGGCCATTTTAGCATTGTGCAAAGCTCCATTTTTTGGATTTAGATTATAAGAGAAATTTATCCCCACTGAAGGAGTGATGTGGCACCTATGTCCTCAGGGCTGGGAGTTCCCAGCATGTAAGAGTGCCACCTATCTCTAATCAGTGGCCAGCTGTTTCACCTTGTGTCAGCTCAGCTCCCGACTCCTTAGCTGTGTAGCTTCCTCCACTGAGGTCTTCCTATGCTCTTTAGTAATGTCTTACCCAGGCTAAGGTGGTGGTATCCAAAGGAAGAATACCCCCATGTGTTATGCAAGACTTTAAGGCTGAATCAACAAGCATCTGTTCCTATGCTCGAGGAACGTGCCATAAACTCACCAGACATGGTGTCCACACACACTCACTCCTCCACATGCAGCTCTAACAGGTCCCATCATTGTTGATTTGACTGTCCAAGGTTAGAAGAAAATGGCCCCTGCACAATCCAAACTGTTTTGTTATTCAGGGGCTTCTTTATGGTGCTTCAATGGAAAGACTGCTTCTCCTTATCTATGAAGGAAACACAGATAATTTATCTTACCATCAATTTTATTCATGTTATAAATATTTGTTGTATATCTTCTATACCTCAAAACTATCCCAGATACCAAGGATACAAGAACTTGTGAAACCGCAATTGTTTTCCATCTGTGATGTTTGATGTTGATTGCCCACTTGACTGTACTGAGAGAACAACCCAAGAGATGGAGAAGAATCCTGCTCTCTAGGAGTGACTACTCTTAGCTTAGGAAACTGAAAATGAGGAGGAAACCCCACCCCAAATGTGGATAGCACTAAACAGAATGGAGGGACAGTGATGGAGCGCAAATGATGGGGAGAAAGCAGTGCATGTGAGCTCCACTATTCTTCAGTGAATATCCTTATAGCTGCTGCCATCATCCCTGGACAACAGACTCTGGCTTCTTGATTTTTGATGTAGACACATGCCAGTGACTTCCAGACAGAGTCCAGATGCCTAGCCTTGGGCAGGTCTGCATCGTTGGCACTTTGTCCAAAGATTCCAGTCTCTCATCTGTGCAACTGGGTTCTAAGGCTCTCCAGACAACAGACAGCCTCTGAGCTGCCATGGTACTCTGCTTAAATCTTCTTTTCTAATTACATACATCATACTGGCTTTGTTCCTCTGAAGAACCTTGATTAACACACCTAGCACTATATTCCAGGGGGAGAAATAGAAAAAGAAAAATGAAAAAGTAAAACCATACTTCGGTGGCACATGCATATGCCTGGGAAGTAAACACAGAGAACTCAGATATTCAAGATCATCATGCTCACACAGGATATTTGAGGCTAGTGTGGGCTGTATGATACCATCTCAGAAAATCTTCTTGAACTTACACTTTGCTAGATAATAATTGTGACAAAAGAAGTTATGTATAATAACAGAATCATTGGGGTTAAAATTTGAACTAATGTAGTCAGAAAATGCTATGGAGGCAAATTGGGTCTACAACACAGAAGTCAAATATCTTCAGTATTCAGGAGACATCATAGGAAAATAAAAAATGAAATATAAAAAGCTGAGGGAGGAGAAAAAGGTAGAGTCATGAAAGGAACATGAGTCACAAATAGGGAAGAAGCTTCAGTCTTATAGACACAGGGATTCTGATACTTTATATCAACTGGGAAGTTATTGGCAAGTAGCGCATGTTGGCCAGGATTTGACAGGCTGTTGAATATGATTTCTAGAGTTACCTTCCTGACTCGGGGGAGGAGGTATGGAGAGTGTCATATGAAGGTAGTAATGGTCCAAATAAGGATGCAGAGGTTTTGGAAGTGAGCTGGTGAGAAATACCAGGATACTGGTGTGGAACATGCTGATAGAAGACAGGGATGTTTCCTGGACTCAGTTCCCAGGCAGTTGGAAGGATGGAGGATGGTAGTGTGGATAAAGAATGGGTTGGAAGCAAAGGACACACAGAAATTTTGTTAAGTACCTGCTGCTCTTCTTTGTATCACCATGAAAAATTCGGCTGATGATGCTGGAGAGACTGCTTAGGAGATATAAGCACAGGCTGGTCTTCTACAAAGTGTAAGTTCCCAGCTCCCACATCAGGTAGATCATAAATACCAAGGACTCCAGCTCCAGGACATGCTACACTCTTCTGGTGTTTGAGAACACCCCAACACATGTGCATAGATACATATACAAACACACACACACACACAGACACACACACACATGCACATGCACATGCACACACAATATTTACACATAAGTATAACATTGAAAAAGAAGTAAATGATGACGACAATATAAAAATGTATTTATAGAAATCCTTGTCAAACTTCTAGGGAGAATCCTTTAAAATCAAAATGATGAGCAGGCAATGAAAATCATTTGCAGTTTATCACTGCAAAGACTACCAGGCAGGTTCCTTCTTAAACCATTTCTGGTTTGGGTTTTTTTCACATTGCAGGATTACATTTTTCCCAGCCAAAAGCTTAGTTCTATCCAGATGATTATGTTTTGTTTAACAAAAAACCAACTGCAGACTCAGCCCAAACAGACTAGCTGTCTCCCATCAAGCTAATCATTACACACAGTCGATCCCTCCCCTCTGAGCCAGCTGCCATACTGTGAAAATGAACTGCTCACCATGATGACGATGGTGGTGACGATGGGAAGGTGGAGCTGAGCGCACTTGGAGAGAACAGAATGGCGTCCCGGGTCCTGTGGACAGGAGCTAGCATCGGTGCACTTAGCCATCTCTAATAGGCCACAGTTTCCTAACTGGGACAGTGCTGGCATACTTATTTTCTTTAGGTTTTGTTTTGCTTGTTTGTTTTGTCATTTAGTAAAATAGTATTCCTTTTCAAAATTACTTGATCAAAATGACTTACAAACACCTTCAGTTTATTTTTTTTTCCTTTACAAGCAAAATACAGTGGCGATTTCAGGCATGCGAAGAGCTTCTGGGATGTGCTAGTCCCACCTCGTTTTCTCTGTCCAGGTACAGTCACTGCTGTCTGTGTCTACCAGAAAAGATATATTTTAGGGCTTTATATCACTCCTGCTTTAAAACTAGGAAAAGGGCTGGCTCCATTTCTAAATTTTTTTCATACATCATACATGAGGAAAGGATACTTTAGCATCCTTCATTGAGGAAAATAACCACGACACTCTAACACCTCTTCAACACCTTTGATTTCATTGCCAAGTGCAGTTTTCACTGTTGTAATCAGAAACTTAGAGTAGATTCTGAATGAATGGTTTAGAGACCAACATTTTATGCTGTTATGATTTGTTTGGTAAGTTGTCTGAGCTGTGAACAGTTTTACATGCCTTCATATGAGTAATAAAAAGATTTTGACAGCTCAGTAATAATTTTTCCTTTTTCTAAGTCATAGAAATTATAACTACTAGAAATTCTTCAATAATATATCTTTTTTGTTTATTTTGCTGTTGCATTGGAGCTGTCTGCTTATTCGTTTTTCTTTCTACTTATGACATTTGAAAACAACAGAAAAGGACATAGGATTAATCAGGTGGTGGCAGTGCACATGTTTAATCCGAGCACTTGGGAGGCAGAGGGAGGCAGATCTCTGAGGTTGAGGACAGCCTGGTCGGCAAAGTGAGTTCCAAGACATCCAGGGCTACACAGAGAAAACCTGTCTAAAAACAAACAAAAACAGATCCAACAAAAAGAAGATAGGCTTAAAAACCAAATATTTGTGTTCTTGTTCTTCCATGAGAGAGGGGAGCATTAGGGAAGATGGACAGAGGGACAAAAGGGAAGAAGAGGACAGGAAGGGGAGGGGGAAAGATGGAGATTAGAGGAGGGAGAGGGGGAGAGAGGGAGGAAGAGAGAGAAAGAGAAAGAGAGGAGAGAGGGAGAAGGATAATACATAAATAACACAGAGTGGCTTTGGATGGCTGTTATGTTCTATATCACTTGGTCTGTGTATGATTGGAAATAACACTGTGTCTACTTGCGGAGAATGAGCAGATCAAGTCACAGAAGTCCTCTAATCCTGAGCCTGACATGCACTCAGCTGCCTCTTCCTTATCCTGCCTACTAAAACCCTCAGGGATTCAACCTGAACCTGCTCTTTCATCAGCACAGAATCTCTTTAGTGCTAAGATCCATTATCATGGCTTTAAATATTTATCTGCCTAACTTTTACCTTTTCGTTTGTTCACTTTGATGTTTCAAGCATCTCACATGTTTCTTCTCAGCTGTGTCCCACAAATCGCCCTTTCATTTGCACCTCTCTATTTCGGGCCACCACCCTCTCTCTACCTGGTGATTAGTGCTGTTACTGGGATGCTCATGTGTGAACCCCTGGTGACTTGCCTTCCCATTCTCTGACATATAGTACTGCTACCAGTTTTCTTCTTTCATAGACAATGTCGAATTCCCACATTTCTTATCCTTCGCCGCCCTCAGCTACCCCAGCCCAGTCCACATCACTAATCTGATGCATCTCAGACACATGGACCTACTGCGTGCATCCTTACACCTCTCTAATCTTTCCTCATACAGCAGCCATGCAGATGCTGAGGAGACGCAACTGCTCGATCGCCCCCTTACATAAAGCCGTTCCACCCTTCTGTGGAGTATTGCTGAACTTAAAGCCAGACTCCATAATGTTCGCATCACTACTGCCCTCTATACTCAGGGACTATTTGGAAACCCCAAGACCACCCCTGAAGTTCACTGTAAGGACTCACAGAGCTTAGAAAACTTGTTAAAAATCACTTGTCATAAGCTACCATGGCAAAAGGAAACATTAAATTAACAAAGCAAAAGGCACAAAAGTTAATATACAAAAGAAAATCGCCAAGAGCTTCAGGCATCCTCTAGCAGACTGAAGAGTGCGGTCTCCTAGAAACGATATGTGTGTACACATATGGAACACTGCCAGCCAAGAACTCTGGAGTCTTGGGAACACGGTCTCACTGGAAATTAGTCACAAAGGCATACAGTATGTGCATGGGTGACATCGGCCACTGATTTTTCTACCTTAAATTGTTAGCATAAACACTCTAGTGTGACCCATAAGACCAGTAGACAGTTCTGTAGTCACTTGGTCAATGATCACACTGTTCTTTGAAAGGTGAAGATGTTGGACAACCTAGGCCTACCCTCTGGCCTGAAAAGCTGGAAGATCCTACAGTAGACCAAGCTCTTTCCCTCTCAGGACCTTTGTCCTTGGCGACTCCTCCTCATTTGAGGCACCTTTCCCTAAATGTCACCTCATCAAAAAGAACTTTCCTAACCACAGATACAAGTAGGCCTGTTACGTTTACTATTCACCATAGTATCCCCAGGTCAAAATACTCTGTAATAGTTATTTATATGTTTATAGTTGTCTCTGGACTATCATGCAAAGGTGGGGAACCTGCTTCTTGTTTCTCTGTGTTATGCTCATTGCCTGACATACACTTGTTACTCAGAAGATATGCCAATGATCAGAGATGACATTTGAGTGGTATCTGCCAATTGAATTGATTTTGTAATTTCAGTGAATTTTAGAAACCATTTCAACTAACAGTTGAGTTAAAAGTACTCTCTCCATTATATCTGTATCCAGGTTCATTGACTTGCATAGATAATTTCCAGTGTTTTCCACTCAGGCCTTTGCAAAGGAATGACAGACAGGCAGAAAGTCACTTGTTCTTCCCACCTCCACATAGTTCAAGAGCCCTTGTGGTGATTTCATGTCTACATTGGCCTTATGAATTATATGTATTTGCCATTTACAGTTTACCTGTGGCAGTACTATTCAGTTAATTCAGTAGCAATAACATACATGATTCTGGAAGAAACTACAGTGTGTGTGTAACTATATTCTCCTTTAAAATAAAGTGTGTATTTTGTATTATATTTAACTGAGATACTTAACCATTAAAGGTTTTAAAATAAATGGATAGAAACAGAACTTTCTCAGTTCAAGAAAATCTGACCTAGAGAAGAAAAAGATAAATAAACCCAGAAGATTTGGACTCTCATGTTGTGTATAGTTTTGGAAGTGTCACTACAATAAATAGAAACTTCTTTGGGTTTTGACGTTAAAAAAAAATTCTAATTGCCAGTGGCAATATTCAGAATAAAATCCATTCTTTCACAGTGATGCAGTCATGTGAACATAAATTTCATTCAGCTTTTGTACAAAGGTTCAAGAGCTAGAGTGGTTTTAAATAAGTCACAATTGTACAAGTCTGTGATTTCACATTTTCTATTTTAGTCCAAACCTTTGTCTTCTTATTGCAGGTCTTAGACATATTAGGAGCCAGCTCCTGTTGACAGCCTCAACATCCAGTTTCTGGATGATGTTGCACTGGCCTCTTCCTACCTACTGCTCCCATCCCTCGGATATTTTATTTGGTATTAGATAGTCTAGTTGACTATACAAAGGATGAAAGCATAGCCTTAAATATGTGAACAAGCTTGAGTTTTCATGTAACCCAGCATCACTCAGAGAACACCCTCAGAGCACGAGGAGAGCCAGGCTCTGCTCTCAGATGCATCACTTGACCAGAGCTCTCTGAATCTCCTCATTCATGGTGTAAGGTCATTGTACAATATGAACCACTGTTTCTGCCTCTCTGGGTCTGATTTCTGTCTCCTTCCTGTTGATAAAAGGTAGAGTTCATTAATTCTCAAGAGTTCAACCACCCAGGCTATCAGTAAGATGAGAGCCCTGTGAACAGCTTCTAGCACACCTGCAGTGAGAAATCAATTTGATTTTCCCATTGCACTATGGTACTCTCCTATATAACAGGCGAGTCTGTGTCCACTGCTCCTAGCTTTGGGCTAGGTTCACTTCGGTAGAAAACGTGGGAGCAAATTTGAGAATCTCCACTGACTGCTTATGTCCTACGGAATCACTGAACAGGATTCTGGGCTGTTGCTCTCCAGGTCACAGTCCCGACTTTTCAGAGCCACTCTCTTCCTCCTACCCCTCCTGCTGTCTTCATAATTTATATCATATTATTTTTCACCTAAATGACTTTAATATCCTACAGGCTTCTCTATCCGTCTCTTTTCCATTCATAGGGCAGTTGGGTAAGATGATTTTCTCAGAAACAGATGTCTGCAAAAATATGTGTGACTATTTCCTCTCATTATCAAGGTCATAGCCAAGGCAGACCTGATCATCCTGGAAGACTTCTCTTTCATAGCCTGTTCTCACTTCTTAGATCCCACTGAACTGGATTATTCTGCGCTCTTATCACATCCAGCCTCATGTAACTATCACCGCCACTTCATTGACTCCATTGGTTTAAAAAGTCTCAAAAGTCCCTAAAAGCCACCTGTCCTCAGAGAGCTGAGATGGTCAGCTTTCCCACTTAATGGCCTTTGCCTGTCTTGTGTCCTCTTTACTTCATTGCAGGGTCACAAGGACACACCTACCCTAGACTGAGAATTGATTTTTCAGTCCCTAATGGATAAGACCTCTTTTCCATTTAAATTCATCTATTACTGTAAGTGCTTTCAACTGCACTTCAGTTCTATACTCTATGGCATTGTACAAAAAAAAAAAAAAGAAAGAAAGAAAGAAAACAAAGTTGTGAGATTTCTTCAGTGAGTGAGACTTTATATAGCATTCTTATTTGAAAGACATTTTGTGTACCTTACATGTATCTAACCGGAAATAGAGGTGGGCTTTTCCTGTAGCTTGCTGCTTTTTAACAAGGTATCAATTACTCTCCTGAGAATACCACAGCATTTTGTACAAAGATATGCGTAATTCATATTTACTGAATAAAGTGGATGCAGTCACCTTAATGTGGGAATGAGTATGAATGTAGAAAATCCCAAAGTACATGTTTTATGTATGTTACGACTGCTGTAAACTGCTGCCTTGTTGAACAGGATAGTCTGTAAATTTTCGCTCTTTTGTCAATTAATTGTTACGGATTTTTTAAGAACATCTACTCTAATGACTTTTATGGCCCTAGAATGATAACAGACTGGTAAATTGCTTATTGTGAGTCATGTGATTGGGCCCAGAAGATCCTGAACTCTCCCTGAGACTCTGATAAAAGTCCCATGACTGCCTAAGGACACTAAGCAGAATGTGACAGCCTGCTGTCACCCTCCATGTGTTCAGTTTCCATTTCCACATGACTTTGTCACACCTGCTCCTGAGTCTCAGTTTCCCCTTTAGTTTGGTGTGCCGCTGTGTGGTAAGCAGTGTTGCCACAAGTTTGAAAAGAGTCTTGCCGATCCGGCCCTATACCCTAAAGACACCGATGCTAAGCTCCTGCGGTGCCAGGCTGTACTGAGCCCACCTTATCTTGTGAGTGGTAGCTAGGCCAAATGAGCCAGCAGCAACACACAACGGAACAATGTATAAATCCCAGGCCTCTACAGAAAAGGTTTTGCCAGGTTAGTGTCTGTAGACTCCTGAGCTAGAACAGATGCTTTTGAAATTGGATGGTTATTTTTTAGACAGCATTACTGTGCAATAGATAACTGGACCAGGTGTGGTGGTACATGCCTTTAATTCCAGCACTCCAAAGGCAGAGGCAAATGGATTTCTATAAGTTCAAGGCCAGCCTGGTCTACAGAACAAGTTCCAGGAAAGCCAGGGTAGTTACATAGAGAAATACTGTCTTAAAACAAAACAAAACAGATAATTGATGTAGCAAGAAACAAGATAACCCTGAGGCCCATACATCCCTTACCAAGGACATGGCAAAAGGTCAGATGCAGTGTTTTCCAGTTTAAATGTTGAAGGCTGGCTAAATGCAGTATTCACTGAGTAATCAGAGGTATTCTAGAAAGTCAATTGTGTGCAGAATTGTTATTTTTAATTGAATTAGATGAATTAGAGGAACTCTGAAGACAGTTTCAGATCCTGTGGAATTTCATGATTCCTAAAAGTGAACTCTCTGCTAACTCATTTCCTACAAACTCATTAGCGTGGCAATTTTGGCACATTTGCAGAAAATTAACCTGGGCTGCCTTTCCACAGCTGCAGTTAGCAACATGCTAAAGCATTATGAACTGTGGGTGGCTTAATGGAACTCAACAGGGCCACAGAACCTTATGAGAAAGAGTTCTGGGGATACTGCAGGGCTCTGGGAAGTTGTGATAAATGGAGAGTTGTTCCTATTTCCGTTCACCTGGACTGTCGTAAAGGGTTTGTCTGTCATGCTCTTAGATTCAGAAGGGCCTCTTTTGATTCGGTGGAAACTGTTCTTAAGGTTTCTAAAGTTTTCTGTTAAGTTTTAAGGTCTTTGTCTCAAATGCCCTGGAGCTTAAGGAAAATAAACTGAAATCTGAAATAAAACTTACCTGCTGTCTTAGTTTGGGTTTCATTGCTGTGAAGAGACACCATGACCAAGGCAACTTTTATAAAGGAAAACATTTAACAGGTTCAGAGGTTCAGTTCATTATCAATATGGCAACAGGCTTGGCAGCTTACAGGCAGACAGTGCTGGAGACACCGAGAGGTCTACATTTTGATTTGAAGGTAGACAGGAAGAGGCTGTTTTCTGCAGGCAGCCAGGAAGAGGGTCTCTCTCCCCTCCTGGGTGGAACTGGAACATAGTACCTGAGAGCCCAGCTCCACAGTGATGAACTTCCTCCATCAAGACCACACCTATTCCTGTCCTCATAATAGTGACACTTCCCATGGGACAAGCATATTCAAACCACTGCAACTGGCTCCCTGTTACAGTGGGTGTCTTATATCCATTAATAATACTTTGAATTCCTATAACCCTTAATACACTGTGGTTGGTACATTTCAATTGAAAACTGAGTCTCACTAAGGAAGAAATAAGATATCAGATGCTACTGAAGAGTTTAGAACCTTTATGTGGCACATTAGCAATGTAAAACTATGCAGATTCTATAGAAAAAAACAGAATTGTAGGTCCTCAAAGATTTAAACATTGAATTATTGTGGGATGCAACAATTCCATCTTGGGGTTTATACTCCAAAGAACTGAAAATAAGGGTCAGAAGCAGATAAGAGCATTCATAATAGCATGTTTGCAAGAGCTGAAAGGTAGCCATATCCCAAATGTGCATCATCAAATGAACAGATGGACCAACTGCAGCAGGTCAGGCACAGTGGGGTCTGTAAGGTGGCTAAGATGTCAGGACACTCTCCTGCACCCTGCAAGATGGCTGCATACTAAAGCCTAGGCACAACATGACAGAAGCATGGAGCACACAGGCTAGCTCCACTCCTGGCTATGAGAACTGGAGGAAGACAGAAGAGAGGAGTCATTGTAAGGAGTGTAAAATTTCAGTTTGGGAAGATGGGGGCATGATAAAACTGGAGAGTGATGATGGATTTCCCAGAAACACCAAAATGCTTTATAAACTTCACACCTAAAACTCACATAAATGTTCATTTTTATAATGGGTATATTTTACCAGAGTAAAACAAGTGAAGACAAAAGCTATTAATTATTAAGTAATATTAGATACCTTCCATGATCACTCTGGGGACATTTTGACTCCGCCTGTTTGCAGACAGGTGGTTATGGGAATTCCATCTTTGCTGGAAAAGCTAACCTGACATGGTGTCATGGTGAGAAAGACATAGAGACAAAGCCAGGCATGATTCTGAGTCCCAGAACATATCTGTGACTATGGCTCCAGCTAATTGACCTTTCCCACCCTTAATCTTCTCTCTTCAGTAAATAGCGATCATAACTACCTAGAAAAGGGTTTTGAAACTATTAAACATCTGAGTTCAAAAAGGTCATTTCTTTTTCACCAAGTCTTTTGATTTTTCTTTATTTGGCTTGCTAAATATCACTAAGATTAACATTTTAAGGTCTAAGTTTCATCAAAGATCACAGACAGGTCAAGGTTCACATAGGTTCTGAGAGAGCATAACTATATTTTTAAATCTAGTATTTTTTTTTCCATTCTGCAAGCTTAGCTCATGATATTACTTGTGGTACAATAATTATTGTACCACTATATTTAGTTTGTGAAAATTCAGTATTAATCAAAAATGCTTTACAAAAATGCATGTTTTAATGGCTAGTAATAGATAACTGAAATTTTGATCCAGCACAAATGGAATAGTCACACCATCTTGTGTACAGTGAAGAGAAGCCCCTGTGTCTTCCATAGACTGAGGTGACTATGAGCCTCTGCTTACAGCAGACAGGCTTTTAAGAGACAGATTGCACTGTTGAAAAACTTGTCAGGAAAGCTGATTTCCTGCTACTACAGACTAGTAAATGAAGTTATATCAAATAAAAAATTAAGTATTTTTCCCCATGCAAAAGTCAAAAAGGGTATCATGTGGCTTTGAGCAATAAAACATGTTCCTGCCTCCACAGAATGACTCACTTTGCCCCTGGGCTTGGCTTCTGTTTGTTCTTCTGGTCATTTCTGTGCTTGCTACAACACAGGGTGGCATTGACTAATGCGCACAACCACCACCGACACATTCTGGAAGAGAGCAGGCTACACAGATAAAATGCTTTTTAAAATCACAGAGCCAGGGACTACATCTAGATACATTGGGGGTAAGAACATTAATAAAAAGGATTTTTAAATGTCTTTGCTAAGAAATTTTTTTAATTCAATGCTTTCATGTTTATGTGTTCCCTGGTGGAAGCAATGGCTTCGTTCAATTTGTTTCAGAGCAATATTGGAGGAAAAATGAGCAAAATATGCAGTGAAAACAATCCGTGCACGTCCCCAGGGTAAGGGCTCGCTGGCAGGATAATGGATGTTCTCCATTTCCTCTTGTCGGGAGTTCTAGGTGTTTGCAGGCCAGGCATTACCTCCATTCACACCCACCATTTCCACCCACATTAATGGAGGGCCACTGGAAAACCAAGGCCATCTGCAGGCTTATTGTTATTTACGGAATGAGATCATTTTATCTGGCATAATGCTCCACCACTCTCCTTCATGCTCTCAAGACAGCGAGAAGCACTAACAGAAGTTGTTTGAAGAGAAGAATTGAGACCCCCTCCAAGTGTCACTTCTCAGCAATCACTTTAAAATAGTCCTTTCAAGGAGCATTCCACCTTTCCCTGGACATTGTTTCCTTCAGCCATCTCCCCTGCCTCCCTCCCTACCTCTCAGGTGCAGGGAACATCTGCAGATCTAGTGATCACCTGCAGCCAGAGGTGAGGAAACAGCCAGGTGCTTTGTTATTTCTTTTCCCAAGGTCTCCCAAGGGAAGACATGAGCTTGAAAAGCAATAAACACAAAATGTTAAGCAACGAATACTGATGAAGGGCATTATTTAAAATATAACATTTTATGAGATTATTTCAAGAGCTCTTTTCTGATTTAGTAACATAATATATTGATAATTATTTTTTCTTTTCTAAAAAAACAAATATTCTGGGTATCATCTAGAGGGCTGTAGATTTTCTGAGTGTTCTCTTCAACTTTTGTTGTGATTTTGACAATTTTCTTTTAAAATATCATAGGTCTATATATGTATGTATTTCTCCATTTTCTTCTCTTATGTGGTTATATGTGTGTAGTTATATAATGAATATGTATATACACACATATATTCATATAATAAAGTTTTATATATAAATAAATACATAAATTGTCAAGAAAGTGAATCTGTGTGGTGAGTTTTCACCAAACTCCTGAACACAATAAAAAGCGTCCCTTTGTTCAAGGCTACTAAAGACTCCATGTGATGTACCTTCTCTTGCAAAATCATCATGGAAAGGCTGGAGTGTCCTTAGCCATCTTTGTCTCTGTTGAGCACACAGCTCCTGGCCATGCACCTGACCTTCGAGCATCGTCTCACTGAGCTCCACTCCTTACAAAACTGATCAATCCCACACCTAGGGCTCCTTGCTTCCCATGTCACTCTTGCTATTTTCTTCCTATTTCTAATGTTTACCCATTCATTAAGTGTAAGTCCTACGTGAGATTCAGAACTCTTCCATACTCTAGGTCATAATTCCTTAGCCCGTATCTTCAATTTAGCTTTGCCTAATTGCATACTTTTTGGTAGAAAGAATTTCACACTGGATGTACTAGCTCTTATATACAATTGATGGTGTTCCACAGAGCTTGAAGCTAGTTAGACAAGCAGGGATTAACCTGTGCCTTTGCTCTTGCTGAAAATGCTGCATTTTAATTCACGGAGAAGTTAGAAGCAATCAGAGGAGACTTCCTGCAGACTCCCACACCACCACTGCTTGGCATCGGAATGCATACTCCTCCACAGCTCTGCTCCCTTATTCCAGCAGTCCTTCAGATTCGTAGTGAATCCTTATGTTGCTCTAATTATATGTTCTCCTTTCCTGAACTTCATGTATCCAAGTCCTCAGTCCTAGTACTTCAGAGCGTGATGTCATATTTTGACATATGGTATTTGCTGTAGTAATTAGTTAAGTTAAAAATAAGGTCTTCACGGCCAGGTGTAGATGGTCATTGTGGTGGTTTGCCTATGCCTAGCCCAGGTAGTGCCACTATTTGTGACCTTGTAGGAGTATGTGTACCACTGTGGGCTTGGGCTTTAGAACCCTCATCCTTGCTGCCTGGAAGCCAGTCTTCTCTTAGCAGCTTTCACATGAAGATGTTGAGCTCTCAGGTCCTCCTGTACCACGCGTGTCTGGACACTGCCACGTCCCCACCTTGGTGATGATAGCCTGAACCTCTGAATCTGTAAACTGGCCCCAATTAAATATTGCCTTTATAATAGATGCCTTGTTTGTGGTGTCTGTACACAGCAATAAAACCCTAAGATAGTCATGCACACCCATGATCCCAGACCTCAGCAGGGTGAGGAAGAAAGATTGTGAGTTGCAGGACAGCTTGGGTTATGTTACACTACCAATAGATATGGAGGCAGAGATCATACTGGGATAAGGTAAGTCGTTATTCCAATGTGATTGGTAGCAATTCCAATGTTACACCATGCTAGCAAGCTTGCACAAGCTGACATCGACTGTATCCCTAGAAACATGGTGCCAACCTTTTCCTCTGCCAGTACACAATCATGCTAGTACGCACACAACAGTATCTGTTAGAAGACATCCCCAGTCATGCTCCTGTATCTTTGCACCTTTGTACAATAAATTCATTAAAATCCTGGTGCATGGTGGCTGTCTCTTCTTTGTCTCCTCTGGTCTCTTTGAAATTAAATTCAAATAGAGTTTTAGGTTTTTTAAGCTTCAGTGCTCTTGACTTCCATGTGATGAAATCCCATGAACCCACCTCACTACTACTTCATGCCATCTATCAACAGCATCCATTTATATTCAGTGACACCATTTCTTTTCTCAGGTTCATATGCTGGTTCACCTCATCTCTCATTCCCTCTCACTTCTATCTAATGTGCCTACCAAGTGAGTCCTTCAGACTTAATCAGCATGACATGTTCATCATTTATTCTGTGCCCCAATCCTAACATTTCTGCTTCCTAGTTCCTCAAGAATCTGTAGAGATCCTACCATGGCCTTTGTACTTGCAGTGTGTGTGTGTGTGTGTGTGTGTGTGTGTGTGTGTGTGTTTGTATATACATTGCTGTCCAGGAAGACTTCCATAATAAAACCCTTACCCATTCTTCAATACCATTACTTTGTTTTTTACATTTTAAAGAAACACTAAAAGATTCTCAAAGTCAGAGAGTTAGGAACATGGGCTATAAGAAAAGATCCTGACACATAAGTAAAACCTGAATGAATTCCTGACTGTTCCACAGCACAGCTAAGACAGACTGCCAAGTACAGTCTAATACTTCTGTACTTCTTTCAGTGCTATGTGTCCATCCCAAACAAACTGTACCTCTGTGATCCTGCCCAGCACCTTGCGCAGATTCTTGTGGACATGTGATTTGCTCTTACTGCTATTGGTTTCTTTAAGAAATACTCATTATTTTAATGACTAAATGTGTAGTTAGATTTTAGGCTCTTAAATTCTTAGATTTGAGATACATTCCTCATTCATCTTGATTCTCATATTTCATTCATACATTCCTCATTCATCTTGATTCTCTTCGCCCTTGCAAAGTCATAGGTTTCTTTTAAGGGATTTAGGCTGCACATCTTCCAAAATGTAGTAACAAGATACTATTTGAAAAGATGCAAGGTGTATAATGTAGCCTTCGTTGACTGAGCTAAAGACTAAAAGGACCATTTTGGGGACTGAAATTTCAATGGTTAAAAGCACTTCTCACTCTAGCAGAGAACTTGGGTATGATGCTAAGTGGTTTATAACATCTGTGCCTCCAGATCCAGAGAAGTCTTATGCCTTCTATCCTCTGCACAGATATATTCATGTAAAACAGTCATACATAAAATAAAATGAATATACCTAATTTAAAAATATAAGAAAGAACCACCTTTCATGGACTAATATGAATAATGTTTCTATTTGTTCATGAGCTCATAGAAGACAAATGTCCACATTTTTCTTTCTGTATTGATAAATGGCCTGTGCTCTTCACATCTGGAGAGAGCCTTTCATTGTGTGACAACTAAGTTCCACTGGAGATTAGTCAAAATCTCTTGACACATTACACCAGCATTTCTTAAGCCTATCTACTGAAATATATTTGATACCAGGAGAAAGCAACATTCATTCACAAGGGTTCGACAATATAAACCAAAAGAGTCAACAGCAAACTTAAGATCAGTTGATGGTCTACCATTAAAAAAAAAAAAAAATCCCTGAAATTTTCCACTCTATGTTTTCTTTTAAAGATGGTACTAGTTTTCTGGATTTGTATCGGGGATTGAACCCATGACCTTATATGTATCATAAAAGGTGTCCAGCACTGAGATACATCCCCGGGTCATCATCTACCCTTACTGATTCACACTGAAATAATTAAAATGATTATTTGTCCATGCTATGTCTGTTTTAAAATAGTTTTTGGTCTTTTCTGCTGTTTACTGTTGTGGCTTTTAGCAACCTGCAGGGCCAAGTGTTCATTGAAATCCACAAGCTAAGAACGAATCAGCTGTCCTTGTTAGGCATGGCTCTGGCAACTATTGCCCACAGCTCACTGCCTGCAGAGGCAGATCTCTGATCAGAAGGCTGCTGTTGGCAGCCGATAACTTCCTGTCTGATCCAATACTCGTCACTAATGGAATGATGCATCACTGTGTAATGGGTCCTGTTTTATTCATTTTGTTCTATTAAGCCTAGATCAATAATGCAACTAGCATCCCGAAGACTCACATCTACCCAACTCTCATTGCAATGTCACTTATCTCAGCTCATGATTCGGCTTAATAATAATCAGTGCCTAATAAGATTTTAATTACCTGTATTTCTAGAGCTCTGTAACACAGTTTCGCTTTAATTAACATAGAAGTTTTCCAAGGCCTGTTCTCTAGGGAACAATCCCTAAGATGAATCTAGAGGAGGAGTTTACAAATGAAGGAATAGGTCAAAACATGGCAGAATAAACCACAGGTGGGAGAGAAGGTAGCCCTCTGTGTGAGAAAGCATTGAGAGGTGGCAACAGAAAAGGAGACCAGACAGTGAAGGAATGTAACATCGCACTTGGCCTTGAATACCAGAACTATGAACTTGGAATTTATTAAGTAAAAGCAATAGTGCTACCAACAGGAGGCCATGAGCAGTGTCGATACAGAAAGTGGTATGACTGAAGAAACAACTTTTGAAAGCTAAGTGGGATACTGTGGAATTGTGTTCATCCTTGGTAAGCACAGCTGAGGCTGTCCCTACAGCCCAGATAGAGGGAGGAAGGCATGAGGACAGAAATGAGTGTGGATTTGGTAACAACTGCTAATCTGAGGGTATGGTCTCATTCGCAGGGTCACTGCTGGGGCTGGGCAGATAGCAATAGCTCAGTCAGTAAAGTAGGTGAAAGACTTGAATTCAGAAACCATACATAAAAGCTGGGCATGCTGGTGTGCTTGTAGTTCCAGCACTGGGGATGCAGAGGCAGGCATATCCCTGGGCCTCCATGGCCACCCAGTCTAGCCCAGTAGACAAGGCCAGTGAGAAACTTTTTCTTATAAAAGAGCAAATATAGTTGGCTCCTCTGTTTGTCATTGTCATTTACACAGGTATACACACACACACACACACACACACACACACAAATACACACACACATACCACAAAACAACAGTTGGCAATGTGCAGGACAAGACCCAGCCCTCTGATGATATTTTACTGTTTCAGGTAAAGTGCAGCATCACTGACAAAAGCCATTGTTAGGTGACACCCATAGGCTTGTAGCCCCCAGACTTATATTCTAAGTGAAATAAATATAGGTGCATTTACGTCTACAGAAACAGCCCGTGGTGTGAGTTCTTCTGGCTTCATCTGAATACACAGTGGTAGGCATCAGTTAGACGAGTTTATCTGAGAATGTTTTGCACTTCAAATAACAAGATTAATGACTTCAATGCCAGTTCTGGACTGATGGAGAGTCACACTGGGCTATGGTCTTAGCATAACAGTTTGTTGTTCTGCCTCTGTGATGAAAATGCCTGAGTCCCCGGATCTCAAGTCAGGATGCTGCTCTTAGATCAACTCTTCCTGGAAATGGTGGTTTCCCTTCATTGATGCTGAGACATTGCTTGTTGTTGATGTCCAGTGGTCTCCAACAATCCTGCACTGTTTTTCTGTGACTCCGAAGCACCGTTTCTAACCATAGCAGTGAAGATTACCTGCAGCCTTCTTCCTCTGCTGTTTCTCTGTCATTTGCAGCTGTCCATTCATTCTCAGCCTGTCACATAGAACACCGTCTTTACACCTTGAATCTCATATAATATGAAGGCTTCCCACACTGCCTGCCTCTGGGTCTGGGCTTGAGGTAATGTCTCCTCCCGAGCACTGGCAGACCTATGCTGCATGTTTCAAGTGGTAGAAGGCAGTATATATAACATGGTAAAATGAAGGAGAAACACAAGATGAAATATTGTGATTTAGCAAACCCATATCCTTTAGTGAGGGTTCAGAAAATGATCTGCATCTGGAGTTAAAATTATATTTTTAAGTTTTTAGTTCTACTTGGTTGACCATGACATAGTAGCTTCCCAGGCTGTACCAAGATGGGAGCAAGCTTCTCCAACATGTATGCTGAATGTCTGTTCTACCACAATACGCTAATATCAACGTTTCTGATTGTAGGTTATCATGTTTGAAGCCTAATTTCTTTTAGAGAATAAGACTTATCTTTTCAAATGTATCATCTTGGGTTCAGGCCATACATAGTAAATGTCTTCTGTAGGATGGCCACTCTATATTACAGGACTGGCACTGCCTCCGAAAAGCTCACCCTGACTTATGGGTGGTAAAAACCAAGAAAAGGAACCTCACTTTTCTAAATTATAGATATTGATTGTGATACTTCCTCTGGAATTTAGGAGTACTGAAATTTAGGTATGATAAATGAACTGCTAATAACAGTATTAACATCATGTGTTCAAACAAAAACTTTTTGTGATCTCTCACAGCAATTCTAGAAGAAACAAAGGAAGTTAGAGGTGAGGGGAATATGGAAAATGTACAATCATATACATACGTGGAAATGTCACAGTAACCTTAACTGTAACCTAACTGAAACTTTCTTTTCTGTAGGATATTTTCTTTATTTACATTTCAAATGTTATCCCCTTTCCCAGTTCCCCTCCACCCAGAAACCCCCATTCTATTCCCCCACCCCTGCCTCTATGAGGGTGTTTCCCCATCCACCCAATCCTGCCTCCCGGTCCTGGCATTCCTCTACACTGGGACATCAAGCCTTCACAGGACCAAGAGCCTCTCCTCCCATTGATGCCCATTGACAAAGCCATCCTCTGCTACATTTGTGGCTGGAGCCATGGGTCCCTCCATGTAAACTCTTTAGTTGGTAGTTTAATCCCTGGGAACTCTGGGGGAGTCTGGTTGGCTGATATTGTTGTTCTTCCTATGGAGTTGCAAACCCCTTCAGTTCCTTCAGTCCTTTCTCTAAATCCTCCATAGAAGCAAAATCAAAAATGTAAATTCCAAGAGCTAAGTCGTGTGTGAATTTGCTTCTTTGCACTGGGCTGCCTGGCTCAGTCTCTGAATCTTTCAGCTGACAGCTGGTGAGACAGTCACGAGCAGTGAGTAGAACTCTGGCACCTGAGAAGACAAGCAGATCACTTATCTTCATTTTGATGTAAGCGCTTCTACAGGGTAGGAAGAATCCCTTCATGTTGGTTTCATGTGTATAATTTGGCATGCAGAAAAGCACCAAAGCAACATACTGCCCGGGAGGAATAAATAATAAGATGGGTCCCTTCGAACACTCTCATCTGACCTGACATGCTGGGAAGTTCACCTAGTGCTTGCTTTACTACACAGTATAGGAGAGTGAGAAGTGACTGGCAGAGCTGAAATGAGCTCCGAGTCCCTGACACCACAATAGAGCACTGTTGGCACTGTCTCTGAGCTCTTTCTATTGCTTATGAGATGTTTTTTTCTATGTTCCCCTTCCCAAGGAGTTTGATTATTCATGCCTGCAAGCACACATTCATTCACTCAATCAATGTTTATTGTGTTCTAGGCTCTATGCCAAACCTGTATAGAAAGAAAAATAAAATCCATTTTTCAGGAGTCTTATCAGTTAGTGCTTTTAATTGGTGGCAGGGATGTGTACAAACAACTTAAAAATGTATAAGGATCAAAGAACCGAGTGTTTGGGAAGACAGAAATGAACACAGCCACAGAATTATAGACAGTAGAAAATTAATGAAGTGCCCCTCCAAGATGTTGTTGCCAGAGTGAATCACTTCACCCTCATGTGCATTTGTGGTTAGTCTCCCAAATTCTAAGAAGAGTTTCTCCTTGGCCTGGCTTAGGTCAAGAGTCCACCCTTTGGCCAAAGAAGGCAGAGTAAATTGATTAATTGATAGTTCCTCCAATAGCGTTTGAGAAGTTCAAAGTTGTTTTGTCAAAAGAATAGAGAGTAGCCACCATAGAGACCAAGAAGAACAGAAGGCTGCTATGGAAATACCTAGATGGGATACTGATTACTACAGTAAGAGGCACATGGTGTGAAATGTCTGGACAGGCTGCCTGGAGCACAGGGATGAAGATCTGAGAAAAGACAATCCACGTGAGGTTAGAGGGAGCTAGGTCTTGTAAGTGTTCAAGCAGATTGTCTGAGTGCATATGAGTATGTGAACTGTGTAGAGTTTACCTTTGTGTTATTTAAATGCTGATTTCTCGGCCTTCATTTCTCTTTTCAACTCAGATAGATTGTTTATACCAATAATGTCATGTCTCCTGTTTGTGTAAACAATTCTTAACATTTATTCTCTGCTTTGTCAATAAATGCTGATCACTCGATCGCTGAGTAGGATAGAGAATAGGGTGGGACATGTGCTAGCAAAAGGAATGGAGAGGGGGATTCCGATGAACCCAGGAGGATGGAGGAGTTGGGGCCATGAAGAAGGGGTCTAAAGAGCTAGATCATAATAATATGCAAGCATCTTGGCATGGGCCTGGAAGATAGCCAGATTAGCATAGGAGGTGAAGGTATATCATTTAACTGCTCAACTATTGAGGTGCAGTTTTAAATAAATCTTAGTTTTTCTGTGAAGTTATTGGGGATTAGAAAGAGGTAAATAAACACAGCTGCCAGATTAATTCACTGTTCATATTTATATTAAGAATAATTCAGAAATGCTGAAGGATAATAACTTTACAAAGTAAGTCTGCTGTAGAGGCAGTAGGCAGAATAGAAGGCAGAGCTAAGAGTGACATAACCACTGAAATGTCAAAGACTGGACTAAAAATAACATGACAGAGGTTGAGAAGAGGTGGACTCCAGAGAATCTCCACGATACACAGAACTTACTTGGTGCTCAATTGATAAGGAGATAAGAAAAAACATGATTGTTAACAGTCTTGGGTTTCTTACTGAAGCAAAACTGTATTGTGACTAAGAGATGAAAGACAAACTAGAATTCGCTACTTTGAGCACACTGATTTATGTCCACCCCAACCCTGTACTCCCCAGAACATCCAGGAGGCCCTGGCATAGGAAGTGATGGTCTGTAAATATCCAAAGATCAGCTTAGAGGTTAGGACTGCAAATGTGGTAGTTGGCAGTACCCCTCATCCTTAAATATGCGTATGTGACAGAGAACGCATATGGAAGTGATATGGGTAAGGTGAGAGAGATTTAAATCAACCTTCTTCACTTAGCATTTCTCTCTGCACAATACATCTTAGGGTAGCTTTTGGATGTATGAACTTTAAGAGGACCAGTGACAAAAAGATGAGATAAGCCAGTAATAAAAAAGAAGAAGTAAAGCCAGCTTGATCAACGTACACTAAGTTGTAGTTAGATAGGAGCCAATCCAGTCACTCTTAGGTCAGTGTTACCAAGGATAATGTACTCAATATTTCAAAAAAAAAGAAAAACTAGAAGAAAAGCTTTTGAGTATGTCCACTAAGGCAAATTCATAGTTGTTGGCCTTTTCTTCTTGTGAGAAAAAGCATGACAAACACCTTAAGGAAGATTTTATTTTGGCTCACAGTTTGAAAAGACACAGTCCCTCATCAAGGAAGGCATAGAGTAATCGATAGCCCAGGATCCACAGTAAGGAAGCCGAGACAGAATACTACCCCTCCTTTGACTTTCTCACCTTTCTTTTTTTAATTAATTAATCTGTGATTCCAGCCCATGGAATGGTACTGCCCACATTCAGATGGGTCTTCTCCCCTCCGTTAAACATTATAAGAATGTTCTCATAGCCATTCCTATAGGTATGTCTTCTAGGTGATTCTAAGTACAGTATAGTTGACTAGTGTCAACTACCACAGTGTTTGATGCAGATACAGTTAACCTGGTGTGTTTATGTGTGTGTGTCTGTGTGTGTATGTGTGTGTGTATATGTGTGTATACATGCCAAAATATCATTCTCCATTAATACACACAATTTGTGTTTTTATAAGATTTTAAAAGTCTAAAAGATAGTAAAAAAAAATAAATAATATAAATAAATCTCACAAAATATGAAGTGAAGTAGGTACAGAATATTTAATACTGTCTGGTATCTGATTTTAGTTAAATAGAATTCAAACACAAGCAGAATTAATATGTTATTTGTACATGGATGAGATGTACATTGTCCAATGACATAGTCACATCAGTGTATTTAAATTTTTTCACATTGTTTACCCAATATAATTTGTCAACTCTGTGGTGCTTCCACCTTGTAGGTATACACTTTTATTTCTTTCCATTAATCCTTCAGTTTTAAGGAACTAATATAATAATAAGCTGCAGTTTGCAAGCAATAAAAGCTTTAGTTTCACTAAAGTCAAGGAAAGCAGGGAATATGCTCTGAAGCTAGGTGAACCTACACTGTTATTCTGAACCCCACACAATGGGATTAGTTTGTAGGTTGTCCACTTCTTAGAAGTCATAAAACAAACAAAAAAAAACCATCATCAACAACAAAACAAAATATTCTGCCATAAAGCCAGTTGTGTTAGGCCACACTGCTATGTCTATGTCTCAAAAAAAAAAAAACCAAACAAACAAACAATGGCCTAGGAAAACTTTGTTATCATGGTCATTACCCCTATGGTCTTGTAATATTTTCATCAGCCTGTTTTCTTTTCCTTCCATGTTCCCAAATTGTGACTGGAAAAATGTTAATGAATTCACTCACAGTTCTGTATTGGGCTCCTGTAGTTATGCCATGCCTGGTCCTCAAAAGTAAAGGCATGGTCTTGGAAATTACCTATGTTTTCCTCTTCTTCTTGATCTGCAGCCTTTTAGGAGAAACAGCTGTATAGGTTTAAAAATGAAGAATAAAGGTTCTCTGTTATTGGAGAGCCAGCAAGCCATGGGCCCAAGTAGCAAAAGCACCTCACTAAATGTGGTGTCAAAAGGAAAGATCAAAAGGAGGAGTTTGGTAGTGAAGCCCGAAGATGATTGGCAGATAGGTGGAGCCAGGGTGTGGCCATATGAGAACGTCAAATGCCAGAGAAAGGCTGGCAGCTGGGCCTGTCTTTAGGAACCCAAGTCCTGAATGCCACATCGAGACCTTAACCTTTCACACAGCAAACCATCTAGGTTTTACGATGGTCGAAGGAGGAGCCTATTGGAGTATAGCTCACCTCAGAGATCCTGACACTCCTTATAGGGTCAGTCTGGGATTCCGCAAGCCAACAGTTTCTAATCACTCTCTACTAAAAAAACGTTTTCTCTAAGGAACCTTAAAGATCAGAAGGTGAGGGTGTAGGAGAGTTTGTCAGTTAATAAATTATCTTGCCAACATAGAAAACAACCCAACAACAAGGGACACCCAAGACAGCGGGCCCATCTGTGTGTGGACCTCACAGAAGCCCCTTTCTGTCACTGGCTGATCAGTCAATTTCTAAGACTATGATGTCTCACCTCATGCTAGAATTATATATCCAGTATGAGCCTAGAAAGCACATAGAAGTTCACCCCACAGCACATTTGCCTGGACTGGTACTTAGAATGAAGTGTATTGCTAAACAGTCACCATAAAATATTCTTCTTCCAATATCCCATGGCCTCAAATAATGAGGATGAGATGGCCTCATGATTCCTGTCACATTCCCTTGAGAAATGTGTTCCACACGAGGCCTTGCCTCAGAGAGCTCATTACCCAGGAAGCTGTGGCAGACACTTGGGAATGTAGCTGAGAATGACAAGAAACACATTCCTTTTCTGACAAAAACTTGATGTCTCTGTGCATATTTGAAATGAATATCGAATTCACTGCACCCTTCAGGTGAATAGCACCGGAAAGCAGCAAACAGAAATGTCTATTCCTGAAACAGAGCACCCTTCAAAAACTGTGAACAAGTCTCGGCATTCTGCTGGCTTGTTTGTTCATGTTTTTGTGAGTGATGTTTACAATAGACGTACTGGTTTTTCTCTCAGCTCTGGTGTCATCAGCCAATGGAGATTTTAGACACATTGATAGAACAGAAAAAAAAATAATTTCCTTTTTAAAACATAACTTGATTTTGTTTGTGTACCATGTTTATCCCATTCCCAAGCTTGGCTTGCCCTCTTCCTCTGGACGGCTTGGTGAGAAAGCTGGCCAAGGAGGTTTACTCCTTGTCATTTCCAGCAAGCATGTAGCCCTGAGTGGGCATCTTATTTTGTCCCCGAAGGAGGAAATTTAACACTAAAACTCTCCAATAGTGAGACCACAGAAATATACAAAAAGAGACCATTTTATAGTATTTTACCATAAAACCTAGGGTCATAAACTCTATTCCTCCAGACGGTTAAAGAATAACTTAATTCTTTCAAGGTAAAAGTTTGCTTTGGCAATTTCAATTTGACTCAAAGCAGTGCTGCTTCCACAATAGAGAGATCTAATAGCCTTGGGAATAGAGACCAGAGCCCATAGCCTTTTCCTTAAATAAGGAACTCACAGCATAAAGCTTGTGAAACCTCTATCTCCAGTGTCACAGGGACACAGAACTGGTCTGCCACAGTGACAAGCAGGTGTTGTTGCTTGGTCTCAGTTGTAGTACAAGCAGGCTTCCTGTACAGGCCCGATGATAGAGACAGGACAGACAAGAATCTGTGAGAGGAAGAATGGAAAGGCCAGAAATAAAGTCAGCCCTGGGTACCAGAGGTGCCCAGAAACCTGTGAGGTGGTGCCTGGAGATGGCTAAGAGGCCATTGTATCTGCACCTCCTTACATGGCCTGTCTGTCTGTTCTTCACATCAATGCCAAAGGGAACTTTGTAGAACACCCATCTTGTTGTCACTCACCTGTTTGTAATTCCTCATGGGTCTCTCATTAAAATATATACTATATATTCATATATATTCACACACACACACATACACACACACACACACACACACACACACACACACACACACACAGACTTCCAAGATCCAGGTTAAGGAGATAACTCAGTTTGTAAAGTTCTTGCCATGCAAGAAAGAAAACATTAGTTTTATCCCCACATCCTGTGTAAAAAGCAAAGCTAAGAGCAAAAACATAGAGCATGGTCTGGTGTGGCCATATATGCTTATGAGAGAATGAGACAGGCATATTCCTGGATTACAGTCTGTAATCCTAATCCTAATCAGCATGTTCCAGGCTATTGATGGATCTTAGAAATGGCATAAAATGTCATTTTCTGGCATGTGCACACACACACACACACACACACAGGTACGTTCATGCTCAGGAGACCTTGACACCCTTTCAGAGATCCTTAGCTTTCTAGCCTTGTTTGTGCTATCCTTTCTGAACTGTTTACTGCTGGTCCCTGAGGGCTTCCATAGATAATGACCCTTGGAGGCTTTTCAGCTTCCCCAAGGATAGTGTGTGCTTTCCTATCTGCCTGCTTTTCCTTTGACCACTGATTCCTTCCTCTCCAAGACACCTTCTAGCACATTCCTAATTACATTTCCTAAAATGGCTTGGTTGAACATGATCTCCCTTGACTTCTCTTCAGAGAAGCCACCACATTCGATGCTCTCTTACTTGTCTGGCTCCCCACTACACCATAAACTTCTTGGATTCAGAAACCAGCAAGTACACATTACATTTCAGTGCCTAAAATGATGCTTAATAAATACTTGAAAAATACTGACTAAATTAATGAATGAACAAATTTATATCATTATCTAAATTTTAAACAATAGGACAAAATTAAATTTTACTTTTAAAGTGTGTTTCGGTGTTTATAGATAACATAGTGAAGAAGCAGGTATCGAACTATTCTGAGAACTTAAAATCTATTTAATTTATGTGTTCATAAATGTATCCATTCAACACACAGAGCAATGTATTTGGCAATATGGGAAGAGATATTTATAAATGTTTATTTTGACAAATTAATACATTGAGCAGGAACCAATTCTTGAACTTTGAAGTGGTTTTTACTTCTCCAGTTGAACTCTATTGAGATTAAATTCTCAGGTTATGAAACATATTTGCAGACGCTTGCAGCCATTACCGTGTCCTAATTCAACTGTCTTCCCACCACCTTGCGAGAAAGCTGCTCTCACGACCATTCAGGCTTCAGCTCTTCTCAGCCCAGTTATTCACTAAGCTGATTCCTGTAGAGTGGCTCCTTCTGGATATTTCCATAAATAGAATCATGAACTATGTTGTCCTTTGGGTCTGAGTTCCTTCTTTTGGCATAAACCTTTGAGATTGTCTTATAGTCACATGACTACAAGATAGTCCATTGTGACAGGTTAGTCCAATGTGTGGTCCATGACTACACATTCCATTGTGTGTGCATGCCTCATTTGTTGAACTATCTATCAGCTCACAGACATTTTGTCTTTCTGATTTTTGACTCTAGACTTTGGACGTTGGGTCTCTGGCTATATCTGGCTTACATTTGTATTTCTACCTGTGGAAACTGTTTTATAGTTACCAAAAGTATGATTTTATACTTAATTGTAATTCTAAAGCAAGATTCTCATAGAGCTGAAACTGTTCCTTATATTAACAAGTCTACATTAAAGCCTACTCTGGATGTGGAGTACAATTTCTTAATTGTCAATTACTCGTCAATCCATATAGCCTTTGTTGGGCGTTGTATGAGATTATTTCTCCATGCCAACTTGTTGTTTATGGAACATAGTTTGCTGGAGGACTCTCCTTCCAATTCCCTGTTCTTGTGAATCTTGGCTGTGCAGGAAGGGACCTGAACAGAACATCTTGATGCCCATAAATGCAGGACTGTCAAGTGCTGCCCAGTAGGAACAGCCATGTAATTGGATAATTATTGTTTTGCTTTCTCCTCAGAAGCAAATTGCTGTCATTGTCAACTGTCATCAATTACATCAACTATCACTTTGGTGTCTTTAGACCAGTTGTCCTGTGAGAGAAAAAGCCAAAAAGAAGAGCTTCCATTCATTTCTCTAATGGCCGATCTACCTAGTCTTTGGGCCCCGCCCAGGCCGGCAACCATCCCAGCACTTGGCACACCTGCAAGGATTGTTTTGTACTGAGCAAAGTAATCAAGACCATTATTTCAGAAAGTACCTGATTTTAAACTTTTCTGGAACTTGTCACTATTTATGACCCTTACCTCCACATACACATGAATATTTTTTTTCTTTTTCCATCAACTATGTGACTACACAGAGATTTAAATTAAAATTACAGGAAAGATGTCCTTGGTATCCTAACTCAGATGCCCCTTAAGCATGCAGGCCATCTTTAACGGTGTCTTTAGTGTTGTGAGTGTAGGATCATTGTCCTGTGTCCCACAGCATTTTAACACCAGGGAAGCGTCACTATTGTTGCAGACTCTGGTTATGACAATGAGGACAACAGAGTATGTGACAGTCTTGAGGTAGGTAGATGTTAGTGTGTCCCACATGCCCACAACGGCCCCTGAACTTGCTACATTGATAAGCTGTTGACTTCGTGCTGTCTCTGTACGATGGGCTAGTTCCACTCCCCCAGGTAAGAAACATCTAAGGTGTGTTCCTTTTGAATTAAGTGAAATTCATTTTAAAACATAGGATTTGTCTTCTCCAGATCATGTTATTCCATATAATAGCCTGATTTGAACCCTGGCAGCACCAGACAGTACTCTACATCTCAGAACACTTGATATTTTTATTCTGAGAAAAATTCTATTCTGCTCCATTTGAGGCCAAAGTATCAATTGACTTAAAGAGTATCAATTCTCTTTTACCAGCTGGTACTAAAGTTGCCCCTAAAAATAAATATCATGCTGGGCATGATGGTTCTTTCCTTAAATCCAACACTAACACTCAGAAGACAGGGGTAGGTAAACTTCTATAAGTTCAAGGTCAGCTTGGTGTAGCAAGTTTGAGACCAGCACATGCACACATGCATGTAGGCACACACGCAGGCCTGCTTACATCATTGGTAAGACTTGCACAAGATCAAATCTCCCAAAACTTGAACCGTGAATGGGGAAGAATTTAAAGAATTTAAATTTAAAGAATTTAATTTAATTTAATTTAATTTAAAGAAATTAAAGAATTTCAAGCTCCAGCCCTACCTGCGGAGCTATTGGCAACTGTTAAAAGAGAATGCATTTTCTTCAGGGATGTGGCTTCTGAGAGGCTACCCACGCTTCCAGTAGATCATTCCATACCTGTGCATGTCCAGGAAATGCTAAATGAGCTCAATAAATGTTAAATTGAGGGGAATGCATAGGATATTGGGAGGCAAAATTGTATGGAAAATAAGGGAAGAATTGAATCAAAGGGACTTGGGGTGTAGATTTTTATCCAAACTCATTATATGTAGAAATAGGGGAAGGGAGGAGGAAAGAATGAAGGAAGAGGCAAGGAAGGAGGGAAGAGAAACAAAGACAGAGACAGACAGACAAACAGACACACACACACACACACACACAGGTGACTTCCATAGTTGAACTAATGCCATTTCAGGGCACAATAGGAGCTTCCTTCAGCTTGCTAATCAGTTTTTGTGTCCTCCAACCTGCAAAGTTGTAAACCTTATAATTAATTTAGTGAGCGTAACTGGTAGTTTTTATTCATGCTTAAAGAGCTAATCTGTTTGCTTCAATAATATCCGATCTCTGCAGGTGCTGTAGGTTAATTACACACTGAAGCTAAAAGTACAGCAGCTCACTAACCATTTTATAATTTCAAACTCCAAGCCCAGCATTCTCCCCGAGGGGCTGGCAGACTCTTGGCTCTGCAATGTTGATGATCGGGCAGCTTCAGTGGTGACTGCCACTGTCTTCCCATACCACTTACATGCCTGGTTCCTGTCATTTTATTCCCATCATTTTACTTTTCCAGTTTCAAGATCCTCATATGTGATGCTCCAAGATTCCTACCTTACTAAACCACATCAGGCCAGCTGTTTGCAGTGGTGCATGGTGGGAACTAAACATTCATAAGTAGCAGTTTGGCCATGCTGCTGGGTCTGGCGGTTAAGATGGAAACTTACATTCCACACCTCTTTAGTCTTTCAAATTCATTTTCTCATTAATATTTATTATGTGAACAAATTTGTATATGAAAAATAAGAAATATATAAGAGATGTGAGTCTCTTCCCACAGATAGCTTTAAAAAGTAGTGTCTGTCCCATCCCAGAGGTAGTCGACTGGCAGGAAGAGTAAGAGGTCCTCCAGTTCTCATCCAAGAGTAGACTTTGTCGTTATTTGCAAAAGTTAGTATGAAAAATTATCACCCCCCCCACTGGTCTTTACTTTCTTCTATCTGGTTTCATGCCAATATCCAAGGATTTTGTTTGGGAATAAAAGGCCATATAGATCTTGATTTCTAGGCTCATAATCACTAGTGTTGTTGGATAGAATATCACACCTCCCATACATAATGTCACAGATTATATGAAACTATTTCCTACTTCTAAAAAAATCTACTCCATATTATCTGTCTTAATGCACTCTGGAAATTACTGATACTAGAAGCTTTGTTATTCAATAGAGTTTCTTTCTAAACTTGGATTTTCTGTTTTTTAAAAATAAATTCTAGAGTCAAATAACAGATCTGGTACAGCGAGACTCATGAATTTGCACTTTGCTTTTAGGCTTTTTGATGATGGTGAAATTGTGTAATGTGCTCTTGGGTAATGAGAAATTAGAATGCCATGATTGTGAAGATATTACTATATCCTTAGCATTTGTCATCCCTCTTTTGGCCATCATTATTGGCTGCCTTGCCTTATTAGAGCAAAGGAGAACAGTGGAGTATTCTACATTACCTTTCTCCATTCACACCTGTCTAATCTTGGGTTACAGTCAGGTATGATGTGGGTCCGTCCATCTGCACATAACCAAAGCATCAACGACCATATGGGAAGAAGGATTTCACATAGCACACTGGGCCCTCCAATTCCTCTCCATTCTCCCCATAAAGTGGTAATAACCCACTTGGAGAAGGAATGTCCCTTACAAAAACCCTGCTGTGATTCATATTGTCTCTGAAGGGACACCTACTTATATAAACATTGTCCTTCTGCATCCTTATATAAACTTTTCTGAGACCTGTTGAGAGACTGTCACAGGAGAATAAATCCTGTGCCTGTCAACCTGCATGTCCACCCCACAGCTAAGGAGAAAGCTTAGCTACACTCTAAAATTAGCAACAACCCTTGTATAAATGTTCTAGAAATATTCTTAGGGCTGACTCAAGATAGAACTGGTTTCACTGTATCTGTGGAAACCTGTTCATAGGTCCCTTCCTGGAGAAGAAAAGAAAGAGAAAACAAAAGATGGGGCATGACCCTTGGAGGGAGGGAGTATATATGTCCTATTTCTACCATCCATCCCCTTCATCTCCAGAAGTCTTGGCCTCCCCTAAAACAATCCAAAATCAGCCCATGTATTGGCCTTTCCCAAATACTGGCTATGGCTCATTGTTTTACAGTATGTCTTTTCTTTTCTAGAACAGCAAGAAAACTTGCATCCAATTGGGTTTCTTCAACTTGTATAAAAAAATGTTCAGCCTAAGTAAGGTTCAATGCTATATATAGATTGGGAAAGAACATTAATTAAATTAATATTAATATTTAATTTGGGCATGTTTTATGCCATCCAGTGTCCTCATAATAGGAAGAGGAAAAATAATATTATATTAATATTATAATAATATTAATTATATTAGAACTAAATTACAATCTGGTAAGGATGTGGAAGTACTTGAAACTTAATTTAATTTTTGTTTATTTTATAAAGGTCATTTCTTAAAATACCCCTGCAGGCATGTAAAGTGCTTGACTTTGCATTGATAGCTGGAAAGGACATGCTTTTAGAGGCAAATCATCCAGTTTGCATGTTTGTTCTCCCAGAAACACATCTGTTTTCTTTCCTGCCTGCCCAAAGCCCTCCTAAGTATCCCAGGATGTTCAGAATATAGATCTGTTCTTTGTCCATTACTGCATCTTGAAATGAACCCTATTTATCAATCATTCCAAAGACCAAAAATAAATGCAACTTGTAGCAGCAGTGGTTAAACTGTTTTTATTACCTTTATTTATTAGTTTGTTTTTATTTTACAAATGTGAGTGTCTTGCCTGCATACATGTCTGAGCAGCACATGTCTTCAGTGCCTGAGGAAGCCAGAAGATGTGTTAGATTTCCTGAGCCTGGAGTAACACATGGTTGTGAGCTTCCACGTAGCTGCTGGGAATCAAATCCAGGTCTTCAGGAAAAACAGCCAGTGCTCTTAACCACTGAGCAACCTCCAAAGCTTTATCAGCAGCTTTGAAAGAACAACATGTTTTTTAAATAGAAATAGAAAAGTATGATTCAAAATATTATCTAACTAACACAGAGAGAATTCCATGTAGCCGGACTTCTGCATGTCCACTGCTGTGTTGATTGCAGTAAGGCAGCCGGGTACATGGATTATTGATCTGAGTACCCTGGACACAGTACCGCCAGTGGTCTGCGACGTGAGTGCTATTGCGCTTTTGTGGTCGTCTTTTTCTATTTAAAAGACAGATACTTTTATTTATCAAACTTCCTAACTAAATAATTTATTGATTCAACTACCTGATTATGACTTTTGGGCTTTTAAATTCTTTCTTACCCTGGAAACAAGAACATCTACATTTTTAACCAAATTAGCTGTAAGTCACTAGCTTTCAAACAAGAATACCTATGAAATTTTATAAAGTTACAAATTTATAAGTGTGTTTCCTAATGGACAAAATGGACTGCTGATATATTTCATTCTCAAGGAATCTTGAGAACTTACATGATTGTGTGAGTCAGGTAAGTGCTGGCCAAGATAACACTTTAAAATAATAATCTAGTAACCTAAGAAAATGCGCTTCTCCACGCCGGCCCTCATGCTTCTGAGGCAAACAAGCTGCCGCTGAGTCCTAAGCCCAGCAAATGAGCGTTTTTAAACCTGGAGTCTTCCTGTACTGATGTCTCTTAGTGTGTTTCTACAGTGAGTTTAGACAGAGAGAAAGTGGCTCCTTAAGTCAGCAAAGACAGCCATCAACAAATTAAACATTACCAGACATTTTTCCGATTATTGACCATTTCCACTTACCCAGCACATTTCTAGAACTGACTTTTGATGCTTTAGTAGGTTCATACCCCCTAGGTCAATTCCTTCATATCTTCAGGTTAATTTAACCCAATCACATCATCTTTTTTTTCATCTTAATCACATGGTACTCTCTATATCCAGCCCTGTATTTTTCTAAGACCTACTGAAAATTGAGTATTAGTTCTATACATGACATGTCAGATTAGAGACATATAAAATGCATATTGAATCAAATTAGGGTCTTAGGCTGTAACCCACAAACCACATTAAGAACGTGATTTTTTCTAAAGTGATTTACTATCTGGCACCTGCATAGACATCAATTGGGGCATTTCAGTATAACCTTGTCAGGCAACTCAGGGATAAATCTAATCGTTTTTGACATTTCCGTCCCTGCTTCCCTTCTGTTAGCCCTTCCTTCCTCCAATAAATATTTATTAAGAGCTTTTTCTGTGCTAAGTGCTTGGGCAAAAATCCAGGGGTGAATCAGAATTGGATCCTGCCCTGAAGGGGTTTATAATCTAGCAAGGAGGTTAAGCAAGAAGGTTCATTATCTAAAATGATAGGAGAATTTGCAAGAAAGACTGAATTTGGATTTCAGTTAAAGAAGATTGGGTCTCTGGAAGACCCTAATAAAGTCAGCAGACTTTTTCATAAAGTGGACTTCTGAGTCAGCAGAGACATGCAGTCTGAAGGAATTCACAGGACCACTGGGGAGATGGGTAATTGCACATACATACATGTTCTCATGTATAAATTGTGCGAACTTGGAGAATTGAAGTAGCTTTGCCTCAAGGCTGCGATCCTTGAGAGGAAAGATCCAGTGGAAGGAACTGGTGGGCAGAAAGACACCATGAAGCAATCAGGAGCCAGGACAGCATAGGAACTGTTCCCTCCTGACCTTAAACTCTGCTTTACCCTATAAAAAATATGTTTTCCCGTAAGGTTTTTTGCTTTGTTTGTTTCTAATGCATGTGACATGTATGAACATGTATGTGCAGGCATGTGTGCTTTATGTCCACTTACAAAGGCCAGAGTATGTCATGTCCTGATCAATAACTCCTCAACTTTTCCCTGTGAGTCAGGGTCTCTTGCTGAGTCTGGAGCTAGGCTAGTGGCTAGCAAGCCCCAGAAGGTGATCTCTGTCTCTGCCCATCCCAGTGTTGACAGTTCATGTATACATGCTTCAACCTCGTGCTTCTTCAAGGATCTGAGACCCAAATGAGAGCGCCACGCTTGCACGGCAAGTGTGTCGTCTACTGAGCCACCTCTGCAGGCCCGGAAAAGTTTCCTTTATGGAAAATTTTAGGCATCTTTATGAACTATGTTAATGCTGTCACTTTGCTAAATCTTTTCATCATTTCCACTAAGGTTCCATTTCCCATAAGTCTATGGGAAGGCAAAGATGATGACTTTGGTGTAATTAATCTTTATAAAACAACCCTTCTGCATCCATCAAAAAATGGGATAAAATTTGTGACTGTATATCATCCCAGCTGACTGAATTATTGATCTTTGCAAACTACTGGTCAACTCACATAAACACCACTGTGCTGTCTTTTGCCATTACTGGGAATCTTTCAAGGGCTGCATTTAAAATAATCAAATGAGTACAGCAGATAACTAATTAAACAATTTGCTTTCTATAACATTCAAAGTATGCCTTTGACATCATCTTATAAAAGAACAGAATGAGAGCCTTGTCCCACAGCTGCGGGTAGATTAAGTAGCATTGGTAAAACTCTCATGAGGGTTCTAGATTCAGAGTAGAATCAAATAAATGTCAATCTCCTCCTTGTCATCATTATCAATATTTTAGTTTTGCCATCAGTGTGTGCTATGACTTTTCAGTATCTAATTCTTGAACTAAGCATCCCCTATGTGCTGCTCTTCAAAGATCTCGTCCTGGGTGTCCACACTCCCCAGAAATTGGATTTGAATGAAAGTGGCTGCCTACTGTTTCAGAAAACCCAGTCCAATTTCAGAAAATTTAAACTTACCAGATATCAAACTCGGGACATTTATTTTCTAAAACAAGTCAGCAGGGTGTTTATTCCAGGAGCTTTCTAAGCTCCTATGAAGCCATAAGGATCTGGTTTTCCTGATGCGGTTCCTTCCATTAGCAGCATCCATGTGAAGACAGGTGCCCGTGCTGGTCTGAGACACTGCATTGGAAACTAGGGTAAGGCTCAGCAGATGCAGACTTTGCAGGTAGCTATGACATACCAGAAGGTCTGAGGACCAGTGCTCTGAAGCACTAGTGTTCATTCTCAAATCATTCAAATTGCTTCATCATGTTTTTATATTCAGTGTCTAAGAGATTAGCCTGTTTCATAAAGGCAGACACCTCACATCAGTGGCCTTCTCAGTGACCAATGTGTCTACAGGTAACACCAACTCCAGCATCCCCTGCCCTTTGTGTCCCATGGCACACTAATGAAGTAGGAGTGATTGTATTTTACACCACACATCTTCCCTTATGTCATTTCTTCTCTCTTCTTTTATCTTCCCTTTCTTTACATGTTTTCTTATATGTTAGACTAGGGGAAAAGGTTACCATACTGAAGGCAGGATCAACTTTAAAGGGACCATTTTCAGTACCATTTCTCATTGTCCTAAGGAAATAATCATCAATGTGTTCTTTTGTGTGGAGATTTGCCTACTAATGCCTTTAGCTGAATGTAGTTATCATAGCTGGAAACGGGAGCTAACCAAATGCGTAGTAGGGGGCAGATATGCAATTTATGGAACATACAAAAAAGGAAAATCTATTTACCTTCTTGGGATGATATAGGAGGTTTTTGGGTGAGCCAGATAACTCAACAAGTAAAAGTGCCTGTCATAAAACCTGAAAACCTAAGCTTGGGGCCTAAAACCTACCTGGTAAGAGGAAAGAACTGACTCCTGAACATTGCCTTCTAATCTGCACACATGTACACAAATCAAACAATCATCATCAATCAATCTATCAGTCAAATTTAAAACTATTAGGGAAAAAACACAAAGTATTGAGGCAAACTTTCTTCTTTGACATTTGTCATTAATTCTGAGATCAAAGGTTCAGCATAGCTCATAGCTTTGTCAGAACAAGATCTGAGCCATGAATTCAAATGCCCAAAATGCAACTGGATTCCATGGTTTCAAATTTTATGTCAAGTCCTCTTTGGAAACTCACAGAACCCTGTAGCCTGTAGTACAACTGACTCAACTCAGTTGTTTCTTCTTATCTCTGTTTGTCATCTCTCAGGGTTGTCCCCATGAAACTAAAGAAGAAAGTCACAGAAATGTGCACCTCAAACAGGGATGAAAACACTGATGCTCATGCCTGACCTCAGCACTGCAAAGCCCTGAACATGCTTCGCGGGCAGCCCAGGTGCAGCTTGGTCTCAGTGAGAAGTCTGGCTTTGTTTTCATTTTGTTTTCTTCCCAAGAGGCTAGAAAATAGGACATGCAGGCAATTGCTTTGCTGTGGCCATTCAGTAAACCTCAGGCTCCCTGTGCACTGGAAAGGAAGGGAGGGAGGGTAGCTCTGGCCAGGGCCTGGCAGTCTCAGGCTGCCACTCTTTGAAGAAAAGAAATGATGTAGAGAAATTGAATCATGATGTGATGTTCATTTAATTCAAAAGCCAACTTCTGCCAGGAATCTGCTAGGGGGGAAAGTAAGTTTGTACTGTTAAATGTCGTGTTCTGTTTGTCCGAGTCCCTTCAGCTTGGCAGGCAGAGCCCAGGCAGGAAGTCTAATCTGGGGCCATTGCCACAATTTACAAGAGGCTCAAAAAGCCATGAGGAATTCAGGGGAACTGTTGGGAAACAAGCGTCCCAGAGATCCTTTGGCCTTCTGTGCAGCGTGTGTGACTACCCTTTTGTACAGTGACTTGTCCTCATCTATTGGTTACTGAGGGACATCAGCAGACTACTTCCAATTCTATCAAGGAAGCCTTTGGGTCTGTTTATCTAGCTGTAGCAACAATCAGAGCTCTTATGTAAATATCAACAAATGCTAAATCAGAAAGATGGGTAAAAGGGAAGATGGAAACAAAAGGGATTTTTCTTCCCAGTTACACCATTTTCTACCTGATTCAAATCCAGTAATGGAGCTATTGGGATCAGCTAACTTGTAGAGGACTTTCTGAACACACGCTTGTGCTGTGAGATAATGGTGTGAGGGTCCAGTCCCTCAAAAACTCTGGGGGAGTAAAATCAAGACTAGCTGTGGTAGCAGCTAGAAACTCGGTTGGAACGACTCTTATTTGAGACACATAAAATGTGCCGTTACATTACCAGCATCGCCTCAGTCCCACAACTAAGTCTGGAATCTGATGGCTCTTTACAGTTGCCACCTCTTGGTCTGAGGAAGACAAGGACCATACAAGGACCATATACATCAGTCCTTGGATGCAGGATGTCCCATGCTCCTTGACAACTAATCTGTAGTCAAACAGCAGAGCATCCAAAACAACAAAGGTTTCTGTGCTGAAGTCAAAGTAGGGGACAATCCTAGCCTTCTCAAAAATCCTATCTATAATCAGCATTAAAATTATGTGTATGAGGGAGAATCCATTTTCTTCAGGAGAGTTCCCATGGTTAGATTTCATGTGCTCCAGGTGAAGACCCTCTGCCTATATACATAAGGACAGTCACTGATGGAGTACATTGATGTGCAGAAGGAAGAGATGAAGTCTGGGAGGAGTTGGAAGGATATGGTAAAGATGATATGATCAAGACACATTGTATATGTGCGTGAGATTCTCAAAGAATGAATTAAAAGATGGTTTGGGGTTAGTTGTTGCACATGAGGCATGACATGGATAACTCCCATGAAAAGCCCCACAAACAAGGGGTGTGGTCAAAAAGGAAGTGCTAGATTGAAGGGTAGGCTACTCTTGGAGAATACATAATGCATCTGAAAACTCTACTATGAATGTCACTCTCTGTCACATATTGTCTGAGTCTATGCTCACAGGTTTGAAGAGACATCTCCACAACTAAGCTGATGCTCTCGGTTCTCTTGTATGGCCGGCTGCCAGCGGGTAATCATGCCCCATGTAAACCTTCCCATTTGGAAATCCATTTGTGGATAATGTTGGCAACCATGAAAAACAGACCTTTGCTCCCAGAGTTAATTGAGAGGGTTCAGATCCAAATTACTTTATCAATCATTTAGTCAATGACATTTACTAAGCAAATACCTCTTATTTTGAGGTTGTGCAGCACTACTATGACCAGAAGTCATAACTACTAATATTTAGCTCATTATTCACTGTACAATATGTTAGCATCATTTTATTTTTGTAGTGAGCTTTGTTAACATCTCCATATTACAGATAAAAAATGGAGTTCAGTAAAATAAGAAAATTGTCCCCAAACTACTGATTGTTTGCATTACACAACTCAAAGTTTTCTAGGAGTATTAAGTCTAAAAGGAATTACAAAATGATATAACTATTTGATCCCTCTCTCTGAGAGTATGAGAGAGATTTGGTGTTTGTGTGTGTGTGTGTGTGTGTGTGTGTGTGTGTGTGTGTGTTTGTAAATGAGTGTGTGTGTGTGTGTGAGAGAGAGAGAGAGAGAAAGAGAGAGAGAGAGAGAGAGAGAGAGAGAGAGAAAGTGGCTGAGGTGTGAATGAGTGTGTGTGTTTGTGAGAGAGAGAGAGAGAAAGATAAAGTGGCTGAGTGTGAGTGTGTGTGTTTGTGTGAGTGTACCTGAGTGTGTGAGTGTGTGTGTGAGAGAGTGGGTGAGTGTGTGTGACTTTGTGTGAGTGTGAGTGTGTGAGTGTGTGTGAGAGAGAGTGGGTGAGTGTGTGTGTGACTTTGTGTGAGTGTGTGAGTGTGAGTGTGTGTGTTTGTGTGAGTGTACCTGAGTGTGTGAGTGTGTGTGTGAGAGAGTGGGTGAGTGTGTGTGACTTTGTGTGAGTGTGAGTGTGTGAGTGTGTGTGAGAGAGAGTGGGTGAGTGTGTGTGTGACTTTGTGTGAGTGTGTGAGTGTGAGTGTGTGTGTTTCATAAAACATGACATGATCCCTGTTCTTTCAGTAGACGGAGGATACGTACTGTATCCGTAAAAAGATCTCAGTCTTCAGCAGCACACTATTATCTAGCACTCAAGAATACAGCATAAGTCTCAAAATAAATCAAGGAGTGTATTTGAGTGATCTCCAAACACTGGGAATCTAGAACTGACTCTTAGTACTTTTTTTTTTTTTTAAACACCATGACCTCACTCAGCCAAAGCAAGAAGGGCCAAGCCTCTTATTTATTTATTTATTTATTTATTTATTTATTTATTCATTCATTCATTTACTCATTCATTCATTCACTGTAACTCTCTTCAGACACATCAGAAGAAGGCATCAGATCTCATTACAGATGGTTGTGAGCTACCATGTGGTTGCTGGGATTTGAACTCAGGACCTTCGGAAGGATCGTCAGTGCTCTTAACCACTGAGCCATCTCTCCAGCCCCTTAGTACCACTGAGCTAAGCAAAAGATGCATGTTCCAACGTACATGTTGGTGGTGTGGGGTCTGTTGAAGTAAGCCTGAAATCCTCTGAAGACTCCATCCTCCTCTTAGTTAGAGTCACGACTGCTCATGTGCGGCTCACCCACTCTGTTGAATCGTTTTCCTATTGCTCTGTCTACTTCTTCACAGAGGGTTCCCAATATGGACCCCTTTATAAGCCTTACTTTCTAAAGCTTGATGTTAATTTGTCCTTTATGAGCCACAAAGGGAACTTGAGGAGCTACTTGATCTCAGCGCTTGCCTTCAGAGGAAGTCAGAACTAAACATCGCAGAGAAGCAGGATCCCTAATTGCAAAGACATCCTGAGAAAGTAATTTTACAACTTTCCTTACTATAAACTTCTTCAGTGTTTTCAGATATGATAACTTGCCCAGAGAGAATGTGACTTTGTTTGGAATTTCTGATTTAGCTTCTTCATGCTCAACCTTAGCTTTGGGGATCCCAGAAAGGAATAAAGAATGTCTGGTGAATATCTTTACCTTCTGAAGAAGGCCCCTAATTAGCCCTGTAGTTATGTAGCCCTTTAGCCCTGTGACTATTGATGGTTAAGCACAGTTGTTTGGTTTGGTTTGATTATTTGTTTTATTTATATTTTTCCATTCCATGGAGTGTGAAATTGCACAAAAGGAAACATGGAGTTACAGAAAAATGAGTCTGAGTATCAGAATACCCAGCCTCAGCCCCTGTATGTCTATGCACTGATGGTCCCACGTTTGTCAAAGTCCCAGAAGCATCTATACCCCATGAAGAGCTTGCCCCAAACCTCAAAGTGCCATACCTCCTAAGAGAAATAAGACAACAACATAATAAGGTTTACTGATATCCTCACTCAAGTTCATTTTTTCCTCTCTTCCAAATCATCAAGATCTAACCTAGGAAACGTTCTCTTCATTTTCTAAGGTCTGAGTCCTGGATAGTGAATGAGCATGTGAAACAAATGAGGACAATGAGAGGAGAGTGTAAGCCAGCATGAGACAGATGATAGTGAGGCTCTCTTCACAGTCTCAAAACCAGAGGAGATCTACACAGAGAGGACTGTGCGCCCAGCCTCTGACAGGAGCTGGGACCTTGGGAATAACCCAGAACCACACAGCCCACTGCAGCTCACCACAGCCAGTGTTTCTCCAGAGCTCCATTGGCCAATCTCAATGGGACACCAAGTGCAAGAGGCTCTCGTGCTGTGGTCTCTCCCAGGGCACCTTTGGAGCAACTCGAGCAAGAGGAAACCAGTGACGAGTGGGTTTGTGAAGAATCTTGGATTCTTATGAAGATCACAACTGCTGGTTTGCTTTCTTTCTTTGGAAAAGACACTATTCAAAGAGCACACTTGCAGGAGAAATAGCGAAGGGCTCATGGAAGCGAACCTGCAATGTTCTTTTAATTTGCTGAGGTCATCTGGAGTGAGTTGGTGTGGAACAATGAAGAATCAATCGAGAAGTGTGGGCTGGAGGTTGCCATTGACTTCAGAGAAAGCCATGTCCTGGTGCGTTAGCTTAGAGTTAATGCTTCTCTCATCCAGTGTTGGAACAAGCCTCAAATCTCCTTGCAAGCCTTTTCTGAACCTATGTTAACTATTTGGACAGTTCGCCCCACTTTGAATAGTGGGGAGTGATTACTTCTCAGTCTTTGGTTTAAATATCTTCAGAGTTTGCCCTTTCCCTTGCTCTCGATTGATAGAAGGAACTACAGATCTATGTCTTCTTAGAGGCACGGATCTATGTCTTCTTCGAGGCACACACTCAAATGTTTTCCATAGTTTCTGCCTGTGCAGAAGCAGCAAGTCCCAAAGTCTGTCACCATCATCATTTTAAGAATGAGAGCCTGGCCTGGTGTTATGCTTTGCCTCGTCCTATTTTTATCTGAAGCTTAAAGACCTGAGAGTCTTCAGAACACAGACTCCCGGGATCGCTCTTCTGTCTTTCTGATGTCAGGAACTAAATGTGTAGCTTGAAGGTTGGCCCTGCCAGGTGGTACAGAGTGGCTAATAAAAAAGGCAGACACTGTGAAGAGTGACCCTCTGTTTACATTTGGATAATGTCACCCTCTCTTAGTACTGACATTGTTTACCGGCCCTTTGTCTCTTCTCATCAACCTGTCTATGGTTTGAGCTGAAACTCCTGGGTGAAATATGTTGGAGCAGAAATAGGAATACTATTTTTCCCACTTAACAGGGGAGAGAATGAAAGAAAAATCTCCTGTCTGTTCTTATTGCCTCTAATGTGACTCAAAGATGTGTTTTAAACTTTTTAAACATAAAATAAGGACAAAAGCAGCTTCTCAAAACAAAAGCTATAGTTGTGTGAAATGTAAAATTTCTAAAAGCAACGATGATGATGACGACGATGATGACGATGACGATGATGATGATGATGATGATGATGACGATGACGATGACGATGACGACGATGACGATGACGATGACGATGACGATGACCATGGTGATACAGGCAATTTCCTGCTTTCTGGTCTAGTGTCACAGTGACAGAGCCATCATTGCATCGCTGGGGTCTCATATGGATAGATGTTGCTTCAGTGGTACCCGTGGGATGGCAGCATTTTCCCTGCCGTGGGAAAAGCTGCGCTGCTCCTGCACAGTGACGACTGTCAAAGGGGAAGCTCTAAAGTGAAAGCCGCAGGCCTCCTCACCTCCCCTGCCTGACGTGGTCCGCGTCTTCAGTCTGGGCTTTGCATTCCAGCAGACTCGCGGCAACACCCGCCTCCGTATGCTCTCACATGTTTCCTCCTGTGCCCGCATATTCTCGGCCCGTGATAGCTAGCAAGCATTTTTAGAGTAATAATGAAATAATTTTGGTCCAGGTACATATAATTTACTTAAATTTGATAAAAACACCTTAGAGACACTAACACAATTTAAGGGCAGTTTCTCTTTATGGTTTCTTTCAAAACGTGCCTTGATGTGGCTTAACTCTTTATAGTTCTAATTTGTTATACAAGCCATCTCTTCTACGTTTTCTCATAATCTTCAATACTTGACAATGAAGAATAGCTTATCCAAGACACTAACTAGAGCCAATAATAAACCAGCATGAAGAACTTGGTATTGAAAATAACTGGGGAAGTTTAGTATGTCTGGAAACAGGAAAAAATAAGTAGGTATAGAGTGTGTGTGTGTGTGTGTGTGTGTGTGAATATGTATGTTGTATGTACATTTGTATGTACATAAAATGTGCACAAATATGTATGTTTTGTGTGTATATACATGTGTATATCAACATAAATATGCAATGTATGTGCATTGTGTACATATGTTGTATGTGTGTAGACATCTGTATTGTGAATCTAAATAGCATGTGTTGAAGAAGAGAAGAAACTAAAGGAAAGGTAGCAGGGAAGAGCAGTGGAGACTCTACCATAATGGTACCAGTTTCCCTCATACTAGGCTGGGATGCCAGTGGCCTGGGACTATAGGTCGGGACAAGGTGAAGGCATAGTGCAATCACAAGGGCCTTTCAGCATTACCTATGGCACTGCAGCATGCCACTACCCTGCTTAGTTACAAAGAAGTTTTTGACCAAGAGTTATTAAATTTCTAAATGTATTCTTGCTATACCAGAGATTTTTAAAAGAAACTAAATTTAAAAATTTAAAACATAGGCTCCCCCTGAAAGACAGATGGTGGCTTTGAAAGTCTCTGAAGGCAGTTTAAGTAGAGAGGGGGGTTACAGTATCGTTTCTTCTTTACTCATTTGTCAATGGTATGAACTTCACGTATCAGGATGAGCCAGTGTGTTAGTCATAAAGGTCTTCAATACCAAGGACTTGTTCCTTGCTATTGTGTCCACTGGGGCCCACTTAGGACTGCTGGGCATCGTCCTTACTACAGAATCTAGAATGCTAGAGCAGGCCTCTGCCGTCTGTGGTGCTGGTGGTCTCCTGGCAGGTGGCGAGAGCTATGGGAGGAGTGTGATGACAACAGATTGCTCTGAGGCTCAGAGGTCCACTTGCACCTGACTGGCCAGAGCACCCAGCACAGCGCAACAGAATCACAGGAGGCCAGAGGCGCTCTCTTGTCATGAGTCTATCTGGGAGCAGCACTGGTCACACCCATCCTGGCAACATATGCCAGGGTACCTGTAATGGGAGGGTGACCATTGCTCACATGTACACTGTAGAGTCAGGTACCTAGACTAGCAACTGAGATAATGTTTAATAGAATCACTGATAAAGGATTCTTAAAACCATATGCATTTATGAGGAGGGCTCTGCAAATGATTTCTATAGTAATAGGACACCATTAAGAAGGAAATGATATCCTCACGATACAACCTGGGATAAGAACAGGCATTAGTCAGACAAGTAAACCCAAGGATGACCTCAGGCCTTGACAGAGGACATAGCATCTACAAAACCCAATACGATGCTCTTGATGGGATCATATAGGAAATTAATTCTTCTTTTGTCTGTATCAGATTCTTTGGCTAATGTGTTATGAATATTATTGTAAATGTTTGCTTAGAAATCCTTTCAATTTTCCTTTATCTAATGGTGACTATTATCTGTGAAAAGACATGCTAGTAGTTCATGCTATATTGTTCATTCTGTATGCTCATAAGTAAGTGTGGGGAAAGCATCAGGAGAAGATGGATTATAAGACATAACAGGTCTGTGTCAGGCTATGCCATTACACCTAACACTTCTCACTCATTGGACCTTATTTACCAGTGAGTCTCTTACCCTCTGTTGCCTTGTGGTACATGTTCTGTATTGGAAACAGATGGCCAAATGACTTACTTTGAAAGCCAGATGCCACTGAATGGGTCCCATGGCCTGAGCTAACTTTGGTTAAATATGGTGGTTTTCTTCTGTAACAATAGCATAGCAAGGGCCAGGATTTGTTGAGTGTAGTGAAAACTCTCTCAACTTAACTGGGTTTAGAATCACCTAGGATCCTGGCCTGTTCCTGTGAGAGTGTTTCCAGAGCCCATTGGCTGAAGGGGAAAGAACTACTCTGCATGTGGTACCATTTGTGGGCCAGGAGCCTGGGTAGAGTAGAAATGGATGAAGAGGAAGTGAGATGAGGGCTGTTTGCTTCTCTATTTCCAACCCACTGCGATGTGGACTGAGCTGCTCTATCATGCTTTTCTCATGCAGGACTGAACCCTCTGAAACCATGAGCAGAGGAACCCTCCTGGCTTAGGTTGTTTCTACCAGCAATGCAAATGTAATTAATGTTTATGGGCCATAGATGACAGACAAAACTTTTTGTGTACTATAGCTTATATTCTCCAACATCCTGATGCTGAGAAACTACTGTACATTATGACAGAAGCCCTATAAAGTGGGTATCATTGAGGACATCTTTCCCTTCTATTTGCATATAGGGAATTAGAGGCTCAGGATGTAAGGCAGTAAAGTCAGCTATGACTGCTCCCACCTAGAGGTGAGTGTGGCGTCCACAAGTACTGTGATGGGAATCGTGACAGCAATGGTAACAGGGGCTATGAGGTGGATGGAGGTAGCCAGTTCCTCTGCTGATGTGTTAGCCTGAAAATAAATGCCTACCATTGAGCAATAAATGGACTATTCTCAGATCACCTTTTGGATTCTTTTTTCTTTTGCTTTGGAGGTCTTCATGGCCTATGCTTGCAGCCACGTTCAGAAGGAAGTACTGCACTCCCAGTAAGAACCTGTGCTCTTGTGACACTCATAGAAAACATGGAGGATACCAGTGCTTGCTTGAGAGAGACCACATTTTGAGGGGCATCATACAAAAAATGTACAATTTTCTTGTCCTTAAGAACACATAGAATAAAGGATTTTTCTCATCACTTCTGCTGAAAATATGCAGTTTTATCTATTACTGCTTACTTAGTAAGTAAACACTAACCAACCGGTCTGGATAACTAACAAGTGACTAGAGTTAACCCAGCACAATGTATTTTCTTTCTTTTTTTAAAAAAATATCTTACCACTGGGTTTTCCAACTGCCCAAGTTATTGTGTGCCTTTCTGAGATTTCATTTTATTTAAACACTAGAAAGATACTTTGGGGCTTGAGGTTAAATATTTCCTCTGCTCTCAGGAAGTCTAACAAGAAGATGAATGTGACTGGGCAGGTGGCATTGATAGTTCTTTAGTAGCTTAGGAAAGGAGGGGAGAGAGAGAGAGGAAGAGAGAGGAGGGAAGAAAGGGGAGAAGAAAAGGGGGGAAATGAGAGAAGTCTATTTTAACTGTAAAGCAATGAACCAAAGAAACAAGAAGAACACAGTAAAAAGAGGTTTTTGTTTTGTTTTGTTATTTTCTATATTCTTTGTTTACATTCCAGATGATTTCCCCTTTCCTGGTTCCCCATTCCCCATAAGTCCCATAAGCCCTCTTCCCTCCGCCTGTTCCCCAACCAATCCCCTCCCACTTCTCTGTCCTGGAAATGCCCTACATTGTTGCATCAAGCCTTTCCAGGACCAGGGCCCTCTCCTTCCTTCTTCTTGGGAATCATTTGATATGTGAATTGTGTCTTGGGCATTCAGAGCTTCTGGGCTAATATCCACTTATCAGTGATTACATTCCATGTGTGTTCTTATTTGCCTAGGAATTTCATGAATTCATTGTTTTTAATTGCTGAGTAGTATTCCATTGTGTAAATATACCACATTTTCTGTATCCATTCCTCCATTGAGGGACATCTGTGTTCTTTCCAGCTTCTGGCTATTATAAATAAGGCTGCTATGAACATAGTAGAGCATGTGTCCCTATTGCATGCCTGAGAATCCTCTGGCGTGGCCCAGGAGTGGTATAGCAGGGTCCTCCGGAAGTGTCATGCCCAGTTTTCTGGGTATCTACTGTGTTTCCATTTCCTCTCTGTGTGCCTAAGACCTTCTCAGTCTAGTGGTTCCTCAATCTCTGGTCAGTACTCAGAATGCAATTCCTACGTGCCTAATCCCTCAGGCAGTATTTCCCATGGGACCAAGTGGAGTCCAGTGCAGTGAGAGACCAGGGCTCAGTTACCCTTTCCCTGGACAGTCCATAGGCAGTCGCTGACCACTGTGCAGTGAGCTCCGTGTCTTGCTGGCAGGTTCTGGTTTGGGCATCAATTTGTTATATGTTTTCCTGAGGACTGAATCAGGGCCTTGCCCATGTAAGCAGGTGAGGTGCCACTGTGAACACCCCTCTCTTGAAAGAGGGTCTAACAAAGTTTCTCAAGCAACTTGCAAGTCTCCTCCCACAGCCTCTTAGAGTAGTGAATTACAGAATGACACCAACAGACCCAACTTACACAGTAATGGTTTATAGTACCATTGATCCTCCATTTTCTTTGGTTCTATATCTGTTGAGTCAATCAAAAAAATATCTGAGAAAAACATTACATCTATACTGAACATGAAAACTTTTGTAATGTCACATAGTGTAAAAACTATTTTCATATCATCTATATCATATTAAATATTATAAATAATCTAGATGCCAGTTAAAGGATACAGATGGATAAGCATTGATTATAGGCAAATACTACATCACCTCATATAAGAAACCTGAGCCTCCTCTCCTTCTGAGAAGTCACAGTCAACTGTTGGGTGCTGTGAAGGGTGGGGACAGCTGGCAATTATGGTTTCTTAGGACAGAGGGGTGAGGGTTGGAAGGTAACTTAACTTTGCTCTTAAATACAGCTGAATCCTCTACATTGAAAGTTGTTGAACTTGGTTTCACTCTTTCTGATGCTTTCCTATGTTGTTATATTTATACACCTGCAGAACTCTGATATTCTAAGGGCTCCTGCAGCAGTCTGTGGACACTGAGGGTGACTTTACATATTTATGCTGCCTTCTTCAGGACGGCATTGTTACTGAACCTCCAAGCATGAGTAAGTCTATCCTCCCTGTTATACGAAAGCAGTGGGGCTTAGACAGAAATAGAATGTCAGCCCACTTTACTAAGGCACTGTCAAGAGGTTTCAAAGAGCAGGACATAGTTGTCCAATGTGGATACGTTTATCTTTCTTCTGTTTTGTCATTGTAGAAGAGTCATCTCTGAGTCTTGCTATTTTGCATAATTTATCAGCTGACCTTGACTTCTCTTGATTAACCTCAGAGCACATCTTTCCCAGCCTCTGTCTATAGACTCTGCTGTGAAGAAAGGCTTCCCTTAAAAAAAGCCCTTCAGTTTATTTTGTCTCCTCTCAGAACTCCTGTGTCTCTCCACACCCACTCCCATCCTATGTATCTCCCCAGCTGTGTCCTCATCATAAATATCTCACCTGGGACTCAGTATATGACTATTCACTTTGTGTCTAAGTGCAATTCTCTGGGTGAGTGGCTTCAGCTTGTTTAGCCTTCCCCTTGACCCTTTTTCTCTCAGTTAAAGGTGAAAATATTGAGTCTTCCCATAGCAGAGCTGGGCTGGAACCAGACATGAGGCTTGAAGCTCTCTACCCTCCTGACATCTGCCCTCAAAAGCAAACATGGTTAGCCCTTTTTCGCTGATGTATCTGGGAAATAGAAATTTGAACTAATCAAGTCTGCGTGCCTTCTCTGATCTCCAGACTGAACACTTGGTGAAGCGGACGGGACCGGTCCTCCAGGCTGCCCATGGCAAGCTATCTAACACCAAGCAACGCTCGTCTCCATGGAGTGGCCTTGCTTCTCATTTCTAGAGTTTCCTGAGTCCTGAGCACTCTGTCTTTATGACACAATCTGGGCATTCCATGTCTGTTTCCATGTTCCATCTACATGGAACCATCTACATCTACATGCTACCCTCAGATTCTTGTTGTCCCCTCCTTGTGCCTCAGATTTCAACCATAAATCTGTCTGTCGCCATCTTTTACCTGTGAAACTGTAGCATTATACCACCACAGCAGCATTTCCTCCTCTCCAACTATTCTGTATCTACTGTGGCCTTTGTCAGTCTGCTTGCAGCCAGCAAAATGATCTTCAAAACTGTTCATTTGACCTGCTAACCTCCTTGAAATGCTTTGATTTCTCATTGCCTACAGAGTTTAAAAAAAAAACAACCAAACAAAACAAACAAAACAAAAAAACAAAAGAATACAGCTTCAGACACCCATTGCTGACGTTCTCCCAATCCTATGCACCAGACACAGAGGCTTTGTTTTGTCTAAGGGACTCACAACATTTCCCTCTACTCAGAGTCTTTGTCCAGCCATTTTATCAGTTCTGAATATTCTGACCATCACTAACATCACCTTGCCGATACCTACTCATCGTCTAGCAGGTCTGCCCCCTACAGTAACTGTCATAGTTGCCACTTAAGGAACCATGTAACCAGTGTTTGCAAGCTCCCTTATCCAGGCATTGTGTCCATAATTCTTTCTCCTTATATATTAGCTACTTCTCTTATTACTGTGAAAAAAAGACAAATAAAACAAAGCAAAGCAAAACAAAACAAAACCCCAAAACCTAACCACAAAAACCATGGTGCAGGAGTTTTGGGGGATGGGCTACAGTTTGAGCACAAACACAGGTCTTCATGTCAGGGAAGGCATGGCAGCACGGAGATTTAAGACAGCCCATCACAGGGCATCTGCATTCAGACAACAGAAAGCTGGACAGGAAATGAGGTCACACTATAAACCCTGAAGGCTCATCCATAGTGACCCATTTCCTCCAGCATGGATAAATCTCCAAAGCTCTACAAGCTTCCGGAGGAGCACCACAAGCTGAAGACCAACAACTGTTCAAATGCACAGGTCTGTGTGCACCATTTCACAGTGAGACCACAACACCGGGAGAGCTACTAATACACAATACATCCAGATTGAGTTGATGAATCAAATAGTCATAGATACATGAACAGTATAAATGAGCTTGGTCTAGTCATTTACAATCCAAGAAAATCTATGTGTTTCAGAAAGGTTAACACATTAAAAGAAATATCCCTGAACATCTGTTAATGCAGTCAACTAACTTAAATACAATATTATTAATTTAAAAAATCAACAAGCTTATTTAGTGCCTGGTCTGGAGAAAGCCAGGTATTGCATACACCAAACCTGTCCATAGTTTCTGGGTACCAGTGTCTAGAAAGCTCCATCTGTTTATCACCAGTCACTCCAAAATGCACTGTCCAAGGTCCTATCTAGAGCCAATGCCATTCTTCCTTTGACATCAGTGATATTGTATAAAGCACATATTCTTGCATGAAGTATTAATGTTCCCTTGAGAGAGCATAGAAGCATTTGATTTGAATCTGTCTAATAATGTGGAATGTTTGCCTTTTTATACAGTTTTATTATGAAATGGTTAGCTGATTAAATTGCAATTGGAAAGGGCAATGCAGAAAAGTGAAATCTTCCTTCAATTATTCACTCTCCATGCCTCATTTTAAGTAGAACATCAGAATGATTGCATTAATGCATGATGGGAGCATGCTTTGCACAAGATATTTATTTCAACTATGACATGTACTAAGTGGAGTAACACTTGAAGCAAAAAATCCAAAAGTTTTCATATTCATTAAAACCCAAGCCCTGTTGTCTTAAATGAGTTAATCAACTTGATTTCTTCAGTTCTAGTATAAAAAGTGCCCCTTTGCAAACCTCAGAGTTTGAAAAGTGTCTGTCACTAGAAGTAATCATTGTGCTGGTCTCTGGAACCCAAAAAAACCCTACTCTGTTCTCCGTCTGCCACGAAACCCAGTAGGTTCCATAGTCACCTGGGAGCTGACTCAGCCTCCTGCAGTCAGTCCACCTATAACACAGTACTAGATCATGCATAAGCCTCAGATATCAGACACATTTCCTTCCCTATTCTCACAACCCAAATACCTCAAGTGCAAAAGAGCCAATATTGTGATCTTGTTTTCCAACTCAAAATCATATAACTATTCTTCTAAGAGCAAGAAACATTAGGATTTTATAGGTCTCCCAGGGGCCAAAAAACAGAATTTTCTAAACCAAAGTTTTCATATTGACAGCAGCCCTAGCTGTTACTTGTGAAGTAGAGCATCCTCTCTGTGTACATATTTCTGCCGTGGTCTCTTCTTGCTTCCATGGTACTACTGGAGATAAGACGTAATTCCTCACCATCTATTGGATCAGAAAGTTAGGATTTAGTACCAAAAAAGTAATATTCCTTTCTTGCTTCAGTTAGAAACTAAGCAACTCTTGCATGAGCCCAAGCTCCCTACTTTCTGTCCTAATTATTCTTTCAACTCCCCTGCTATGACAAAGAAGCCCCTACAGCACCGTGGTCTGATTTTGTAATCTTACAAGGATATCACATGTCACTGTCTGCCTTGTGTTTTATGGTGTACCCACAGTTCTGTAAATTAAATATGAGTGAGTGGTTATGCCCAGGAAAATCAATCTTTAAGCAGATTAATATTTCAATGCCAATGGTATAGATATTTCTCCACTTAATGTGTGTCTTGGCTTCCGGATGGAAAACAGTGAATGTATTATTTTGGAAAACCTTTAAATCAAACTGAAGACAAAGAAACTAAGCCAAATATACCATAAGACTTTGAAGCTGACCATTGAAGAAGAACTAATGCCATAATTTGTGGACACCAGATCTTTTAAGATAGACAAGAGGACCTTCAATTATTTCATTTCTGGCTATTTTATTCTACAAGTTAGAAAGCAAAACATGAGTCATGTATTGTAGAATTGTCCAAAAACAGATACAGTGTATTCAGTTAAATTTGAATTTAAGATTAATGATGATTTTTGATGCATACATGTCTCAGATAATTTATACACCATACTATCTAGGAAATAGGTCAAGAATCTTTTTGCTCTCTTTGAATAGAAATTAAAAATATATGAAGGACCACAACCAGTCCTAAACTCTTGAGTGGAGGATGCACTGGTGCTGGTTTCGGAGGTCCAGGTACTTAGGACTATAAGAACATGTGAACTAGAGTGTTATGGCCCCTAGCTACAGAACCGGGACACTGAATCACTAGACCTTCAAGTCAGTAAATTGTGGGCTTTAGAAGTTAAGAGGCTCATTGCTGTAGGTCCTGATAGCCAGGTTATTGTTTCAAATTTTCCATACCGGAGACTTAGAGCTCTAAGTGCTAACCTCAAGGCCTTGAGTTTAAGTGCTAGGAACCACCATCAAGTGACTAGTCCATAGCTTCTGAGCTCATGGCCTGGACCTTAACCATTGGTGGCTCTTGGCAACTATTACAGTTCTCACCTTTGCATCTCCACAGTCCTTTCATCTCTTAACAGTCTCTGGCCCCAATCCCCTCTGAAAGCTTCCATAATCTCCTGTCTATTAAGTAAGCAAGCCAACCATTCATATCCCTGGTGGATCTGGGAGCTTATGGCCTCAGAAATCACTCACCAGCTACCTTCTAGCTACTGTTGCCTGGTTCTTTTTTTCTCCCATTCCCCAATAGGAATGATTGCATTCCATGTGTGTTCTTTTGTGATTGGGTTACCTCACTTAGGATGATATTTTCCAGTTCCAACCATTTGCCTAAGAATTTCTTTCCTTCTTTCTTTTTATTTTCTACATTCTTTGTTTACATTCCAAATGATTTCCCTTTTTCCAATTCCCCCCTCCCCATAAGTCCCATAAGCCCTCTTCCCTCTAGCTATTCCCTAATCAACCCCCTCCCACTGCTCTGTCCTGGTAATCCCCTACATTGCTGTATCAAGCCTTTCCATGACTAGGGCCCTATCCTTCCTTCTTCTTGGGAATCTTTTGATATGTTAATTGTGTCTTGGGTATTCAGAGCTTCTGGGCTAATATCCACTTATCAGTGATTGCTGCCTGGTTCTTAAGGCTGGAAGTCTAGGATTGTATCTGCTCTTGGTGTTACTAACCCAGTCCATTAAATCCATTATAAAGACCACAAGCAGGCAATAAAACACCATTTGAGAGAAACTTTCATTGGATCTTAAAGTTATAACACCAAGAAGTAGGGCTTTAGAAATGATTCAACACATTAAAGTATTTTCCCAAACTCGAAAACCTAACTTTTATCACTGGGATTCACATGACAGGAAAGAGTAAAGTCTGCAAGTTGTCTTATGACTTCCACAGGTGCACCATGGCTTGTGTCCTTCCCCATCACAGGCCATACATACTAAATAGGCATAAACAACAGCAATGATTGATGATGATGGTGATGATGATGATGATGATGATGATGATGGATGGTTGTGGTGGTGGTGATGATGATGATAACATCAAGGAGTAGTAGACAGGGCAGAAGGCTTCCTAACTAATCCTGAAACTTGAGAAACTGTTCATACAGCTAAAAAGAGGCAAGACACATTTACAATCCCAACCTTGCAGTAGTTGCTAGACCTCTAGGTCCAGTAATCACAAGCCTTAGATATCCGACAATCTGAACCCTTGCTTGTGAACCGAGCACTGTGCTCACAGAACCAATCACAGGCTTTCTGTTGGGTTGCTGTGAAGGTTCTCTCCCATCCACAAGGACAGTAGCTACAGGGTGAGCAGGGTCACTGGGCATTCAGAGACTGTGATACCAAGCTGGCGAAAGGTGCCTGGAACCATCCTGACTATAGCAAGGCCTCCTAAGGCACAAGTCCTGGATCCAGTGGTCCTTGCAGTTAGAGTATAATTTTCTCAGGGTGGGGGGTTGGAGCACACAGTGAAGATTGTCTAAAAAGGGCTTGCCTGGACAACAGTTCCTGCTCGAATCAGACAGACATATGCAGGCAGAGATCCTGCCAGGTTTCCTACAAGAAATGCTCTCCTTACCAGACAATTCTAATCATTCTGTGCACACACTCACATACATACATACATACATACATACATACATACATACATACATACAAAAGGGGAAGTTATGTCCTTATCTATCTCAGTTACATTTTAAAAATTATGTTCTTTATCTGAAATTTAAATATTCTGAGTCTCCTTACATTAACATTTGACAGATCTGGCACATCTAGCCATATAACACAGTTGGGAAAAACAAAAAACAATTTCCTGAGATAATACAAGCACGTGGACTTAATATGATAACTAAGATGGAATTAACATAATGTCTAATATGATAAAGCTTGCTGAACATCCTAGATATAAAGCCCAACATGCTTCCTAATCTAAACTGTGCAAGAACATGATCTGATACCACCAGTGCAAAATCTAGACCAGATTTTTTACAAATTTCTGAATTACAGTCAGAATGCATGAACATGAAATCTATTATATTAAATTACCTTCAGGATCTGTGCATAAAATGTGTGTAAAGTGGGAGTGAGCTTTGTGTTTAATCTTAGCTCTCATCCCTAAGATGTGTCCATATGTGTGTGTGTATACATGTATATATATATATATATATATATATATATATATATATATATATATATATATATATATATATACATAGTATGCATATTCCAAGATCAAAATGGAGGAAAAAGAGGGGGAAAGAAGAAAGGAAAAGGAAAGGAGAAGAAACATTGAAAAAGAAAAAGCCCTAAATATTTAAATATATTTAGTCCCAAGAATTTCAGATAAGAGCAAGTCTTATCTTGGGAAATATCATCAATCATTTCTCCTGTCTATAAAAGGAAGCCATGTTTTTAAAAAAAAAAAAAAAGGTAAAAACAAACTTCCAGGTTGCATCTGTGTTTTATTACACCCCATCCCCCAAAATGCACCCAAATTAAAGTACAGTCAACTCAAGGTTAAGTCCCACCCAGAGTAGAAACATTAGATGGCAAATTGGCAGCAAGGACCAAGATATTCTGAGGTGAAATGGTCTGCTGAAAACTTACTTCTCTGTAGACAGTGAAAGGAAGTCTGCTTCTGCTCATGCTGTCTATGAGTGGGACCCCTTTCATCCTCCTGCTGAGACTTGGAACTCCTTAAGAGCAAAAGTATCCACTTCTTCCTATGAAGGTTTGATAGATGCCCCCCGTGTAGGGGGATTAAGGGTGGGGAGGTGGGTGGGGGAACTCCCTCATAGAAGCAGGGGGGGATAGGAAAGGGGGTTTCTGGGAGAGGAGGAACTGGATAAGGGGACAACACTTGAAATACAAATAAATTAAAAAGGAAGGAAGGAAGGAAGGAAGGAAGGAAGGAAGGAAGGAAGGAAGGAAGGAAGGAAGGGAGGGAGGGAGGGAGGGAGGGAGGGAGGGAGGGAGGGAGGGAGGGAGGGAGGGAGGGAGGGAGGGAGGGAGGGAGGGAGGGAGGGAGGGAGGGAGGGAGGGAGGGAGGGAGGAAGGCAGAATCCATTTCTTCTTGTTCGTACAGGGGTTTCTACAGAGTAATGCCTAGTGGTAATTTATGGCCGTGAGGAGGTGACAAGTGTCTGGTGAAGACTCTGGCTAATCTTGGTTGTCAATGTTGACTACATTTGGAATCATCTAAAAGACAAGCAATTGGGCACACCTGAGAGGGATTTTCTTGACTGAATCATTTAAGTTGGGAAAAGCCACACTAAATCTAAATCTGAGCCAGATCTGGTGGCAGTCCACATAAAAGAACATGGAAGGAGGAAGCTTTCACTCACCTGCTTGCTCTCTCTCTCTCTCTCTCTCTCTCTCTCTCTCTCTCTCTCTCTCTCTCTCTCTCTCTCTCTCTCTCTCTCTCTGGAAAGTTGATTGATTCTGATGCAATCTCTGACTGGAGCTTGAACCTACTTCTTCTCCAGCAGCTCTTTCAAAATTCTCTTGGACACCAACACCAGATTGGGACCTCTGAGACATCCATTCTCATGAACAGAACAAGTCAGACCCTTGGCTTTTGTTTGACTACCCAGACCAACCTTCAAGCCATACAAATAAATAACACATACATGCATACAGGCACACACACACACACACACACACACACACACACACACACACACACACACACTGCCAGCTCTGACCCTTTAGAGCTGACTAATGCAGCAACAGCAAGTCTCTCACTAGCACTGTTGTGAGAAACCACCTAAGTTCCCCATTTCTAGACCATGTACTCTCATAGCAAGAAAACGTCCTCCTAAAGCTAAGCAAAGAGCCCTCAGCAGACCCCAACAGTAGGGGCAGCCTGGTCTCTGACTGAAGACAGTAAGAAAGTGATTACTGTTGTTTAGCCTGCTCACTCTATCACAATTGACTAGAGCAACCTGAGCCAAGTATGATCAATGTCTAAGTGCAGAATATAGATTCAGTAAATGGTGCAAATGCTTCTGCAGATTTCTAGGCAGTTACAGTCATTCCCTAACCAACTTGGAGTATGGAGAAATGTTTGTGGCATTTAACTGGAAAAACAAAACAAAATAAAGCTGACTCTAACAACAGCATTAAGCTATATTTTGAATATTCTGATGAGCATATATGAATTATGCAAAATAATGTTTCATTATATTTTCATACATGGATATATAATGACTTCCATCATAGTCAGCTCATGAGTCTCTCCTGTCCCTCCATCTCTAATGCTGATCCCCTTCCTCTTCCCAAATCACCTCCTTCTAATTTCATATTTTCTTTTTTGTTTATAACTCAGTGAGTTTCATTAGGATTGTTTACAGTCGCGTAAACAGCTTACCAATACCTATAGGACTTAAGAAAGCTCTCTCCTTCCCTATAAAACTTAAGAACTAATATAGATATGTACATACACAAAATACATCACTTTTTAAAAAGAGAACACAAAATTTTAGATCAAAATGTGAATAATTATCTCTAAGTTGTTATTTTTCTTTTCTTTTCTACCGCATGATCTAAATTCTGAATTTTGAACATTGTTTTGCTTTTATAATCAGTGAACTCAACTAAGAGACATGCTTCTGTTTTTGTTGCTAATGAACTGATCCCTACTTCAGAGGCTGACACCAAAGGGAAGAGCTGGTCCAAAAGTTCCCATGTACAAAGGAGTCTTGCTGTGAAAAGGCTGAGTTCCAGCTGTAGCCAGCACCCTCTTGGTGATCTCGGGACAGTTCAAAGCACCCCAGCTAGGGGTCCTACCTGATAGAAGCATGTTCTTTCTCTTCCTTTTCTTTCTATCTCATCATTATCCATTTGCCAACTTCCCTGATAACTTTGCTCACTGGATAAAAAGATAAGTAAGGTGGAAAAGTTAGTGCTTAAGCATGCAGCAGCAGAAAGATTCTTCTGATGAGTAGAGATGTTAGAGACTGAAATGACATAGACAGATGCTGCAGAAACCGCACTGTTTCCAGGTCTGATCAGTGTTTCTATTCTTGCCTAGCTGGACTGTAAATCCCTGGGGCACTCACCCATTGACTTCATTTCTCTACAGCTTAGAAGTTTCGTCTGCCTATCCAATCTTTTAGCAACAACACTGCAAATCTAGAAAAAGAACATGCTAATTAGGCTGATTGGATCATTGCATAACATAAACACTTGTCAAAATATGACATTAGTCCTATAAATATATGACTTTAATCTGTCAATTAAATACAAAATAAAACTTGAAGAGAACACAAAAAAATAAACTGTATTTCTCAATTTGACTCTTGCAGGAAGGTCATTGACCAAGACTTCTCCCTTGCTCTTTTTGTAGCATAGAGCCCATTATCATAGAGCATATTGTTACTTCTCTGTGTGTTGTAAAATAGAAGAAATCTAGTAGCTTGCATGGATAAGCTGCTGGTCTATGCATTTGTTGTATATGGGGCCTCTAACCCTTTTCATAGATGAAATCTGATTATCCAGACTTTAATTTGAGCTATCTGCAAATCTATACCCTGTTAGCAAGGCAGGAGTTGAAACCTTTCTAGGGGTGATGATATCTTTTGCATCATAAGATGTTTGGAGTAACAAGAGCCAGGAGAAATGATGAGATTTTATAGACTCCATGGGCCACTGCTGATGGTACATAAATTCACAGAAGTATAAGCGGCAAAGAGGATCAAGCAGGAGTCATAGGCTGAAACTGGAAAACACCCTGCAAAACACCAGTGATGGATTAAAACATTATCTAAGAAAGGAATTAACAGGTCCTTATTTCTAGGAACCTGTACCAGAGCTTTTAACAAGCTATTTAAAGTATAGTTTTGTGCTGTGCATATAAATAACAATTCAGCAATACATTTTTGCATTTCTGTGCTTTATGTAAATGCTAAGATTATGTATCTCCAGAATGCAAAGGAAACTCAACTCATTTGGGATGAAGGAAAACCAATTCCAAGCTACCCAAGCAGAATGCAGTTTTCTCAGGCAGAGGTGGATTGCCCTTAACCAGCCACTTGCTGTGGCTCAGCAACCAAGCAAACACAGACAGGCCAGTTCTCTTCCTATTCTAGGACCCCTCCGGAATTGTCCCTGTTAGTCCTGTTCTTGTTTCGTGACTCTGTTCTGACATCTCCACTCAGTTTTTAGCTGGGAGAGTGTTGAACATTAGACTCATGAATGGTACTTGCATCAAAAGCTGTATGATATATAGTGCTTTGCTTTCTAGTGATGTGGTCCTCAGATAAACTTGACTGCAGGCAGATGAAGAAACTCAACTCTTGTGTCTGCTAATCCCGCCTTCTGAACTTTTTCCCTGGGCCTAATCCCATGCTGTACCAGTAATGCATAAATTGGCAATCAGAGAAGAGCAAATAATTGATTGATGAAATTCCAATGAATACTTCTACACACCATATTCCAGCAAGCACTATACTGCTCAAAAGTGAAAAATAAGACTGTTATACTCCTACAGGAATAACAGATCTAGACAAAGCATAATTCATTTCCCCATAGTGTTCTCTGATACTTCCATTACAGCATGCCTCATGTTAGGAACAATATCATAATTATGTGAATTAATAATTAATTCATTGCTCTACCTATAAGGCAAAAGAAGATAGAAATACAAGAAATGCTATAGAAAATGTGTGAAAGTAAGGCAGGCCCGGAAGAGTCAGGAGGAATTTTCTAGGCAGACGGGGCAACAAAGTATCAAGCAAGTATGGGAGACAAGTATTGAGCAAGAAGAAACCGAGACAGCAACTGTCTCTTAGAAGACAGCATTCTCCAAATATGCAAGGGGAATTGAAGATAAAGTTTTTAGTGCTATAAATGTAACAACTAAAAAGTCAGTGCTGGGCAAATGTCAACTAAAGGACAGCACAAAGACCAGGCCACGCATACAAACCAGTGCCCTTCTCAGTAAACAGAACCCAAGACACATGTGCATCCTGGGAATCCAGTGGACTGGATAAAAAACACAATAGCTTGGACTTTGCGCCTACCCATTCTCTGAGTCCGATGGTCAAAGGATGGGTTACCTACATAATTAGGATTTTCACTGCATGGCATTTTGGTAAACATAGGATATAATTAGCCTTATGCTACCCTATTTAATAAAAAAATATTCAAATGTGAAAGATAACAAAAATGTATGACTCAGCCGACAGAAAGTGCTGGAGAAATTTATAATGGGCTTTTGTGTGTCTTGTAAATTGTGTTGCATGCTATTCTGCCAGCAATGTTCCCCAACACTATGACATCGGTCCATTTTGTTTGTTTGTTTGTTTGTTTGTTTGTTTGCCTTCTTAACTTTTTTATTCTTTGATAATTTCATGACATTTGTTTTATTTATATTTATTACTGTCTGAATCTCTTACCACATCTTTTCCCCTCCTCTCTAGGTACCCAACTCTGCATGTTCTCCCTTAAAACACACACACACACACAAAACTCAAACAAAAACACAGCATCCATTTTGCATTGGCCAGTGACACCTTAGTGTCACTCCATTGGAGAAAACTGGATTTTGCCTCGTTCTCCCTCTTCTTCAGTATAGATCCTAATCCTTGATATAAATCTCCTGTTTAGACCTAAGCATTCCAAAGTCTCTTGTTCTTAGTCTATGAATGTTGTCCAGTCATGGGTCTCTGTAAATCATTACCTACTGCAAGAAGTTTCTCTGATGTGTCTGAGCTACACACTGATCTTTGAGTATGACAATATGTCATTAGCAATCACTTTACTGCTGTGTTCGTTTACCAATATAACAGTGGGAGATTGTTCCCCTGGGGCTTATGACCTAGTATCCTGTTTTATGTCAACTTAACATAAGCTGGAGTCATTTCATGGCTGCTAAAACAAAAAGAATATTCTACTTTATAAAATCAGTGATACTACATGTAGCTTTCTTCCCCAGGAAGCCTTTCTTCACCCTCTGCCCAAATTCACTTTCTCTGTTGTCTCATGTGTGAACTTTTCCTGATTCTGATGCAATTGTCAGAAAATCTCTCTAAATGATAAGACTATGGGGTGGATTGAATGGAAGAATGGTTTGATGGGGATGAGGAAAAAGAAAAAAGAAAACATCTGGCAATGGGTGTATATCATCCCATATTTTAAAGAAAAAGATGCCTTGCTACTTGAGTGCTTCCCTTACAAGACAGCCACTCTGTACATTAATAGTCAACCGTTTGCTTAAAAATTAGCATATAAATAAAGTATATGGAAAACAAAATACATACTGGGCATAATTTAATTTCTTATAATGATTCAGAAAGTATTTTGAATCTAGCAATACTAATTTTGAACATCAATCATCATTGTATATTAAACATGGAAATACACGCCAATAATTTTTTCCCCATTAACCAGTGTTGCTTGCTATCCTTTTAAAACTGTTTCACAAACAAGAAGAAAGAAGCTTAACATAAAAGGTACCAATTTAGAAGCTACTTAAGCAAGGCTACTTCTTCGTGGATAAATACTGGGATATAGTGTAGTGTCTCCTCACTAGCAAGAGCCAGCCTGAGTGTGAATACATCACACTTTCTCAGCCAGGCAATGTAATATGATGAGGTTAGCTCTGCTCAGGAAAACTATGAGCAATGAGCCAAGATGAGAGAGAAACATTACAAGTCAAGGCATGCCAGAGAACTTCTAATAGCAAGTGCTCTCTGTCTGAGCTGATCATTAATTTTAGAAACTCTGATTCTTTAGTGTCATACCTGGTTGACTGGATCCTTTCCTGACGATTTCTTTGTTCTGTCTGAAGCCACTTAGGCTTTTATGAGAACAGTTGCCTGTAGACTGGATCTGCCCAAGTCCCATGTGGCAGCTGGCCTCACAGATGAGTTTAGCTAATTCATCTTTGCAGAATGGAAGAAGTTTTCCCACAGTTAGATGTGAGTTCTCATGATTCTTCCTCCCATTTGGATGCCAAGAGGATGTCTGTCTCATTTGGAAGTTGCCAAGTGGGTTCTCTCTGGTACAGTGTGTTTTGTTCATTTCCTGCTGAAGATGTTTTCTTTCGTCCTGCTACTCTTCAGCTCTTTGATCTGGTAGCATCCTTATCTGCTTATCTACCTGTGCAATGGTTATTACATGTGCAATGGTGTATCTGTACTTGGAAGGAACTACTCCATAGCTAGAACCTGTGGACCACACTGTACATGAATCTATAAGCTCCTATTCCAGGCTGTATTTGGGATCTTGGGCCAGATCAGCCTTATCTCATAAGCTGTGAGATAAACTGTAAGGTCTTCATGCTGACCTGACCCTATTGTTGGGAGGTGGCCCTGCTGGGTGTGGCCCACAAGCTTCTAGAAGACATTTGACACTAGTGGTCACTCTTTGTTCTGGGCTTTTATACATTGCTAGCCAGTAGGCCTAACAACGTGAGATGCTTGCAGGTGCCTGTTATTTTCAAGACAGTTTCTATTGCAAGAACTGGTTGGTTGAAATAGTAAGCACAGTTCAGTATCCCAGCCCAAATTCTGAAATACTTCAAAATCAGACATCGTTGACTGTTTTGAAGTTTGTTGTGTGCTTTCCAATGATTCAATATACACAAAATTTGTTTGCTATATAACATCATTTGAAATACCACATAATATTGTATTCATGCATATATTATCAAGGATAAATTTGAAAATATTATATGAAATTACCTTCATGTTATATGTATGAATGGTACAGGTAAAATAAGTGAATGTAGTGTTTCAGCTTGAGACGATTACCAACATTTTGTATGTATACAGATATATCCAGAAAATCAAAAATCAAAAAGGTTTCTCATTCCAAGCATCCCACACAAGGACCTCTGTGAAAAGGGTCTTAAGGAGATTTACAAGGTGCGCGGTATGTAAATAAGGCTTCTTCTTCAGTGGCCTAGAGAAGGGTAGTCGTCCACAGGAACATGACTTATACCTGTGAACTGGTTAAGTAGCTCTTTTGGAGATTTTCAAAAGCACACATAACAGCATTTTATATTTGTGTAAGTCTCATGATGTCCCAGCTGTAGGTATCTGGCCCTGTTCCACCTACCACCTGTCTATGACTGTCTCCCCAGCTAAATGTCAGCACTGGAGGAACAGTCATACATTCTGCCTCTCCCCACTACCTGGCACTGCATCTGGCATGTTGAAGGCGCTTATAAAATAATGGAATGGATGGAGCATGAGTTGAGAATGTGTACGGGAGAGAGGGGAGGGAGGGAGATGAGAGCATGCGAGAAGGAAGCACAGAGGCAGGAAGGCTCTGCAAACAAGATGTCGTCGCTGATTAGCTTTAGAGACACTGTAGAAAGACTTTGGCATCATTCGGCATGGACGAGCTGTGTGCTCTCTTTGTGGTCCCCTTTCCATATCACTGAAGTTGTAACTACGCTGTCATCTCTGTGTGTTTTATTCCTTACTTACCATCTGTTTTTCTAAATAGAAGCGAGGTAAAATCATGAATTTTGATTTTGAGCTGAGACACAAGGCAGAGCTGTAGATAACAGGCATTCCTGCAAGGACCCCCTGGCAGCGTGTGTATTGAATATTCCATGCTTGTCCACGCAGGAAGCAGCAGAACCTAATAGCTGAACACACAGCTTGATCACAAAGGGTCAGAGTCTGTTCTACCACTAATTAAATGTGTGCTTTTGAATAAGTTATTTGTCTGAGCCCTCCTTTCCTTGTGGGTAAAATAAGAAGCATGACTATGACGTCGGACTGTCTAGGGCTGAGTGATGTAAAATGTGAAGGGTTCTGCACAGTGCCCAGCACCTTAGAGATGCATGCGCTCTGCCTGTCAGCACTACAAAGCCACCCTGAGCCAGTAAGATGGTCCTTAGACAGTGAGGAGGAGCAGGAGGGGGGGGGAAGGAGGAGGAGGAGAGTAGAGGGAAGGAGGGGGAGGGAGGCAGGCGGGGGGAGCCTTCTGGGTTGGCTGTGTATCTAAATGCAGTTTCTCATGGAGCTGATAAAGCGGTTGGTGCGGAGGACTGAGGCACCTGCTCTCTGAGCTGAATTCACCATGGAGATCGGTTAAGGAGATGGAGGTGGGGAGGGAGGCAGGGTGGTTGGAGGGAAAGCCTGACATTGAAGTGAACTAAATCTGTGAGAGTGGCTATTTTTGTCAGCCCAACCACCGTGGGTGTGTGATCGGGCGGCTACTTTTGATCCACCTCTTTTTATAGATGGCTGGGTTTTCTTAAAGGCAGCTAGCTCTCTTCCATTCTTTCCAAAGCTGCTGTACTGACTTGGAGGTTGGTTTACAGAGTATTTGTCATCTGTAATCTCAAAAGGACAGCATTGACATTAGTAACTAGATTCTCCTTTAAGATGTAAAAACAGTTTCATCAGCTCCAGCAAGGATTCTAACAGAGCTTTCTCCATGGAGAAGGTAAACACATTAGCATTTCAAAAGTGTTTCCTCAGTGTCAGTCCTGGCTCAACCTATACAAGCAGCTTTGGTGAAAATAAAAGCCAAACCTCAATCCATCTCAGTGGTCTACTCCCTCTTCTTGTAATGAAAACTACAACTCTTGTTAAAAAAAAAAAAAAAAAAAAAAAAAGTCAACCGGCATCAAAACCTGTCCCAGTGATTGTCACTTAGACAAGTTCAATTAGCATCGTCTTGCTCTTTCCCAAGAGGGTGCATAGAAAGTTATGAAATGTTGGATACAAAAGAAAAATGTCTGTCAAGTTGGTGCTTTCAAAAATATTTTTGAAAGATTGTATGAACATTTCCTCCTGGTTCTGTAACAGTTAATTTAGGGCACTGGGTGATACCAGAACTGACCCAACTCTTGAATCATAGGACCCATAATGCTATGCTGTGCTGGTTTGGTAGCCATATTCACTGCAAGAAGAAAGCTAGACTGGAGAAGATTCAGTGTCAGTATTCAGAATGGTTCCTACACCAGCAGCTAACCAAGTTCTTTCCTTTTTTAGGCAGATAGGTATCAGTTGGTAAAGGCATGCTTTAGTCCAGAGAAGTACCTAGCTGCCTGGAGCATAGAGCAGTTCCTGATACTAAGGAAGATTTGCAACAATTCTGGATGAGAGTCAGCCATCTTGTTCCCCTTCTAAGTGGGTTTCAGGTATCCACACTTGAGCCTTCCTTCTTGTTAATAGGATTCCTATGGTCTGTGAGTTTTATCATGGGTATTCTGAACTTTTTGGCTAATATCCACTTATCAGTGAGTACATACCACTGATAAGGGAGGAAGAGGGAGGGAGAAAACAGGGTGGGAGAGGAGAGGGAGGGGAGAAAAGGAGGGGCAGGATTAGGTAAAGGGGCAGGAGGGATGCCCAGAGGGCCAGGAGAACGAATCAAAATATGCAGCAGTGAGGGTTAGTGGGCAGGGGGAGCTTCTAGAAGGTCTCAGAGACCTAGGATGTGAGAGGCTACCAGGATTCAATGCAGATGATATTAGCTGAAATGCCCCACAGTGGGAAGATGGAACTGGAAGAGACCATTTCTAGTTGATAGACAGGGCCCCTAGTTGAGGCAGGGGGCCACCTGCCCATCTTCAAAATTTTTAAACCAGAATTGTTCCTGTCTAAAGATAATGTAGGGACAAAAATGGAGCAAAGACTGAAAGAAAGGTCACCCAGTGACCAGCCCTACTTGGGATCCATCCCATGTGTGCACACCAAATTCTGACACTATTACTGAGACCATATGTGCGTGCCGACAGGCGCTGGCATGGCTGTCCTCAGAGAGCCTCTACCAGCATCTGAGTCAGACTAACGCAGCTACTCACAGCCAACCATTGGACTGAGGTTGGGTACCAATATAGAAGCATTAGAGGACAGACTGAAGATGCTGAAGGGGATGGCAACCCTATAGGAAGAACAGCAAGTAACCCAGCCAGGCCCCTTACAGCTCCCAGAGACTAAACCAAAAACCAAGGAGCATACGTGGGGTGGTTCACGGCCTCAGAACTTGTGTAGCAGAGGACTGCTTTGTTTGTCAGTAGGACAGGATATGCTTAATCCTGTGGAAACTTAATGCCCTAGGGAAAAGGGATGCTGGTGAGGGTGAGAGGAGGGTGGGCAGACAGGTGGGGGTGGATGGGCAGGTGAGGAAGCACCCTCTCAGAGGTGGGGTGGAGGGGGGGGCACCAGGAAGGGGAGCAACTTTTAGAGTATAAATAAATAAAATATTTAATAAAGATTAAAATAAATAGTCAGCCATCTTTAAAGCCTTTTTTTCTCTCTTGTTCTTTTCCCACAGGGCAGGCATGGGTGGTCCAGACAGGCTTGTGCTAATAAGTTAAGCAGATCGTGATGTAGGAAGTGCATTTTCATTACTATAAACAAAACTAGAGCAAGTGTGTGTGGAGGGGGGAAAGGAGGCAGTTGGTAGGTGGCTTCCACTCAAAGGACAAGATGCTTTTATCTGAAGGCAATTCAGTGGTTTATAATGGACAGTGGGGGAGGGGCTTGTCTCCTTGTCACAGACTTCCTGTAAGCATCACCATGAATCCTAAGTCAAATTGTAGTGACTTTATGCCGCTGTGGCTCTTTAAACCACAGACACCTGACAACCCAATCTTCAGGATTTTAAGTAGCATCCAGGAGGGCAGTTCTATTTTTTAGCACAATAATTTGAATTTGTACAAATAAGAGACAGTCATTGGGAAATGGCTTTTTGATTATTTCTTTACTTTGCCATAGCTAAGCATTGAGGCTTTTTGAAAGTACTCTATGAGAGGCAGTTGGAATCATGATTTACCAGTAAGACTTATTATTTTATTCATGTAAGTCATTGTGTCTCTTACTGAAAAAAAAATGGCAATAGTTTCCCATTTCCCATAAGAAATCTGTGTGTCAAATTTGACACTCCAGGGTAAAAAGTCTCCTACGCAAAAACAGACGAAGTTACAAAGTGAGCAAATATTGTCTCACTTTAGAGATTTTTCAGACTTTATTGTGAACTGGAGTCATCTGTCATGCTTGGTAAAAATTCAGACAAAATCCTTGCTGTGTCATTTCTAGGCCTTTGTGTTCTGTGTGGTCTACTAATGAGCTGGTATATATCGGACCCTGAACCTCTGGACCTTCTAGGACTATACATAGGGTGTACACAGTGTAGTAGCCATTTGCTTAGCCTATTGACAATCAGATGCCAATGAGACTGTTTGTTGTTAATGGGCATCATTAAGAAATAGTACAACAACTGAGTAGGGCTGGCTAATGTTCAACCTTTATACAAATTACAGTTTCTCAGTGAGTCAGTCTGCATGTCGATGGACAAGTACTTTAACTATTACTGTGGGAGGAATTTTTTTGAGACAGGGTTTTATTCATTTAACAGCTCTAGCTGTCCTGGAACTCACTTTCTAGACCAGGCAGGCCTCAAACTCACAGAGATTTGCTTGCTTCTGCTTTGTAAGTGTTTAGATGAAAGGGGTGAGCTACCATGACCATCTACAATTGTAACTTTTAGCTTCTAAATCCCAGAAATACAGAAAGATTTCCCAAGTTATGCTCTAAAATTCACCTGATAGCAAAACTTGGCTAGATTTGGTATGGCAGCACTAATGTAAGTATTGTACAGTCAGATAACAATATGAATATTAAAATACTTTCCTATAACAATCAAAAGGCAGAGGTGGGTGGCTACAAGGCTGTGGATCAGAATGACCTGATTACACATGGACAGTGATGAGCAGGTCTTCTGCAGCCTCAACTCAGTCCCAAAAGTTGTTGTTCATAAATTGGATGAGATAATGTATCCACGGTTCATTAACTGAAAACTAAGGTGACTGTCATTTCTCATAAAGAAACCATGAAGGGCTGTGATGTAACACATGCCTTGCATGCACAAGGTCTAAGAACTGCCCACCTCCCTATAAGAAAAAAACATGACAGACACTAACATTCAAGTGTTGTCGAGCAATGAATCCTGCTTCAATTGTTTGGAACAAAGGAAAGCCACAGTGACGTTTAGAACCACCTCTTGTTTCCTACCTTATGAACAACTGCCTCCCCCTCCTGTTTTATTAAAAATAGCTTTTTCCTCACATACAGTATTCTGGTTACAGTTTCCCCTGCCTGTATTCCTCCCAATTCCTCCCTGCCTCCCATCTCATCAGGAACCAACCCCCTTTCTGTCTTTCATTAGAAAACAAACAGGCTTCTAAGGGAGAATAATAAAATATAATGTAATAAGATAAAACATAATTGATACATAAGGATAGATCAAAATAAACCGAAGGAAAACTGCCCAAGAAAAGGCCTATGAAACCGATATAGACAGAGACTCGTTTCCGCACTCAGGAATCCCACAAGCAACACTAAACTGAACACTGCATGTACAAAGGACCTATAAGGTAAAAAGAGAGCAAAAATACATAAATAAATAACATTTTAAAAGCAAGGTAAAAGGTTTTTTTTAATGACATTATGAAGCAAGGGACCTCCAGTGACACATTGTGTGCATTTTCCGTTGCTCCACTAAGAGCTGGGTCTGGGGTGCAGCCTGCTCTGAGGAGCAGCTTGCTTCCCTGGTGAGAGGAGCGAGCGTATGGGCAGGCTCATGTGCACACTTCTCCTTTCAGGCCCAAGCAGACTGCAGGTGAACTGCTTCTTCCATCTCTGTGAATTCATATACGCACGACTCTGCTGCGTGGTGAAGCCCTTGCTTTCTTGGAGACCTTCATCTCCTCTCCCCCTTACACTCTTTCCACCTCCTCTTCCCTGGGATTGCCTGAGCCTGAATAGAGGGATTTGGTGGAGACATCTCATTTATGGCTGACAGTTCCAAGGACTTTCTTTGCAACTGATGCCTCTATATCTGTCTGTCCCCATCTGCTGCATGGGGGAAACATCTCTGATGACGGCTGAGCAGGGCATTGATCTGTGATTATAACAGAATGTTATTAGGAGCCATTTTATTGCTTCTTTTTAGTTCATTTTCATTTGTTTTGTTTTGTTTTGTTTTATTTTATAGAAGAGTAATAGTTGGTTTTTACCCTAGGTCTCTAGGCTACAAATCTCCAGTTCTTGCTTATTCAAGCCGTGCGGCTTCCTTCTTGTGGACTGGGCCTTAAGTCAAATCAGTTATTGCTTGGTTATTCCCACAGGCTTTGTGGCACCATGGTCCTCACACATCTTGTAAGCAGGTCACCCCTGTAGACCAAAGTTTAATGGCTGGTTTGGTGTTTACCTTTCTCTTTTTGTAGCATGCACAATACCCTCCTGTACCAAAGGCTCTACCATGAAGGGGGAGGCCCTATTTAGGTCCCAGTTTGACTTCTCCGTTTTCAATGAGTTGTATGGGTATTGTCTTCAGCAATGGGGCCTTGCTGTCAGTTTACGGAGAGCAACCTATAGTCTTGGCAACAGCCTGGGTTGTTTGGACTATCCACGGGACTCTTTTGGCCAACAATCCTGGTGATAAGAGATGTCCAGCTGGGTCTCTGTCTCCCCTTTATCTGGTGATTTCATTTAGATGCCCTTCATATATGTATATATGTTATGAAGCTACTACTGTATTGGGTTTCCATACTACCACTCAGATGGCCCTTAATTTTAGCTGTCTGTCCCTATATCCACTCCCTCTTTCCCTTTACCCCTCCCCCTGCTTGTTGGATCCTTCCATCTCAGCCACACCATACCAACCATCCATAACTATCTCTTCTATTTTTCATTCCTACAGAGATCTAGATGTACCCCGGTCCCTTACTCTACACCTAACCTATATGGGCCTCCAGATTGTTATTTGGTTATCATTGACTTAACAGTTAATATCGACATATGAGAAAATACATAGCATATGTCTTTCTGAGTCTGAGTTGCTTCTCTCAGGATTATTTTGTTTACATCTATCCATTCAGATGAGAATTTCATTATTTCATTTTTTTAACAGCTGAGCAATACTCCATTGTGTGAATCTCCATGTTTTCTTTATTTACTCTTTGGTTGAGAGGCATCTAGGTTGTTTCCAGTCTCTATTTATGAATAGAGCAGCAGTGAACATGGATAGCAAGTGTTTCTGTGGTGGGATGAAGCATCCTTCGGGTATGTGCCCAAGAGTAGTATGGATGGATCTTGAGGTAGACTGATTCATGTCTTCCTGAAGAACTGCCACACTGATTTCCATAGTTATAGTATAAGTTTGTACTCCCATCAACAATCAAGGTAATTGATTTACATTTCACCATTGGCTAAGAATATTGAACATTTAAATGTTTCTGATCCCTTTAAGTTTTCTCTATTTAGAACTATATCCCATTTTTTATTGCATGGGTTTTTTTATATGTCTACTTTTTTGAGTTCTTTATATATTTTGGATATTAGTACGCTATCAGATGTGTAGTTGGGAAAAACTTTTCCCACTCTGTAGACTGCCACTTTGTCCAAAATGTCTTTTGCTGTGCCATAGCTTTTAAGTTTCATGAGGTCCCATTTTTTTAATTGTTGGTCTTAGTACCTGTGCTATTGGTGTTGTCTTCAGAAAGTCTGTCCCAGTGCCAGTGAATTCAAGTCTATTCTCTGCTTCTCTTCGATCAGGTCCAGTGTTTTAGCTTTTATGTCAAAGTCTATGACTTGTTTGGAGTGGAGCTTTGTGCAGGGTGGTAAGCATAGATCTATTTCAGTTTTTACATGCAGCTATCCAGTTTGACCAGTATTATTTGTTGAAGATGCTGTCCTTATTTCAGGGTATTTCTGGCTTTTTCATTTTTTAATTAAAAATCAGATACTCATAGGTATGTGAATTTAGTCTAGGTCTTCAATTCTGATGATCAGTGCAACTGCTTTTGTACCAGTACCTTGCAGTGTCTGTCACTATAACCCCATACTACAACTTGAATCAGACATAGTAATATCAGTTCTTTTAGTATTCAGACATGTTTTAACTATCCTAAAAGTTTTTTGTGTTCTTGTTTATTTCCATATGAAGCTGAAAGCCATCCTTTAAGGATGTGTGAGTAATCATGTTAGAATTCTCATGGGAATTGCATTGAATCTGTAGACTGATTTTGGTAGGATGCTCATTTTTTTTTACAGTGTTATTCTTACCAATCGCTGAGAGCATGGAGGTCTTTCCATTTTGTGATATCTTCTTCACTTTCTTCCTTTAGTGACTTAAAGTTTTAATCATGTAAGTCCTTCATTTGCTTGGTTAAAGTTACCCCAAAATATTTTATATTACTTGAGGCTATAGTGAAAGGTGTTGTTTTCCAAATTTCTTTCTCAGATCATTTGTCACTTGTATATAAGAGGGCTATTGATTTTTGTGAGATAATTTTGTATTTAGCTACTTTGCTGAAAGTGTTTACCTGCTGTAGCAGCTCCCCAATGGAATTTTAGTGTCACTTGTAAACTATATCATGTACAAATAAAGATCCTTTAACTTCTCTTTCTCTCCAATTTACATTCCCCGATCTCCTTCAGTTGTCTTATTGCAATAGCCAAGACTTCAAACACTACATTAAATAGTTGTGGTGAGAGCGAACAGCTTTGTGTTGTTCCCAGTGTTAGTGGAATTGTTTTGAGTTTCTCTACATTTAAGTTGATATTGGCTATGGGTTTGCTATAAACTGCATTTATTATATTGAAGTATTGTCCCTTCATGTTCAATTTTGTCATAGGCCTTTTCATCTAATGAGATGATTATTTTTCTTTCAGTTTGTTTTTATGGTGTATTACATTTATTGGTTCATATATGTTGAGTCATATATGCATATCTGGATAAAGCCTAATTAATCATGATGAGTGATCTTCTTGCTGTGTTATTAGATTTCATTTGCAAGTATTTATTGAGTAATTTTTTCATCTGTGTTCATAAGGAATATTGGTTTGAAATTCACTTTTTGTTGAGTCTTTATACGGTTTGTGTCTCAAGGTAATTTTGGCCTTGCAAGATGAACTGAGCAATGTTCTTTCTGGAACATTATTTGTAGAATAATTTGAGGAGCATTGGCATTAACTTTTTTCAAAAATCTGGAAAAATTCTGAGCTAAAACCATCTATTTCTGGGCAGTTTTGGTTGGGAGATTTTTAATAAATGCTTCTATTTCAATAGGGGTTTATAAGTCTGTTTTTATTGATTATTTGATCTTGATTTAATATTGGTAAGTGGTGTCTGTCAAGAATAAATTCTATTTCTTTTAGACGTTCCAATTTGGTGATATCTTAGTTATAGAGACTAATGTTGTGATTAAACAATATGACCAAAGCAACTTGTGGATGAAATGGATTATTTGCCTTACACTTCCACACCACTGTTCTTCATCTAAGGAAGTCAGGACAGAAAGTCAAGCAGGACAGAAACCTGGAGGCAGACACTAGTGAGGAGGCCAAGAAGAGGTTCTGTTTACTGGCTATCTTCCTATGGCTTGCTCAACCTCCTTTCTTATAAACACCAGGACCACCTGCCCTGGTATGGCACTGCCCACTATGGACTGGGCCCTCTTCCATTAGTTAGTAATTAAGGAAATGCCATATAAGCTTCCCTACAGTGGCAACTTATAGAGGCATTCTCATTTCCTGCTAAATGAATCATAGATTTCATGAATTTAGGTTCCCTGCTTGCAAATGACTTAAGCTTATGTCAAGTTGACATAAAACTACATAGCACAGATGGAGTACAGGTTTCTACCCTGATGATTCTCTGGATTTTTAGGGGTGTCTATTGTTATAGTCCCTCTTCCATTTCTAATTTTATTAATTTGAATATTCTCTCCCTCTGTTAATTTTGATAAGAGTTTGTTTATTTTAGTGATTTTTCTCTAAGAACCAACTCATTATTCCATTGCCTCTTTGTTGTTTTGATGTTGTTGTTGTTTATTTGTTTGTATTTTATTGATTTTATCCCTGGGTTTGATTATTTCCCTCTGTCTACTTCTTTAGGGTGTAATTTCTTCTCTATTGTTCTAGAGTTTTTAGGAGTGCCATTAAATTACTAGCGTGGGTTCTCTTCAATTTTATAACGTAGACACTTAGAGTTAGAAGCTTGCCTATCAGAAATACCTTCGTGTGTCCCATAAGATTAGATATGTTGTTTGTTCATTTTTATTCAATTTTAGGAAGTCTTTACTTCCTTTCTTAATTTCTGTCTTGACCTACTTTTCATTCAGTAGTGAGTCGTTCAAGGTTCTGCAAGATTTTAAGCTTTCTGTTGTTTCTGTTGTTAATAACCAGTTTTAACTTGTGGTTACATAGGATGCAGGGTGTTGTTTCAATTTTCTTATATCTATTAAGACTTGCTTTGTGTCAGAGCATGTAGCCAATTTTGAAGAAAGTTCCATGAGGTACTGAGAAGGGTTAGATGTTCTGTAGATATTTGTTAGGTCAATTTGATTTATAAAATCAGTTAGCTCTAGCATTTCTCTGTTTAATTTTAATCTGGATAACCTGTCTATTTGCAAAAAAGGAATATTGAAGTCTCCCACTATCAGTGTGTGAGGGTCAATATGTGATTCAAGCTGTAGTATTGATTCTTTCATGAATTTTTATACCCTTGTGTTTGTAATTTGAAGTGTGCTCTTGGTGCATTTCTCCTTTAATGTGTATGTAGTATGCTTTCCTACCTCTTTTAAATTGGTTTTCATTTTGAGGCTATTTTATCAGATATTAAAAATGGCTATACCAGTTGCTTCTTAGGTACATTGGCATTGATTACCTTTTTCTACCTTTTACCCTGAGGTAATGTCTATCCTTGATGTTAAGGTGTGTTTCTTGGATGCAGTCTAAGGAAGAATCTTATTTTCACATTCATTCTGTTAGTCTGTGTATTTTTATTGACTAATTGAAATCACTGATGTTGAGAGATATCAATAGACAATATCTTTTGATTCAAGTGTTATGGTTATTCTGGTGGTATTCGTGATGGTGTTGGTGGAAGTGGTGGTGGTGGTGGTGGTAATGGTGGTAGTGGTGTGTGTGTGTGCACCCATGTGTGTTCATATGCACATGTGTATATGTGTCTGTGTTTCCACTTTTTGGATTTGCTGGTTTGAAATTATTTATTTCTTGTGTTTTCTTAATATGGTTAACTTCCTTATGTTGGCATTTTCCTTCAAGGGCCTTCCTATAGAGCTAAATTTATGATATATTGTATAAGTTTGATTTTATCATGGTAAATCCTGTTTTCTCCATCTATGATGATTTAAAGTTTTGCCAAGTATAGTCATCTGGGCTGGCATCTGTGGTCTCTTAGAGTCTGTAGTACATCTATCCAGTCCCTTCTGACTTTCAATCTCTATTGAGAAGTCAGGTGTTAATCTAGTATATTAGGTGTTAATCTAGTTAATCTGTCTTTGTATGTTATTTGCTCTTTTTCTCTTATAGATTTTACTATTATTTCTTTTGTCATGTGCATTTAGCATTTTGATTATTATGTGCCAAGGGTACTTTTTTACAGTCTAGTTTATTATATGTTCTATATACTTCTTGTGCTTTTATAGACATCACTTTCTTTAGATTAGGGAAATTTTCTCCTACAATTTTATTGAAAATAGTTTCTGTGCCTTTGACCTGAGTTGTTTCCTCCTCTTCCTACTCTCCCTCCTCCTCCTACTCTCCCTCCTCTTCCCCTTCCTCATCCTCCCCTTCCTCCCCTTCTTCCCCTCCTCCTCCTTTTCCTCTTCTTCTTCCCCATTACCCTTCCTCTTCATCCTCTTCTTCTTTTCCTCCTAGTATTCTTAGATTTGATCTCTTCATAGTGCCCCAGATTTTCTGAGAAATTTTGAACAACTCACTACTGAATGAAAAGTAGGTCAAGATAGTAATTAAGAAAGAAAGTAAAGAATTCGTTGAGTTGAAAAAATGAATATACAACATATCCAACATTATGGGACACATGAAGGCAGTTCTGATAGGTAAGCTTCTAACACTAAGTGTCTATGTTAAAAAATAGAAGACACCTCACACTAGTAATTTAATGATTTGTATCAAACTTTCATTATTGTGGTTGTTGTTTCTTCAAGAGATTTGTTGATTTCCTTTTAGGGACCTCTATTATATTAATAATTTCACATCTTTTTGTGCATGTGTATCAGCTCTGTTGCAATGCTCAGGGCTATCTGTGGTAGGGTTGCTGGGCTCAAGTGGATACATATTGTCCTGGCTGATACTGACTGTTGTAACATTGACATCTAGGTATCTGGGTTTGGAAAGACTATAATTCTAGTTGTTAATATTTGTTCTTGTCTTTCTTGGGTGATCTTTGATTTCATTCCTTAGTTTCCGTTGCCCTGTCTGGTTCTTATGAAGGACTGGTCATAGTGTGTTGCCTGATAGGGAAGTATTCTGGGATCCTACCAGATGTGTGGCTCTAGGGTTTCCAGGTAAAATGTGTTTCTAGCTCTTAAAAACTGACACAGGAGACCACTGGCAGAAGTAAAGCAGAATGTTCCATCAGAATCTGCTTATTACCATGAGAATGGTGGCAGAGAGTAAGGAGAGACCACAACAGGTCTTCTGCTACAGCACTGGGGAGAATTTGGAGGAGAGGAGAGAGATTGAAGATCTGAAGCTCGCCTACCTGCTTTGCTGGCCTACTTTCAGTATTGGCTGGTAGTTTCTTAGGGAATGCCTTCTGGAATTGGGGAGCTGAGATAATAGAGTGAGTTGGGAAGAAGGTTGGTGAGGAAAATCTGGGTGAGCCATTGGAGAAGGAGGCAAAAAGAAGGGGAACCCATGGCAAGTGGTCTGCTGCAGACCTGGGAGTAAGAATGGGTGACTGGATTTGGAGGAGAGAAGGGGAAGATAGATATGCACTTACTTTACTCACTATTAATGTCCTTGGATGGAATAAACAACTTTATATATATATATATATATATATATATATATATATATATATATATATATATATATATGATCTTACTATGAAACCCAGGTTGGGCCAGAACTCACTATATAGCCCAGGGTATTCTTGAGTTTGAGATCCTCCTGCTGTGGCCTCCTGAATACTCAGTGTATTGACATGTGCCACTGTTTGCACACAACCTATTCTTTAACCACACCCCTCCTTTAATATCTGTAGCCGCCTGTGCTACATTCGAATGGTTTACTGGGTCACCTGGAAGGAAAGCTGGGGATGGGACCAGATGACAAGGGGAATAAGGAGCCAAGATGAATTTCCTGTTCAATGCTCAAAGTCTAATGCTCTCTAAATATATATAGGTGGGGCAAAGCTTTTGTTTCCCCCAGAAGCTGGAAACAGGTCTGTAGAACTGGCTCTGCTTGCTCTGCAGGAGGCTGGGGTCAGGTGGTGGCTAGTGTCCTTGGAGAACAATTGGCTTCACCCTGGTCTGAGCGCTCCACCCTAGGAGGGAAGCAGTGGCTAGCAGAGTTTTGAAACTCCAGCTCAAAAAGGCTCGGGGGAGGGCACAAATATCTAATAGACAAAATATAGAGATAATATATTCTAAATTTACTTAAAGTTTTTCTAAGCCACCCTAAGCTACATATTAAGGCCCTGTCTCAAAAAATATACATAAATAAAAGCTAAAATAAAAAAGTAAATAAAAGGACACCCAAGTTAACATATGTTGGCAATTATTTCTGATTAATATCATAAACTTATTCCTTAAGGAGGTCTCATGAGTCAAGTATCATTCTTACTGCAGTGATCTGTAGAAGAACATACATGCACATACATATACACACATGCATACAAACATACTTTCACACACACATACATACAGAGAACACACAAGCATGTATATACAAATGCATATGTAGAACACACATGCTTCTATATATCTGTAGAGAAGAACACGCATGCACATGTAATAGCAACCATACATGCAGAAGAACATGTACACATGTATACTCACATGTAGAAGAACTATCATGCATGTATCTGAACACACATGCAGAACATGCATTTTCACATTTAGAAGAACTCTTATGCATATATCTAAGTACATATTTAGAAGAATATTGATGCATGTACAACTCTTATGCATATATACAAACACTCATGCAGAACACACACATGTATACACACTCAACAAAGAGAAAAGTGCACATATACAAACATATTCTAAGAGATAACAAACACAATTACATATAGCAAGCATCTCTAGTCCAAATATAACATTTAAAATAGAAATTCCACACCATAAAACTTTGCTTTCATTCAGAAAATTACTTAAAAATCCTGTAAAATTATCTGTAGGTCACTGTTGGTAGAAGATATGTAGATAAGATATATATGAATATCTGCTTGATTTTTGGGTTCCATGCCTAACATCTCACTTGATATGTATGTTAACTATTAAAATATGTAAAAATTTCAAATCTTAAACAAATTGATCTCAGATATTTTGGATAAAAATGGAGATATGCATAGAGAGATGATATAGATATAGATGATAAAGATAGTTCACATGTATGTCTGGTATATTGTACATACACATGGGTATAAATATTTCTATAATCCTGTTCTTACATTTATAGCAATAGCAGATAGCATAGAACCTAAACAATTCATAGTTGTCCATAGTTCACAACTGTTGTCATCACAGTATTGTAATGTTATTATTTACTTTTTATAATTGGTTTTATTTGAATAATTTGGCAAAGGTTACAGGACATATTCTTTTTATATGTATAAAGTATATTCTTTATATGTAGTAAAGCATATTCTTTCTAAAGATAAGCATAATACATGCATGGCTAAATAAATAATTAATGTTTATAACTTATTCCTACCATATGTTTGGGTTATAGTTGAGCTTTCAAATAATTTCTGAACCAAATGAGCAACAATGTGCTTGTTTTCTAGATAGGGACTATTAGTTGTGATTAATAATGTTTGGATTTTGCCAAATTATATTAAGCAATGAACAGTCCTTATGGGCACAATCAATAGCTTTTTCTTATTAAAATCTTGGCTCCAGTACAGAATTAACATGGGATAAGATTGTACCTTCACAGCTTGCAAACATGTCTATTTAGCCAGTGTTCATTAATGCAAATTAGCTGATGACAAATGTTCTTGATAGAAGTATTTAAAGATCCTTTCTGAGATATTTTCTAGCACAAAACCAGATTTTCTACTTTAGCACTGCCAACTTCATTAAATTGGGAGATATCATGACCTTAGTATTGAATCATGGATCCTTTATAGTAATGTGGGAAGCTCACTAAAATTATTAGCGCTGTTCATGTGTTTAAGCATGGCACTGGTGGGAGTGGGACAATACCAAGGACAGACACCCTGCCTCTCTCAGCCCAGAGAATATGCAAACTGAAGGACTTGATTGTCACACACCAGTTAACTGGAACTATTTGCTTTATAAATTCACTAACTTAGGTGACATTTTCCCTACCGTGTGTGTGTGTGTGTGTGTGTGTGTCTGTGTGTGTGTGTGTGTGGTTGTTGGATGCAATAAGTGAGAACATTTTCTAGTTTTCAAACTAGAAGCTCCTATCACAGACTTACACCAAATCTGCAGAATCAAGAATTGCCAGGCCATGTTTATCAAAGGATAAACAAAAGTGACCTTTAGAAATTCTTTCAAAGTTCAAATTCGGTGCAATTTCTGAGAGTTGAGAAAGGGGTGACCAGAGCTTTATAAGACGTGAGATTTATTCATTGTCCCAGGAGAGGGTCCACAATGTCTAGCATCTTGTTAGAGGATCTGTGAAATACCCTTATTTTAAATAAAATGTTGCCTATAATTCCTAAAGAAACTAGAGCTGTGGTATTTTTCTTAGATCTTTATCCTAATCTTTCCAACCCACTATGAGCAGTGGCTCTGTGTAGGAAGTCCCTTGATAAGATTGATTATCCTAGCTCAACTGTCTATCCTGTTCAGAGGGAAATCTAAGATTGTCTTCTGCCTGTCTGTCCCCCATGAGAGACTATACCCCAGCCCTGAGATTTTGTCCCCTTCCTCAATTTTCCCTGGCTGAGAGTCAAGGCTGGTCAGGTATCACTGGAGACATGAATGCTCAGTAGTGGAGAGTCCCGTCAAACTCTGTGTGTTCTCTATCATTCTTCATGGAAGAATCACTCCTACCTCACCCTTGTAGCTGTGATTAATCAGTGGCTGAAGTTACTTGGTTGCTAGGAATTGGTTTCTCTAACAAAATGTAACTGTGTCAGTGCCCATAAAATCAAGCCTATATGCTCCTAACCAAGGATTCACACACCTAATCAAACAGGCATTAAGTAAAAAAAATTAAGATATTTTAATCACAGTATGTAATCTATGTGTTCTAGACAAACAGTACTTCTTTGGTAAGCACCTCTAGGAATCATAGGATGTTATTTTCACGTTGATGTCATTTGAGAAGTAAAGCTCTAACCTTACAATCATTCCTGACTTCAGTATTAATTTTAAAGTTATTTACACATTCCGAATAGGTCATTTATTAAAATGAATGGGTTCTTTTCCTTGTTTTCTTAAATTTGCCTTATAAGTATCCTGTGATATATTCTGACTTTTGTACATACTGTGAGATTCAGTGGATGGTTTTCTTATGCCTGTCCTAGACGCTTTCACTTGGTGCTACTGTTCTGTCAGTCAAGGTGACTTTGTTTATAGTCAAATCTTTCATCTCTCCAAAGGAAAATTTGCCTACCCACTGTCCTATGTTAGGAACTGGATCCATTCAACAAATATATATTAATACCTATTCAGTGCCTAGGTTTCTCATTAGGCATTAGGAACACAAATGTAAATTAGTTATAGGTCATTATAAAATCTAGGGTAATAGTACTTAGACAGGTACATGAGTGATTTCAGTACAAGATGAAATATAATGTAAGAATGCACTAGGAATAAATATAAAATGAAAGACAAGGGGTAGGGAGGACCTGTCAGCCAGAGGAGGAACTGTCAGGGGAGGACCTGTCAGAGGAGGTCACTGACATGGATGTGTAGGAATTAAGAGAGAGGAGTGAGGGGAACAACTCAAGCAGAAAGAAGCAGAAAGAAGGGCCCTGTGTGTGTGTGTGTGTGTGTGTGTGTGTGTGAGAGAGAGAGAGAGAGAGAGAGAGAGAGAGAGAGACAGAGACAGAGACAGAGGCAGAGAGACAGAAACAGAGAGAGAGAGAGAGAGAGAGAGAGAGAGAGAAAGAGAGAGAGAGAGAGAGAGAGAGAGAGAGAGAGAGAATATCCTGAAAGTTGCATGTGTAGAGCAAGGGCTTTAAGTGCCAGAGATAATATTAGAAAAAAATTCACTGGGAACCAAATAAAAATCATTCCCTAAGGTGATTTTGGTCATGTTCTGAGGATGATAGGAAACATGGGAAGATAGAAAGGCTATTCAGCCATTAGTTTTGTCCATGACAAATAGTTCACCTTTGAACTTTTTTTTCCCTATTTAACTAAGTAGAAGAGAGGGACTGTGTCAAGTACAATATTACAGAATGCAAAACAAACACCTGACAAAATGCTGAGAATCATTTGATGCAACACATCAGCTGCTTATAAATAACTACACTTGGGAGCGGAGAGATGGTCCCTAAGCTAAGAGCACTTACTGCTCTTTTCCAGGACCCAAGTTCACTTCCCAGCATCCACATCAGCATAACCACCTGAAATTCAAGTTCATGAATATACACAGACACCAAAAGACACATATATACAGAAATAAAAATAAATCTCTGAAAATATTCACTATGCTTTAGGGCCAGTTTATTGACCTCATGAAGGTCTTAAGTAAATATTCGTCTTCTCCAGGTCTCAAATTCTCTCTTCTAAAATAAAAATAGTTATTGCTTTGTCTCGGATGTTATTCAGGTCTGGCTAATACTCAACAACAGTTCAGTGCCAATCAAGCTGAAATAGTGACTTGATATTTGAAACTGTGTCACTTCAAACAGCTACTATTTTTGATACTGAATGAAAAAGAGCTATGAGCAAATATGTTCTGAAACACAAACTTACAGCCATGGCTTTGGCTCCGAGTTACACTGGGAAATTCATGTTGCTGCCTAAACTTCTGGAATGCCCCTCCCCAGTCAGTGCACCTCAGTAGCTGGCAGCTCATCCTTCAAGCTCAGCAACACTCCAGAGCCTAGACTACCAAGCGATCCCCTACTGAACAGCATGGCAGAAAAGAGAGAACTCAGTAAATCTTAGGGACCATTCATTTCTAACATGAATACGTTTACGGAAGCTTTCCACAGAATAAGGTCTTTCCCCATGAGGAAAGGACCCCCAGAAGTGAATGGACTGACTAGGAAAAGGCTCAGAAGGAGAGACACAAACTGCCTTCGTGCCACAATGACCCTTTTCCAGCTCTGCACTCAACTTCTATTTTGAATTACCACCATCAACTTGTCTAAAAACCCCAAATACCCACTTCTGTTCTCACAAGACCTTATATTTGTTAGTTCTTCCCACCAAATCTGATACTTTTAAAATTGGTCTATTTTTAAATGCAGACATCTTTCAGCAAACAGATACTGAGTTTAAAAATGTTTAGTTGATGTGCCCTGCATGTTAAGCCTTTTCTTTAAGATATATTAAAGATTCGTTTATTTTCACTTTTGTGCATGACAGAGAGAGAGAGAGAGTGTGTGTGTGTGTGTGTGTGTGTGTGTGTGTGTGTGTGTGTGTGTGTGTGTGTAGGTTCTCTCAGAGGTCAGAAGTCAGAAGAGAAGGTATCAGATCCTCTATAGTTAGACTTGGGTGTTGGGAACTCAACTCTGGTCCTCTGGTCCAGAAAGAACAGCACTTCTGTTAAGTAGCATTAGGGATGATAAACCACCACCATGCCACCTGGACAAAAAGAGATGATATGAGGACTTTTGAAAATAAAAAAATAATTTAAAAGAGTCTTGGCCAGAAAAGCCCTCAACATTACAAGTATGAAATAGTGTATGTTAATTTCATGTATTTTCTATGTCATCTTAGCAGCTCTATGAATGTCTAAGATGCTGAGTACGTAGACTCTGCTGACATCAGCTTCAGTATAGGCCTCCCCAGCTTTCTCTCAGCCAGTCCTTTATGCTCAGCTCATGAACTGCAGCTTCTAGAACATTCAGCAAACCTCTTAGCTTTGAAACTTTCTCTTGTACCTCATTGCCTGATAAATTGCTACTCATCCGTTGATGCTCAATTCAAAGTTAACTGATCCACCAGGCAGGATCAATGATTCTAATCTGTGCTTGAACTAAAGTGTTGTTGCTCTCTTGCCCTGCTTTCACACCATGCCATCATGCTTTAATGAAGTGAGAACAGTTTGACTAGGAAAAGGTTGTTACAGCCTAGGACTCCTAACAACATACACCTTGTATGTTAAGACTTTGGTGGGATTTGACTCCCACATTTAGAGGTGAGTGCTCCATTTTCTCTCCAGCGACTGAACAGGCAGGTACAATTAGGAGCACAGGGAACACCAAAGTGCCAGAACAGCTGGGACAGGGTCACCAGGACCCCACCTACACTAAGGAGCTGGGCAGCATCACAACCATCTGTACACCTATCCTGCCAGGGGAAAATGCTATGCAGGGAGTGATTTGACACCTGCATTTAGGCCAATTCTCCCACAACAGCAAGTCCTGGATACCCCAACATATGGGAAAAGCAAGATTTGGATTTAAAATCACAGCTTATGATGCTGATAGAGGGCTTCAAGAAGGACATAAATAACTCCCTTAAAGAAATACAGGAAAATACAGATAAAAAGACATATGCCCTTAAAGAAGTACAGGAAAGCACAACAAAACAGTTGAAGGAACTGAACAAAACCATGCAAGATCTAAAAATGGAGGTAGAAGCAATAAAGAAACCACAAAGAAAAACAACTCTGGACATAGAAAACCTAGGAAAGAAGTCAGGAGTCATGGATGCAAGCATCAACAACAGAATAAAAGAGATAGAAGAGAGAATCTCAGATGCAGAAGATATCATAGAAAGCATTGACACAACAGTCAAGGAAAATGCAAAATGCAAAAAGTTCCTAACCCAAAACATCCAGGAAATTCAGGACAAAATGGGAAGACCAAACCTAAGGATTATAGATATAGAAGAGAATGAGGACATGACACTTCCGGAGGACCCTGCTATACCTCTCCTGGGCATATACCCAAAGGATTCCCCAGCATGCAATAAAGACACATGCTCCATTATGTTCATAGCAGCCTTATTTATAATAGCCAGAAGCTGGAAAGAATCCAGATGCCCCTCAAAGGAGGAATGGATACAGAAAATGTGGTATATTTTTACACAATGGAATACTACTCAGCAATTAGAAACAATGAATTCTCAAAATTTTTATGCAAATGGTTTGATCTGGAAAATATCATCCTAAGTGAGGTAACCCAGTCACAAAAGAATACACATGGAATGCAATCTCTGATAAGTGGATATTAATTAGCCCAGAAACCCTAAATACCCAAGGCACAAATCTCATAGCAAATAACTCCCATGAAGAAGTATGGAGAATGTTCTGATCCTGGAAAGGATTGTTCTATCATTGGAGGGGAATATAAGGACAGAGAAAAAAAAAGAGGGAGGTGATTGGAGAATGGATGGAGAGAAGAAGGTTTATGGGACATATGGGGGGGGGGGGGATCCGGGAAAGGGGAAATCATTTGGAATGTAAACAAAGAATATAGAAAATAAAAATATTAAAAAAAGAAGAGAATGAAGATTTCCAACTTAAAGGGCCAGTAAATGTATTCAACAAAATTATAGAAAAAACTTCCCTAACCTAAAGAAAGAGATGTCCATGAACATACAAGAAGCCTTCAGAACTCCAAATAGACTGGTTCAGAAAAGAAATTCCTCCTGTCACATAATAATTAAAACATCAAATGCACAAACAAAGAAAGAAGTAAGGGGAAAAGGTCAAGTAACTTATAATGGTAGACCTATCAGAGTTACACCAGACTTCTCACCAGAAACTATGAAACCCAAAAGAGCCTGGGCAGATGTCATACAGACATTAAGAGAACACAAATGCTAACCCAGGCTACTATATCCAGCAAATCTCTCAGTTACCATAGATGGAGAAACCAACAACCAACGTATTCCATGACAAAAACAAATTTACACAATACATTTCCACAAATACAGTGCTCCAAAGGATAATGAATGAAAAACACCAAAAAAAGAGGGAAACTATACATTAAAAAAAGCAAGAAATTAATCTTTTTTTAACAAACCAAAAAAAGAGAGTCACACAAACATAACTCCACCTCTAATAACAAAAGTAACAGAAAGCAACAATCACTTCTTAATATCTCTTAACATCAACGGACTCAATACCTCAATAAAAAGACATAGACTAACAGACTGGATACATAAGCAGGAGCCAGCATTTTGTTGCATACAGGAAACCCACCTCAGGCACAAAGACAGACACTACCTCAGAGTAAAAGGCTGGAAAACAATTTTCCAAGCAAATGGTCCCAAGAAACAAGCTAGTGTAGCCATTCTAATATCAAATAAAATCAACATTCAACCTAAAGTAATAAAAAAAGATAAGGAAGGACACTTCATACTCATCAAAGGAAAAATCTACCAAAATGATCTCTCAATTCTGAACATATATTCTCCAAATACAAGGGAAACAACATTCATAAAAGAAACTTTACTAAAGCTCAAAGCTCACATTGCACCCCACACAATAAAAGTGACAGACTTAAATACCCCACTCTCATCAATGGATAGAACAGGGAAACAAACTAAAAAGAGAAACAATGAAACTAACAGAAGTTATGAACCAAATGGACTTAACTGATATCTATAAAGCATTTTATCCTAAAACAAAAGAATATACCTTCTACTTTGTACTTCATGGTACCTTTTCCAAAACTGACCACATACTTGGTCACAAACCAGACATCAGCAGATATAAGAAGATTGAAATAATTCCATGCATCCTATCAGATCACCATAGACTAAGGCTGGTATTCAATAACAACAAAAATAACAGAAAGTCCACATACACATAGAAATTGAACAACACTCTACTCAATGATAACTTGAACAAAGAAGAAATAAAGAAAGAAATTTAAGACTTTTTAGAATTTAATGAAAAATGAAGGCACAACATAACCAAACTTATGGGACACAATGAAAGCAAGGCTAAGAGGAAAATTCATAGCTCTTAGTGCCTCCAAAAAGAAAATGGAAAGAACATGCACTAACAGCTTAACAGCATAGTGGAAAGCTCTAGAACAAAAAGAAGCAAATACACCCAAGAGGAGTAGATGGCAGGAAATAATCAAACTCAGGGCTAAAATCAACCATGTAGAAACAAAAAGAACTACACAAAGAATCAATCAAACAAGGAGTTTGTTCTTTGAAAAAACAAGATAGAAACGCCCTAAAGCAAGCTAACCAGAGGGCAAAGAAACAGTATCCAAATCAGCAAAATTATAAATTAAAAGGGAGACATAACAACAGATACTGAGAAAATACAAAATAGTATCAGATCCTACTACAAAAGCCTATACTCAACAAAAGTGAAAAATCTAGATGAAATGAACAATTTTCTAGACAGATACCAAGTACCAAAGTAAAGCCAGGATCAGATAAATGATCTAAACAATCCCATATCCCCTAAAGAAATAGAAGCAGTCATTCATAGTCTCCCGTCCAAAAAAAAGCCAAGGACCAGATGGGTTAAATGCAGAGTTCTACCAGACCTTCAAAGAAGACTTAACACCAATACTCCTTGAACTGTTCCACAAAATAGAAACAGAAGGAACTCTACCCAACTTGTTTTATGAAGCCACAATTACTCTGATAACTCAACCACACAAAGACCCAACAAAGAAAGAGAACCTTAGACCAATTTCCCTTATGAATATCAATGCAAAACTACTCAATAAAATTCTTGCCAACTGAATCCAAGAACACATGAAACTGATCATCCACCATGATCAAGTAGGTTTCATCCCAGAGATGCAGGGATGGTTCCATATATGGAAATCCATCAATATAATCCACTATATAAACAAACTCAAAGAAAAAGAAAAACACATGATCATTTCATTCGATGCTGAGAAAGCATTTGACAAAATCCAACACCTCTTTATGATAAAAGTCTTGAAAAGATCAGGAATTCAATGCCCATACCTAAACATAGTAAAAGAAATATACAGTAGACCAGTAGCCAACATCAAACTAAATGGAGAGAAACTTTAAGCAATCACACTGAAAACAGGGACTAGACAAGGCTGTCCACTCTCTCCCTACCTGTTTAATATAGTACTCGGAAGTCCTAGCCTGAGCAATTAAACAACAAAAGGAGGTCAAGGGATTCAAATTGCAAAGGAAGAGGTCAAAGTATTGCAATTTGCAGATGATATGATAGTATACTAAAGTGAGCCCCAAAAAAATCCACCAGAGAACTCTTAAACCTCAACAAAGTGTCTGGATATAAAATTAACTAAAACAAATCAGTAGCCTTCCTATACTCCAAGGATGAAAAGGATGAAAAAGAAATTAGGGAAACGACACCCTTCACAATAGTCACAAATAATATAAAATACCTTGGTGTGACTCTAACCAAGCAAGTGAAAGATCTGCATGACAAGAACTTCAAGTCTCTGAAGAAAGAAATTGAAGAAGATCTCAGAAGATGGAAAGACCTCCCATGCTCATGGATTGACAGTGTTAATATAGTAAAAATGGCCATCTTGCCAGAAGCAATCTACAGATTCAATGCAATCCCCATCAAAATTCCAACTCAATTCTTCATAGAGTTAGAAGGAGCAATTTCCAAATTTATCTGGAATAACAAAAAACCCAGGATAGCTAAAACTATTCTCAACAATAAAAGAACTTCTGGCTGAATCGCCATTCCTGACCTCAAGCTCTACTACAGAGCAATAGTGATAAAAACTATATTATAATGGTACAGAGACAGGCAGGAAGATCAATGGAAGAGAATTGAAGACTCCCAGATGAACCAACACACCTATGGTCACTTGATCTTTGACAATGGAGCTAAAATCATCCAATGGGGAAAAAAAAGCCAGCATTTTCAACAAATGGTGCTCGGTCAGCTGGCAGTCAACATGTAGAAGGATGCAAATTGATGAATTTTTATCTCCTTGTTCAGAGTTCAAATCCAAGTGGACCAAGGACCTCCACATAAAACCAGACACACTGAAACTAATAGAAGAGAAATGGAGAATAGCCTTGAGCACATAGAATGGGGAAATTTCCTGAACAGAACACTAATTGCTTATGCTCTAAGATCAAGAATTGACAAATGGGACCTCATAAATTGCAAAGCTTCTGTAAGGCAAAGGAAACTGTCAATAGGACAAAAACATCAGCCAACAGAGTGGGAAAAGATCTTTATCAATCTTATATCAGATAGAGGGCTAATATACAATATATACAAAGTACTCAAGAAGTTAGACTCCAGAGAACCAAATAACCCTATTAAAAATGAGGTATAGAACTAACAAAGAACTCTCAAATGAGGATTACCGGATGGCTGAGAAACACCAAAGAAATGTTCAACATCCTTAGTCATCAGGGAAATGCAAATCAAAATAACCCTGAGATTCCACCTCACACCAGTCAGAATGACCAGTATCAAAAATTCAGGGGACAGCAAATGCTGGAGAGGATGTGGAGAAAGAGGAACACCCCTCCATTGCTGGTGGGATTGCAAGCTGGTTAAAACCACTCTGGAAATCAGTTTGGCAGTACCTCAGAGAATTAGACGTAGCACTACCTGAGGGCCCAGCTATACAATTCCTGGGAATATACCCAGAAGATGCTCCAACATGTAATAAGTACACATGGTCCATTATGTTCATAGCAGCCTTATTTATAACAGCTGGAAAGAACCCAGATGTCCCTCAACAGAGGAATGGATACAGAAAATGTGGTACATTGTACTACTCAGCTATTAAAAACAATGAATTCATTAAATTCTTAGGCAAATGGATGGAGCTAGAAAATATCATCCTAAGTGAGGAAACCCAATCATAAAAGAACACACATGGTATGCACTCACTGGTAAGTGGATATTAGCCCAAAACCTCAGAACACCCAAGATACAACTCACAGACTACATGAAGCTCAAGAAGAAGGAAAATGAAAGTGTAGATACTTTGATCCTTATTGGAAAGTGAATCAAAATACCCATGGCTCACATCCAACCAATCGAATAAACTTAGGCCCCCCAGTGGAGCAGCAAGAGAGAGGACCCAAAGAGCTGAAGAGGTTTGCAACCCTGTAAGAGGAACAATAATATGTACCAACCAGTACCCCCAGAGCTCCCATGGGCTAAGCCATCAACCAAAGAGTACACATGGAGGGACCCATGGCTCCAACTACATATGTAGCAGAAGATGACCATTTCAGACATCAATGAGTAGAAAGACCATGGGTACTGTGAAGGCTTGATTCCCCAGACTAGGGGAATGAAAGTCAGGAAATTGGGAGGATGTTACCAGGGGGAGAGGATACAGGATTTTCAGAGGGGTAACTCAGAAAGGGGATACCATTTGAAAAGTAAATAAAGCAAATATCTAATAAACATAAAAAATATCTAATAAATATAAAAAAGTACTTTGATACAGTCTTGGGATTTTCCTTTATCACTGAATCTACTTTCTACTCTCCTGTACCACATTGCAAACCAAAAGGCAGAGGTATGCTGGCATGTTGCATTTACACCTGTTGACATCTAGGTGTTTTGGAACCACTCACATCGCTAGTAATTTGATGAAGTACACTCCAGCCTAGACTTGGTTACGTGAATGGGAAGTATGTTCCTGTTTTCCTGCCACAGAAAGGAAGTCTTTCTCTCAGAAGTCTGCCTTTCTTTACTGCTCTCCATCCTGCCTTCTACCCTCATGAAGGGGGTTTAGAGCCTTGCACAGAGCCAGACCTTGTGGCCAGCTTGTGACTTTAGTAGTCTTCTTTCAAATGCAACTTTGAATTAGAAGGCTCCATCTCCCAGCATTTTAAGTGTTTACCACTGAGGTTGGGGTGAAATCTTTGTAAACTGCTGGGACAGAAACATGGAATGAACCATGGCTTCTTCTTCCATGAGTACCTTACAAACAGAGGAGAAATCTTGGTCACATTTTATTTTCAAAAAGTTATGATCTGTATTCTTAAATGTATGTGGAATGAACAAATGAGGACGTGAGCTCCTGTCAAGATCTAGAATATGTCACTTTCCAGTGTTAGGATGAATCTGGCTTCTGTGCGGAATAGGGGTCTAGAACTGCAATTGAACATTTTGAAAAGTCTCCTCCGGCTTCGGTGCGTTCAGATCCTGAGAAATACGAAACAAGAGACACTAGCCCTGCCTATCTGTGACAAGATTTGCAAATGTCGCAATGGTCTAGATATGGTCCAGACAGCTACCTGACCACTCCTTTGTGAGACACCTCTAACTACAACCAGCACCTTCTCTGATCTGCATAGAGCATGGTGCAGACTGCTCATCTAGCAAGTGTGCATCAGATCAGGTGGAATGCCAATCCCCATCCTTTTCAAGAGTTCCATTGGGTGGCACTTATAAAGGAACTGCAGCTGGATAAATTTAGGGTGTTGAAGACATTCCAAGCCGAGGATATTCTGTGGCACTGAGCCTAGGGCATTTTTATTTGTTGTTAAATTCAATAAATTTTTCACTTATTTTATATCCCTTGCTGTCTACACCCTTTTCGCTTCTGAGGCAGGCAACTAACCATTTGTATTTATTCTGTCCTGAACACTGCAACTAAATTATGACACATTATATATGAACAATCAAAACATCGATAAATCTTAATTATTATATAGATCTATCTATACTTTAAATGTATCAATCTCATCTAATACATTCTTGATAATGGCACACCACAGGAATACTTAAACATCATTGCACCATAAGCCCTTTCCTTCTAGTTAAGATGTCCCTGATTTTGAAATATAAATGTAATGAATTTAGAGACCATACTTGTATACTCTCTTGCAAGTTTTAGGTTCTTTCTCAAGGGGTCTATGTTATACATTCTTGGAGACAATGTTAACTTTTAAAACTAATAATAAAGAAATGAAAACATTAATACATTTCTGAAATTGAAAAATCTGTTTAAGAATCTGTAGCATATGGCTGATGTTTTCAGTCTAAGAGACTGAGTCCATTAACTACAGTGGGGGACACTGGTCCTTGAATGCAGAGCAGAGGCACAGACAGAGCTGCCTTCCTCATTCTCCTGTGTACACTGTTTGGTTTGCACAGCTCCTTGAGGGAATAACTGAGTCCTATGCATTTGCTGTGGGACTCACATCACCTACAACAGGATAAGCACACAGTGGGTGCTTTTCATTCACTCTCTCATGTGATCATGTATGTAGACCAGGGACATGATACAAAACACACATACAAACCTTTCACCACAGAACCCACTTTGGGGGCAATGTGGAAGAAGCAGCAAAAAAATGCACATATAAGAAAATGAGACACTAATGTGTTTAAAAGAGTAAGTGCTTTAAAGAGAGTAAGCCAAGACATGAATGAGAAATAGAGCCAGAGGCGTGTCCAGAGGGAGCTAGCAGTGAACGTCAACTGGGAAGAGTCACCCAGATTGTGAGCTGCTGATGGGAGAACATTTGAGACAAAGAAAATGATTGCCTATCCCAAAGCAAGAATGAACCAGATCTGCAGGGCCACCAATGGACAGAGGGCTAGCTTGTAGGGCCACCAATGGACAGAGGGCTAGCTTGCAGGGCCACCAATGGACAGAGGGCTAGCTTGCAGGGCCACCAATGGACAGAGGGCTAACTTGCAGGAGCCAGGTGCAGAGTGACAGGAAAAAGCAGCAGAGGCCACCTGCAGTCTGAGTCCCCACTGGCCCACAGAGCTGCTTGATTGAGACCTGAACTAAGTCGATTTAGCTCCATCATTCTCCTCCCTTCCAGGCAGCACCCAGCTGTGTGTCCCCACTGGACAGGTGTGAAGAGACTTGGAACAGAGACAGGAGGACCCATCTGTGCTATTGCAGCCTTATCTTTTAGCCTTTTGTGTTAACTATGTATCTTGGGATCTTTTACCATCTCCATCCTACAGAATTCTGTGACATTTATCCTCGCATCTTAGTGAAGAAAATAAACAAGCCCTTGGCAAAACCGAACTAAGCTGAGCAGGAATGGAAGCTGCCCTGATGATATTAATCTACCACAAGGAGTTTGTCTCACATAGGAGTGTGTGGAATTGTTCTTATGATCGTGATGTCAGGATTGTAAGGTCACACAGTCATATTCCAACTACAATCAGTAAGGAGAGAGGAGAAAGAGAGAGAGAGAGAGAGAGAGAGAGAGAGAGAGAGAGAGAGAGAGATCACATCTCCTCGGTGCTTTCCAATGAACCAGATTGCTAGTCAAGTGCAACAATCACAGGGACTGAAGGCAGAGAGCAAGGACCTGCCCACACTCCACCCTCTCTCAACTGGCTCTTAACCATATGGTTGGTCTTTCCAGCTTAGCCCAGTTCCTCATTAGCATAAATTATAAGGTGAGGTCAAATGGGACCGTCATCGACAACAGAGACACTCCTCTGTCACTGTGTAATAAAGAAACTACCTCCAGAAACTACCTCCCAAGAGTCAGAGACAATGGCTGACAGCTTTATTGCAAACACCTCACATCCGATTTGTAGACCACGACTATTCTTTGTGGTAGTCATGCGTCCAATACAGGATTTCTGAGTTATGGAGCAGCTATGCCTGTTGCTTGCATTTCTTGGCAAAGCAGAGTGTGTGATTTAGGTATCTTATAAAGGAATTACAGATTTGTTTCCCACCCACAGACAGCACAAGATGATTCCCTGATACTTGTTTTCTAACTGACAGATGTCACAGCCACAGCATCACAGCTCTCTCTCTCTCTCTCTCTCTCTCTCTCTCTCTCTCTCTCTCTCTCTCTCTCTCTCTCCTCCCTCCCTCTCTCTCTCTCTCTCTACCCTCTACTGGATATTTTCCTGGCAAACATTACGTTGAACAGGTCACATCAGTATCATGAGAATACTCATGAAAGGGCTCCCTAGCCAGTCCTTTTCTCCAGCAGACGATGGTCATAAATAGAGCTTCCCTCTGTATGCTTAATATTTAAGATCTAAGACCTGCTGTCAACTCGTCAAACTGTTCCTGGTCTACAAGAAATAAAATACAAAATATAAAGTTAAAAACAGCAACAAAAGCCTGACTCAATGGAAGATTGTATAAAGAACTCTACATCTTAGAGTGTAATGGCCCAAGTGATGTGGACCCTATTTACAAATTTTCCAAATAACCTTAAGCAATACACAGGCTCTGTTTTCCCTGCTTCTTTATGAGCAAGACAAGTGTGGCTTGAGAATGAGTTAACCACCTTTGAAAAGCTGTTATCTGTCTCCATTTTTTGTGGTCCACACAATGAAGGACTCGTTGGACAACTGCAGACACGTGGCAGCTAACCTCTTATAGAAACCCACCAAACTGAAACACTAAAGTGTTTCCAATGTTGTATATTATCAATCCCAGATTTGAGCTGCTTCTTTCTAAGTAAACTTTTTTCCTTATATTCTCTGTTAATGCCCTCCACGCCATCCTAGTTCATTTCAAATGAATGGGGGTTGTTATTGCTGCTTTCTCTTGACTTTAATATTATCTTAATGCTCTTTTAATTATGTGCCTGGGTAATGTTACAGACAGGATTGTCATTGAAAAGCTTTGTTCTCACAAATTACCAGAAACAGCAGCCAGGAATACTATTTAGCACCTCACCTGAGCACATCAGGGACCACAGAGGCAAAGTGGGAGGGCAGATAAAGCAGGACCCTATACTGTAATTTCTGTGGAAAGAATGTTCAAGGACAAGTCAGCAGTGTGGGACTGGCAGGTTTGACGACCTTCAATAGTCTCTGTAACTGCTGTCCACAGTGACCTAGTAGTAAGACCTGGGATGAGGAGGATGATAAACTTGCAATGACATTCAAAGAACTCTTTAATGAAGATGACTGAAACCTTGAGGTCCACATTGGCTGGTTTGTGCATGCAGGGAAGTGTCACTGCTAATAACCTTTGCCCTCTGGGTATTTGTAAGCCCCTCTTTCAGTATGACTCCAGATGTCAAAGCATTAAATACAGATTCTAGAAAATGTGACTTTACGTAGGGTCAGGAAGGACTCTTCATTGTGACCTTTAACATGTGAGTATTTTTAGCCCTCTTAATTTAATATAAGCTTAGCCTATGTGATTGCATAAGGCTGAAGAACTAGCCTTCCTGGATAGTTAACTTTCATTATTACTGGTTTTTAATTAACATAGAGTAGTTGTATATAGTAATGAGTTTGACAAAGGCACTTTCATTCCCATTCAGTTTGGTGTATCCAGCACCCTTCCAGATAACCTTTCTCCCCTTCCCAGAGAGTGCTGACTCTTCTTTAATGTTGTTTATATATATTGCTTAGCCACATAAAATCTAAGAAAACACTCTGTCTTTATGAATCTGGCTTACTGTCTTGCAAATGGAGTTGCTTTGTTCTTTGTGTCTGAATAAAACTCTGTTGTGTACACCCACTTCATATTAGTTAGCCATTCACTTGCTGACAGACACCTAGGCTTGAGTGTTATGCATACTGTGAGAATAAGCATGTATGTGCATATATCTCTGTGGTACACTGACTTAGATTCCTTTGGTCAGATTCCCATGAGTGGTAGAACTGGATCATATGGTACTTCTATTTTTAGTTTTGCTGGTGAGAATGTAAATGAGTTTAGCCACTATGGAAATCAGTATGGAGATCCCTCCAAAAAAAAAAAAAACCTAAGAATAAATTTCTTAAAGGAGAAATACCTAGACTTTCCCAGGGGGCTCAAAATTCTGCATGTGCCTGGGCTTCCCCTTAAATGATTAAATGAGTGTTTCTGTGGCAAGGCAGCTGAAGTGTATCCAGGACTTCCAGGGAAGCCACTGAGGAGTTAATGTCTTCCCTAGACAGACGTTCCAGTATCATTTAGGAACTATTACTATCCACCACCAACGAAACCCAGAGAATCCCTGAGACAGGACCAGCACTGTTGATTTTAGCCACCCTGAGGACACTGCACTTTGAAGACCATTGCACTCTAGCCCTCTCTGAAATTACATCATGTATATAAATCATGTGCTCAGTTGAAGTTCAAGTTTGGAGCACACAATGAAATTTAGATTCAAAATAAGTAAATAAACAATGTTTTTGGCTAAGTATGGCCTGTGTAACACTTGGGCTGTATGTTACCTAAGCAAACAAACACATTGCTGACTGAGACCTGCCCTGACTTCACTTACAAAGTAGGACAATATTGCTGGCCGGAGGAATCTTGAGAAAATTCAGATCCTGTTTTAAGAGGTGTGCACTAGGCCAGGAGCCTGCCTTGGAGCAAGTGCAAGGAGTCTTGGTAATTAATTGTTGCTCTTAACCTCACTCTGAGTAGCAAAACTCCTATTGAATATCCTGTACTGTTGTCAATGTTCTATAATGGAGGGAGATCGAACAGAACCAAGTCACCTTACATTCTTCAACACAGAGCATCGAGTCTCCTAATATCAATACTTGATCCTATCTACCTTCCTATTTTGCCAAAGCACCTAACTTATGTTCTGGATCTGCAGTTATGAGGGTTCTGTATATGTGAAGTCTTTGCACATGCAAACCCAAAGTCCAAAATTATAATAAGAGAGGCTGTTTGTTCCTACGAGAATATTGAGTGTTTCCAGAAGCAGAAGAAAGAAGGTAGCTGTCAAGGTGAGGTAGTATTCTCATGCTTGACAGAAGCTCAAGTCTAGATGAGGCACTGTTTATCTTTAAAAGATACTACGTTATAGATTGAGATATATCTTCCAACGAGGAACACTCATTGAAGATAGTGCTTCAATCTTCAAAGTTGCTATTTTCATGTCAACAATGTTGTTAAGCTCCCCTGATTTGGTCAAGTGCAGCATTAAAATGGGAGGCAGCGCCCAGGGTGGGCCACACAGCTAACATGAATCACGAACAGACAGAAGAGCAAATGCAAATGCTGCATAGGGACAAACGGGAAGGATTAATAGTGCAAGAGAAGAGGTTCAACTTGAAATGAGTTTAAACTTCATTGTAACTTTCACATCTTAGATATTTATTTTTCTTCAGTCAAGCCTCAGCTACTTATATGTGAAGGTTCTTTTTTAAAATTCATTGTTATGAAACCAGGAACTCATGAGTCAGAAGCATATGCTCTAGCACTGAGGTACACTCCCAACTGTTTCGTTAGGGTCATTCGTGCTTACCATGGCTCTATGAGGTGAGCTTCTGCACAGGCCGCAACCCAGCCATGCAGAGGGGCCCTTCTCTACACGAGAGGAGTAACTGCTCGTCAAAGGTGGGCAATATTTACTTTTGATGATTAAGTTTTATTCCCAAGTTCTGTGAGCACCTCATGCTTTGAGAAGAATGGTCTACGGAAGAGAGATCAGGTAGAAATATGATAAGTTCTAAGGCCTACTCAATTCATTCATTTGGTTTAGCAATTAGAAACTAAGGAAATATAAAGTTTGGTTTAGAATAGTGCTTTCTTAACCTCTCTGTTTCATTAATTACAATTATACATTTAATTCTTAAATTTAAAACAATTATTACTTTGATTTAAAACAATCATTAATTATAATTATACATTTGATTTTAAATTTAAAAATTTAAGAATCATATATATTTGCCGTGCATGATATGTTTTGGAATATATATCCAACAATGGCTCATTCCTGAATTATGTTTATTATTTCACAGTTACTTTTTATAATAAGAATATCTAAAAATCTAACAATTTACAAAGTAAAATCTTGTTACTATTGTCCAGCTGTTGTACAGTGGTATTGAGAAATCCATAAGAACTGTTAGAGTGCAGCTCTTACGTTGCAATTTGGACTCAAGTCCTCGGAGTCCAAAGCCCAAGGCACGGCTTCTGTCCACTGTAACTCCCTTTAGCAGGAACACTTTAGCAGTCAATGCCTCCACTCAGCAATGACAGAATGATCAGGCTCAAGGCCGCAGAACAATTTCTTTTCCCTAGAAGATGTATATAAATCTACTTACTTTCCCTAGAACATATATGTATATAGAGTTTTGACTTTGTTATTATGAATTTGGTTTGGAAAAGCCAGCTTAGGAACAGCTTGCCTAAGACATTTTGGAGCTTAGTTAGGCATCATTGATGAAAGGTTTCCTGTATGCTAGGCACTGCTTTGGGCACTCTGTAAACCCCAATACACACACACACACACACACACACACACACACACAATACATGTACACATACATATACATAAAATGGAGACATAGTGCCTACCATCGATGACAATGACATATGACAGAGCTAGGAAAGAGGAAGAAGTATTTTAATAAACCTAAATGCCTCTTGTATTTCAGAGATAGGCCTGTAGCATTTTTAATGGAAGCAAAAAGGAGGATATGGATCCAGGATCAATATGGAGGAAGTAGGAGTCAGAGGATTGGGGACCTACTGACCATGGGGGCAGCAGAGACAAACAACTGGTGTGGTCTGGTGAACGCCTTACATGTGGAATGTCATGTCCTGGTGGTTGCCAGGAAGTAGCAATGTGGCAGAACAGAAGCACAGTGAGATCAAGTAGGTCAATGTAACAATGACTGTAACACAAGGCCCCATAGAAGTTGATTAAGGCTGTGTGGCTATCACAGAAACTGCCATAGTTTTGACAAATGACAGCTGCTATTTGGCTGCAAGTTATTTCTGGGTGGGTCTTAATATCTCTGGAGGAGACTGGTATTTCAGTCAGTGAATTCAATAAAGGAGATTGCCCTCCACAATGTACCTAAACTTGGCCTATCTTCTAAGTATCTATACCTACATAGAACAAAGACAGAGGCAGAGGAAATTATACTGTTTTTTTCTGCCTCAATACTCAAGCTGGGGCATGTCGTCTGGTCTTCTGCACACCATCGGTTCCTTTGGCCCTCAGGCCTTTGGGCTCAGCCTGGAACTCTCCCACTAGCTTCCAGTCCCCACTTGATGATGACAGATTGCAGGTTTATTAAGCTCTATATTCAAGAGGCAAGCCATCATTTTATGTGCATATGCTCTTTTATTTATGGTGAGGTTACGTCCTGATAAGGGCATCATAAGTTGAAATTATCACATGTCAGAGGTGTGTTTAAATCAATGATCCCAGTGAACATGCTAACTTAGCACAGACATTTCAGAGTAAACTAGTCTGGTCATCCTATCTTGGACTCAGAGCTGCAGCCCACTCAAAATCTTTCTACAGCTGGTTCCTAAGTCAGGAAGAGTTCAAACCCTGGCAATTCCACTGAATATCACCAATTTTATACCATCACAGAGTAAACCAAACACACACACACACACACACAAAAACCATTAAATTATTTCAAGTGATCTCTCTCTCTTTCTCTCTCTCTCTCTCTCTCTCTCTCTCTCTCTCTCTCTCTCTCTGTGTGTGTGTGTGTGTTTGTGTGTGTGTGTATGTGTGTGGTTATTGGATTGTGTCTCTGGGAAACTAATACACAAGCTAACAGCTCACTATTAACATGTGTAATAGATATCCTAAGTTTTAGTCAGACAGCTCCCTGCCAGGACGGCTCAGTCTCTCCTGCTCCCATTTGCTTCCTTCCAAAATTCTGCAAATGGAAACTGACATGCAGATAATATATTTCCATATTTCTTGGGCCTTGAGTCCTTCATCTATGGATAAAACTGTCAGGCATTGAAGAAAAGATTCTGTTCCAAATGTGCCAAGTTGACAGCCTAAGGCAGGATGCATTCACCTTAAGACTCCTAGATTTTCTTTTTTAAGATGTATTTTGATAGCAGACCCAGATTTTGGAACAGAATGATGATATTGTCAATGGACACCATACCGAAAATCCATCTCCGTCTCCCCCAAATAGTTCTATGAGGCAGAGACACAAAGGACGAAATCCAGGGAGTGGCAAGCTCCCTTCCGCGGATCCATGATCCTGCTCCTGATGAAATTAAATTTTATTGCCCATTTTCTTAAAGTATTTTTGATTCTGTTTACTAATTAGTTTACATCGATGAGTGCACCTATATTTATATAGATGTAAGCAGGTTCATCATCCTGTAACCATCAGCAGTATAGTTGAATGAACTTTCACCAAGCTATGTCTATGTCCTTATGCCCTGGCCCACAATGATAAATCAGGGAAATACAGCCTGTCGTCTTCCTGCAGCTTATAGTCAAGATCATTTAGCAAACAGGTACAGGTAGAATATAGCCAATTCAAAATCTTGTCTGTTGCAAGAGTTTTTATTGAAACCCTGTGCAACTGGTTATCCTTGGGAAAGCAGGCTCACAGAGGTAATTGACTCACACCCATTCTTAATAATATGTGGAGCAAGACTCAAACTTCAACTCCAAATCTTAAGCTATCTTCAAGATGTACTGAAGATCTGTAGCAAAGGTTTAGTTGAAATTAATCCTACATTGCATACAAGTGAGCATTAGTCATCAGCCTCCCATAACTGCCTTAGAGACACTCACCAAGGCCCACGAGCTCTAGTCCTACAACAGAATAAATGCTAAGAAAGACATTCACACAGCATCCCTGCTTGCCTGAACCTATGAAAACCACAATATAGGGTGCCTCTTAGGTGGGTTGGAGGATGCTGGAATCCAGATGCTGTCCAAAGAATGGGATAGCCTTGGAAAACTCTACTACAAACCAGAACTTATTGAGCACCAGCCATGTAATTCTCTAAAAGCCAATCAAGTCCACCTTTGAACTGGAAGTATATGGGCTGCACATATATGTAAGTCATTATATGCTGATTAAAAAGTAAAAAATATAAACAAAAATGGGGTTTCTCAGGGTAAAGCACATGTGGAATAACCTGAAAGGGCACAGCTTGATTAGCACAGCCATCACAGATCTGAAAGGTCTCCATGCCCCATCATCACTCAGTAGAGCCTTTCCCTGTTCACGAAATGTTTCAGAAGCCAAGATGTACCTTGCAATCAATATGTACATTCAACATCATGAAAACATGAACTTTTTCTGAATGTGTGCTAACTTAACAGTAGACCTTAAAATAAAAGCAGTATGGTAACAGAAGAGCAGTTGGGGTGAGGAGGGGAAGCCACTAAGCTCTTGATAGAATGCATGGGACTGGCAAGCACTCCAGAGTCACAGTCCAGGTCTAATCATGAAGAAAGCATGTGACAAACTTCAGGTGAGGCAGTTCTAACAGACATAGAATCCAAAAAGGTTTGAGAACTTGTATTAGTCCCAAGGGAGCCTTAAGGTCCTGCTAAGTATAATGAGAGAAAGTGGATGCAAATCTGCCACAAAAAAGGACAGTGGGTTAAAGTGCAGGACCCTGACGGTGGGCTTTACAGGGTTAACATGTCAGCTCTGCTCTCTTGACCGGCATATATACACCTTATTTCTGCTAGGTGTCACTCATGGAGAACATTGAGTTCTGAATGTATATCATCAGAATATTTTATTCATTGGACCTGACAGACAGAGGATTTTGGAAGAGCATATTATAATGTTTCATGTGAGGATGATGAGTAGCCTACCCCGTGAAGATCAGGAAGCCAAAGAAACCTTGACTATAGAGGTGGCCCTCTTCCCTCCTTCCTGGATGTCCTGTCACCTGCCACCCTATTTCTGATCTGAGGTCTCTAAGACCCTCAGGAAATTTTGCCACTTAGTGTGGCAGCAAGATGGGAACAAACCAATTCCAGTGATAGATTCTCCTCTGCCTGTTGCCTCACCAGATCCACCAATCCTAAACAATAAGACTCTAAACACCAGCTGTTTAATGAATTGAAGCTTCAAATGAAGTCCAGCCAACCCAAGTCTCTCCTAAGGACACATCTTTTTCTCCACTGACTTGACTCCTTGTGGCCTTCTTCATGGTTAGCGCTTCTTCAGAGAGACTATGATGCTGCAATGCACCCAGACAGCACATATATCAGTAGGAACCCTGCACCTCAAGCATGACCTTAACAAGAACAGAGGCAAGCATTTCCCATGAGCTTCTAAGCTTATGGGCCACAAGGACTTGAAACAGAACTTAAGGGTTGGAATCATCCAACCCAGAAGAAAGAGCCTACTCAGTGCAGGATATCAGAGAGATCTGGAGGAGCAAGTCATTCACCTTCACTCACTGAGGAGCTGTCCTCAAGCCCAGTGCAGAAACGTGATGCAGCTGTGTTTACAGTGACTTGATTCTGGTAGAAAATGCAAAGGGCAGGGGAGTCTGCTGGCATAGGGTGTTTCCGAGCCATTTTCTGTTCTGAATAGCGGTTGGGGTTAAAGGGAAAGGCACCTTTCTTGGGAATAACAATGCTGAGAAAACCATAAGGTGTTGGGAAGGTCCCCAGCTGGCTGGCATTGCCTGATCCAAAAGCTCCTTCCCTCACCCATAATATCTAGAGAAGCTCTGAAGAAGGTGGAAGTTTATGTCCAGCAAGAGCCTGTCCCTGACCCTTCAACCACTAAGCTCCCTCCTCTAGAGCAGCGCAGGGAAAGCTCTGCTGTCAAGTGGCTGTGCTTTGATGTCCAGAGGATCTCTAAGTGCTGTGGTACTTGAAGAACAGAGTGGTATCCCTCATGCCTCCTCCACGGAGAGCTGGAATCCAGAACTGCCTGCAGGGGTTGGCTGACACCATTCCTTGCATTTCCTTTACCACTGTTGTTGAGAGAATTCCAGGAAGCAAATTTTTCTTCCCCTAAACAACCCATTTCTTTTGGAGGATATTGGCTGTCTCTAGTAAACACTCTTTAAGGAGTAAAAGTAAAAATAAAAATAAGTAAATGAATGAATGAATGGCTGTGGTTACTGCTGAATTGACGTAGAGAGATGATGCCCAAGTCCCTGCTACTAACACCTGCAGCAAGTGCTCATGGTCAACAGCCTGAGGATGCTCTTGTGCTTAGGAGGCATCTGATTACAGTGAGGCTGTCAAACTACTAGGGATCAGGTTGACTCAAGCTAGACTCTGAAACAGGCCACTAAATGGTCTATCCTGGACACGCTTCTGAAGTCTTTAACCTCTATTTTTCTATCCTACAGTGTAGTTCATATCACCTATGGCACAGACAGAATGTGTTGATTGAAAGTAATAATGTCTATGAAGCCTTCTGCATAGCAGACATTAAACAATGACTGGAATAATTTATTTTCTATTAATTAATCTTTTATACAATATGCTCCATCTACAGCCTTCCCTCCATTTAATCCTCCTAGTCCCCTCCAGGCATATCCTCTCCTCCCACAATCCACTGCTCCTCTATTTCCTTTCAGAAAACAGCGGGATATCCCTAAGATATCAACTGAATATGCCGTAACAAGATGCAATAACAAACCCTGATATTAAGGCTGGATGAGTCATCCCAGGAGGAAGAAAAGAATCCCAAGAGCAAGCAAAAGATTCAGAGATACCTCAACTCCTTCTTTTAGGAGTCCAGCAAAAATCCCAAGCTAAACAACCACAACACGTATGCAGAGGACCTAGCTCAGACCCATGCAGGCTCCGTGACTGTCCAATGAGCCCTGCTTAGTTGGTTTTGTGGACCATGTTCTCCTGGTGCTGGAATGATTTACAATATGTTGGCCCTATCTTTTGAGAACAATAAATAGCTCCAGTAGTCTGTGTCCCACAGGATTCTGTCCCAGAAGCAGAATGAGATGCCAGATGGACTGAAGAGAACTTGTCTAGTGGAGGAAAAAAGTAAATAGTTGTCCAAAAGAGTAAGCAGCATGCTTGGTTCCAGAAGATTCTAGAGGTAGGATGGAAGTCAGAGCACTTGTTTCCTGAGAGTGGCTAATGTTACTTGGTGTAGTTGTTTCCTTGGGGCTGCTGTAACAAAGTACCACAAACTGTAGCTATGACTACTGTTAGGATTCTGTCTAAGCTCCACCCCTGGAGTAGGCCTGGCCCACTATAAAAGGGGCTGCTTGTCCCTCCTCCCTCCCTCCCTCCCTCTCTCTCCCTCTCTCTCTCTCTCTCTCTCTCTCTCTCTCTCTCTGTCTCTCTCTCTGTCTCTCTCATCTATTTTGCCTCTTGGCACTCTCACCTCTCTCCTCTCTGTCCTCTTGGGCTCTCTTCCCCTTCCCACTCTCTCCACGTGGTCATGGCCAGCCTCCACTTCTCTACTTTCTCTCTCTCTCTGCAGTTGTCTGCCTCCACTACCCCATTAACTCCCATCCTCTATCCTGAATAAACTCAGTTCTATACCATGTCTGTGTGTGTGGTCCCTCAGGGGAAGGGATGCCTGGGCATGGGCCCTCTTAGGCACCCCTCCCCCATAGCACTGTATACCACATTCTCTAAACCTCTTTCTCTTTTTATGAACCCAAGAACTATAGGAAATTGTTATATGATTTTAGAGGCCAGAAGATCAAAGTGAAGGTCTCATGGGGCAGTGCTCTATCTGCATCCTGAGGAAGACCCTGTCACCACCATCATCACTACCTTTCTCTAACCCTGGGTCTTGAGTATTCCTTGGCTCATAGCTTATACACTCTAAGTCCACATTCTCACAAACCCATGCCCTTGTGAACTTGCACATATTCTCCTTCTTGCATACCCATCTAAACTGAAGCTTTCTTTAGACCAGCCAGATTGGATCAGACCCATGCTAATAACCTAACATGATTATCTTTGTAAAGACTCAGTTTCTAAACAAGGTTCTATTCTAGGGCCCTGAGGATTAGAACTCTAACAAATCTTTTTTAGAGCAAATGGTTGAACTTCTCGAATCTGGTCCATATTAAGTAGAGGGCTTGTTGGTTTTGTGCCCTTTATTCTTACAAGTAAACTTTTCGTTTGTTTATATAGCAGATCTTAAATTTCTTTCTTCTAGAGTCCAGGACAAGAATTCTGTGTCTACTAGTGCCCAGCTCTCTTTTTGCCATAGCACTTCACGTGTGTGGTATAACAGAAACAGGCTGTGTGTACCAATGTGGAAGGAAAGGTAGGTAAACAACGGGAAACAAGAAAGAGGCTCACTAAAGAATGCTGAGGGAGGGAAAGGGTACAGTGGGAAGCAGGGGCCAAAAAAGTAAGATCGAAGCCAGGGGTAAGGGGTGAAATTAGCTAAAAAAAAATAGATACAAAAATCTCATACGGCATTACATTGACTATAACTAAACATAGCTGTGCAACATCTTAAAAGAGGAACAGAGTGGTGGGTAAATCCATATAGAGCACATTTCAGTCCTGTGGATGAACAAGACCAACTAGGAAAGTTGTGTCCAGAAGTCCAGCCTAGCTGGAAAAAGCTGACTTCTAGCTCAACCAAAAAGAAGTGTCCTTGCCAGGAGTGTCAGAATGTTCTAGATCTTCCTACCATGTGCACAAGAGAAGTAAGCAACATGAGAGAGATGGAGTAGAAACGGGCTCAGGTCACTGTAGAGAGGTGACATAGAGATACAGTAGCAGACTTTTGATCAAGAGATGCCAAGTGTGAAGAAGTGAATTTCTGCAGCTGGTAGCCACTGTCTCCCCTCCCATGTAGTGCCCATGCCTGTCCCCCTTCCTCTGGCATCCTCCACTCTGAATCTTTGATAACAGAACCATGTATCTTACATCATATATCGTATGTAGAAGTAGAGTTTTATGTCACCGATATTGATAGCATATGTTGACAACATATTTGAATCACCTTAGGAATCTAGAATTATAAGGCTTTGGTATATCTCTGACTGGCTCCAACAACTATAAGGAGAAGGGACCTTAAATCTTGAAAATTGGTCTAATGACTAGCCAAGGTCAATGGAATGAGGGGTATTTATTGGTGTTACAGGATCAGACACATCCTGAGGCTCTTCTGGAGAGTTCACTCAGAGGGTCTGGAGAAGTACAGCATTCTTGAGTGATCAAAAATGTGGAATCAGTAGATTTTTTTCTTAAGACCTGACTACAATTTATTTGGAATAGGTATCCTTAATAGTTAATATATTGCTTATATTAACGTGATTCTTCTTTCTTTTTTTAATTGTATAATAGATATATTCTTTACATTTAAAATGTTGTCCCATTTCCTAGTCCCCCCCCCAAAACCCCCTAACCTATCCCTGCACCCTGTTCCCCAATCAGTCCTCTCTAGCTTCCCTGTCCTGGTATTCCCCTACACTGGGGCATCAAGCCTTCCTAGGACCAAGTGCTTCTCTTTCCTTTGATGTCCAACAAGACCATCCTTTACTACCTATGCATCTGGAGCCATGGATAACTCCACTTCTACTCTTTGGTTGATGGTTTAGTCCCTGGGAGCTTTGGGGGTACTGGGTGACTCATATAGTTGTTCCTCCTATGGTGCTCAAACCCCTTCAGCTCCTTGGGTCCTTTCTCTAGCTCCTCCATTGGGGAACCTGTGCTCAATTCCATGAGTGTCCCCACACCCACCCCGTATTTGTCATGCATTAGCAGAGCCTCCGAGGTGACAGCTGTATCAGACTCCAGTCAGCAAGCACTTGTGGGCATTCACAACAATGTCTGCGTTTGTAATTGTACATGGGATGAATCTCTAGATGAGGCAGTCTCTGGATAGTCTTTCCCTCAGACTCTGCTCCACATTTTGTCTCTGTATCTACTTCTGTGGGTATTTTGTTCCCCCTTCTAAGAAGGACCAAAGTATCCATACTTTGTTCTTCCTTCTTCTTAATCTTCATTTGATCTGTGAATCGTGTCTTTGGTATGCCGAGATTTTGAGCTGATATCCACTTATCAGTACATATGATGTGTGTTCTTTTATGATTGGGTAACCTCACTTAGGATGATATTTCCCAGATCCACCCATATGCCTAAGAATTTCATGAATTCACTGTTTTTAATAGCTGAGTACTATTCCATTGTGAAAGTATACCACATTTTCTGTATCCATTCCTCTGTTGAGGGACATCTGGATTCTTTCCAGCTTCTGGCTATTATAAATAAGGCTGCTATGAACATAGTGGAGCATGTGTCCTTACTACATTTTGGAGCATTTTCTGGGTATATGACAAGGATTAGTATATCTGGGTTCTCAGGTAGTACAATGTACAATTTTCTGAGGAACCCCCAAACTGATTTCCAGAGTGGTTTTACCAGTTTGGAATCCCACCAGCAGCAGAGGAGTGTTCCACTTTCTTGACATCCTTGCCAGCATCTGCTGTCTCCTCAGTTTTTGATCTTAGCCTATCTGACTGGTGTGAGATGAAATCTCAGGGTTGTTTTGATTTGCATTTCCCTGATGACTAAATATGTTGAACATTTCTTTAGGTGCTTCTCAGCCTCAATATTCCTCATTTGAGAATTAGCTTTGTACCCCATTTTTAATAGGGTTATTTGGTTCTCTGAAGTCCAACTTGAGTTCTTTGTATATATTGGATATTAGCCCTCTGTCGGGTATAGGGTTAGTAAAGATCGTTTCCCAATTTGTTGGTTGCCATTTTATCCTATTGACAGTGTCCTTTGCCTTACAGAAACTTTGTAATTTTGTGAGGTCCCATTTGTCAATTCTTGATCTTAGAGCATAAGCTTTTGGTGTTCTGTTCAGGAAACTTTTCCCTGTGCCCATGTGCTCAAGGGTCTTCCCCAGTTTCTTTTCTAGTAGTAGTGTATCTGGTTTTGTGTGGAGGTCCTTGATCCACTTGGGCTTGAGCTTAGAACAAGGAGATAAGAATGGATCAATTCGCATTCTTCTGCAAGCTGACCTCCAATTGAACCAGCACCATTTGTTGAAAAGGCTATCTTTTTTTCCCCTGGATGGTTTTAGCTCCTTTCTCAAAGATCAAGTGACCATAGGTGTGTGGGTTCATTTCTGGGTCTTCAATTCAATCCATTGCTCTACTTGACTATCACTGTACCAATGCCGTACAGTTTTTTAACACTATTGTTCTATAGCAATGTTTGAGGTCCAGGATACTGATTCCCCCAGAAGTTCTTTTACTGTTGAGAATAGTTTCAGCTATCCTGGGTTTTTTTTTTTATTCCAGAAGAATTTGAGAATTGATCTAACTCTATGAAGAATTGAATTGGAATGTTGATGGGGATAACATAGATTGCTTTTGGCAAGATGGCTACTTTTACTATATTAGTCCCACAAATTCATGAGCATGGAAGCTCTTTCCATCTTCTGAGGTCTTCTTTGATTTCTTTCTTCAGAGACTTGAAGTTCTCTTCATACAGATCTCTGTCATACAGATCGTTCACTTGTTTGGTTAGAGTCACACCAAGATACTTTAGAAAGTTCTCTGTCATACAGATCTTTCACTTGTTTGGTTAGAGTCACACCAGGATACTTTATATTGTTTGTGACTATTGTGAAAGATGTCATCTCCCCAATTTCTTTCTTAGCCTGTTTATTCTTTGAGTATAGGAAGGCTACTACTTTGTTTGAGTTAATTTTATATCCGGCCACTTTGCTGAAGTTGCTTATTTGATGATTTCCTGCAGTCTACTCCTCTTGGGTGGATTAGCTTCTTTCTCTTCTAGAGCTTTCAGGTGTGCTGATAATCTGCTAGTGTATGCTCTTCCCAGTTTCTTTTTGGAAGCACTCAGAGTTATGAATTTTCCTCTTAGCACTGGCTTCATTGTATCCCATAAGTTTGGGTATTTTGTGCCTTCATAAATTCATTAAATTCTAAAAATTCTTTGATTTCTTTCCTTATTTCTTTCTTGACCAAAGTATCCTTGACTAGAGCATTGTTCAGTTTCCATGCATATGTGGACTTTCTGTTGTTTTTGTTGCTATTGAAGACCAAACTTATTCCATAGTGATCTGATAGGAGGCATGGGAATAGTTCAATCTTCTTATATCTGTTAAGGTCTGTTTTGTGACCAATTATATGGTCAACTTTGGAGAAGGTACCATAAGGTGTGGACAAGTTATATTCTTTTGATTTAGGATAAAATGTTCTACAGATATCTGTTAAATCCATTTGGCCCATAACTTCTGTTAGTTTCAGTGTGTCTCTGTTTAGTTCATGTTTCCCTGATCCATCCATTGATGAGAGTGGGGTGTTGAAGTCACCCACAATTATTGTCTGATGTTCAATGTGTACTTTAAGCTTTAGTAAAGTTTCTTTTACAAATGTGAGTGCCCTTGAATTTGGAGCATAGATGTTCAGCATTGAGAGTTCTTCTTGGTAGATTTTTCCTTTGATGAGTATAAAGTGTCCTTCCATGTCTTTTTTTGATGACATTTGGTTGAAAGTCAATTTTATTCAATATTAGAAGTGCTACTCCATCTTGTTTCCTGGGACCATTTGCTTGGAAAATTGTTTTCCAGCCTTTTACTCTGGGATAGTGTTTGTCTTTGACACTGAGGTGTGCTTCCTGTATGTAGCAAAATGCTGAGTCCTGTTTACTTACCAGTGTGTCCAGGTCTTTTTATTGGGGAATTGAGTCCATTGATGTTAAGAGACATTAAGGAATAGTGATTGTTGCTTCCTGTTATTTTTGATGTTATTTTTATGTTTCTGTTGTTATCTTCTTTTGGGTTTGTTAAAAGAATATTACTATCTTGCTTTTTCTAGGGTGTAGTTGCCCTCCTTATATTGGCTTTTTCTATCTATATATCCTCTGTAGGGCTGGATTTGTGGAAACATATTGTGTAAATTTGGTTTTATCATGTAATATCTTTGTTTCTCCGTCTATGGTGATTGAGAATTTTGCTGAGTATAATAGTCTGGGATGGCATTTGTGTTCCCTTAGGATCTGTATGAGATCTTCCCAGGATCTTCTTGCTTTCATGGTCACTGGTGAGACGTCTAGTATAATTATGATAGGTCTGCCTTTATATGTTACTTGACATTTTCCCCCTACTGCTTTTAATATTCTTTCTTTGTTTAGTACATTTGGTGTTTTGATTATTATATGCCTGGAGGAATTTTTGTTCTAGTCCATTCTGTTTGAAGTTCTGTAGGCTTTTTTTATGTTCATGGGCATCTCTTTCTTTATGTTAAGGAAGTTTTCTTCTATAATTTTGTTGGATATATTTACTGGCCCTTTAAGTTGGAAATCTTTGCTCTCTTCTATACCTATAATCCTTAGGTTTGGTCTTCTCATTGTGTCCTGGATTTCCTGGATGTTTTGGATTACAACTCTTTTGCATTTTGCATTTTGTTTGACTGTAGAGTTAATGCTTTCTATATCATCTTCAGCACCTAAGATTCTTTCTTCTATCTCTTGTATTCTATTGTTGATGTTTACATCTAAGACTCCTGATTTCTTTCCAAGAAATTTTTTTCTATCTCCAGAGTTCTCTCTTTGTGATTTCTTTGTTGTTTCTACTTCCATTTTTAGATCCTGGATGGTTTTTTTCAGTTCCTTGTCTTGATTGTTTGCATTTTCCTGTGTTTCTTTAAGGGTTTTTTTTTCTCTGTGTGTGTGTGTGTGTGTTTCCTTTTTAAGGGCTTCTACCTGTTGACCCATGTTCTCCTGCAATTCTTTAAGGGATTTTTGTGTTTCCTTTTTAAGGGCATCTACCTGCTTGACTCATGTTCTCCTGTATTTCTTTAAGAGGGTTATTTATGTCCTTCTTGAAGTCCTCTATCAGCATGATGAGATGTGATTTTAAATCCAGATCTTGCTTTTTCGGTGTGTTGGGATATCCAGGACTTTCTGTTGTGGGAGAACTTGGTTCAGATGGTGCTATGTTGCCTTGGTTTCTATTGGTAATGTTCTTGCACTTGCCTTTTTGCCATCTGGTTATCTCTGGTCTTAACTGGTGTTGCTATCTCTGATTATGGCTTATCTGTCCTACAAGCTTCTGTATCTGTGCTCCTGGAAGACCCATTCTCTCTTCCTACACAGGTATGTAGGTTCTCCTGCAAGACCAGATTTCTTTTGCTTGTATTTGGGTATGTAGGTCTATGGCCCCAGATCAGCTCTGGGTGCAGAGAGAAATCAGAAGACTCCTTTCCCAGGCTGCTACTAGGCTCTTGTGTTCTCAGGGTTTCAGACTGGTTTCTCTGAGCATCAGAGGTGGTTCTACCTGTGCTGTCTGGCCTCTCTGTACTCCTGGGTGATTAGCACCTTTCTGCACCACTTCGGTATGGCACACTGTCAAATCAATAGATCTTGAAGCACTGTGTAGAAAGGAAGAAGTCATTTTCTTTGGGTCTATTAAATTTATATAAGAAAAGCAGGATGTGTTAAATGTCTCAGGCTTTTGGAACTATCCAGGTGGGAGTGTGAGAGACTCAGGAGAGAGGAAAGCAGAGGAAACAGTTGGAAAGCATTGGCACAAGGTGGTCCCTGAAAGCTTGGCAATCGATGAGATTATTTTATGTGTAGGCTGTGGAGAGAACCTGAGTCATTGTGCTCAGTATCAGGACAGAGATAAGGGAGCCAAGAAAGCAGACTGAGGAAGATAAAGGAGCAAGCAGTTCAGGAAGAAACAGTGAGGCCACTGCTGTTACTAGGTCCAGTGTGGAGTTTGTTGAATTTGTGGATCTGACTCAGGTCAGACCATTTTAACAGGTACACATCGGAGTATTCTCACCACAGTAAGCCTGAAGAGGGGGGAAAAGATAGTAGGACTAAATTATTCTTCTGCAAACCTGGTTGTGGATGGAAATAGTGATGCTCAGAGAGGTAGCTGAAGGAGAATGCAGAATTTACGCAATGTTTATAAGCATTTACATAAGTATGTTTGTAAGTTACAAGGGAGGAACTAAAATCATACCAATGAGTTAAATCTCCAATGGAGAGACTTAGGCAACTAATATGTCAGCAACTCTGAGTGGGAAGGAGAGGAGTGGAGCTTTAAGAACTAGGGGAAAGGGGAACATTCTTGTTTTGTTTTTAGTTGTGGTGGTAACTATGAGTATGTGTGTGCATGTGTGTGTGCGTGTGCGCGTGCGCATGTGTGTGTGTGTGTGTGTGTGTGTGTGTGTGTGATCATGTACTTGTGATCTAGAAAAGAAGAATAATTCTTCTAAAGAAGATCGAGGTATGACACCATTTTTACATAAAGTTCCAACTAGAGAAGATTGGGGTTGGTTCAGTGGTCATAACACAGAAACTGAGATGTAACAGTAGAAAGGAAATGGAACTTCCAAGAATAGAGAAAACCTAGCAGTGGGTGCGCACTGAATCCCAGGCAGTTCCAAGTTTCAAAGTAGAAAAAAATCAAGGGGAGTCTTCAAGTTCAAAGGTTACAGGTGGGACAAAACTGCCATATCAAGGCAACGTCACTCTGTGGGTAGGGGAATCCTTGGCAGGATTGGGGAATCAAAGACACAGAGATACTTGGAGGTATGAGTTGTAGCCCATCACCAGTTAAGTTAGAAGAGCTTAAAGAGGAGGGCAGAAGGGGACATATTCCCTGCAGCAGAGCTGTCCACACTCGCTATTCTGACCCAAGTGGGATTTGTAGCATATGTCATTAAAAAACAACAGGACTTTGAAAGAGGATAGAAGAGCACAGAAAAGTTCTGGAATGGCCACAGATGAGAACAAAGAGGAGCGAACAGGAAGCTGAACAAGAGTGGATAAACAGAGGTCAGCTGAAATCAGAGAGCAGGCATCTTCAGTGGTCCCAGTCCTTGCCAAGAGTGATTGTCTCCAGCTGTGCTTGGCAGCCAAGGTGTAATTATACACAGAACTGAGAGATCCAGCCTGCCCAGGAGCCAGGAGCCAGGCTGTCAGAGGAGGCTAGAAAAAGGGCAAGCCAAAGTGGATGCCAAAGATAGATTGAAATAGAAACACACATAATACATACCTTCTCAGTGGGCTACCATTACACAGTCAGCCCAAGCCAATTTCAAATTACGTTCCTGGTTCTCAAGAATGAAACCTGGTTCTGCACTCAGGATCCCCTTACTTACTGCTCACACCACGAACCTCTCCACTTATTTATTGAAAGGAGACAGGTCTACCCTCTCATGACTGGAACTACCAGACAGATGAAGAAGCAGCCCAGTTTTCAGAATGATCTTTGCAATGAGTACATTAGATAGTAATGGCTATCTAATGTATCAAAGTAGTGGCTGAACTGAGGTCTTTGAAAATACAGGGCCCACATTGTCATATTTTTGAAGAAAGAACATTCATTATTTCCCACAAATATACTAATAGTGGAGAAAAGAAGAGCAAAGAAGACCAGGAGGAGAAAAGGCAGAAATCCATGCCACTGGCTGACCTGGTGTGATGTTTACATTAAATGTGCCAAGTGCTGTTTATCTGGGTTACCTTATTATCTGCCCTGGCTTGGCTGAATAATTAAAGGGCAGCTGGAGAATAAAGGTAAAATCATGCCAGCATTTTACAAGAAAAACTTCTGGAGGTCTCACTTTTTCCCCCAACCCCCTTGTGTAATGAACTTAGTCTGAACTGGTAGAAGTTTTATGTTGATGCCAAGGAAATGAGCTAGGGTCAGAGATGAGGTCAAACTACCACTTTAGTTTTTTCTTTTTAACGTATCCCAGAATATGGCATGAATATATTATGCTGGTTAAAAATACACATACAAAGGGATACAATGACTATCTAAAACTACACCCAAACAAGCAGAATACCATGTCTTTAGTAACCAGAGAAAAAGGGTGCCTGTCTGAGGTGAATACATACTTTGGGTGTGTATTCATTTCTTTTCAGATATTATTTTCAAAATGTTTTTAAAGGTCTTGTTTATTCTAGTCAGTGAAGGAAATGGTGGTAGAGGGAAAGATATGAATCGTTTCCATTTTAAGGGGAAAGTCATAGTACCTTACATTATAAAATATGGAAAAATTAAACTCACCTTGAGGAGAAAAAAATCCAATCCCTATATTTACTATAAATGAAGACAGATAAGTACCTCAGTGAGAACCTATGTACAGAAAATCTATACAATCTGATAAAAACTGTACAATGGATTGTTTGTCCCATGGGCTCTCAATAAATACAAACAGTTATCTGAAATTAAATTTCATTCTCTGCTTCCATTCTGATGCCTTCTTCGTCCTATGGTGGTTAACTGAAATCATGCAACCACAGCAAGTGAGGCTGTAAACAGACTTGAAGCTTCTGCCCCATGTGGGATGAATTCACCATTCTCCATCACGGCTGGTCTTGAATACTGCCATCCATACAGATGGGGGAGGGTGCTTTTTTGTTTTATTTTATTGTGTTAATTGATTCATTTGTTCACTTTACATCCCAATCGCAGCCCCCTCCCTCCTCTCCTCCCACATTCACAAACCCCTCCCCCATTGCTCATTCTCCTTCTCAGAGAAGGGGAAACTCCCTGCCCCATGGGTACCAACCTGCCCCTTGCACATCAAGTTACAGCAGGATTAAGTGCATCCTCTCCCACTGTGACAGTCCAGCTAGGAGCAGGGGGCCCAATGGCAGGGAACAGAGTCAGAGACAGCCACAGCTATAATAGTTAAGGGGCCCATATGAAGATCAAACTGTACATTGGCTACAAATGTGTAGGGGGTCTAGGTTATAGGAAGGACCGAACCCCATAATGATCCTCTGCTCTGCTTGCAGACAGGAGCCTGGCATAACTGTCTTCTGATAGGTTCATCCAGCAGCTGGTGGAAACAAAAGCAGAGACCCACAGCCAAACATAGGTGGAGTGGGGGAGTCTTTCAGAAGAGTTGGGGGAGCCAGAGGGGTTAAGGGCACCACAAGAAATAGGCCCACAGAATCAACTATCCTGGTACCAGGGGCCTCACAGAGACTAAACCACCAACCAAAAAATGCTATTTTCAAAACTGACCTTTCCTGTTCTTTGGGAGAGATGATGCCTAAGGCTTGTAAGGTTCAGTTACGGAGAATGAGGAAAGGCATAGGGTTTGCTCCAGTCCTGGATGATGTCTTCATGAGAAGTAGCAGAGAAGGCAACAGCTGTTCATCAGCTGTTCATGGAGCGATTGGCCCATCAGGAAAAGCTTCATGTTCAGAGGCCATGAGAGACATCTGAGTTAGCTGATGAAGTGGGTATGGCAGGTTAGTTATCAGCAGTATCGACGGCAGGGTAATCATTAGAATTCAGAACTGTCACTCACAGAAACAACACAATCTCATGTGCCTGTTACTCTTCCTAAAACAAATGAACTGCCAGTTGACACAGTGAATCCATGTGGCTTCCTCTACTTTAGCCATGATTCTTTCCAATCTGTGTCTTTTAAAAAGATATCCTTTAAGGTAAATTGGCCCAAAGAGAAGCTCAGATGTGGAAAATCTAAGATTTGGAGCCAGACCAACTCAGGAGACTCTTCAGCCTCAAGGTATGACCTTGCTGTACCAAAACAAATGAAACGCTCTCTGAACTTACATTCTTTTGTCTGAGATCTAGCCATAATAATATCTGTAAGCTTGTCATGAGCACTAAATGAGATATTATATGAACTATCCAGAACCAAATAGTTTCTCAATAAATCTCTCTCTTTCCCATTTGAGAGTGAACATTAAAACAACCTAGGAGACATAAACCTGTGCTCAAACCCACCATGTTTCTCCATTAGAAACTTGCTGAGTATAGCACCCCCTCTCCTATTATCTCACAATGAGATGATTGGATTTGGTCCATGAATAAAGAACAACATTACCTGAGAGCCTAGGCTCCTTTGTAGACCTACTGTGTCAGAAATTCTTGTGGAAGGATCCAGCAACCCGTGCATCCTCAAGCACTCCATTGAATTCTCATGTACATTAACACTGGTGTGCTCAGATAAACCAGGTTAATAACAGAATCAGCCAGGACAATGCCTGTAGATCTCAGTAAATATTTTCGACTGAGTATAATCTCATACTTGTCTACACAGATCCATTTAATGTTGCTAATACTTTACTTGAACTGGCTCCTACAGGATGATGTGCCTAAGTAAGTCCTAGACTTCATGAAAACAGTCATCTCTAACGTTCTCCTCACTAACAGACCCTGTGACAGGTTATTTATCTTAAGTTTGGGAAATTAATAGAACCAACCACCAGGCTGAAGAAGTGGCCTGGCTGGTAAACTTTCCACTGTGCAGCATAAGGCCTTAAGTTTGAAAATTTAGCACCCACATAAAAGAACAAGACATGGAGGTGATGCATGGAATCCCAGCATGATGGTAGCAAAGATTAGAGCATCCTTAGATCTTGATGGACATCTAATCTAGCCAATCAGAAAGCTTCAGATTCAGTGATGGAGCCTGTAAGAAGTAAAGAAATACAGAGGAGAGGAGACAGGGAGAGAAAGGGGGTGGGAAAGAAGGAAGAGAAAAAGAAAAAGGGAAGGAAAAAGGATGGAAGGAGGGAAAGAAAGCAAAAAGACTAAAAGGAGGAGGCTGGTTTTGAAGACACCTGGCCTGCATATGCAGACACATATATACACAAAGGAACACATACACACACACACACATACATACATATGAGTCATCATCTTACTGTAAAGTCAGTTCGTTGGTGAGGATGAGGAGAAAGAGGAACACTCCTCCACTGATGGTGGGATTCCAAGCTGGTACAAACAGCCTGGAAATCAGTCTGGCGGTTCCTCAGAAAACAGGGTATGATACTACCATAGAACCCTGTTATACCACTCCTGGGCCTATACCCAGAGGATCCCCCAGCATGTAATAAGGACACATGCTCCACTATGTTCATAGCAGCCCTATTTACAATAGCCAGAAGCTGGAAAGAACCCAGGTGTCCCTCAATGGAGAAATGGATACAGAAAATGTGGTATATTTACACAATGGAGTACTATTCAGCCATTAAAAACAATGAATTTATGAAATTCTTAGACAAATGGATGGAACTGGAGAATATCATCCTAAGTGAGGTAACCCAGTCACAAAAGAACACACATGGTATGCTCTCATTGAGAAGTGGATATTAGTCCAGAAGCTTGGAATATCCAAGACACAGTTCACATATCAAATGAAGATTAAGAAGAAGGAAGAACAAAGTATGGATACTTTGGTCCTTCTTAGAAGGGAGAACAAAATATCCACAGAAGGAGATATAGAGACAAAGTGTGGAGCAGAGTCTGAGGGAAAGATCATCCAGAGACTGCCCCATCTAGAGATTCATCCCATATACAATTACAAACCCAGACATTGTTGTGAATGCCCACAAGTGCTTGCTGATTGGAGCCTGATACAGCTGTCACCTGGGAGGCTCTGCTAGTGTAAATACAAAGGGGACACTCTCAGCCAGCCATGGAACTGAGCACAGGGTCCCCAATGGGGAAGCTAGAGAAAGGACCCAAGGAGCTGAAGGGGTTTGCAGAGTCATAGGAGGAACAGAAATATGAGTCACCCAGTACCCCCAGAGCTCCCAGGGACTAAACCATCAAGCAAAGAGTACACATGGAGTTACCCATGGCTCCAGACACATAGGCAGCTGAGGGTGGTCTTGTTGGACATCAAAGGGAGGAGAGACGTCTGGTCCTGGAAAGGTTTGATGCAGCAGTATAGAGGAATACCAGGACAGGGAAGCAGGAGAGGGTTGATTGGGGATCAGGGGGAGGGAAGATGGCTTATGGTACTTTTGGGGGGAGGACCAGGAAAGAGGAAATCATTTGAAATGTAAATAAAGAATATATCTAATATTAAAAATAATCACTCAAAAAATAAATAAAGTCAGTTCTTCTTGAGTACCACCACCTCCCTTTCCCCTCCTGATTTTTCCCAGTTATGTTTGATAACTGAGTACCAGCAGCAACCACAGGGTAATTTTCTCAGAGAACAAAACCTCTGGCTCAGAGAACAGTGACTTTTGCCAGTCACCCAGAGAATAAGCTTCCTATTGTGCCTGAAGGTGCAGCTAGAGGAGTTCAGGAGGCAGAGTTCCTCTGCAACTTCTGATTCTCAATGCAAAACAGAGGCAGACCCAGAAGAGTTTCAACCCCCCGCTGTGTCCCCCCCCCCCCCCCCCCGCTGTCTCCCCTCCCGCCTTCTCCTTTTCAGTCCTCCTCCGTTGGGTGCTACCTTGCCAAGGATTTTGAAATGACTCATCAGCAGGTGTCTGTCAGGCTCCGGTTGACCACACATCTGCTCTTTCTTTCTACTTTGCCTTAAATGGAAGAGAAAAATAAAATACAGCCTTGAACTTGAAACACAGGCACTCATAAATGAACTCCTTTCAACAATGCCCAAGGAGAATCAGAAAACAAAACCAGCCTTTCTCTCTTGTGTACAGCAGGGCCACCAAAGCATATGTATTGTTCTATCAAGGTCCAACAGTTGCCAGAGTGATTGCTGGAACCTTCAGGGAAAAGAGGTTGTATTTATAATGAGAGAAAAATGGATTAATCAAAGTCTAGCCCTCAGCTGTCAGCACCAGCATACAATATGTCAATTGGAATATGAGATACCTTTGACAAGAATGCAATCTTGTCTGCTTTAGTCAGTCTTACTTGGAGATACCTGATTTAAGCAATGGTTTTTCTTTGCAACAGATGAATGTCGCCCAACAAAATCAATAAGCGATAAAAGTTGTGGCATTGATTTTAGAATAAAATGGCTGTTTCAAAAGAAGGCAATCATATCTTCAGTGCTGACAGCCTGTTCAAGTCTCTGGAGAGATCAAATGCAGAGGAGCAGCCCCTTTGTGAAATATACATAACTTGCTTCAATCATCACTCTGGATTTTAGCCTATAAGATCACTAGAGCTCAACTTTTATTGACTCTGTCATAAATTGACATAACTCTGCAAATGCTTGATAGAATATGTTGTACTACCAACCTGTGAATGTTTCTGTGTAACATCCTTGTTCACTATGCCCTAAGCAAGCATGCAGCCATGGCACCTGGAGTATATCAAAACTCCATTCCAAACACCTGCCAGCTTCCCAGCGGGTGTGACCATGATCTCTGACCATGATCTGTGATAAGGGGCAAAGCCCTATGAATTTGAAACCACAGATTTCCCATGGTTCGGACATATACAACATGGAATATTTGTTGGTCCACCAACTGCTGATCATGTTGTCTTAGCATTCCTTTTCAATGGCATTCCTCTTGGCACTTGTCTTGGGAGCTCACTAACCCACTGGGCACATGATTTGCCTGTGTATTTGTGCCTTTGCAGCACACTGCGCTACCGGAAAGGGGGTGTTCCCTTGAGTTTCTCTGCGTATAAGGATATAAATTTACATTTCCATTTATTTTAGAAGTAGAAGAGTAAATGAGACAATGGCGCCTAGGATGTCTAGTGTGAAAGAAATGTCCAGCAAGCACGAGCTCTTACGACTCTTTATGCTAACCTGCTCTTGAAAGCCTAGGCTACATAATGCTGTGCTTATTTCTTCATTTGGATGTTGAAAGGCTGGTTTTGTTTTTTGATATCTAAGAAAAAACAAAACATATCATTTTAATAAATATGACTGCAGATTTGCATAAATATACATCAATAAAGCAAAGTAAGCTTATTTTGAGCAAAAGTAAGCTTATAGATAAATATGCAGGGAGTGCTTTATTTAGATATGGTTCACAATGAATTAGAAATACTTTTAAAACTGTTCTTAGATCAGAGCTGTTTATGGTTATGATTATTTTAAATCTCAAATCAGCTGAGAATCCACAGGCAGAAAGCAATTTTTACATTATATTAATTTTTTTTACAAGTGTTGGTATTTTGCCTGTATGTATGTCTGTATGAGGGTGTCAGAGCCCCTGCCACATGGGATCCTGGATCCTCTGGAAGAGCAGGCCATGCTTTTAATTGCTAAATCATCTTTTCAGCCCAGGCAGAAAGCAATGTTGAAAGGTCTTTTCTGTATGGGCTTCCTCACTGGTGATGTGGGGCAAGCATCGAAGTAGAAGCTGCGGACACCCAGACGGGACATCTCAGACTGCAGCCTGACATACTGGATTCCATGCCGCAGTGACTTGAATGAAAATGGCCCCATAGGCTCATATATTTGAAATCTTGGTCCCAGTTGGTGGACCTGTTAGGAAAGATTGGCAGATGTAGCCTTGTTGGAGGAGGTGTGTCACTGGGGTGGACTTTGGTGTTTCAAAAGCCCATGGCAGACTCACTTAGCTTTCTTTCTCCCTTGTGCTACTGGGCCAGAGTATGTGCGCTCACACCACCACTACTGCTGTGCCATGCATACTTGCTGTTATGCTCCCCGCCATGATGTTCATGGAATCTAACTATCTACAATGTTTAGCCCCCAATTAAATGCTTTGTTTTATAAGTTGTCTTGGTCACAGTTTTATTAAATGCTTTGTTTTATAAGTTGTCTTGTGTTTTGTAATGGCAATAGAAAAGTAACTAAGACACATGCTAACATGAGACTTTGCCCAGTCCCAAGAAATCAGAACTTCCAGAAGAACCTGAATCTTATAATATCTGCGAGAGTGCACTGTGCATGAGGATCTCCATGCATGCGTGTGCTTCTGTGGGTAAAGGTTTATACTATGTAAATTCCTTGATCAGACTTCACCTTTTACATTGAAGCAAATGGCATACTTGAACCCAAAGCTCTTAGATTGGGCTAATCTATCTACCCAGATTGCTTTAGGGGTTCTTTTCTCTGCCTCCTGGGATCTTCAAGTATAGATAAGCCATCATTTCCTGTCCTGCATTTACATGTGTGCTGGGAATCTAAGCATAGCTTCTCCACAGGAAACATTTCTTATACCCCTGGGTCTCAGGTTTTACACGTCCCTTTCCCAAGGTAATTTTGACATGCATTAATACATCAGAAACACTGATTTTGTGTTTATACTTAGGAACGAGTTGACAAATGTGCTTTTCAAAACTCCATGCCCTCAATGCAGGTATAAAGTTCTCTAGATCCAAGTCAAAACCTAACAGGCCTGAGAGTAATTAGTGAAATAGAAAGCCATGTAGTCAATTATATATGAAGCCCAGTAAGAGAGGCACCATTTGGTTGTGATTATTTTAAAACTGTACTTCTTTGGACTGGGAGGCAGTAGTGTACACTTTTAATCCCAGCTCTTGGAAGGCAGAGGCAGGTGGATCACTGAGTTCAAGGCCAGTCTGGGCTACATAGAGAAACCCTGTCTTGAAAAACAAAACAAAACCATCGGACTGATCACAGGTTCACCAATGGAGGAGCTAGAGAAAGGACCCAATGAACCAAAGGGGTTTGCCGCCCCATAGGAAGAATAACAGTTTGAACCAACCAGTATCCCCAGAGCTCCCAGGGACTAAACCACCAACCAAAGAGTACACATGGAGGGACCCATGGCTCTAGTCACATGGATAGCAGAGGATGGCCTTGTTGTACATCAATGGGAGGAGAGGCTCTTGGTCCTGTGAAGGCTTGATTCCCCAGTATAGGGGAATGCCAGGTCAGGGAAGCAGGAGTGGGTGGGTTGGTGAGCAGAGGGAGGGGGATGGGATAGGGAGTTTTCAGAGTTGAAATGAGGAAAGGGGATAACATTTGAAATGTAACTAAAGAAGATATCTAATAAAAAAGAAATAACAAAACAAACAACCTCCTAGACCACTGTTTCTTAAAACAGTTTAGCAGCAAGAGAAATGGAGCATGTGTCAGTTCAGCTGATAATACCCAGTGATTGAAAGCAGAATCATTTACCCGAAGGCTTTATCTACCCTGCCTGGTACAACTCGAGTGCTCAATAAGTGATGTTGAATTATTAAGTACAAAGAATGTATTGTTAGCTTCAATGGTAAATACTGTTGTGAAGGCCTGTGCCCAGCACTGCTGGGAAACACAAGCAGCAGACTTGCCATGGGAGGTGAGACTTACATAACCCCTCCGGAAGGCAGCTACGAGAAAAGGAGCCATCCAAGCAGATCAGTGTGCGCCCATGGACATAGGAGAGGCTGTATACAGTTGAAGAATTCAAGTGGTTGCCATCCCCCAGCCACAGTGACCAGGGCCCATGACTATGACCCCAGAGATCCTGCCCCATGTCTTCACAGACGGAGAGGAAAAGACAGATGCATGGCCTATGTGCCAACGTCCTCTTTGAAAGAGCAGGGCCCTCAGAACTGACCAAGCACAACAATGGAGGAAGAACAGAACAACAAGAGCTTTGTAATTGCGCAGTGGAGAGCCAGCATCCCATTGATGTTGACTCGAAACTCTTTGAGTTGACTTGAAAATGAACTAAGAGTCTGACAACTGAGGGTAAAGAAGCCTTTTGTGGAGGAGGATTCCCTGGTCACTGGAGACAAGGAAACAGATATGGCATTAGGAGTGCAGAAGACCTCAGTTACCAAAGATGAGGCTGAACGTGAAAAGAATGGGGAGCTATGTGTAGGAAGGGATCAGAGAGGGAGAAACCTGTCCAAGATCCCTAGCTAAGCAAGAGCGTGTAGGTGTGGAGGGACAGCAATGGGAAAGACACAGTTCCATCCACCCGGGCTCAGCTCTGAGTGGAAATTCTATCTAGTACCACATCTTATCTTATTGGGCTACTGAGATAGGCTTCGTGTCATTGGACTGGGGTGAGTTTTCTTGTCTTGGTCATCATATGTAACCATGTATCCTGTTGCCTATCTTCTCTCTTAGCTGAAAAACATTGAGCAGTAATAATCAATAAATTTTAGCATCATGTTTTAGGAAAATAATTCTCAAATGTATCAAGAGAAAAATGTATGCTTACAGATCCCTTGTATTGTGGTTTCCTGCTTGGCAGAATAATACCAGAGTTAGTATCTGAACTGGGTGAAATATATCTGAAAAATCACCGTGATGCATTCCCTGACAAAGAATGACAGGTACCCCTCAGCACAGAGTCTGAATCAACTATGACAAATGACTTACTTGGGAGAATATTTCCCATTAATACAATATATTATAGACATTCAAGTTAGTAGTTGCTAGTTGCAGGGTGTCAAAGAACTTACAGGAAAGGACCTCTGTAACTCATTAAAGGGGAGGGAAGTTTTGTGTTAAGTGAGCAGAAAACATTATTTCTGGATCACACTTGTCCACACCACATTAGGATGCCATATCCTTAACATGTAGTCATTATTGTGCACTGACAGCTGAGCCCTGCCATCAACACGGGCCTTCACGCGGGGTTATTTGTGTGCTGTTTCTTTCCACAGAGGAGGTAATTGGTATGGAAAGTACCAGCGCTTACCAAGTTTTCCAATGGAATTTTCTTACTTTGTTGTGTGTGTCATGTTGATAATATACCACTTGTTTTATCACCAGTGTCCTTCATTAAACCAAGTAGACTGATGTGTTCTCTACTGATTTCAGTCAGCCTGCTTAATGTTCAATGTAATTCAAAGGAATACCCCTCTTTCCCCCATGCACAAGAGCAAACAAAAACCCATGTGAGTCTAGTCACATCCAAAGTTGTGTCCCTAGGAAACTCCTTCTTCAATTTTATCTTCTCTCCTCTCTCAGTTACAATTCTGCTATTGCTAGGCATCGAGAAAGGTCAGAACAAATTTAATGGAAAATAGGCATGTTCACAACAATCTAACACCATTATCTGTGGGGGTAAGTCTATTTTAAATGCACATGTGATCAATGTCACTCGTTCTTAGGATTCTCAAACTTCAACATGCATCTGAGTCACACTGAATAGCTTTGTAAAAACACAAATTGCTGGAAATCGCCCCCAAGCACATTGTATGGGTCAAGCTCCCCCCTCGGGCTTCAATGCTCTATAAGATGTTGATACTTTTTTCTAGAATCCATACACCAGGACCTTTGAACCCAGAATCTACCATCATCTCTGATTACAGCAGTTAGCTGTGCTAGATGCCCTCCTCCTTCATTCACAGAACCGAGGCTTCTTTATTTTTAAGGTGTGGGGATACCATGCACACGTGCCCATGCACACGAGCACATACCTAGAATCCTGACGATGACAATTCCCTTGGAGCTAGAGTAACAGGCAGTTGTGAGTTACTGTGGGTGCTGGAAACTGAATATGGGTCCTTTACAAAATCACTACGTACTATTAACTGCTGAGCCATAGCCATCCCCATGATGATTTATGAAATTTAATGATTATTAAATTATTTTTAAGGCAGAGCCTTAGTGTGCAACTACTGCCCTGAAACATTTTGTGAAAACAAGACTGTCCATAAGCAATGCGTATATTGGACTCATCTAGATGCTATGAGCAAGTATGTGGACCCATGATGGGAATATATTTTCTAGGTCATACCCATGTACCTTCCAATACCAGACTCTCCAACATTGTCTCCCAAACCACAGTGGAATCACTTGAAAATCTTGAATAAAAATTGATTCATTGGTTCTCACTGCAGGTTATGATTTTAATTGACTTGAACAAATCCTCAGTATAGATGTTTCAAGGCTCCCCAGATTCCCAAGTGCAGACAATATCCCCAAAGAGTTGCCTGTGGATAAACTCGTTGCAATTTTTCTTTCATTATTATTGTTACTAATGTAATGTAATTAACTTGTTCCTTGACCATTTCATACATGTATATAATACATTCTATTTACTTTCACCTCCTATTATATACCAGGTTCCTCATCCCATCTTGCAGAAAGCTTCTAAGCAGATGGGTAATAACCCAAAATAGCTTCAGGAAGTTCCTGGAATTGACCAGAATCCCTAGCCCCTGCCAAAGTAAGCAAAAAAAAAAAAAAAAAAAAAAAAAAAAGTGAGAATCCCCCCTCAGAATGCAGGAAGCTGAGCTGCAAAGAAGACTCTGAGAGAACCAACGTAGCAACTAAGACTGATATCAGATCAGCTGCTTGGCAGAGGTGGAGACAAACTCAGGCACCTGGAAAAGACATTCTGCAACCTGATGAGCTGCCTCAGGCTGTGTGTGCAGTATGCCCCAGGTCCCCAGCTTTGTGGGATACTACCTATGCTGAGGTGGGTTTTCATGATGCAGCTGTCTTTGAGTGATTTTTCTGCTCCTGTAAGTAACCCTAACAAAACTTTGGTTCACCAAGTTGGACTTTAGTAATATATGTACTTTGGTTTGTTATGGGTTCCATGCTGAGTTGAATAGGCATATGTGTTGCATCTCCCCAGAAAATATTTTGTCACACAATACCTCCAACCTGTCTTGTCTCCTAACAATTCCTGTCCCTTCAAATCCCTTCTTCTCACATTCACATCTTCTTGCTTTATCTGTGGTCCATTGATTCTAATTCTAACTATCTGTGTGAAAACACGTTTAGAACTTGTTAAGGTCTGAAGGGCACACTCCTGAGTATACAACTGAAGGCAATGACTTTGGTGTTTTAAACAGGGCATTTATACTACCTCTGTGAGGTTTATGGAATGTCACAGAAGTCGTATAAGAAAAATGTCGTATAAGAGAAGATAGGAAATGCTATCTTCAGGGCAGAGCAAAACACAAACACAATCTTATAGAAGCTGAAGTATCCTGCACTGGGCATGCATAAGACCTGTTAACAGCCAATCATGGACCAGGAAAGAGCTTATGGGGCACTTCTTCTTTCTAATTAGCTAGTCCAAAATTTCTTTTCTTAAATCATGTTTATTAAGAGAACTTGCAGTTGGACCACCCTTATCTAATGACTAGGGGCTGCCCTCCTACGTTTAATTGCTGTGTTGATATACAATTTGTATAGTATAAAATTTGCCTATGTAATGTGTAGATTAGTGGTTTGTTATAGCCATTGATTTGTGCATCTGTGGATACAATTAAGCCTACATTTCCATCATTTCAGAAAAAAATCTACGGAGCAAAAGGGATGCCTAGCATCCACGCCCTTCTGTGCCCCCCATGCACTCTTAGAACCCAGAGCCTACTCTCAGCCTGTGCTTCATAGAAATGCAGTTGTGTAATATGTAGGCTTTGGCTTCTTCCACTTAGCTTAATGTCTCCAAGATTCATCTACAGGATTACATGTACTGGTCCTACACTTATTTTATTCAGTTTTACCTGTGGGCATTTGGATTTCTGCTTTGAGGCTATTATAAATAATACTTCCATGAATGACCAAGAATAAGTTCTAACTGAACATGTGCTTCTATTTCACTAAAAGTAGAATTGTGTTAGATGATCAGATAAATCTATTTTTAACACCTGGATGGATTGCCAGCTGTGTTCTGAAGGGGTAACACCATCGTATATCCCTACCAAAAATAATGATTTCATTATTCCACATCTTTATTAATACTTGTTGTTTATTATCACCATCCTCATGCACATGAAAAGCTGTCTCACTTAATTTTTATTTGCATTTCCCTAACGGCTAATGATTGTGAGCATCTGCTGGATATGTTTGTCAGCCACTTACCTGCCTTCTTTTTATAAATGTCAGTTTGGTGCTTTGTACATTTGGGTGGGCTATTTAATTTTTATGATTGGATTGTAAGAGCTCTTTTAAAATTCAGGTTGTAAAGCCCTTTCTGGAAATAGAAATAGCAAATATTTTTGGCCCTGCATTATTTGTAGCACAAAACCCTTTACTTCTGATCTAGCATAGCTAATCCGTTCTTTCTTTAGTTGCTTGTGAGTTTTGGCATCACATCTAAGAAGCTGTTGCTTAAGAAAGTCACAAAGGTTTATGCTTGTCTTCTTAAAAATTTATAATTTAGCTCTTTCATTTACCCTTTGATCTGTTAGAGTTGCTTTTTGTGCTTGATACAAAAAGAAGACCCAATTCATTTTTAGCATGTGGATCTGACATGCTAACAAACAGATCCAGCACTGTTTGTTAGAAAGATTATTCTTTCTTCCCAATTGAATTGTCTCAGGATCTTCATTCTTTCAAAATATTAAGAGCCATGAAAAGACAAACTAGCAAAATGTTCTCATATTAAAAGGTTTTCTGAGAATTAATAGGTAGGTGGCTCTGTGTACTGGACGCTCTTCATGTCCTATGACAACTGAAGAGCCGAACTTTGCATCAGTTGGACCTGGTTAAATACTTCCTCCATATTAAATTCTAGGAGAGAAAAACAAAGTGACTATAGTTTATATCTACTCTACCTATCTAGGAAGACAGAGGAGCAAACAGTAAATCCTGGTATATGTGCTGCTGGGGATAAGTATGAGGCAAAATGGAAGCATAGAACTGGGAGGGCTTGTGTTTGAGGGGAAAGCTAAGCTTAGTCCTGGAGAGAGGGGAACTTGAGAGAAAGGCAAGACAAGGAAGGGAGCTCACTAAGACGAGAGCCCTTGCAAAGATGGGGAAGAGAGCGGTTGGTGGAAGCTGAGAGCAAATCAGCTTGGAAGGATCCAGCATACCTGCCTCTGGATTAGTCCACATTCTGTTGTCAAGGACATCAGACACAGCTGCACATTGAAGGACATTAGACACAGCTGCACATTGAAGGACATTAGACACAGCTGCACATTGAAGGACATCAGACACAGCTGCACACTGAAGGACATCAGACATAGCTGCACATTGAAGGACATTAGACACAGCTGCACATTGAAGGACATCAGACACAGCTGCACATTGAAGGACATCAGACACATCTGCACATTGAAGGACATCAGACATAGCTGCACATTGAAGGACATTAGACACAGCTGCACATTGAAGGACATCAGACACAGCTGCACACTGAAGGACATCAGACATAGCTGCACATTGAAGGACATCAGACACAGCTGCACACTGAAGGACTTCAGACATAGCTGCACATTGAAGGACATCAGACACAGCTGCACATTGAAGGACATCAGACACAGCTGCACATTGAAGGACATTAGACACAGCTGCACATTGAAGGACATTAGACACAGCTGCACATTGAAAGACATTAGACACAGCTAGTTCCCTGAATGTCTGGAGGTTCTCAAGCCTCGCTTTGAAGTTTAGTTTTGACACAGGGTGCTTCCAGGGTTAGCATCACTGACCACAAATTTTAGGCTGCTTTCTCCTCATGAAGACATAACTTGGGTGCTTACACTGCTCCTTAAATAGGGAAATTTCCACTATGTAGACCTCAAGCACAGCCTGAGCGCCCTTCCTTACAAGTGGTGCTCTGGTCTGAGTAAAATGAAAGCTGGAGAAAAAGAGTAATTTTCTCTTTTAACCCATTAGGTAAAGGGATACCCTTACTTAATGCCAGCCAACTCTCAACCTGATACATATTTTCTGTGCCAAGTACTCCTTAGAGACAAAGGAGAGCCCTCGAAACCCTGAGAGCACCAGGCTCCCAAAACCAGATATTGCTCTCTCCTGTGGATGCAGCTGGAAAGCAGCCCTCCATCAGGTGTCATGGGACAACCCAGAAAACAGCAAGGACCATTTTCCAGCAGCATCAGGACACATACCTACATGCCTACCTGTAAACCTCCCTACCTTCTCTACGATCTGTTTCCCAAATGAGACCAATAGTGTATAGGTTTCTGTTTATTAGCATGGACTTCTCTTCTTGTGCTTAGTGAAAAGGGTTTCTTTGGGGAATCATTGGGGGTCAGGGGACTTGAGTGCTGTTGTTTGTAACAGAGGAGAAAAACAATGTTCCGACACATTGAGGAAGTCCTGCCTGTTACTACTAAGGAAATGGCAGAAGGTTTAACACAGTGGGAATCCAGCTGTGCTCTCTAAATGCTTGCCACTTTCACCAGCTACTGACAAGTTTGCTTTTGAGCTGTTAGTTCTGTGCTAGGTAAAATGTGGAACCTACCTTCTGAAGCCACTGTGAGGATTAGTAGGAGAATTCCTGCTACAGCTTAGCTAAATAACATAAACTGAGTGTTCCTTTAATGACTACTCTGAGAACTAGGGTTGTGGCTATTTCTCATTCTCACTATGGAAACAAATAGGGCTACTGCATTGCATAAACCGGCGTAGGTAGGACCAAAGCATGAATAGGGAGGCTAAGGCAGAGAAAGGGAGAGGGCTTTTCTTTGCTCATAGGTTTTGTTTTGTTTTTGTTTTTTTGTTTTTGTTTTTGTTTTTTTTTTTGGTTTTTTTTTTTTTGGTTTTTCGGAGACAGGGTTTCTCTGTGTAGCTCTGGCTAGCCTGGAACTCACTCTGTAGACCAGGCTGGCCTCAGAAATCTGCCTGCCTCTGCCTCCCAAGTGCTGGGATTACAGAGATCTCAGGCCTCCTTAGGCAGAACATCATGGTGGCTGGTGCTTGTAGGGTGGAAGACTTTTCACTTCAAAGTTGACAATGTGTTGAGAAAGGAAGGGATTGGGAACTAGGCTTAGAACTTCAAACTATGCCTCTGGTGACCTACTTACTCTAGCTAGGCCTTAGTTCCTAATGTGTTCAGATTCTCCCAAAATAGTGCCACCAGCTGGGGACCAAGAATTCAATACCTGAGCCTATGGGGACATTTCATATTCAAATGACAACAGATGCAACACACCGAAAATAGCCACATGTTTTCTCTGTGTGTATAAGCCTGAGAACTGAGCCCAGGCCACAGCCACATGGCTCTGTGCAGTCACCTCAGCAATGTGCTCTAAGTTCAGAGAACATTGTATTGCTCTTGTATTAGCCCAAATTACACCTTTCACAGACTTTCTTATGATGGGGATCTATCTATATTTGTTCATGATGTTTTGTATGCTACTAAAGGGAAAAGCTTCCAGTTACTGGCAGAGAGATAGGACTGATCTAGCTTTAGCTAAAGTCGTGGTTCCTCCAGAAAAAAAAAATTGTGTGAGGCTGTAATTATTCCACAAGCAATGGACATGGGCTGTATAATTAAGGAAGAGATACATTAACCAAAAATTATGATGATAAACAAGACGATGATATGCAATTAACCTCTGCAGCAGGTAACATCGGCAGCTGCCCAAGCCTCTTTTCACAGTACTGCTCACTTGAACATCACCCAGCTTTGCTGCGGCACTTGCTTAAATATTTAATTTCCCTGCCTGCAGAGAAAGCGACTCCTGCTCTTCATCTTTGTTCCTTTGAGCTTCTGCTTTTGCCACATCAACATTCAAAACTGGATCTTATCAAAAGAATTGGTTTTCTAAAGAAGTTTATTTTTTTCATGACATCCCTAAATATAATCTAGTATCTAAACCATATTACAATGTAAAAGAAAGCCTAGTGTTCTTGTCTATTATCGAAGGGTGAGCTTGTGAGGGAGAACTAACTGTATGTGCTGTGGTCAAGTCTTAGTGAGAGATAGCTCAGGCCAATGGAACCGTGAGACTGAGCACATGTGAGCAGAGGATTAGGGCAGATTCAGAAGTGAAGAAGACCAGCTATGTTCAAAAGCAAATGTTTGAGGAGCCTGGCATTCAATAGAATGTGATAAAAAACAAAAAGGTTAGTCTTAAAGCTCATACTCTTTAGGAACTTCCAAGGTCAGTTTGTGAGTATAAATCTACCTTATAACATAAAATCATAAATTTCCATGATGACCCAGAAAGCCCTAGTCTGGAAGACAAGATGGCAAGATTCAGAACTTCAGTCCCTAAGGGATTCAAAGAGGAAAGCTAAGCCCACAGCTCCTGATGAAGCAGGCAAAACAACCATCAGGAAATCTAAAAACATACCCAAAGGCATGGGGTCAAGAGTGAAGGAAGAGTCCAATATTGAGATCGAAAGGCAGAAAAGGCCATACTATTAGATCAGTGTTCCCTAGCCAATCAGATACTTACAGGATCTAACCAGAGCCAGAATGGACTCAGACTTAGCTCATATACAGGTGTCTGCCTTAAAACTAATGACATTTTGAACAATACATATTTTATATTAAGGGGCTGTTGCGTGCCTTCTGGGGTATTTAGAAGCATGTCTAGCCTTTAGACATTAACCTCAAGTCATAAAAATTAAAAATGTCTCCAGCCATTTTTAAATAGCCCTGGGAGAGAGGCAACATTTTCTTTGATTGAAACTAATAAGCAGTCACAGCTGCTCAAGATAAGTGGCTGCCAAGGTGCAGAGCCAGGGTGGCCAGAGTGCTTGCTGGTGGCTGTCACATTTGTCTTCCCATACTCCCTGCCTGACCTTCCCAGAGATTCCTTCTTGTTCTTAAGCAGCAAATCCTTTCTGGCTGTGTTTGTCATTTTTCTGATTCCTTCTATAAGAATTCTATTAGAAAATATCCATATCTACCATAAAACTAGGTAGATGCCTGCACAGTCCCTACAGGATGATAGCTACAAAGACCTTTGCCTATATCCGTTTACTGTAACTATACAGGTGAAACATACCCTAGGCCATAGAAGTGCCATGTCATGTGCCAAGGTTTAAAGGATCCATACTGAATGCCGCCTTTGACTAAATGAATCTGTGATTCTGGTTTCTAGTCAGGGTCTGTCTCTGGGATGCCAGACAGGGCACTCTGAAATATTTATTCTTGCTAGTTGGGTAGCAATGCGTGAAATGGCAAGGATCAGGTGACGTGGGTAACCTCATGGATCCCTCTGTCTCTTGGAATCTCACATGATCCCTTGTCATTTCTTTCAATTGACTATTAGGAGATGGAAATGTCATGTTAAGATTAAAGTGAGTTGATGTAGTGGCTCACACTTATACTCCGAGCACTTGATACAAGGAAATTGACATTAGTTCAAGGCCAGCCTGGACCACATAATAAATTTCAGGACAGCCTGGACTAGATTAAGATCCTTCCTAAAATAATCACATATAGATACACAGACACACAGACAAACAGACAACACACACACACACACACACACTTTTGCACACACATTCTGCTCTGGAAGAGTACCACATAAAATCTTGACAGCACTCACATCCTTTCTGACTGTGGTGTACTGGGTGGCATCCAATAGCATCTGTTATGTAAATCATTGATAGAAGAGAGGCAATTTCTCAGGCTTGCAGAAGGGACATTCATGAAAACTTACCCACCCTGCTTTCCATGGGCATGTCTGGATAGAAGAGAACAGCTCAGTAAGATTTCATATCTTCCCTGTGTGAGGAAAACAGGTTATTTTTAGAATGGCAGAAAGTATAATCTAATGTAATCATCATTTCAACATTGAGAGATGGATCTCTGTAGGTTACACAGAGCATGGCTCATTTTAACCATGGGATTATTTGTTTTCTTTCCAGCCTATGTTAAATCTAGAACATGTCCATGGGATAGGGTAGGACAGGGTTCACTTGAGATAATTTTAGGGTGCTAACAAAAATTAGGGACAGATCTAGTCTGTTTAAGACATTCTTAGCTGAATGGGAGTCCTATTGTTAAAGTATGGTCTGGGATGTTAGGTAAAACATTTCAACTCACCAGGGATTTTGAATGGATCAATTTTTGCTTTTATTTTCCCAGGATTTATCTTTATTATTATTTGAATGTAAGAATTTTAAGATATTATAGAACTTTATTGTCAAAGCATATTATTATGCTAAAGCATTTTATGGAATTATAAACTAGTCGCTGATTCATTCCAAGATCTTGTAAAGCTATGGAAATTATTAAGAGAAGTGACATTTGATCAAGTTTTAGTAGCAGTCACAAAAATGATAAAAATCAAAAGCTTTTTGCAAGCTAAAAATCCCCCTTTATTTATATTTCTCATTAAATCTATTATGACTCTATGAGGCTATTTATTGTTTCCATTGATTGTAAATAAAGAACCTGAGACACCAAAGGTCACCTGCCTGATGTCCTCATGAGTCAGCCAACACTCAAGTTCAGGCAAAATCTATGTGCATCATGATTACAGCATCCCATTTTTCTTATATTGGAGCCAAAAAAGCTATTTCTATACTTTCACTCTTATTTCACATTTATATCATCTCTGTCCCTGTGGTTTAATATATAAATATATATGTTTTATGTATACATAAATTAACTTAAAATTTTATGTATACAATTGTGTGTGTATATAAATATATAAATTCTTCTGATCTCAGCATATAAATGTCCTCATATAAATTTCTATTTCCTGTATTATGCTTGGTGATGTGCTTAGAGCAATATTACTATAGGAGAATATTGCAAGGATCCAGTATTCATTCATGCAGGTGTCACTAGTTTGGAGAACTGCCTGAATTCACATAGTGGCTAAGGGCACCAACTCTCTACCAAGATCTAGAGGCAGAGAGCAACCTCACCAACTCAACTAAGATCTTCTTTGGAAAGAGAAATTGATTAGCCAAATAAATTGTTGGCCCAAAGAAGAAACATGTAAGCTGCCCAAGTCAAGGCAGAAAATGTGGCAGGGAGCAGAGAGCCCAGCACATCAACCGCTATAGACACTTCTGAGTGACAATTCAAGGGCTCTTTGTGTGCTTCCCTGCCTTCTGTCTTTGAACCAAACAAGGGCCAGGAGAGCCATTTGTCCCCTGAAAGTCACCTCTCAAGACTTTCATTCCTTCCTTGAAACAGAATCTTAAAACTCTATCCCCTGCAGACTGGCCCCCAGTCAGCATTTAGAGGTGGGGATGGATCTCCCTAAGGAGAAGCACAGATATTGTCAAAAGATTCTGGAGTGCTTCTTAAAAGGACAGAGGGCATAAGGAAGAAGAGGAGGAGGAAGAGGAAGAGGAGGATGAGGACAAGGACGAAGAGGAAGAGGAGGATTTGTCTTATTCTTAGGAGTGTGTGCACCCAACGATGGATCTCCTGGAGTTGAAGTTGGAATTGAAAACAGTTGTGAGCTGCCTCACACCAGTACTGAGAATTGAAGTCACATCCTTTTGCAAGAGCAGTTCATGCTCCTAATGATGAACCCATGACACTGGTCTTCTAACTGTCTGTGCAGGGTCTCTGGAGCAAGACCATCTGTGGGAGAGTATAGCCCCAGGCTGTCCATTTTTAGTATCTGCATGGAGATAACTCATTGGATTCCTTAGAGTAGACAGTTTGACCTAAGAGGAACCCTGGCCTTCCCTTCAGGAACAAGATGAGTGCACATATTTTTAAAAGCTGCTCTTTGTACTCCCTTAAAGTAAATATATAGATTTAAAAACACAGAGGCACGACTTTGTGACTCACAGTAAACAAGGCTATGGCAACACCCCCTCAGCCCTGAAGCAAAAGCAAAGGATTCTACCCTCCCCCATCTCCCAGCATCTTGTTAGTATGTAGGAAGGTTAGAACAAGCGGCTATGTGAATGAGCTTTTCAAATTGATGTACAGGTAGGAAAAGCTAGACTGGGAATATTTTGATTGACAGAAATCTCAGCCAGTGAGCTTCTTTCAAAGCCATCTGACTGTTTCCTGTGCTTTGAGCAAATCATTATTCAGCCTCCTGCCCTTATTTACATGTGTTTTCTTTGTGTGGGCTTTGGGCCCTCAGGAGGGTGTTAGCAACTCCACTGAATATTTTTAGCCTTTTTAATGTAGCTCTCCTTGTTCATAGCCGCTTGTCTTTCTCTGTCCTCCACTAACAAGTATCCTTTACAAACATCTGTGGGGTGGGCACTTGGGAGCTTGGGGGCTGGGCCCAGCCAAGGGAACTGGGGTGGTAATTGTAGTGCACAATTCAACACTCCCAAATCCAGTTTTGTCAATTAGTTTTTGACAGAATCTGTTAAGGAGAGAGGAGAACTTGGCAAAACAAGTAACCTGGAACTTAATTCTGTCTGGGTCTTCAACAGGAAAATAAAAGAAAACTGGGTGACCTCTGAGATACTTTGACGTTATGACAGCCATGACTCATTGTTTATCAGTCGACAAATGCTATAAATAGAATAGACCCCAGCAGATAGACAGGAGATGCAGGGAGCATCATATAGCCACAAAAGGAATCTTCATTACACCAAGGAATGTTCATGTAAAGAGTATTTTCGGGTTAGCGTTTGATGGTGTCCTCTGCCTTCCTCCATTCACAGCATGCCCTTAGACCCCAGGACCAAGAGGCTGCAGACAAAATTGCCAGTGCCACAGGAACATAAAGCTTGAAGACTGGAGAATGACATTACACCTCCTGTTTCTTTCGCCCTCCACATTGGCAGAGTGTCCCTAAGACAGTTCACCAATGAGCTTCGTGTGCACCTGGGAAATGAGAGAACAGGATACACTAGTTGGCAGGTACAGAGGCAAAAGCTTTCTGGAAAGTCTTTGAACTTGGGATTCAACTGTAGTGAGCCAAGCTGTCAGCCCCCTGGGGCAAAGAGTCATTGTGCTTTCTTAGAAAAGCCACGTATTTTGTGTCTCTAGTTCTCGGCTTGTAAAATCACCATCAGAAATAGTAGTCTCTTGGCTATTTGTTACCATCATGGAACTTGGAGGTTGTCAGGGTTTCTATTCCTGCACAAACATCATGACCAAGAAGTAAGTTGGGGAGGAAAGGGTTTATTGAGTTTACACTTCCACACTGCTGTTCATCACCAAAGGAGGTCAGGACTGGAACTCAAGCAGGTCAGGAAGCAGGAGCTGATGCAGAGGCCATGGAGGGATGTTTCTTACTGGCTTGCTTCCTCTGTCTTGCTCAGCCTGCTCTCTTATAGAACCCAAGACCACCAGCCCAAAGGT